>NC_064920.1:843099575-844304075 GCF_023897955.1 Schistocerca gregaria | reverse complement strand
AGTATACCGTTAGCAGAGCCTGTACTGACGATGGTGCAATTGGAGCAGTCTACTGCCTGTCAAAACTCAGGAACAGTTCTGAAGCGAATGCCACAAAGTGGTTCCTTCATATTCAGAATCAAATCAAAGTCACAAGGACTTAAGTCCGGGGAGTATAGTGGATGGTAGTCCCATCAACAGAACAGAGCAGCCACAGATTGCGCTGTATGCGCCTGTGCATTGTTGTGCTAAATGATAGGTGGGTTGCGCAGAAAGTGGTGCCGCTTCTTTCACAAAGCTGGTCGAAGGTAATGCTTCCAAAATGAACAGTAATACTGTGCACTGACGGTCTGCTGTGGAGGAACATAATGCATTAGTATAACACCATCAGAGTCGTACATGTTAATAACCATAACTTTAGACTGCTCCATTCGCATCATCGACAAAACAGACTCTGCTAATGGTATACTACGCCTTCCACATCGCTGGGTTCTACACAACACTGAGGACTTTTCTGAAGGACAGTAACAGGTGCAAACATGTAACTCTTTTGTAACGGTTGTGAATAAATAGTTGCCACTATTTAAGTTCCAACCCTCGTATAAGTGTGCATGTTTTGATCATTATTGTATAAACAATGTGGTAGTGTCAAATCCTTGATATAATATAAATAACTGATGAGTAAAGACAATGCTTACTATAAGGACCTGAACTTACGGACCAGAACATTATAACTCAGATTAAGAAACACAAGCTTAGTGCACACATTTGTTGATACTTAGTTAAGGTGAGTGAGTGTCTAGGATAGACTATACGGTTTGAAAATGGAACTGGTAAGAGTAAATGAGGGACAAGGGTTAAGAGAGAAAGGGAAAGCTGTAGAAATAATAATAATGATTTTGATTTTAGGGAAATGGATGGCATGGATGTCAGTGTCCTTTCCAAATATGAATAAATACTTGTCGTCGATGGAGAAACAATACCGCGTAACTGACAGATTATCGATTTTGCATTTTTAAGTCAGTTCATATCCTTGACTCTCAGTGCTTCTACTCTTACTGCCAGAATGCTGATTGTTTAAATTACATACATATGAAATGAACTAAAACAATACTGTGTATATAGCAGAGCAAAAAAAATAAATAAAATAAAATAAAATAAATGAAAATACAGCATAAGTGCAAAAGAATGAAATACTGCGTAACTAGATTGTTTTGGATTTAGTAAACAATACCACATAAATTGCTTGCTATGTATCTTCTTCTGTTCGAAAGTGGTTCCTTGGTTCTACTTCCAGTTCATGAAAATGGACAGCATTCTACAAGATGCTCTCTTTACTGAGGAAGAAATTGTTTCTCGGCTGAACTAATGATATGAAAGTGAAGAATCCTTCTTGAGAGACTGACAGTGAAAAGAAAATTGTTTTCTTATTTACCTCGCATTAACAGTAGTCCACTACAATTCTAAAATTTAGTTGTACCACAGTTGCTTTATTGTAATGCCACACTTCACTTATTGTGTGCTTTAGTCCTTTCTGCAAAATATGGTTTGAATACTCACATGATTATAGGTTCCCATATAAATCCAGAATGAACAACAGGCATGTACAGTAGCAACAGTGAAATTACTGGCACAGAAGAAGAATTAATTTCGAATATGGGGTTCTCAGTCACTTTTCCTGGGCCATTTATGAGACAGGTAATTTTTATTGTGACTATTAGTGTTATTAATGGTACCATAATTGTTGTTATCGTAAGGACATGAATTTGAAATTCAACCCAATTTGACCTGCGATTCCAGATATGGGATTTTTTTAGTCTGTGTATACTGACTTATTTGTGGTGTTTCAGGCACTTTATTGCCACAATGCAGCAGGGTCTCACTGAAAAAGAAATCTGTGAAAATTATTCAGACACAGAATCTTTAAGTGATTTACAGCCTTGTGACGAAGAGAACATAAGTGATGATGACATAAGTGACAGTGAAAATACAGAATAAGAAAGTTCAAACAACGGAAAATCCAGGATGGATGTAACAATACCACAGAAGAAAAGTTGCTACTCTCCATGTAGTGGAGATGGTAAGTTGCGATAGGCACAACAAAAAGATTCACACAATTATAGCCCTCTCCCTGTTCCCATTCCAGCACTACACAGCTGTCACTTCACCACCACACCCAGTCTTTAATTTCTTCTTTTTATTTCTCTCCTTTCTGCTACTTACCCCCTCCCCCCCCTCTGCACCTTCTCTCCTGCCCTCCATCTAAACTGCAACACTTCACTATCTGCCACTCCCACCATACTATCCCTCCCCCTCCCTGCCACAGCTGCCTCCTTACCCCCACACAGTAGCCACTCCCATCATGCATTGGTGCTGCTGCTCACAGTGTGGGTTCAGCTCTCTGAGACTGCAGACGTGTGTGGTAGTTGCATTAGCGCGCGCGCGCGCGCGTGTGTGTGTGTGTGTGTGTGTGTGTGTGTGTGTGTGTGTGTGTGTGTGTGTGTGTGTGTGTGTGTGTGTGTACTGCTGACAAAGACTTTAATGGCCAGAAGCTATAATTGTGTGGAATTTTTTTTGTACCTATCGCGACTCAGCATCTCCACTATATGGTAAGTAGCAACTTTCCTTCTCTGGTATTGTTACATTCCATCCTAGATTTTCCATTGTTTGATTTTTGCTGATGGCTTTCTTCGATCCTAACCCTGTGCTGTTTTCCTTTGTAACTACTTTCTTTTGCATTGCTATACTCAATGCCCATCGTTCTTTCTTTTCTTTCCTGTGTTTCTCTTGTTGCCTTATGAACCGTACTGCACGCTCTGCTTATGAGCCACACTGTATCAACCGTCTCGGCCACGTGCAACAGACAGCCTCAAGACCACACAGATTGTTGGTGCAGCAACTTATGTCCCACATCTTCTTGCCGATATAATTAAGCCTATACCTTCAAACTGATCATGCTCCCTGTGTCAGTTCCTGTATTTTTGTGTGTTATCTCCTGCACTTTTCTGGTGCCACACGATCTTAACACTCTAACTACGAACCCCTCCCCACCCCCCACCACTTTCTCCATTCTATCCCTGTTCGCACCCATTAAATCCACCTCATCCAGTCACATATGCCGTCCCCCTTCTTTATGCTTATCTGCCCTCATACCAACTACCCACAGTATTATACATATATTTATTAATGGTGGGTTATTCTCTACTTTGACCCTTATGACTTCTTGCCAATTTTAGTGAGTTTTTGCCTTCTACTATCAACGTCTTCCCCAGATTTCTCTCTTTTTTCCTCCTTGTGCATCCATTTCTTCCTTTTCACGCATACTTCGGTGTATTTTTACGTAATTTTTCAGACGTAATTCTACTTTCTTAGGTAATTTATCGCATTTTTTGCACCACCATCGATCCTTGCTCCTTCCATCTGTGTCAATACAGAGAAGTTTCCTTATCCCTAGCCAGATCCCAGTTCAGATACTGTTCCTGCGTTGTTGCTTGGCTCATGAAATACTCCCTAATGGCCTTACCATCAAATTACCCATCTTTGGTTGCCACCCCTCCTTCCACAATGACCTCCATCTGTTCAGATTCCGCCAATCCTTAGCCCTCACCAACATAAAAATGGCTCTGAGCACTATGGGACTTAACATTTATGGTCATCAGTCCCCTAGAACTTAGAACTGCTTAAACCTAACTAACCTAAGGACAGCACACAACACCCAGTCATCACAAGGCAGAGAAAATCCCTGACCCCGCCGGGAATCGAACCCGGGAACCCGGTCACCAACATAGTCCTACAAAACCATATCAACCAAGCCCAATCATCTCCATCCGCAAAATTCTCCTGCTATGCAATCCCAAATTCCTGGAACCCATAACACACACTGAAACTCTTGCCCTGCATAAACTTGAGCAACATGCACAACGCCACCTGATAAAGCTCTCCATCCTGCTCACATCCTACTCCCACCTTGGAATACCACTGTCCACCACTTCCTCCAAACGTCCCTCACGGGCCCCTCATAGCTGACAAACCCTGTCTCGCAGACCTACTACACTTACCCCACCCTCCATACCTACCTCCCACCACCACATAGAACCCAGAACCTAAACAGACCTGCAACACAGTTATGAACCTTTCCTCCAGAAGCCTTAGTCCCACAGAAATATCAGTCCTTTCCAAAGGCCTCACCTTTTCCCCACTCCCAAAGTCAACCATGCAGGACTAGTTAAAGACCTCCTCTCCTTCTCCCAGTCCCTACAGTGGAAACACTTTTTTGCCACCAACCACCAACCAGACTCAATCAAAGACCAATATTGGACCTTGCACAACTCAGTTCACTCCTCCATCCAACCGCGATCCACCCCCACTGCCTCCAAACCACTACCTGTTAACTTTCCAGAGCTTCTTAACCTCGAACCTTGCCTCACCATCATTCCCCAAATCCCTCAACATGCAAACTAACCTTACATCTGCAGAAAGAACCGCAGTCCACCGTCTAAAAACTGACCCTGACCTGCAGACAAAGGCTCCACCACCGTTGTTTTGAACTGCAAGGATTACGTGGCAGAAGGACTCCGTCAGCTGTCAGATACTTCCACATACAAACCATGCCACAGTGATCCCATTCCAGTAATCCAGCAGGATCTCCAGTGACTACTCAAATCCTTAGGCCCATCCCAGAACCTCTCCCCAGAGTCCATCCCTCTACTTATCCCTACCACTCCCTGCACTCCCATGTTCTACATTCTTCCTAAAGTCCGTAAACCCAACCACCCAGGATGCCCCATTGTGGCCGGTTACTGTGCCCCCACTGAGAGAATCTCTGCTCTCGTAGACCAACACCTTCAACCTATTACCTGGAATCTATCCTCCTATATAAAAGACACCAACCATTTCCTTGACCAACTCTCCACAATTCCTGTCCCTTTACCACATGGTGCCCTGCTCGTCACTATTGTGGCCACCTCCCTGTACACTAACATTCCTAACGCTCATGGCCTTACTGCTATCGAACACTACCTTTCCAGACACCCTATGGATTCCAAACCAACAATCTCCTTCCAGTCTCCATGACCAACTATACCCTCACCCACTAATACTTCTCCTTTGAAGGAATTACCTACAAACAAAACTGCAGAATGGCTATGGGCACCTATATGCCACCATCCTATGCTGAACTATTCATGGGCTACCTAGAGGAATCCTTCCTAAAAATCCAGAATCCTAAACCCCTCATCTGGTTCAGATTAATTGATGACATGTTCTATCTGGATTGAAGGTGAAGACACCTTATTCACATTCCTCCAAAACCTCAACAACTTCTCCCCCATTTGCTTCACCTCGTCCTACTCAACCCAACAAGCCACCTTCCTAGATGTTGACATCCACCTAAGAGATGGCTACATCAGTACCTCCATCCATATCAAACCTACTAACCACCAGCAATACCTCCACTTTGACAGCTCCCACCCTTTCCATACCAAGAAGTCCCTTCCGTACAGTCTAGCCCCCTCCCCCTGCAGTGACGAGCAGTCTGTCTCTAAATATACCAAGGTTCTCACTGAAGCCTTCACTGACCGTAATTATCCCCCCTTCCCTGTACAAAAACAATTCTCCCGTGCCTTATTTTTCCAGTCTCCCACCACCTCCTAAAGTCTGGCCACAGAGGAGCATCATTAACTCAGTAGCATCCAGGACTGGAGCAACTGAATTACATTCTCTGCCAGGGTTTCGATTACCTCTCATTGTGCCCTGAAATGAGAAATGTCCTACCCCTATCCTTCTGACTCCTCCTACAGTAGTATTCCACTATCCACCAAACCTACACAATATATTTGTCCACCCTGCTCCCAATCCCTCACCTCATGGCTCACACCCCTGTAACAGACCTAGAGCAAGACCTGTCCCATACATCCTCCTACAACCACATACTCCAGTCTGGTCACTAACATCACCTATCCCATCAAAGGCAGGGCTACCAGTGAAACCAGTCATGTGATTTACAAGCTAAGCTGCAACTTCTGTGCTGCATTCTATGTAGGCATGACAACCAACAAGCAGTCTGTCCACATGAATGGCCACCGACAAACTGTGGCCAAAAAACAAGTGGACCACCCTGTTGCACAGCTGAACATGATATCCCTCATCTCAATGACTGCTTCAAAGCCTGTGCCATATGGATCTTTCCCATCAACACCAGCTTTTCTGAATTGCGGTGGTGGGAACTTTCCCTTCAATATATCCTACATTCCCGTAAACCCTCCTGGCCTCAACCTTCGTTTGTCACTGTCGTTACCCATCCAGCCCCCACCCTGTTCCCATTCCAGCAGTACAAAGCCATCATTTCACCGCCACACCCAGTCTTTTGGTTTCTTCTTCTTATTTCTCTCCTTTCCACTTCTTCCCCCTCCCCCCTTCGCACCTTCTCTCCTGCCCTCCATCTAAACTACAACACTTCACTGTCTGCCATTCCCACTATACTATCCGTCTCCCTCCCCGTCCCAGTCTCTTCCTTACCCCCACCCAGTCGCCACTCCCATCATGCATTGGTGCTGCTGCTCGAAGTGTGATTTCAGCTCTCCGAGACTGCAGACATGTGTGCTAGTTGCGTTTGCATGAGTGTGCATGTGAGTGTGTGTGTTTGTGTGTCTACTGCTGACAAAGGCTTTAATGGCCGAAAGCTATAATTATGTGAATCTTTTTGTTGTGCCTATCGCGACTCAACAAGAAATTTATTCTGATTCAAGTAATCCATCGTCTGATGATTCAGTAGAGAGAGATAGCCGGCTGTCAAGTACTGCATATTTTCAAGGTAAAAATCGATTCAAGTGGTCTACTCATCCAACACCTAGGTCCAGAGTCAGAAGTCACAACATCATCACTCACCTACCTGGTCTCATCAGTGCTCATAAGAAACGGAACATGTCACCAATTGAATCATCGCAGTTGCTGATATCACATGAAATGACCACACATATTTGCACTCACACTAATTGGAAAATAACAGAATATTCAGAAAAGTATAAAACTAATGCTTCTTACACTAACCATGTGAGTATTATGGAAATGAAAGCATTCATTGGGTTGTTGCTGTTATCAGGTATATTCAAATCTGGTCATGAAGATATAGGAAGTTTATGGACAACTAATGGAACAGAACTAGATATAATCAGAATAATGATGACAGTAAAGCGATTTATGTTCTTATTACTGCTTTGATGTTTGATGATGTGAATTCTGGCTAAGAAAGAAGAACTAATGATCGTGCTGCTCTCATCTCAGAAATATTTGGAAATTTCTTTCAGAACTGTCAAAAAAACTACAGCTGCTCAGAATATTTGTCAGCTGATGAAATGCTTTGCCTATTTAGTGGGAAATGGTTTTTCAGGGTTTATATGAAATCAAAGCCTGCTAAATATGGCATCAAGATAATGTACATTTTCAACACTAAAACACATTATCTACACAATGCTTTTATCTATATGGGCAAAACAATCACTAATAAAACAAGGAAACTTCCATTTCCAACACAGAATGTACTGCAGCTTGCAGACTCTTTATTTGGAACAAACAGAAATATAACTGCCAATAACTGGTTCTCTTCTGTCGAGCTGGTTTACAAACTGATTGAAAATGGTTTGACTTATGTTGGAACAATGGGCCAAAATAAATGGGATACACCACCAGAATTTTTAGCCAATAAACAATGGGTAGTATGATCTACATTATTTGGTTTTATGTTGGATAAAACATTGGCATCTTATGCCCCAAAAAAGAATCAAAGCGTGGTGGTAATCAATGCACCATGACAATTCAGTCAATGAAAACAGTGGAAAACCTGATAACTGATCTTTACAACAGAACAAAAGGTGGTGATGATACATCAGATCAGAAATGTGCCAATTATACAAATTCTAAAAGAACTCAATGATGGACATGTGTAATATTTTCAGCAATATTGAATGTTGAGCGTGGAAATGGATTTGTATTATGGAAGGCATCAAATGGTGGAAAATGTATGAAACATAATCATTACATAAAAGAAATTGGACTAAATTTGATAAGGCCATTCATCACAGAAAGAAAAATGGAGTATTCTTCATTTTCAGTAGATTTGAAGAATATAATAGACAATTTTCTAGGGGCAGCTGGTGAACTACAAAATGACAAACGACTAGAAAATTCACCTTTTAATAACAGTGGCTCACGAAAACTGACAGCTAACAATCACAAAAATGTGACAGATGTATTAAATTCATCTGTAAACAACATGCAGAAAAAAAAGTGGTGTGTACCAAGTGTCATTCTTAGTTCACGTATTGATATAGATAACATTTGGACACTTCCATGTTTTGTTTTTATTATTTTTATTTCTGACTGATGGCATAAAGAGTCCCTATTTATGTTAAGGGGAAGTTATGAGAAACTCCATAGTATATAGCTTTTTAATCTAAGCCTTTCTTGTAATCATATAGCATTCCAAAGTAAGGTACTAAAAATTCTTGTAAAATATGAGACTTAGGGAAAAAAAAGGCGTAAAATTTTTGCTGAATAAAAGTTGATTTACATTTGAAATAAAACTTATTTTAATAGAATCATTGTGCATTTACATACAAATTATATCTTTTATGAAGATTGTGTTGAACTTCTATTCAAGAGTCCAGTTGTACCTGCAATTCCAGTTATGTTCATCAAAATATCGATTCGAGTTAAGAGTTAACTTAATTTTTCAAACATTTCTTGTCTAGAAACATCACTGACTACATCTAAGAATGCTCAGAATGATACAACACTCTCAGTTACCACTGTAGACGAGAATACACATTTATTGCTACACAATGGTGCTGATTTTGACAATTTATATAACTTATTGGTAGCTGGTGGAAGCAGTAAAAATTATGAAAATGGAGGCCAAGTATTTTGTGGTAACTTAAGCAGTGACAGGAAAAGGAAATCTAAGGCCTGCACTGAAGATTGGAAGTAAAACACAAAAAAAACCTCTGAGAATGTAAGGAGTAGCATACATTGGATATAAAAGAAGCCGATGTGGTAAAATTACTCATAATAGTCCAAGAGAGGCACAAAAATTAGGTCTGATGTGTACTTCAAAGGTGTGTCAGAAACGCATTGAAAGAAAGTGTCATCAAGTTCTTAACACTTTTTGGAAACCAACGTCATGAGATCAGAGGAAGATTTACGTAATCAATCATGTGGAAATAATTCCAACCAAACATCCAGGGAAGATCACTGGTGAATCCAGAAGAAAATGTTCACTGGGTTATTACTTGAGAGATGATATGGGAAAACACCAAGTATGCAGAAAAAATATATACTCTTGGCATTAAAGAATAGACAGTGAGATATTGACTGCATATTCCACATATGGGATGAGCCCTGATTCAGAATCATCATGTTTCAGAATAAAACAAACAAAGAAAAAAGGTGAGGAAAACTTCAAGAAAGAATCCCTGGACTGTCTTCTGAAACTGCCATCACATTACTGCAGGAAAACATCCTCCAAGCTGTATCTTGAGCCTATTGAACAAAATAAACAGCTGTATGGACTCTACACTGAAAAATATAATAAGGAACAGGATTCACCATTGAGTCGGAGCACCTATAACTCGATTTTCAAAGAGGGTAACCTTAGCTTATTTTTCTCCCCCCAAGGAAGACCAGTGCAACTTGTGTTCTAGTTTTACAGACTCGGACACTTAAGTGAATAGAAGTGGAAGCAGCACATACAGCAGAAAAATCCGACAAGATTCCAGAAGGATTTAGATAAGAAAGATGCCCAGCAGAAGCCCTGCACAGTCTAACACAATGGACTTGCAGGCCGTGGAAGTAGCACAAATTTTACAGGCAAGTGCAGCTTATTATTGCACTGAGTAATTTAGAAAGTCATGATGCAGTGTGTTACTGATTCAATGAAACACAACGTGAACTGGTTGCATAACGTCTTGCTTTGTGTATCGTGGACATACTATCCAAAACGATTAAGGAAAATCCTGTCCCAGTCATTCTGTGTTCTGACAGCTGCACAGAAATGTGTATTATCAAACACTCTTAAGATTAGCAGTTGATTTAGGAGTGCCGATTATGCAAAAGTTTGTGGAGAAATGTCATACTCAGATGGAATGTGAGTCAGTTCACAGTTCCATCGCGTGCAATCTCAAAGGACATGAAGTTACACTTTCTAGCCTTGACATATAAAGAGGTGAGAAGAAAGCCACAACCTTACGAAGTCTATTACCTAGGTTATTCCTTTCTCTCTAACTACGCAGAGAAAAGTTTGTGGCTGCATGACTCAGTTAGGCTTGGAATCGCTGCAAAAAATGATCCAACAGTTAAGGACCTGAGGGCAACACAGTACCATCAAAATGGTATTATTTACTACAAGTGCACTTTCAACAAAGTGTTGCAAGAAATACCAAGACGTCAGAGAAAAATTTCTGGAAAAGTTTGCTTTCTGAAACTATACAAAGAAAGACTGAAAAATCAGGAAAGCCAAATGGGATCATTTACAACAATTTAAAGCCATTGTTCCTAAGGACTGTCATTGCTATTATGACAACATTCCTTACGAATGATTATCATCTTGGACGTTACTGTTTCAGGAGTGACAGTGCGGTATAGTTCTTTGTTCAACGGTTTTTTATTATAGAAATCTACTGACATTATCAGACCTATGTGAACCGTGTGTATATTTGAATTTTCCGATGAAGTCATTCAATAAAGTCTTTTCAAATGATGTTACTGTTTTCTCAGCACCAAAAACAACGTAAAAGTGGTAAGTCGTACAAGAGACTGACAAACCAATATTGTGTAAATAACATTCCTCTTCCATAAATACCAAGAAAATTCTGGGTATCTGTCATAGATAAGATTTCTAAAGAGTATTTTCCTTCTTTTGCTTTTTGTTATGATCCAGAATACCATTATAGTGCAACAATGCAAATTTCATGTCTTTATGAAATGTATCAGGTATTCTAGATAGTTTTTTGTCTGTCCTGTAAAATTCGTGTTTTGCTACTTATGTAGTATTGTTTCTTCACCAATGATATAATGAAGCAAAGTCATTTGCCACAAGCGGTTTTATTGTGACCATGTTAAATAAACACACATTAGCTGCTTTTTACAATGCACCTGACAGTGACAGTGTTTAGGAGAGGGAGGGCTGCCTCTTTGGACTAGATCTATGGAGATAGTCAAACCTCCCAAACCCCACAATGACAACATTGTCTGTTGTGCTGTTGGAATCACTCCACTGCATTCGCTTTTTTTTTTTTTTTTTTTTTTTTTTTTAAGGGAACCTAACACTGATGGCAGAGTGTTGTTGTATGTGATGAAGGTTCAATAGAGAATATGCTGTAAGAGAGGCAAAGTAACTATACCGTGCATTTGTGAGAGACAGCTAAATTATGTTAGTGAGGTATGTCAAACCTTCTGCAAGTCAACTACAATGGATTCTGCAAATGTCCTATATACAATACCCAACTTACACTTTTCTCACATGACATCGTGGTAGTCACTGAACAAAGCAATCAGGTGGATTCAGTAACTTCCAAAAAGGATGCGAGTCAAAATTTTTTTAGTACCATACCAAAACTTATAAACAAAAGTATGGAGCACCAAATTAAATTTGTGACTGGGTAAGTATTTCTTGGTGCAGAGTGTGCAGCATGTTATCTTGGATGGAGCATCACTGACACCTATTAAAAGTAACTTCAAGTGTGCTCCAGGAGGTTAGTTGAGACTCTTACTGTTAATATTATATATTAATGAACTGGCACACAATACCTTAGCAAAGTACTTTCTGAAAAAAGCTATACAAATATTCAGTTACATCTTTATAAAACTGCCAAGTAGTGTACAAATTGGTAACTTGCTCAAGTGGTTAGGACCCATACCAAATAGGGCTAACTGGGTATACTGACATGTATACAAAGAAGGGTAGATGATGATATTTGGTTTGTGGGGCACTTACCTACATGATCATCAGTGTCAGTACAACGTCACACTTTTCAAACAGTCCAAGTTTATACAATCCTCTCTAGCCACTGTTACAAATGATGATGATGATGAGGAGGAGGAGGAGGACAATACAAACACCCAATCCCTAGGCAGAGAAAATCCCGAACCCAGCTGGGAATTGAACCGGGGACCCCGTGATTCAGAGGCAGCAACACTAGCCACTAGACCACAAGCTGCAGACACAAAGAAGGGTAACATGGATGGTAACAGGTTGGCTTGACTTGTGAAAGAGCATCACGGAAAAACTAAAAAATCTTAACGTGCAGTTTCTTGAAGACAGCCACCAATTTTTGAGCAAAAGCTTACATACGAAGTTGCAATAACCCATATTGAGAGAGGAATGTAGGAATACACTACAGCCACCTATTTGTCACTATAATAGGGGTTGCAAAGACAAAATTCACTAACTGCAGTATGTACTCATGCTTTTAAGCAATCACTTATCCTGCACTCCATACACTAACAGAATGAGTAGATTCCTAATATGCAGTATGATGGAAAGTACCCATTGTTATGCATTTCTCTGTCGTTCGCATAGTGTAGATGCAGATTTAAATAAGTCTTCTCCTTTACTCCTTTATAAAACAGGAAGACCACTATTACAATGGTTAAAATTATAACAAGCAAATAACGCAGGTTGCTCAACAAATCAAATTAATAATTATTTAAAATCTAGGTATTTTACACTGAAGAGACAAAGACACTGGTACACCTGCCTAATATTGTGTAGGGCCTCTGTGAGCACACAGAAGTACCGCAACACAACGTGGCATGGACTCAACTAATGTCTGAAGTAGTGCTGGAGGGAACTGATGCCATGAATCCTGTAAGAGTACTGATGGGTGGAGATCTCTTCTGAAAAGCACGTTGCAAGGCGTCCCAGATACGCTCAGTAACATTCCTGTCTGGGGAGTTTGGTGGCCATCGGAAGTGTTTAAACTCAGAGGAGTGTTCCAGGAACCGCTCTGTAGCAATACTGGATATGTGAGGTGTCGCAGTGTCCTGCTGGAATTGCCCAAGTCCTTCTAAATGCACAATCGACGTGAATGGATGCATGTCATCAGACAGGATGCTGACGTACGTGTCACCTGTCAGAGTCATATTTAGATGTATCAGGGATCCCATATCACTCCAACTGCACGCACCCCACACCATTACTGAGCCTCCAACAGCTTGAATAGTGCGCTGTTCACATGCAGGGTCCACGGATTCATCAAGTTGTCTCCATACCCCTACGCATCTATCTGCTCAATACAATTTGAAACATGACCTGTCTGACCAGGCAACATTCCGGTTCAATGTCAGTGTTGACGGGTCCAGGCAAGGCGTAAAGCTTTGTGTTGTACAGTCATCAACCATATATGAGTGAGCCTTTGGCTCTGAAAGCCTGTATCAATGGTGTTTTGTTGAATGGGTCACACGCTTACACTTGTTGATGAACCAGCATTGAAATCTGCAGCAATTTGTGGAAGGGTTAAACTTCTCTCACATTGAACGATTCTCTTCAGTCGTTGTTGGTCCTGTTCTTGCAGGATCTTGTTCCGGCCATAGTGATGTCAGAGATTTGTTGTTTTGCTGGATTCCTGATATTTATGGTATTCTCATGAAATGGTCGTAACGGAATATCCCCACTTCATCGTTACCTTGGCGATGCTGTGTCCTATCACTTGGGTGCTGATTATAACACCACATTCAGACTCACTTAAATTTTGATAACCTGCCATTGTAACTGCAGTAACTGGTCTAACAACTGTGCCAGACAATTGTCTTATGTAGCTGTTGCCAACCACAGCACCGTGTTCTGTCTGTTTATATATCTCTGTATTTGAATAGGCATGCCTATACCAGTTTCTTTCGCGCTTCAGTATGTATGTTAGATAGCATATTCAAACATTTATTAATACTAACAAATGAAATTTGGGCTAAAAGAAGGCTAGTCGGTAATGAAATATAAAGTAATATTACAGATTAACCTAACTGGCTGATCGCTGAACAAAAATTAATGAGCCAGTCACTCCGTTTGTTATACATTAAAATCTTTCCCTAATAGCTTAGGAGGGATGATCGAGTTAACCTTTTACAACTTTTGCAACATCTATATTATCATTAAATAGCAAACTTTATATTGTCATACATAAAACTGATGATCACCGCAAAATTGCAAGCACTGCATATTCATGGGTTATCTTTACTAAAATGGTGTTATGGGTCTCAGAGCAATGCCCTATTCCAAATCTGGTTAGCATCATCATCTTTTAATCTCCATGGATGTGAGTATGTACACCACTGTTGAATGTTGGGCTTTACTGGTTGCAGCTCATTGCAGATGTTTTTCATTATTTGCAACCACTCTTCTTCTCACTAGCTCATAATTTTCTTCTTGTCAGCGAAATTACAGCCCAATTGGGTATGTGATCATCTTGCACTGTGCTGTTTGTAGAAGTGTCTTTGGCTGCTGTGTGCACTATATCATTACCCCTAACTCCCAGACATGAAACATATACAGCCTTTATCATGCCAAACTTTATACTACCCAAAAAGCACTGAAAAAATGAGAAGTCACCCCAGCAAAATCTGTCAGACTCTCAGTGTCCTCCCACCACTACGAAAAGCATATCCAACAGATATGATTCAGAAAATTCAAGATGCCCTCCTGAACATGCAGAATTTGCAAATGGAATCATCTTTTTTTTTTTTTTTTTTTTTTGGTATCAACTTAAAAAGGAGCTGGGTTGAAGAATTACCTACCCAAGCCTTCATTTATTTGCATGTTTTTGACCATGATGATATACCCATTTGGCTGGGAATGTTATCAGATAGGAGAGGCTGTTCTAACTCAAGAGCCTGCCTGCAGGCAGCTGGGTGCTCACTGGCAGCAGTAAGTAGGTGTGGGCAAACAGCTGATGTGTGGGCAATCAGGATGCTGCTTATATGACTGTCGTACTATCTTGCTATCATGGTCATGTGCAAAAGTGGTGAAGTGATTTGCAGATTGTGTGCAACAGGCTACCTGAGAGGTAGCCTTTAGTAGCTGCACTTGTCCAGTGTTGGAACAGTCTAGGTTAGTTGACAGAGGACACAGTTGTTTCCATGAGCAGCTAGGAATCTACTCAGTTCATGCAGGCAGAATCCCATTTGCCTAGGTAAGTAGCTGCTGGAAAAGAGCAGCAGGTTTACCAGTAGCTGCTGGATATTGACTGTCGTGTCTCAGTAACCCCCCCCCCCCCCCCTCCCAAATTGTTTTTTTCATTTAGAATCGTGTCTTTCTTCGCTAGGCAGTTGCAACAGTAATTGCACCCCATCAGTTATGGTAATAGAGGACTGCCAGCCCAGTCTGAGCACCCAGAGACAGCAGTTGTGTGTGTGTGTGTGTGTGTGTGTGTGTGTGCAGTCTTTTTGTTGTGCCTGTCTGTGTTTTCACATCTCTATTATATGGCGAATAGTTATATATCCTTTTCATAATACTGTAAAAAATTATATTTATTCATTTGTCTTCTGCCCTGAATCAGTCATGCATATGGTGATGATGTGAGTTGACATCATAATAATTTGAGAGAGAGAGAGAGAGAGAGAGAGAGAGAGAGCACAACTGACATGGCTGCAGGTGGTATAAACCCAAAATTTTTTTACACTATTTCACATTAGCGTTTACTTCTTTTACAAAAATCATTTCTGCAATTAATTTCACATTTCCTCGTGCACATATGGACAAAACATTCAGATACACTGTAAAAGAAATGATCAAGCAAGGTGGTTTTCAGATTGCTATTTAACAAAGACAGACACTTTACATTTCTTATTTATAAACTTATGGCAGACTGTTGTAAAGTTCAATGCCTTGGTTAAATAGCAAATTTCAAAGGCAAAGGTACATGATCCTTGGACATGGAGTTTCATTTTCTGTCTTGTACCATGATCATGGACATTCATGTTTTTGCTCAATTTTACAATGTCAGTTCTTACAACCTTAAAATTTCTAATTTGTATAGATTGACAAGGTGTAAAATGATTGATTTAGAAGAGAGGTTTGCAGCTGTCAGTTAGCTTTGCACTATTCACTAATCTCTCAACTCTTTTCTGATTGAGGGGAATGTGTGAGCTATGATACCATATTACATTACACTACGAAACTATGCATAGCAAACAGTGTGAACAGTCTCTGGGCTTGTGCAATGTGTAAGGATGCTTCAGGAGTAGCACACTTAATTCAGCTTACTATTAGTTATACAGTACTGATGTGTGTTTGCCATTTTTAAGTTTTCCTGAACACACACACCAAATGTCAACTTGCTATTTGTCCTTCTACACCAATTAACTGCTATCTTTTCTTAATACTCCTTGAAAGATTCATCCCTGACTCACATTCAGTATAGCTTTTACACTTCCTTGTTTCAGAAATTCTCCTTAAGGGTATCAGTTAGCTGTTGTGGAGTATGTACTGATTGCTTTCACAATTCCTGGTTAAAGTTTCATCACATTCTGCTTATGCTCTTCCTCTCTCTCGCGTAAATGGGCATTTTATGAAATAAACAAACAGGCAAAAATTGCAGTGTGATCCAGTGAATCACTGTTGAAAAACTGCATCTTATGTATAAAATAACTTCAGAAGGACAAATCAAGAGAGATGTTACTTACAGGAATAGTACCCAGAATTGACTTCAACTCTGATGTTGCGAGGAGGTCACGCAGTAGAAATGGTACTGTTTTTCCTCTCAATAGGTAAACCTGTAAATAAAATGCTATTGAGCAAAGTATTGCTATTTAACATCAAAACTGTGCACTTTAGAAAACTGTGATGATTAATTACTGGAGAACTGAGGGGTGCAAAGTACATATTAGTAATGTGGCAACTGAACAACCTTCAGTTTTATTACTTTCATTTCAGTAAGTAAATAAGTATGTATGTATGTATGTTTCTTACTGTAATAAAACTAGTAAAATGTTTTTCATAGAAAGGAGAATCCAAATTTGAAAATTATTTTTGTTCTAATTGGAAAAGCAACCTTGGATGGAAGCAAAACACTTATCTTATATTTAATTTTATTTGGAATATTTCTGAACTAAAGGAAATATTTACAGTGATGATAGAACTTGTAGGTGCATGGAGAAAATAATTTAATTATGGTAAGGTAGAATACACACTTAAGTTTGTAGTTTATCAAAAATGGTTCAAATGGCTCTGAGCACTATGGGACTTAACTTCTGAGGTCATCAGTCTCCTAGAACTACTTAAACCTAACTAACCTAAGGACATCACACACATCCATGCCCGAGGCACGAATCGAACCTGTGACTGGAGCGGTCGCTCGGTTCCAGACTGTATCACCTAGAACCGCTCGGCCACTCCGGCCGCCCGTAGTTTATCAGACAAAACTGTAGATTGTTATCAGTTAACTGTAACTCTGAATGTGTGTGATTTCTCTTAAGTGAAACAAGTACTGTATTAACTGTTCATACTTCAGCATCAAATATAATTAAGCAAACATATATAAGAAAATGCATAGACTTCATGCAGTGTGGCACATGGAGTACCAGTATAGGTGAAAAAATAACATGATTGGATATACAGATATAGTGTATAAAATTGTTTCACATAGAAATCCGCCACTGAGAACCATAAGGGTCAAAAGCACGTACGCAAAGTTTTGAGAAAAATAGGTGTTTGTGAGAATAAAATTTGTAACCAAACCAATCATAAAATTGACACCCATAAAGCCAAAACATCCTATATTTCTTACGAAGAAATAACATACTCACTTTCTATTTTATTTACATCATGTTTCTTTCTATTTTATTCACTTTCTATTATGAAATTTAAAGTAATATTTAAGATTAAAACTGTTAATTTTAAATCACAAAATTTTGAAATATAGGCTTATGACAATAATGTCTTGTTGACAGTTGTAGAGTTTGTAATTACTGTGAAACTAGAATCAGAACATAGAGAACAGTTACCAAATGCACCGCACACACAACTGAGGAGCAATTTTTCAGAAGTTGGTAACTGCCCAGCTGTTCAAAATTTAGATTTTTGGAGTTACACACCAAGCTTGTTGCCATGCATGATATGCTGAAACAGTTTTGTCAAAGGTCGACAATTGCTGTTGTTACAGGGCGTATAAAACTACGAGTTTCTACAAAACTCCATTTTTGCTCTGAGCTAATTAAAGCAAAAGTCAATAGACACAAAGTGTGCTTTGCTTCTGAGAGATCTCAAGAGAGGTTAACAATGTAGGACATTATGGTCAAGGATAATGCGAGAGAGTCTTCTGCGATCAAAAAGAAAGAAAGAGCATAAACTGTAGGCAAACACTTGCCGTCAGAACTAGCAACAGAAATAAATTAGTGGTTTACACAACAACATTAACTACTGATTATTGCTCAGTTCGAACCCACTTTGTCAGGGAGAAGGAATATCAAGAAAGAAGCAAAAAGGAGAAATACTATTTTGATAAGGTATACACACACACACACACACACACACACACACACACACACACACATACACAAACTTTGCGCAAAAAACTTCTATGGAATAATGAAAGAAGAAAAACCAACCGTGGTTATAGTACATTTTTATATTCAACAGAATCAGCAAACACCATAGCTCTCTGTAGACATGAAGTATTGCTTTTTATACTTGGCTTGAAACAGAAGGACCGAAAAGAATCAAACAAGCAGCCTCTACTCTACTGGATTTTCTCAGAAGCTTGGAGACATCCCAGTTAGAACATGGTCCAAATGAAATACATTTATTTTCTGACCCCGGTACTAATCAAAATCAAAATACAGTAATGATAAGTACACTAACTAATGATGTGCTGTTATATTATTTTCCAATTGTTAGGTGTACCTAGAATTCTGAGAGAGTGTTTGGTAGAGTGGATAACGACTAACAGAATATACTCTTTCAACAGATACTGTTGGAACAATATAGCATTGTCAAGATATTAAATAAAGATTGGGCAGCAAAGGATCTCAAGTCCAGAGCATCAAAAGCCCTACGATCTGACATGTCTTTCAAAATAACTTCTCTGTGAGTGATGGCTTCTTCAGGCATGAAATCTGGTAGTTTTGTGAAGTCTTTGCTGGCTGCTGTGGCTGAGCAAGGCACTTCAGTCTGTAACCACACTGCTGTTATGGTCCAGGTTCAAATCCTGCCACGGGCATGGATGTGTGTGATGTCCTTAGGTTAGTCAGGTTTAAGTAGTTCTAAGTCTAGGGGACTGATGACCTCAGATGTTAAGTCACATAGTACTTTGAGACATTTGAACCATTTTCATGAAGTCTTTGTGTTCCAAGGTTGATGTTTCCCTGCCATTAAAGTATCTGGGCACTCGATATTGCAAGGCAACTACCAATTCTGGCAAATGACGACTTGAGGTCTCTATGACTCCAATGAAGGCTATGTCAATTAAAGCAACAGTTCATGTCCATCTGTTGAAAACATTATTGCAAAATTTTCAATATGTACACTGTTACCACGAACATCAATTTTTGGTTAGGCAGTGAAGTCAGCAACACATTTCGAAGGTTCTAAAATCTTCGGTGTCCATTTTACAGACTGGAATTATGAAACCATGGAACATAATATTAAGGTGAGGCATTTTTTCAAGGGTTTCCAGCTTTTATGAAGAAATGAGTGCCTGAGAGTTTTCCTAACACAATGAAAATTTGTGCTTTGGGCTCATATGGAAGCGAATACCAGGGAAATCCACGAGAAAGCTTTCCGTGAATTTCATATAGATACATGTCGGCCTACACCACAAATACAGCCGGTTCACTGTAAGCTCACCATGTGACAGAACATGCCTGCTATAATCTTCAAATTGACAAAGGTGTTATTTAGGGTCTATGCATATCTAATGTTGAGGACATTTATTTACTATTAACATAAACCTGAATCTACTGATCCGTAGAGCCGCTCCAAGCAAAATTATGGAATGGGCAGGGAAATACTTGAAACTGTGGAGATATGAAGATCATCGTTTCCAGGATAGGTCACATTCATAATCAATTCTGGATGGTGGCTTCACAAAGAATGACTAGGACAGAGATGGAGGACATCAATACGAGGGGTCAATGTGAAGGATTTGACTATGAAAGAACAACTAGACCATTCACTGGGGCACCAAAATGAAGCAAATGGAGGAGCATTTGAAAATTAGGGAAGTATTTAAACATATGAAAGTTTCTACTAAGACATAACTTGAAACCAGCAGTACAAAATAGGTTGAAACAAACTGGTAATCTTTGACATGTAAAAGCTTTGACAAAATGTGAGAAAATTTATGTTACAAAGAAGAGAAACTAATTCTATAAAGGTGCAAATGATTAATGATGAGAACATAGACATGTTGAGCGGTAGCAGCAGCACATTATCATTCACTTATCAATAGATAGTGGATACAACAAGGTTGCCATCCTTCCCAATATACAGTATAAGACTGGTAACTTTTAAATGCTACTGGTAAGAAAACTAATCAAAGGACAAAGTGTTTACTGAGATTTAGGGTGCAGCAGGAGGGATATAAATGAAGTGTCCTCTCGGGCCCTCATTTTTCTGATATATTTATGCTTGCTTGGTAACTTTTGAAAATTAGAAGAGTGAAAATTGATGGCCAAGAGCATAGTTTGAGGAAAATGTAATGAAGAAAGGAAGAAAATTGCATTTAGGAGCAGGATGTGCAGTGTAGAGACTATATTGAATATGCATACCTAAAAATGATCGTTACAAATGAAAATGATACAGCAACAGCAACCAGAGATAGTTTGATGGCATTAAAAATGGAGGGACCTGAAGGATGACTTCACAAAAATTGACAGCTGAAAGAGAAATGGGTGAAAACAACAGAGTTAACTGCAAGCATCAGGGATACTCATTCTACCTCCATCAATGTACTCAATATATTCCTATAATAGCTTCTGAAAAAACAAGATCTATATCTATTTATCATCTAACATCCACCTATAAAGATCATCTTTTATCTGCCAATTTTAAAACTAATTCTGTGTCAGTGAAATTGCTATACGAACACTTGGCAATGAATATTTGGACTGTACTGAGCATGCAACATCAGACTCAAACTAAATAGTTACATTAGTTAGCAAGGAAAACTTATCTGCCATTACATTTCCCAATGAACGTTCCAAAACAGATGTTACAAATAATATGGCTTCCACTGTGCTTGTATCATTATAACTTCGGAAATCTTCATACAATTCTTTAAGGTCTTTTTCTTTTCCTGTCCATCTGCAGAAATCCCAGAAATACTCCATGGTCTCTGAATCCACATTTGCTAAAACACTATGAGCTTTATGAAATATAGGCCACATTCTTTTAGCAACTTCAGGGAACCAATGTACTGGTTGGCTCAGAATGTGAACATTATCTGCAAAAATAATAAAATAAGGAAACTAAGATTAAAAGTTGTTCCATTACAGCCAATCCTTTCCATTACAACAATCCACAACACAAATATCTTGTTACATATTACAAAATTATGAAGCACATTAAACACTTACAAATGGAAAGGATATTTTTTTCCTTGGTACCAAATTACCACATAACAATACCACTGGTATATTTTAAAAAGTACATTTTAAGGACAATAAATAACAATTTTGCACTGTACACATTTTCTTCTATGCCTTGTAAAATGATCTGAACTGTGATTATAAGCAATAGCAGGAGTAAAAGTAACAACTCACCACATAGTTGAGGAGCTGAGTTGTATGTTTAACTACAAAAAATATATTATAATTTGTAATTAAGAAAACACCAATTTAACCATACTTTACCCTCCAAAGACTTATGTACCAATTGGACGCTTTAGATGGCCCTTTTACAGAGGATGCTGGGAAAGAAAGCTCACAACTACCTCATAGTGCACTGGCTGCTGAGACAGGCACTGCTTACTTCTCACAAGGCAGCCAGCTTACAGCATATAAGAGAAATGAATGTGTTATGGGTTAAAGCATAACTGTAATGTTTGAGTAATGAAAAATGAATTCTTACTTCTAAGAAATAACTATTGTTTATGAAAACTATAAAGAGGCAAGGGGTAGAAGTAAAAACTTGTGAAACTATGAATCGCTTCCACTGCTCTTATCTGTGTCCGTGTCTGGACGGAACTCTTCCAATTTAGTGGTGCTGCCAGACACTGTGTTAATGATAATGATATCCACAGCAATTTGCATCATACTGTCATACTTTTGATAACTTCCTCCAGCTCCTGCAGGTTTGGCAGTAGGCTTCCCGGCCCACACCAGTAATTAACTGATGGAAGTGTCAGTGAGGTTTCGCAGATTTGTGGCGGACAAATCCCGTTATGTTTTGCTCTCTGAACTTTTTTTATTATGTTCATGCAAACACTATTGTGTTCATATCACAGTTATAAGGTGCTAGTTGAATGCTTTTATGACCTTTGCTTGTAGCACGTGGTTCACTACATATGACTTTGCAGTGATCCTGTTTTGAAGAACTATAAATCATACAGGTCCTCATCCAGCATGTTGTCACATTGTGTATCTCTAATGCAATCATCCAATCACTGTTGCCTTGGGGTTTTATTTGTTTGGTGATATTTTTACTTGCCTATAATGGTATACAACAAACTGTGGTGGTTGGTTTGGAAGTACTTTTTTCTCAAACCATTTCTCAAAAGTCACAGAATCCATCTGCCAATAATAGTTTCCATGTGAGGATTTGGTCCAAAGCTGGAGGTGATATTCCTTTAAAAACCTATTTTTTGAACCAGTGCTTCCCATAAACAGCCCTGGGGGTAGTTCTCTACACTGTGATTCCCAGCAATCCATCACTCTGCCAATATTTGCCAGAGAGCTAGATATTATCTATCCAGGTCTTGTCTAGATAGAAAATTTTGGTTGCAGCTTCTCCAGTGTCTCCAATTTGCACTAAGAAACACTATGTCTGCAACTTCAATAAACAAATGTCTTTAATATTTTTCTTAAGCAGGTAGCACTCAATTTCCAGTGCAATTTACTGACAGTTGGTAAAATTTTCATAAGGGTATAAAATTTCTCAACTGCACTTATAAGTACCTGTTTATTTAAACCATTAATAACTGTTTCAACTTTGCAATTTCTTTGCCTAAAAGGACCATAAGAAAAAGAATTCTTAGAAAGTTGGACTGCATTCTATGTTCAATACATACACTTGTACATACAATGTACAACTATGCTTTCATAGAAGGTGGTTTGACAGTAATAGTGCATTTTACATCTACAATATGTGCATTGTAACTCTGCTCTGCGACAGAGAATTTGAGAGTGAATCGAATGCTGGGCTGGGTGCAATGCCTGATACATTCACTCCTAAAAGTCAACACATGAAACATGAAGTTGTTATGCAGCTAACAGACACCTAAAATAACTCAGAAACGATCAGTTTTTGACAATATAATGTAACTGATTAGATAAAAAATCTAATCACCAAGTGGCAGCAGAACATGCACATAAAAGAAGATTATAACTATGCAGGCTTTCAGAACCAGTGACTGCCTCTTCTGGTAGAAAGGTTAAAGAGGATGGAAGAGGGGCGAAGGGAAAGGACTGCAGAGGTGTGGAAAAGGGTTAGAGTTTGGAAAAGTCACCAAGAACCATGGGTCATGGGAGACTTACTGGATGGGATGACAAGGAAAGACACTGTTGGGGCTGCACTGGATGAGATTTGAAAATCTGAGAGCTAAGATACTTTGAAGAACTGCCTGACATGATAAATCTGTATTTGCTATGTTAATTCCAAATAGTTCTGCACATTTTTCACTATACGTAACACAATAAAAGAATACAGAAATAAAGTTAAACTTAAGAACATTGTAAGAGAGAAATTTGTAATAGATAAACAAAAGAATTAATTTCATTGATGGGTTATGTTAACTTCATAATATTCAATTTACTGTGTTGACCTGAGATTCAATTTTAGTCAACTCAGAAAATTATTTTTGTGCTTCAAACACATTATGCTGCACACAAGTGTATTTGAAAATTGCCTCTTCTTGCCAAGAGTAGGAGGTTATTCACCAGGATGAAACCTAGTAAAATTCTTCAGCCTTTACTGGCTGCACTTGCTTTGCACCTTATACATGGCTACTCTTTTACAAGACTTATCAAGCAGATGTAGCAGTGCTTTCTGCCTCTTTCCTCTGCTGCAGCACTCAATGACATTTAACATCATTTTTCTTGCACCATTACAAACAAATAGTATTAATAATCACTATACATGACACCACACATGAATCAACAATATATTCATAATGGGTTCTTGTTGCTTAACGCTGAAGCTAAGGTTGGCAAGAAGTGTACACATTGTGAGTGGCCCGAAGTTAGATGACTTTTACTAACCAGAAAATGGCTATCTTAAAATGTGTGATTAGTATGAAATATACTGTTAATAGAGTTACAAACAAGGAGTATTATACAAGTCAAGCATTTACACTACAATGTAAGTCTTATGCTCAAACGACAACAAAAAGAAAAGAATAAAGAAGGAAAGAAGAGTAGGATTTAATGTCCTGTTGACAACAAAGTCATTAGAGAAGGAGCAGAAGCTTGAACTGTTTCAAGGATGGGAAAGGAAATTGGCAATGCCCTTTCAAAGGAACTGTCCTGGTGCACACGCAAGCTGGTTTGTGTGTGTGTGTGTGTGTGTGTGTGTGTGTGTGTGTTTGTTTGTTTGTTCGTTTTCGTTTGGGGCTTACGGATGTTCAGCAGCGAGGCTATCAGTGCCCTTACATATATTAAAAGAAACAAATGCAGAGAAAATTATGAAAATGTTATCACACACATTAAGGCAATGGAGAAAGAGTAAAAGGTGCTATATAGGAAACTGAAACACGTGAAAAACAGCAGAGGAGTTAAAAGAAACAGGGAAATGTCATTGGCTGTCCACTTACAAAAAACATGGGTGAGTAAATTACCCTGTTAACACATTAAAATCATCTTCCTACAATCTTGGGAAAAATGTTGGACAATTCACAAAACTTTAAACCTCTAACCTAATTCATTTGAACATTATCTGAAATAGAGGTCAGATCTGTCAGCACATCCGCTGCAGCCGCTTGTTGGATAACAAAACACAGTCTCATAAAATGTGGTGCACAGTTATCTGCAGATTGCAAGCACCACGTACTGATGTGTCCTCTCACTGGAGCAACAAGTTTTAGATTACAGGGCTGTGGTCTATGTGAAGATGAGTAAGGAGGACCTTGTCCTGTCAATGTGGCTGGTAGGAGATACACCGTGGCCATGTTGTAGGCTTCACTAGATGCAGCTTGTTGTCTGTCACTTACAGCCATTCATCCTGCCACTGATGAACGACTCTTGATCTTGACAGTGAGGCTATAGCATGCAGGGGTATGGTACACTGAAATAACTGAAGATAACAATATGCCTCCTTGGCTGCTAGATCCACCCCGTCATTCCCCGCAATACCCATGTGCCCTGGTACCCAGCAGAAAGACACTTCATTCCCCAGCTGTTGTAGTTGCAGGAGGGTATCCTGGATATTTATCTGCTGAGTACAAATGTTGTAGAGAGTGAAGGGTACACACAGAATCGGAACAGACAAGAAATTCAGTTCTTCAAGAACATCTTGTATGCTCCAGTGCCTGCAAGACTGCATATAGTTCTGTGTTGGAGGCAGTAAAGTCTTGAGACAGTTGGACCATGAGGACACAATCTGGAAAAACAACATAGCAACCAACAGAGTCCCCCTGTTTAGACCCACCCGTAAAGATGGCTATGTATTTGTGGTGCTCATTTAAAGTGTCAATCTGAGCACTTCTCTTAGGTTGTTCGCAGATGATGCTGTAATTTACCGTCTAGTAAGGTCATCCGAAGACCAGTATCAGTTGCAAAGCGATTTAGAAAAGATTGCTGTATGCTGTGGCACGTGGCAGTTGACGCTAAATAATGAAAAGTGTGAGGTGATCCACATGAGTTCCAAAAGAAATCCATTGGAATTCAATTACTCAATAAATAGTACAATTCTCAAGGCTGTCAATTCAACTAAGTACCTGGGTGTTAAAATTACGAACAACTTCAGTTGGAAAGACCACATGGATAATATTGTGGGGAAGGCGAGCCAAAGGTTACGTTTCATTGGCAGGACACTTAGAAGATGCAACAAGTTCACTAAAGAGACAGCTTACACTACACTCGTTCGTCCTCTGTTCGAATATTGCTGTGCGGTGTGGGATCCTTACCAGGTGGGATTGGTGGAGGACATTGAAAGGGTGCAAAAAGGCAGCTCGTTTTGTATTATCATGTAATAGGGAAGAGAGTGTCGCAGATATGATACGCAAGTTGGGATGGAAGCCATTAAAGCAAAGACGTTTTTTGTCGCGGCGAGATCTATTTACGAAATTTCAGTCACCAACTTTCTCTTCCAAATGCGAAAATATTTTGTTGAGCCCAACCTACATAGGTAGGAATAATCATCAAAATAAAATAAGAAAAATCAGAGCTCAAACAGAAAGGTTTAGATGTTCGTTTTTCCCGCCGCTGTTCGGGAGTGGAATGGTATGGAGATAGTATGATTGTGGTTCGATGAACCCTCTACCAAGCACTTATAAATGTGAATTGCAGAGTAATCATGTAGATGTAGATGTCAGAAAATATCACATTAAAAACAGATGCATGACTGCAATCTCCCCAGTATTGCACCAAAGCTAAAATTACACCGGGTCTCTGCATAACCAAGGTTGTTGTTGTTGTTGTTGTGGTCTTCACTCCAGAGACTGGTTGATGCAGCTCTCCATGCTACTCTATCCTGTGCAATCTTCTTCATCTCTGAGGAACTACTGCAACCTACATCCTTCTAAATCTGTTTAGTGTAGTCATCTCTTGGGCTACCTGTACTATTTTTACCCTCCACGATACCATCAAGTGCTAAATTGGTGATCCCTTGATGCCTCAGAACATGTCCTACCAACTGGTCCCTTTTTTTTTAGTCAGGTTGTGCCACAATTTCCTCTTCTCCCCAATTCTATTCAGTACCTCATCATTACTTACATAATCTACCCATCTAATCTTCGGCATTCTTCTGTAGCACCATATTTCAAAAGCTTCTATTCTCCTCTTGTATAAATTATTTATTGTCCATGTTTCACTTCCATACATGGCTACACTCCATACTAAAACTTTTAGAAAAGACTTCCTGACACTAAAATCTATACTGGATGTTAACAAATTTCTCTTCTTCAGAAATGCTTTCCCTGCCATAGCCAGTCTGCATTTTATATCCTCTCTGCTTTGATGATAATCCGTTATTTTGCTCCCCAAATAACAAAACTCATCCACTACTTTAAGTGACTCATTTCCTAATCTAATCACCTGACTTCATTTGACTACATTCCATTACCCTCGTTTTGCTTTTCTTGACTGTCATTTTATATTCTCCTTTCAAGACACTGTCCATTCTCTTCAACTGCTCTTCCAAGTCCTTTGCTGTCTCTGACAGAATTACAATGTCATCGGCGAACCTCAACGTTTTTATTTCTTCTCCATGGATTTTAATTCCTGCTCCAAATTTTTCCTTTTGTTTCCTTTACTGCTTACTCAATGTATAGATCGCATAACATCGGGGACAGGCTACAACCCTGTCTCACTCCCTTCTCAACCACTGCTTCCCTTTCATGCTCCTCTACTCTTATAACTGCCATCTGGCTTCGGTATAAATTGTAAACAGCCTTCCACTCCCTGTATTTGGTCCCTGTCGCCTTCAGAATTTGAAAGAGAATATTCCAGTTAACACTGTCAAAAGCTTTCTCTAAGTCTACAAATGCTAGAAACGTAGGTTTGCCTTTCCTTAATCTATCTTATAAGCTGTAGGGTCAGTACTGCCTCACATGTTCCAACATTTCTATGGAATCCAAACGGATCTTCCCCGAGTTTGGCTTCTACCAGTTTTTTCCATTCGTCTGTAAAGAATTCTTGTTAGTATTTGGCAGCCATGACTTATTAAACTGATAGTTCGGTAATTTTCATACCTGTCGACACCGGCTTCTTTGCGATTGGAATTATTATATTCTTCTTGACGTTTGAGGGTATTTTGCCTGTCTCATACATCTTGCTCACCAGATGGTACAGTTTTGTCAGGGCTGACTCTCCCAAGGCTATCAGTAGTTCTAATGGAATGTTGTCTACTCTCAGGGCCTTGTGTCGACTGAGGTCCTTCAGTGCTCTGTCAAACTCTTCATGGAATATCATATCTCCCATTTAATCTTCATCTACATCCTCTTCCATTTCTATAATATTGTCCTCAAGTACATCGTCCTTGTGTAGACCCTCTATTACTCCTTCCACCTTTCTGCTTTTCCTTCTTTGCTTAGAAATGAGTTTCCATCTGAGCTCTTGATATTCATACAAGTGGTTCTCTTTTCTCCAAAGGTCTCTTTAATTTTCCTGTAGGCAGTATCTATCTTACCCCTAGTGAGATAAACCTCTATATCCTTACATTTGTCCTCTAGCCACCCCGGCTTAGCCATTTTGCACTTCCTGTTGATCTCACTTTTGAGACGTTTGTATTCCTTTTTGCCTGCTTCATTTACTGCATTTTTATATTTTCTCCTTTCATCAATTAAATTCAATATATATTCTGTTACCCAAGGATTTCTACTAGCCCTCATCTTTTTACCTATTTGATTCTCTGAGGTAGTGGTCGATTAAAACCCTGGGTGATCTACACCAAGATTAGGATTGTACATACTTCACAGCAAGTGAATCCAGTACGCACTGCATGCCGATCCCAAACGGACAATTGGAGAAAAGGAGTTCTACAGGCCGACGAGCAACAGTATAATATGCGAATGAAGTCAGAGCTGCGAGGAACATACATATCTCATGCACCATGAGGAGTACCACAAGATGAGTGACAGTCCTGCAGCCTAAGCAAAGAGACTGGATATGGGGTTAGTCCTATAAGCACCTGTGGCAAGCCGAATACCCTCACGGTGGATAGTGTCAATAAGCTCAAGGTAAAAAGGCTTTGCTGACCTGTACACTGTGTGTCCATGGTCTAGCTGTGAATGCACAAAACACCTAAAAAACTGGAGCAGACATGCCCTGTTTGCTCCCGAAGATCTGTGACTAAGGCACTTTATGATATTCAGTGCCTTCTGGGCTCTGGCTTCTAGTTCCCTCAGGTGTGGTAACCATGATAATTTTGAGCATAAAACTAGGGCTAGAAACCTCACAGAGTCTTTAAAATGCAGAATGGTATTCCTCAAATGCCAGTAACATAAATTAAAAATACTACAAGAATGATTAAAATGAAAATACCCCCCCCCCCCCTGCTCTCTCTCTCTCTCTCTCTCTCTCTCTCTCTCTCTCTCTCTCTCTCTCTCTCTCTCTCTCTCTCTCTCATCTGCAGAAAACTGAAAACCCATCTTTGTAGCCCACTCCTCTAACTTCCATACTGTATGTTACAACTGATGGGCTGCTGTAGCAAAACTGGAGGAGGAACAGAAAAAAAAGCAAAATCATCCACAAGTAAGGAGCAGTGTGCAGCACTCCTTACCATAGATGTGATACTGTTTATGACAACAGCGAAGAGGGCAACACTTAAAAACATTGCTCTGGGGAACACAATTCTCCTGCTCAAAACTTTCTGCCAGCATCTCACCAACATGAGGCTGAAAAAAGCACTTAGACAGAACGACTGTATGAAAATGCGGAGGTGGCTACAAAAGCCCCGTCGATGGGAGTTTTACAAGAATATAGTGTCCCCAGGTAGTGTCATTGCTTTATTTATATTGAAGAATACATTGAGACAGTGATGTTTATGAAAGCCTGCTGAACAGCCGCCTCTAGTAGGATCAGGTTGTCATCAGTGAACCAAAATCTCCAGAATCCACACTGACAGCAGCTAAGGAGCTGCCTGGCCTCTAACCACCATACCAGGCAACTGTTTCATGTCAAAGCATGAAGCATCTATTTTGGTCATGACTGCGTGCAGTACCATGGGCCTCAGACAGCAGCAATTCCAGCTCCCGCATGGAGAAAGGGTGGTTGTAAGACTCAGAATTGTGGGATTGGAAATCCAATTTGCCTTTCTCTGCAGCCACATGGTAGTGACGAAACACCGGATCCTGGCTGGGAGTGGCTATAGTTGCTGCAAAACTCTGGGCACTGTTTGGAAACACCCATTTCAGCACTGCTGCTATTTTTAAACAACTCTGTTTACCGCAAATCCTCCAGATGACTTCCCATACGTCAGTAGGACTAGTGGAACAGTTGATAAGGAGTCCACGAACGCTTGCCATAAGCTTTTACTGCTCTCCTTAATTACGTGTCAAGCCTTTGCTTTTACAACTCAAGAAGCTGTCAGGTTTCCTGCTATTGGATGGCATTTGAACTATCGTAGAGCTACACATCTGTCCCAGATTGTTGAACAGCACCCTCACAGCCCACCAATTTACAAGTCGCCTCCTAAGGTGTCATGAGGACTTTGGGATCGGTAGGTCAGCAGCGTGATGGATCATTTGTGTCAGGTGGTTCACCTATTCCTGTATGCTGTTGCTGTGTTCAAACACAGCCATCTGGCTGATCATCATCCAGTTAGCACAGCTGATCATCTATTTCAGTGGCTTCTGTTCAACCAATTCTCCATCAAATAGGCGATCCACAGTGGGAAGTGATCACTGGAATGGAGTTCATCATATGCTTCCCGCTGTGCTAAGTCTCCACGTGCTGAAGAACAGAAAGAGAGGTTGACGGCTGAGGATGGCCTAGTAGCAGGCCAGAGATGAGTGGGACTGCCACTGTTGAGCAGGCATTGAAATCACCCAATAGGGGAATCAGGCATGGGAATTGGTCAATAAGGGCTACAAGAGTCTCAGAGTCTATAGTACCCTGTGGACACAAGTACAGGGAGCAGACAATGATCTTCTGACCCACATGAACTGGTACAGCTACTGCTTGTAGGGCAGTAACCAAGGAGACAGCAGAGGAGTGGTGTGTGTTATTGACAATCACAGCAACCCCTCCTTTGGCTTTTTCTCCGGTCAGGTCATCTTTCAGTGGAGGGTACAGCCCTATGGCACAAGGGCATCAGTGGCTTTTAAATGTGTTTCCTGTACACACAAGCACAAGGTTATGCCTGTGCCAGGATTGCAGTTCCTCCACACAAGTTCTGATTCCATTCATGTTCCACTGTATTACGGGAGCCATTTAGCACAGGAGTTGTAGTTTCACCCCATCTTTCTGCCAGGGTGGAGAGGACACAACAGGTGGACTTTCAGCCTTGGGGCAAGATGGTTGCCCTAGGCAGACTTTGCAGTGCATTGGCTCTGAAGAAGAAGTAGCAGAGCCATCAAGTTGAATGACATTGACATGATATGATATGACATGACATGATTTACCAGCTGTTTTTTGCCTATGGTGAAATCTTCTCATTAGCTTTTCTAGTCTAGGAAGGCTTTGTAGGAGTTACTGGAGCAGTAGTGGAGGCAGTGCCACATTTTTTACTGGGCTCTGTCTTTGGAGGTACTGGGAGGTCCGTAGTGGTGCCAACTGTTGCTTTATCTGACATTCTCGGGAGGGCTATGGGCTCTGTAACAACTACAGCCCGAGACGCGCACTGACAAACGCAAGTAATAATGCTTACACTAGCAACCTCTGTTTGCGTAGAAGCATTGGCTGTTGAAAGAGTGTTTTTAAGGACAGAAGCAAGTGATGTAGTTAATGTGAGAAGCTTCATGGTCTTATAGATCTTCTTGGCCTCACCATCTGGGATGTGTTTCAATCTCTTAATCTCCTGTATCTTCCTTTCTTCAAGAAAGACACTGCAATCCGTACTCCAGACACATTTGCCACAAGTGGCGTGCCAAAGTGCTAGCATAGAAAACAGTGCATTGGGTTGGGACATATGGCTGTACACTCACACAAAGGAAACCTGCCTTGATATGCTCTGGGAGGTAAGGAATGAAAGAGTCATATTTTATTAGATCTCCATCCACCCTTTTCAATATATTTTGCACATCAATGATCTGCTCCTGAGCCCATTCATCCTTCAGTTTTTTTTACTTTCATAGCAAACACTAACTCTCTCACCAATTCATCTACTAATTACAGACTCAAAACTGACATAACATTACTGACTGGCGACATTCATAACTGAACTTAATCTCAACAGGTATCTAACAACTGGGACAAAAGGAAACAAGTGCTCAGTATCACCTTATTAGTCCAGTATGCCACATGATGACTCACTTGACACGAACTCAGAACAGTCTCAGCAGCCAAAGAGGTTTTACAGTTAAATACGCATCTTACTTTTGGCACTGGCTATTTGTGAAACTTCAGCCCATACAGTAGCAAAGCACCTCCAGAGCTGAGGTCACCATAGCACAGTAACATTCAATTATCAACCATCAGAATTAAACATCAGTAGCAGAAACAATTTAGTAGTGAAGAAACAGAATACAACCATCAACTTTGACCTGCGACACTACCAACTAGGCAACTATTCACTGGCACTACGTAACTGCTACGTCGTCATGTACAATTTAACCATAAGAATATTGGTATCCACCAGAAGCTTCACAGTCCTACTGGTTCTTAAGTTTCGGACTTTTGCCTGTCTTGCTGTGTCTGCTACATCTCCCTTACCCAGAATCATTTGTCCTAATAGATCCCTTTTCCTCTCTTATACCAGACAAATGGATTCTGATTATACAAGGTACCATATTTGTGAAAACATACTTGAATAATCTTGAGCAAATGGTGAGCATCATGATGGATACACAGATTAGTGCCCACAGGATCATTGCAGCAAGACTGTGTATCGGAACATCCAAATCCACCAAAAATAAATGCAAAATGTACCTATTCACAAAAGCAGATAAAAATTCTGACTGATGTGTTCCTAAGAGACAGTCTCTCCTCCTTCCAAACTGATTATCTAAGCACAGAACGCTTAAATTCAAAGAAACAGTGTTGAAGGCAGTTTAGAGAATAAAAACATGTCAAGTTTAAAAGAATGCAAAACCAGAAGATTGACAATGTTTTAGTGAAACTTGAAACTTAGTGTGGACTTCCATACAATATGCTTTTAACAGTTTCCACAATAAAATTCTGCCTTGAAATCTAGTAGAAGTGCAGATTCTGGTCATACGTAAAGTACACAAGCGGCGAGACACAAACAATACCTTCAATACACAATAGCAATGATAATGTTACCAGTGACAGTATTAATGAAGTGGGGTTACTAAATACAGTTTTCTAAAATTTTTTCGCCAAAGACAATGAAGTAAATATTCCAGAATTTGAACCCTGAACAGCTGCCAAAATTAATAACTTAGAAGTAAATGTTTTCTGTGCAGCAAAGCAACTCAAATACTTAATAAAGGCCAGTCTCCCAGTCCTGATTTTATACTAATTAGATTACTTCCAGAGAATGCTGATAATCATATACAACCACTTGCTTGATGGAAGATCCATACCTAACCACTGGAAAATTGGATACATCATAGTAATACTCAAGGAAGGAAATATGAATAAGCCAATGAAATATGACCAATATTACTAATATCACTTGGAGTAGGATTTTGGAACAGATAGTGTGTTCAAACATTATGAATTACCCTGAAGGAAGAGATTTATTGACAAATAGTCAACACGGATTCCGAAAATTTTGTTCTTGACAAACAACTAATTCTTTATTCACACAAAGTAATGACTGCGATCAACTGGGAACCTCAAATTGATTCCATAGTTTTAGATTTCCAGAAAGCTTTTGACACAGTTCCTCACAAAAGACTTCTAATCAAATAGCATGACTACAGAGTATCATCTTAGTTGCACTACTGGATTCATAATTCCTTGTCAGAAAGGTCAGAGTTTGGAGTAACTGATGGAAAGTCATCGAGTCACACAGAAGTGATATTTAGCATTCCCCAAGGAAGTGCTATAGGCCCTCTGCTGTTCCTGATCTATCTATGCACAGTCCTCTATGATTGATTGTAGATGACACTGTCATTTACCATCTAGTAAAGTCGTCAGAAGGTCAAAACCAATTGCAAAATGGCATATATTTTATATCTGTATGCTGCAAAAAGTCTAAATTGACTCTTAAATATGGATAAGTGTGAGAACATCCACATGGGTACTAAAAGAAATCCTCTAAACACAAGACTAAGGGCTGTGTCAGTCATCTGAATACATCGGAATTACAATAACAAACAAACAGAATTGGAATGATTTCACAGAAAATTTTATGGGGAAGGCGAACCAAAGACTGTTTTACTGCTAGAAGACTTAAAAGGTTCAACAGGTCTACTAAAGAGACTGCCTACACTACTTTTGTCAGTCCTTGGTTGGAATACTGTTGTGTGATATATGTTCTGTAGAGGTAGGACTGATAGAGGACATCAAGAAAGTTCATCAAGGGCAGCTCATTTTTTATTATCAGGAAATAAGGGAGACATTGTGACAGAAATGTTACCAATGGTGGGGATGGTAAACATTAAAACAAAGGCATTTTTTGTAAATAGTCTTCACTTGTTTGCCGCCAGATGATGTGCAAATTCCACAATATTTTGTCAGAGCTACTGTCGGACATCTTCAGGTGGTTCAACCTTGCTGGTGGCTAGTTACGACTGATGGTATTCACATGTTGACACCTGGTACATAGAACACGTGCACGAAGAATGTGCAGGCACAGAAATCACGCATGCACAATAATTTGCAGATAGATGGTCCCATACTAAAACGCCCTTTGCAGAAAATCACAGAGCAGCCCTGCCGCGCATGTGCTGTACGCTATGTTTACTAACAGTCTGGCCAGATGTCGCCCACTACAAAACTATACCAGACCAATTTTATGACAGGTCTAATATCGAAAAAAAATCTTAATAAATTCTCTTGTCCTGATTTAATAGCAGCCAATGCAGGGTTCCAGGGTGTGCTCAGTTGAAATCCTGCATTCCTGTTGATGAGATTATCGGCTTTATGGCTATGTATTATTTCCTTTATGACACAATCCCAGAATGATGATGCCGGGCATAAAACTTCTGTCTTTTCATAAATCGTGTGATGTCCTGTATTCAGACAGTGTTCCGCAATTCCCAATTTTTCCAGTTGGCGTAGGTGTGTATGACACTGATGTTCATTGCAGCATTCTGGTACTGTGCGACATGTCTGACCTATATATGTTGCCCCACACTGACAAGGAATCTTGCACACACAACATTTCCTCAGGCCATGATCATCCTTAACCAAACCCAACAGGTTCCTCAGTTTTGCAGATGCTTGGAAAAACACACTTAATGTCACATCTTGTTAGGACTCTTCCAATTCTTGACGACATGGCACCCAAATACAGCAAAAAGGTAAAATGGTGGGTGTCTTCATATCTTCAGTCTGCTCCACAGATTGAACTTGCTTGGGCCTGAATGCATTATGTATCTGCCTCTCAGAATAATTGTTTTGTCAGAACACTGCCTTCAAATGTTGTATTCCACTCAACAGGCTCTCAGGATCAGATACCACATGTGCTCTGTGAACTAACGTACATAATGCACTACCGCATTGCACAGGTTGATGGCAGATATAAATATGTATGCACTGGCTTTCGGTAGAATCTGTGTCCCAAGGTTCCATCTGCTTTCCTTCATACCAAAACATCAAGAAAATATAAAGTACCATTTTTTTCCACTTCCTTTGTGAAGTTTATATTCAGATGGAGTGAATTTAAATGCAGAAGAAACAAAAGTAGAGTATCAAATTTATATGGCCACATGACAAATGTGTCATCCACATACTGCAGAAAACAAAAGGGTTTGAGAGTGGATGACTGTAGTGCTTTTTCTTCATAAGTCCTCCATAAAATAATTGGCCACCTCAGGAGACAGAGGGCTCCCTTGGTGACAATGTTCACTTGTTCACAATATTGGTCATGAAATATGTTGAAGTAATCACTTGTTCAAATAACGCCACTATGTTCTCCTCAAACTTGTTGTTAATGAGCTCTAATGAGCCCTGCAGGGGCACCTTTGTAAATGAAGACACAACATTGAGACTCACTAAGAGATCTGATGATTGCAATCCAATCTGCAATCTACTGTGCTTCTCTCATGAACAGAATATAATAGCAAGATATACAATCTGTTCAACGATCCTGCATACTGTAAATTAAAAAGGGATCTGATGGGTAGAACCCAAGAGAAAGACTTTGGAACTCATAAGAAAGAGCTCGATTCCAGTGCAAATCACTCAGGGTTTGCGTCAACAGGCTGCAGTTCCTCTTACAATCTACGGCGTACCCGAGATCCATAAGAATGGGGTGCCTCTCCGTCCCATTGTAAGTAACATAGGAGCACCTACTTATTTTGTTGCCAAATATCACACATCACTACTGGGACTTCTCGTACACAAGTGTGACCATTATATTCAAAACTTTTAAAATTTCAAAGGTCACCTGAAAACACTTGGATTGCAATTGTCGTGTCTCTCAGTTTTGAAGTTGTCTCTTTCTTTACAAAGGTGCCCCTGCAGGACTCTTTAGAGCTCATTGGCAACAAGTTTCAGGAGGGCATAGTAGCATTGTTTAAACAAGTGCTTACTTTAACATATTTCATGAGCAATATTTTGAACAAGTGGACAGTGTCACCATTTGTTGTGTGGCCATATGGACTTGATACTCTATCTATGTTTCTTCAGCATTTACATTCACTCCATCCGAATATAAACTGCACAAAGGAAGTTGAAAAAAAATGGTACTTAGTATTTTCTTGATGCTTTGGTATGAAGGAAAGCAGGTGGAACACTGGGACACAGCGTCTACCGAAAGCCAGTGCATACAGATTTATATCCGACATCATCCTGTACAATGCGGTAGTGCATTATGTATGTTAGTTCACTGAGCACATGAGGTATCTGACAAAACGGTTATTCTGAGGGACAGATACATAATGCATTCAGGCCCAAGCAAGTTCAATCTGTGGAGCAGACTGAAGATATGAAGACACCCACCATTTTACCTTTTTGCTGTATTTGGGTGCCATGTCGTCAAGAATCAGAAGAGTCCTCGGAAGATATGTCATTAAGAGTGCTTTTCAACCATCTGCAAGATTGAGGAACCTGTTGGGTTCGGTTAAGGATGATCTTGGCCTGAGGAAATGTAGTGTGTGCAAGATTCCTTATCAATGTGGGGCAACATACATAGGAAAGACATGTCGCACAGTACAAGAATGCTGCAATGAACATCAGTGTCATACATACCTACACCAACCTGGAAAAATTGGGAATTGCAGAACACTGTCTGAATACAGGACATCACACGATTTATGAAAAGACAGAAGTTTTATCCCCGGCCTCATCTTTCTGGGATTGCATCATTAAGGAAGCAATACATATCTGTACAGCAGATAATCTCATCAACAGGGCTACAGGATTTCAACTGAGCACATCCCAGAACCCCACATTGGCTGCTATTAAATCACAATGAGAAAATTAAGATTTTTTCGATAACAGACCCATTATATCATTGGTCTAGTATAGTTTTATAGCGAGAGACATCTCGCCAAACTGTTAAATAACATAGCGTACAGTGCACGTGCAGGAGGGCCATTGTGTGATTTTTGGCAGAGAGCCTTTCAGTATGGGACCATCTATCTGCAAATTACTGTGCATGCGTGATTTCTGTGCCTGCATTCTTCGTGCACGTGTTCTATGTACCGGGTGTCAACATGCGGATACCATCAGTCGTAAGCAGATAATTATTCTGAATGGGGTTCAGTGAACACTTCGCCAGGCACTTGCATGTAAAATGGAGAGAAGACATGTAGATGCAGACCTTGGTCAAAAAACAGACTTGTACAAATAATACTGCATGTTGTGACATTTGGTGAAATTCTATGAGTAACGGCTGCCATGTCTACTATTTCTACTAGTCACTGGCCTTCTTTCTGTATCCATGAAAGATCAACTTTTGCAATTCTTAGCACAACAATGTGTTAATCCCTAGAACTTTTATTTCTTCCTTACAGAGTTTGTCTTACATAGAAACAGTACACACGAAAATAACCTGCATGTCTCTACCTCTACTATTCACAAAGGATGTCATCAATTTTCCTTCAGGCCACATCACATTAGATTGGTCTTCACAGGAACCATACCTGCTGGCACTCAAATGAAATTCTCCATGTCTCTTATAAAAGTTTAATGCCACTAGGCTGGACCTCTTGAAGAGTGTACCAGCTTCGAGATTCTATATCACTGTATTACCCTTAATGTGTTGTGTGCTCCAAATAAAACATGAAATCACAGAAAAATCAATGGGAAGCTAAACAGAACATCAGAATGCCAGCAACAAGTATTGACAGCTGGAAGGATGGAATTAGTTCCCTGGGAAGAGCACCTGAACAGAATGGACAGTGTCTTGAAAAAAGAAAAACGAGGATAATGGTATGTAGTCGAAGTAAGTTGGGTGATGCTGAGGAAATTAGATTAGTAAATGAGACACTTAAAGTAGTAAAGGAGTTTTTCTATTTGGGGAGCAAAATAACTGATGATGGTTGAAGTAGAGAGGATATAAAGGCAATAGCAAGGAAAGCGTTTCTGAAGAAGAGAAATTTGTTAACATTGAGTATTAATTGAAGTGCCAGGAAGTCGTTTCTGAAAGTATTTGTATGGAATGTAGCCACGTATGGAAGTGAAACATGGACGATAAATAGTTTAGACAAGAAGAGAACAGAGGCTTTCGAAATGTGGTGCTACAGAAGAATGCTGAAGATTAGATGGGTAGATCACATAACTAATGAGGAGGTATTGAATCGAACTGTAGAGGAGTTTGTGGCACAACTTGACAAGAAGAAGGGACCGTTGGTATGACACGTTCTGAGGCATCAAGGGATCACAAATTTACCATTGGAGGGCAGCGTGGAGGGTGTAAATCGTAAAGGGAGACCAAGAGATGAATGCACTAAGCAGATTCAGAAGGATGTAGGCTGCAGTACGTACTGGGAGATGAAGAAGCTTGCACAGGATGGAGTAGCATGGAGAGCTGCATCAAACCAGTCTCAGGACTGAAGACCACAACAACAACAGTAATGCAAAGGGTGAGGTAGGGCAAAGGCAGGCATGAACAATTGAAATTACATTGGTGCATATGCTAACCCAATCTCTGTAACGGAGGGGCTTCTATGACGAAAATTGAAAACAAGTATTCCGTATCACAAATGTACAGGGTGACCAGCCAGTCAAAGAATATTTTCGAGTTCATTACACTATTTCATTGTGAAATTTTTCTTGTAAGATCTTCAACCAAGCTACCATTGTGAGTTCTTGCAATGCCTACATAGCCTGTGCTTCTGGGTGAAAGCAGTTCATTCCATAAAAGATGCTGACAGGAGATGCCTTCAGCCCTCTGCTGAATAAACTGGTGTATGCACACCACCATATGATGAACAGGAAAGTGGGAAGCAAGAACGTGTGGGGTTGCTGGCAGAGTTCAGTACTCTCTCTCTCTCTCTCTCTCTCTCTCTCTCTCTCTCTCTCTCTCTCATGACCAAGGCTCCAGCCAAAGCAGACGGCTACCTGCCATCCACCTCTGTGCCTGCTCACCATGACCAGTTACCAGTCACATGAACGTCTACCACCTCCTCTCATGTTCTCTTCATCTTTTTGACAAAATTCCTAGAGTGACAAATAACCCTTACCCCCCCCCCCCCCCCCCCCCCAGTGCAAGCCCTTTCTGTATTCTGAACACTTAAATAAAGACCAAGTTGTTTTATCTAACTCTTATTTTGCCACTATGCTTCCGATGAATACCAATCCCAATCCGCATCCTGTACACAAAATAGTACGAAGAGGCAAAAGGACCACAGACCAGTCAGAGATCCTCATGTGAGGATGACGTGCTTGTAGACAAGACTGGAAACAATCAGTGACAACCTTCCAATGCCAACAAGTTTCTGGTCCATCTAGAGGAATCTTTACCACCACCCAAAATCTTAACAAACCCCTTGCCTCATTCACAGTAATTGAGGGAAAGTTTATCAACTGGTCTCAGGACTGATACACGTCATACTCTTTCTCTTTACACCAACCTATTTCACTTCGTCTGCCTCTACTCCACATGCCATCTTCTTCCATTCCATGAAATAACTTCAGTATGTCACTACAATGATATCTATTAGTCTGTGTTCAATGACCTATAAATGCTCAGCCATTAGTAAGTGATTTGGGTCTCCCATCCAATAATGATATATGAACATTTAATTTTGCCAGTAGATGACATTCAGATACCTCTGTATAGCTCTGTCCATGTTAGAGTTGCTCTTTGATCCTCCACTTAGCTTATGACTACTTGGCTTCAAATTTGGGTTATGGTGTGGTTCTTGAATGAATTTTTGAATATTTTGCTAGCATCTAATGTCTGTGTCAGTAATCTCTTTTCTACATTTCCACTGCTCCAGACTAAATTTGTACAGATCTCAGTACTTATGAGTATTCCCAACTTCACTATTTTCACATTGTTTTCCAACTTGCTTCTATCAAGTATGAGACAAAAAGACTCACTAATGGTATTTGTAGTGATACTGACCTGATTCTCGTAGTCTCTCTTCAGCAGCTCAGCTCCTGATCTCCTCTAAGCTGAAAGTCTAAAAGAGTGTAGGATGGTGTTTTTTCTGACATGTATGTGACACCATAATTTGAATTGCACTCACATACGTTTATTCTTCACTATTTCAGTTATTAAGAATTTTGACCAGTCTGTCACCTACTAAAATAAATTAGCGCACTGAGCGACATCATCAGCACCTGCACTACCTAACAGTCAGTGGTGAAGTCAATGTATTTTCATGAAAAAGCACAGTTCTCTAATAACTTATCACAAAAGAATACCATACAGTAGCTCCATTAATTCAGTGCACAATGTGAAGCACCATGTCCAACAATCACTTGTTTCGAGGAAATAACATTCCACACTGTCACATTAATTACAAGAAAGTTCTGTTAAAGTGGTTGTTAATTTAGTTTACAGTAATCAAAAGTCTTTAAACATTAAAGTTCTTGAGTTTCACAGTTTTTGTTATGCAAATTTTTTGCATGCAGAATGTGTGTGACTCTGGAATTAACCAACGCACTTACTTGTGGGCTTTCTAACTGCCAACTGCCAATTTTGGTTGTCATGCGACTAGTTATTGATGGGCTAAGAAACTTATTTAGTAAGCAATTTAATGCTTTGAAAATGGTCTAGGTGGGATTTTACTGCTTTGGATGAACTATTAGAATTAATGTGATCTTGGCTTATAGAAAATGTTGCTGGTTAGCAATGTAGAAAAATAAATCTTCTACTACCCTGCTATGACACATACTGCATTTCCTATATACAATGGTGCCCTTACCTTGATAGCTGCCACCCTTTCAGCACAAAAAGGTCCCTACGCTATAGTTGTGACACTGTATCAGCAGGTGGCACACCTTTAATGATTAGTAGCACCTCTCACAATGTGTATTTTATTTATTTATTTATTTACACATCAAGTTCCATACGACCCAATTGAGCACTAAATCTCCAAGGTCATGAACAAATCAGTATATGAAATTACAACATGAAAGAAATAACAGCTAAACATAAAATGCTTATGAATCCAAAAAAAGACAAACCATAAGTTTAAGTAAACGCAATCAACAATACGACAAAAATCAGCTTATTTTTTCAAGGAACTCTTTGACAGAACAGAAGGAGTGACCCATGAGGAAACTCTTCAGTTTTGATTTGAAAACAAGTGGATTACTGATAAGATTTTTTGAAATCTTGTGGTAACTTATTGAAAATGGATGCACACCATTCTACACAATGCAAATTGGATTTATGCCGAGTACTGACTGAGTGAAAGTTGCTTATTCTTGTGAATAAGCTGATATTGTTAACAAGAAATATTGTTTGAGGACAATGTCAAAATACCCAGGCTAGTGGAAAGGGGTCAATTTCTGAGACAAAACTATCCTTTTAGAACGGGAAAATAAGCAAAGTAGACTAAATTTCGTGTCAAATGATCACTTACTTCATATACCGTTTAAATAGTAAAAATGACAGCATTAAGTCTTTGAACAAGATCCTGAATGTGGGCTTTCCATGACAGTTTCTTAACTGAACACCTAGAAATCTGAACTGTTCAGTTTCACTAATTATATGCCCATTCTGTGAAATTAAAACATCAGGTTTTGTTGAATTGTGTGTTATAACCGAGTCTTACTGTGATTTAGCATTAGTTTACTGCCGAGTTAGTGTCATCAGCAAACAGAAATATTTTAGAGTTACCCATAATACTAGAGGGCACATCATTAATATAAATATGAAACAGGAGTACCCCTGTTTGACCATACCCAACCCAGACCCCACATCACAGCCATTCTCAACACTGTGAATAATGGCCTTTTGCTGTCTGTTGTTAAAGTGGTGAACCAATTCTGAGCTACTCCCCGTATTACGTAATGGTCCAACTTCTGGGGAAATATTTTGTGATCAGCAAAATCAAACGTCTTAGTCAAATCAAAAAATATGCCTAGCGTTCGAAACCTTTTGTTTAGCTCATCCAGTGCCCCACAGAGAAAAGAGAAAATAGCATTTTGAGTTATCAAACGACTTCTAAAGCCAGACTGTCCATTTGTGTGATGTAAATTGATCATATATTCTTACATAAACAGCCTTTTCAATAACTATAACAAACATTGATGATATAGAAATGTGCCTAAAGTTGTCTACACTATTCCTTTCTCCCTTTTTATAAAGCAGCTTTACTACTGAGTACTTTAATCGTTGAGAATCCTCAGTCTTCAGTGATTTAATTATTGACTCCATCTCCCCTTTGTCTGTATCTCAGACGAGCAATTCAGACATCAATGTTGGAAAGGCATCTGCCAAGAGAGTTATACGATGCCCTGTAGAAGCTAAATTTTTATTTAATTCACCAGCAATGATCAGAAAATGATTGTTAAATACTGTACATATATCAGATTTATCAGTAGGCTAATGGAAATGTTTTTATTACAAACTGACTTTATATTATCAACTTTGTGCTGCTGACAGGACACTTCCTTAACAACTGACCACACAGTTTTAATTTTATCCTGTGAATTTGCTAATCTATTTGCGTACCACATACTCTTTACCTTCCTAATAACATTTTTATGCACCTTACAGTACTGTTTGTAATGGTCAACTGCACACGATTGCGACTACTTCTAACATTTTGATATAATTCCTGCTTTGTTTTACATAATATCCTTATCCCACTAGTTGGCCACCCAGGCTACCTTTTTCTGCTGGAAATCCATTTACAATGTTCTAAAGGAAAGCAACTCTCAAAGAACATGTAGAAGGTCTCATACAAATCTCAAAAGATTAATGAAATAATTCCATTCTCTGTCTTAAGTCAGTTAACCATGATCTTCCTAGTATCCACAAACTCATTAACAAGTCACAAAGAGGTAGCCTAACTTAGGACAGAAAGAATTTAAACCTATCCACAGTGACTGCTACAGCAACATTTTGCTGTGGCCTGGAAGGAAAGACAGTCCGCAAAAATGGTATTTTGCCGCCCCCCCCCCCCACCCTCTCACAAATCCAATCCTTGCCCAACATTGTTTAATATTGGCCCCAGCCTTCTCTGTATGGATTATCTACCTGTAAAAGACTCACGTGAATACGTATCACACAGATTCACGTGCTGCTACTTATTCAAACTCTGTCAATGGCATAATGTGCCTAACAAAAACATGCAAAACTGCTCGCAAAAGCGGCAAAGTCATATTTCAACATTGTTCATTCTTGGACTATTTCACAGTTTTATGAGTTAGCATGGCCAAAAACCAATTTTCCACTCACGAAAAGCCTTTGCTGACAATAAGCCTGACTACTAAGTCACACAACAAGCTACCCACAACAACAATGACAACGTTACTTTAAAAAACTGAGAATAAGGTATGCTTTGGAACCCTGTTGCATAACATATCAAAAACTTGAAAATATCAAACCACAGTAAAGCAACGAAAGTTTTCACCACTGATGCAACTGCATGCCATGACTTTATAATACGTGGTAACATCACGGCCAGTGAGAATGAGGATGCATACTCTCTCTGAGTAATTCCGTCTGTGATTTTGTAGTGTACAATTGTGTATTGATAAATGCACTATATCGTGCTGACTAAAGATGTTACATTTTGTTCCTACAGTGTACTTATTATCTGCCAATTTTATGGACCAGAGTTCCACAAGTACTCAATCTATAAAAAGAAATGGTTGACACATTCATTACCTTCATTAACTCTATTCAGTCTGTTGAAAGAAAAGGGGGGGGGGGGGGAGAAGGATGAGCAGTACTGTGATCTTCAATACACACTCTCATCTCCACTAAACATATATAGATGTAGTATGTAATAATCTAAGCTATCTCCGACAATATCTAAAATACACTGTTAAAAAAACACATAACATAAAACAAAACCATCACAGGACCAATTTTTTAATATACGCTGTTACAAGAAAAATACTGATGGTCTCGTTGTTCAGTAGACGTAAAATTTTAATCTCAATACATTTAATTGCACCACTTCAGTCATGTGAACAAGGTACAAGAGATGTTGAAATACTTGTTTGGAGTTGTTTTTCGTGAATGAACAGAATACAAAAGGGAACATGTAACAAGGGACCTGGATAGCCTGTGCTGTACATCAGCTGAAGGTAGTAAATGCAGATATTTACAACAGTAAAACCGTGCAATCAAAATACAAGGTTAGAATAGAAAAAGCTCTTAGAGTGCTTGACTGCAACATAGCACACAGATTAAAGTGTTAGACTTGCAGGCAGAGGGAACACAACTTAAATCCTTACATTATTTCAATTTTATATGGAGGTTTAATAATTAAGGATTGTACCGAGGTGGTTCTATAGGAATGGGCACAGCCATTTGTTTTACTTTTTCATGATTAAATAGCCAGCAAAACGTTAAGTAATGTTCTTGTTCCCAATGGAACAATAATGCAAGTTATTTGTTTACTGATTACTCCATACTGCTAATTTTATAATTCTCTGATTTGAAGAAGAGTAGGTGTTACTTTCCAGTAAAATCACATCTGTTCACATGAAAGTGCTGTAATGTACACTTCAGTTTCATATTATGATGGGAATTTGCTTGCAACTAGGAACGCCTATACACTTTTCGATAGTATTGCCAATACAGACAACGTTACAAACTTCCCATGGCAGAACAATTCAAGCACAGCACTGTTCTTATAAAACATGGCCCACGTAACACTAGCATATGAGAAAGAGTTGGATGAGAAAGCGGCAGCACTTCTTGAAATGTGACGTTTTTACTGTCTCTACCAATATTATATAAAGTCCATACACAAACAAAGTTGGAAAAAACGTCGGTATATGATTCTACGGCGAATCTATCTGCATTAAATATTTGATTTCCCGATGTATTACTGAATCGGCCCACATCCCTGAATGTAACCGGGAATTAGACTTCTGAATTTAAAATTTTACAGTGGTGTAATGACGGCTAGGCCTACTGATACTATAATCACTTCGGATATCATGACAACACTCAATGGTATCTTTTTAGCAAGTCATAACCACAATATCACCACAAATGGTTCAAATGGCTCTGAGCACTATGGGACTTAACATCTGTGGTCATCAGTCCCCTAGAACTTAGAACTACTTAAACCTAACTAACCTCAGGACATCACATACATTCATGCCCAAGGCAGGATTCGAACCTGCTACCGTAGCAGTCACGCGGTTCCATATTTAAGCGCCTACAACTGCAGGCCACAACGGCCGGCTAATGTCATCACAGTTTACAATGCTAACTGCAAATCATACATTGACAACAACAAGTAAATTCTAAATTGCATATGAGCTACCTGACAGGTTCAACGAAGTCATAATTTTATGCCAGTCAAATGTATATTGCTCCGTTAGGCATGGTGCAGTCCACGCTGCCGAATCCTCATTCTGTCTACTCTCAACAATTATGTAATGTACGTTCGGTGACAGAAATGTTTCCATGTGACTTATCCTGTCCGCAACTTCATCCATTTTTACAATCATTGTCAAATCATCAACACTTTTAATATGAAGACGTACATGGCATACTTTCCACTTTAAATCAGTCACGCTCAAACCAGAATTTATTGTCTCTGCCCACACTTCAGCACTTTTTTTAAACTGAAACTTCTGCTAACACCTGACATAACATAATTACAAGTTGCAACGCGTCTGACATCCCAACACCAACAACCAAATTATCGACATTCTCTCGTTAAAGATCGACACCGCGGTTGCCGGGCCACATTGAGTGATGCAAGTTTATCAGTCCATCATTTCGGTTTGTTGTTAGGTGATTTAACCCTTTTGACGGGATTTAAAATTCCCTTGCGCTTTCCGGCGTCATTAGCCAACGAGGAAGCGATTGCGACCTATCTTTCTGACAGTGGTCGTATGAAACTCGCTAGCCGATCGTTCAAAGTCTGTGCTCACAGGAAGAGGAAACAATGGACTGTATTATGTCTATGTAGACCAGGGGCGGGCACGAATCCTGCACGTGTGCGGTGCAGTTGCACGCGTGCAGTTAAAAGGTGTTCTGCGTGCACACAGGGGCGAGCTGGCCACCCGCTTACCTCCCCTCCCCGCAATACCTTCTGACCACTCCTTCCTCTGTAATGCGTTTTGTTTTTCTAGCTTGCTTTATTAAATGATGGAATAAGGTTAGCAGGAGTGCTTGAAATAAATCATGGTTTGAAAGAGTACCTATTAACTACGATACGTTTTATTTAATTAATACAGGTGGAGTTTACAATACGTTTAATATCTGGAACAAAATTTCTGCATACAGACAAACGCAATCAGTTACGTAAATTTTCATCACTTATGTTTGCTCTTAACCGCGGCTTATTAATTCAGCAAATGGTTTTCCAGCTCTCACTATATTGAGCGCAATTTTATAGCTTGCACGTACCGCTGGGCTATTATTGTTGTCGTCCTGAAAAATTGAAAACAGTGCTCCATAAAATGTTAAATCACTTAGATGAGAGGCATGACGAGAGAAAGTCGCAGATCTCTCGTAACAACGGCAAATAGGACAGATGCATCTAATATCGTCAGGTCGCTCTTCTTAAGCTCAGTTATTTTCCCCATCCGCTCAGAATCCGACAATAAATTGTACTCGTCCTTGTGAAATTTATTATAATGGCCTTCAATACTAAAGTACCGCTGACCAGCGAGAATACTGCCACATTTTAAACATTTCGAATTTTCACGTTTTTGCACAAAGAAAAATGATTCTCCCATTACTTTTTAAAAGATAGCAACTCTCCGTGTCTCCGTTTCCTTGATTCACTCTGTATTTTCCGGTTCTTGAAATACAACGTTCACTACGTAGTGGTCGCTTCGCATCAACGTGCGCGGCTTAGCCTTGTACTACACTGCCGCAACCTGCCGGCTGTAGTCACTGCTCCATCCGACGCTTGCACGCGAGCAGCACACGTGCAGCGCTGTGCACTCACGAGCCGCGTGCAACGTTTGCCCGCCCCTGATGTAAACCGTAGTTTATATACCTCCTTGATGTAGACGATTTCGCCAGGTGAATTGTAGCGGGTTGTTGGAGTAAAAAGCAACGGAAGGAAAAAGATGTAAAGACTTAAGTCATTATACCTGATAACAATTCTATAGGTGAGACAAGTAGTTCTTCTCTAGAACCAGGCCAATCTAAAGTGAAAGTAAAATCCTTAAAATAAATAGAAGATGGAACGAAGCAGATGCCATGACAGAAATACCGGAGTATGTCTTTCCTGAAGGTACATATAGTTCAGGTTATTTTTTGTTATTTATTTCCTTAGTTTTAGTGCGTATAGTGTAAAATTACATTCATTTGATTTTACAGGCCCAGATGAGGATGCGTTTGTGTCTTGTGATTCATCTACTGATATATTATGTTCTACTTTAGAACCATTAATTACACACATAACCTGTCAGTCTAAACTGTATGGAATGGGAAAGAACAAGATGCTAAACTTACAGGACAATGAACTGCTAAGTTTTATTGATATTAATTTCTTTATGGGCTACAATTCACTTTTGGAACGATTATTAGTTAACTTCTGTTGATTTAGGGCACCCAGTAGTGAAGCAATGCATGAGCAGGAACCGTTTTGAAAATATATTGTCAGTGTCATAGTTGAATGACAACCAAGGGAAACCTGAAGACTGTGAAGAAAAGTTGTATAGACTCGGTTCTTTTACTGAAAATTTGAACAAACATTTCAAAAAGATATATAAGTAAACAGGGTGAGTTACTACAGACGAGAGCATGATGAGCAGGAGCTCAATGGAACAGTACAATGCACTGAAACCAATCAAACGTTGTTTCAGGGTATACACTGGCGTCCAAAATTAAAGCAACAAACCACTATTTCCTCATCCTGTGTCTAATTCACGATAAAATCTAAAAAACTAACTGTCAACAGATACGATCGTGAAGTGCACAGAAGATGGCATTCTGGTCAATGGACAACCACGCCAGCCAGCAATGATGTCAGGGCACCTATCAAACGAGGTAGTGTTTGTCGGGTAGTCCTACATCCACACTCGCTGTGTACAGTCACGGACGATGGATTACAGCACAGAGAAGAGGCCTACCAGACTCTCTGTGGTGGAGGGCCATATGAAGAACGGAAGAAGCACAGTTGCAAACTGATGTGGCCCAATGGCTTGTTTTTCGGGTGTGGCGGCAGTTTATAGAGATTAGATCTGTGTCCCAAAGACCAGAACAGGGCCAAACATGTGTGACATCTGAAAGAGAGGATCGTTATTTACCTGGAAGGACATGTCGATACAGTGTTAGCACTGCACAGCAACTGGTATCTGATTTTCCACCATCCACTGGGTGTGTTGTATCGAGGCAGACAGTGTACAGAAGACTCCAGCAGAGTGGCCTTTATTGTCAGAGACCTGCTGTATGTGTAACTCTGATGTGACTTCACAGAAGAGAACGTGTAGAGTGGAGTTGTCAACATTCTGCATGGATGGTCGAACAGTGGACCAACGTTCTTTTCGCAGATGAGTCCCTTTCTGACTTGGAGAGTGATTCTCGACGGATTCGCGTCTGGACGGAACATGGAATACGATTTCAGGACTCAAACATTGTGGAAAGGAAGTGATATTGGGAGGATCCCTAAAAGTGTGGGCACTGACAATGTTGATCTCTGAAAAAATTTTTCACGAAAATGTACAGGTGACTCAGCAAGATTTAACTACTGTTAGGTATCAGGATGAGATCTTGGACTCATGTGGAACTGTTGCGAGGTGCTGTAGGCACAGACTTCATACTGATGGACGATAATACTTTACCTCACAGAGTGCAGGTGGTTGAAGTTTTCTTGGAAACAGATGGTATTGCACACATGGTGTGCAATACATACAACATGTCTGGGATACACTAGGGAGATGAGTTGCATCATGTCAGCATCTGCCAACTAATGTCCAAGACTTGCGAGCAGCTCTGCAAGAAGAATGCGCGTTATTGCCTCAACACGATATTGATGACATAATTCATAGCATGCCCCATCCTTGTGAGGCTTGTATTGCTGCCACAGGTGGTCACACTCCATACTGAGGAGATTACCTAGTTGTTAGAATGTGTGTGCAAATCCATTAAGTTGTAAAAAATGAATAACTTTTTGTGAACACTTATGTATGTTGCAGTTGTTTACGTTCTATATTCTTTACATTATTTCTATTTTACAACCAAATGTTTACACTGTTTTGTGGCAAAATAAATGCAGCCTTGCTAATATCCATTTGTTACTTTAATTTTGTGACATCAGAGTAGCACCTGGCAGATCAAATAGGCTACATAAAACATTCAGCTGTTTACCAGGAGAGAGGATCAAAGTGAGGACGAATTACTCATATTTGTGTTGGGTCAAGGATTAAGCCAAAGGCTTTTGAAACATTTGATGGGTACAAATTCCGTTTTATGTTTTGGAAATTACTTTACTTTCTTATGACTGAAGTGCTGAAACCATATAAGATCCTCACATTTGGGACAATTAGAAGGGAAAGAAGGACTCGCCTCAAATGGCTGAGGATAACCAATTGAAAAGAGGCCAATTTGTCCATAAAATTTCTAATTTTTTAATATCTATATTCAAGCGGCAATACAGAAGAATTATAACCCTTGCCTCTAATTACCATGGAAATGAAGAAAAAAAACAAAAGGATGGTCCAAAGTTAAATATTCCTTGATCTAGTATACTTACAGATAGCAAAATAACTACTGAGGGAGTAGATTATGTGGGTCAACTGCGAACATTGTATAGAGTTGAAATTTCCTGGCAGATTAAAACTGTGTGCCAGGTCGAGGCTCGAACTCGGGGACTTTGGCTTTCGCGGGCAAGTGCTCTACCATCTGAGGAACCCAAGCACGACTCATGCCCTGTCCTCACAGCTTTACTTCTGCCAGTACCTCGTCTCCTACATTCCAAACTTTACAGAAGCTCTCCTGCGAGCCTTGCAGAACTAGCACTCTTGAAACAAAGGATATTTCCTGGGAGATGTTTCCAGAATGTTTCCAGATGGTAGAGTACTTGCCCGCAAAAGGCAAAGGCCCCGAGTTCGAGTCTCAGCACGGCACACAGTTTTAATCTGCCAGGAAGTTTTATATCAATGCACACTCTGCTGCAGAGTGAAAATCTCATTCATTTTGTATAATCTAGGCTATTGTAGGATTCAGCAGTGTATATGTTATTCAGTGTAACACGCATGAAAAATCAATATTCTGCATTTCAGAAGACAAGCTGCGTAGGGGTTGGCGGAAAAAAAGCATGTCAGCAGTGGAAAAAAGGCAGGGAAAAGAAAAGTGCTTCAGCAACATTTTAAAAGGACTGACCTAACATCATGAACCAAACAAAGAGTAGGAAAGGGAAGAGTTTCTCTATGCCAAGTGACATTTGGCTAAGCATCAGTGGAGTGACCAATGTTTTTAAAAAACTAGCAGATGCTCTAAAGTATTCTCCTATAATAATATTGAATTATGACTAATCATCAAATGTAACATTACAAGATTTTCTTATGTCTGAACGACATGAAATCAAGTTCTAATATCAACCATTGCATTGCAATGTAAAAATTCTGCTAACTGTTTGTCTTTCTGCAAATATAACTGAACAACTCATAATATCTCCTACGATCATTGTAGCCTGTTAGGACACTTAAGTCCCATTTTTTGTGGATAAAATAAGGAAATTATACTAATCCATTTTTATTAGATATAATAAAATTGTCCCAAAATTTTAAATATTTTAGGGCAGTATTTAATAGTTTGGGGAGGAAAGGGTTAAAGTCTTCAATGTTTGTTTCCAAACAGAAAATGATTTTGTAGCATTGTGATCCTAATTATAACTTCAAATATGAGTGTGTGTTGCATTCTTTGATTTATTTTGTCAATATATTGCTGGTAATGTACTAGACTTTTGCTCATATTTATAATATTGAGTAGAGCAAATGATTCTGTACTCATTTTTGTTTCTTATAAAACAGGTATGTGATTTTGTTGCATAGTGTGCTATGGACATTTGTTTCTGCCTAGAATCTGTGTCAACTACTCTAATTAAATGCATTGTAAGGAAATTGTTAATACCCCACTTTGTTTTATTTCATGTATGCATTTCATACTTTCTTGTATTTAATGGGGAACTCCATGTTAGGAGCTTGCTATAGAATTGGTACTCAAATTCATTACTTTTTACTATGGTATGAGTATGTGTTTCTCCTTTGAATGGTGTGGCATGTTGAACCTGAGTATGTTTTGTAGTATTAGTTATACCACACAGTTTTCCAGGTTATGCTAGCTAACAAAAATATTCTACACTGAAGTTCTTATTTTTATTGTCGTATAGTGTGAACATGCTTCCACTGCAATTAATGCTACAGCATTTACTAATGACTAATCATACAGCATTCACCAGTAGTTCCAATGATGAAGGCATAAGAGTGTGTATTGTATGCTTTTAAATAATCATTTGAGCAGAAAGATGTTTGTAATACATACTGATTTCTGCTAAAATATATTCTTTCGAATACTGGTTAATAATGGCAAAGAACATATTTTCTTATATTCAAAGTGGACTGTTAGGCCAGTGCGGAACACATATTTTCTTATATTCAAAGTCATGTCAGGCCACCATGAGCACTGCTTGCGTTCTGTTTGTGCATAGTAACATGGGCCTTGCATCTCTTATATTTTGATGGTCTCTGATTGACAGTAATGGTCGGATTTCCGAAATAAAAAACAAACAGCAGAAATAGAGTATCGAAGGAAAGAATGGCCATGCTAGACTGGGAGCTGTTGGAAACCATACTCAGATACCTTTTGTCAATTCAAAAATCAACTTGATGTTTGAGAAGGCAGGTGAGACGTAGCAGCTGGGTGTAGAATCGGAAAATGTAAAATTTTTGTGTCTGTGATACACACAAAGTATTGCTGGAAGTGACAGTCATATTAAGTAATTGAAAAAAAAAGAAATCGATTTGGTAATCGAATCCCTACTAATTGAGTTATTCGTAACCATATAATCAAGCAAAGATATTAGTGTTCGAAATTTTGTGGGGTTCACTAGGCCCTCTCTACAAACTGAATACAGTTTAATGGAAAAAAATTGTTACTGCAGTGCTATAAATCAACAGCATATGCGGTAACCAATGCATACTCTAGAGCTGTGATTCCCCAACTTTTTAGCTGTATGGACAACCTATTTTGAAATATATATATATATATATATATATATATATATATATATATATATATATATATATATATATATATATATATATATATATAAACTGTATTCACTTAGCTTTGACAACTATATGCGAAAACTGAAATACAAGCAGTCAGTGTTAAAAAAAACTACATTGGAAATTCCGACATCGTTTGTCCCTCTTAAGAGAATCAGTATCTGGAACAGTATTGTTCATTATAATCTTAAATCACTATCTACATTCAATATATTTATGAACTAGTGGTAAATCTGTGACGATTCTGGACCAATGAGTATTTGTGAGTAAAAATTCCAGGTTAGAAACCAAGATTCTAATTTCGCAATTATCCCCACACAAAAAACTGATTTGCCTATATCAAAAAACACGAATTCTCATTTTCAGAAATAAAAATTTTCAAAACCCATAAATTTTATTTTTTTATAAATAATAACAATCAAAACTCATTTGCCTACATCGAAAAAATCAGATTCTCATTTAAAATATTCAAATCTAATACATTTTATTTTCTATAAGTGAGAACCATCATACCTTAAATCTGCAAGGTACATTTTAACTAAATACGTTACAATTAACGTAAAAGTTAAATTTCATTCTATAGAAATACAATGAAAACAAAAATGATCAACAAATTAGAAAATTGTAGTTATAAAGATTTAGAAAACTATTCTAAAGAAAATAGTTATTGAAAATTATCTAGAGACGACCTGTTGGTATTTAGGGATTATTTTCATAGGAAAGACATGAATAAAGATATGAAAAAGGGAGAACTAAAATATAAAATTTTACAAGATCTTCGATCAGTTGCTAAAACAGAAAATTTGAAGAATTATTCCAAACTTGATAAACAAAAATTAATCGATCTTATTGTAAACACTATTGACATATGGAACTGCCAAAAGAACTACATGAAAATTGCAAAACATTCTAAACTGAGAAAAAACCAATTAATTGATTTTATCAGAAAACCTGAAGATAAAATTATTAGAGATAACGATTTGAGTAAAAAATCTTTAAATGAGATACAAATTTATAATAATGTTCACAAGAAAATATTAATAAGGATAATAGGAATCATTTTCAGAAAGGTATGGTTGATAAATATGAAGAAATTAAGCAAAAGAATTATCAGAACATTTTTCCACGTTTCAGTTTTCTACGTGATGAAAATTGTTTCAAATCACATTTCGAATGTTTATTACAAGATATTCATACTTGGTCAACCAAATCCTGAAAAATTTATAGTAGCAAATATGAAAAAAATTATCACTTTCATTTGGTTATTATGTTATAAAAATTTTAATGGAAATTATAAAAATTTGGTTAGTGGTACTGGTAAGAAAGCAGCAAAAAAATCGTTGAAATGTTGAATGAAGAAGCAAGAGAAATTGCTAGAATATGTGAACGAATTATTCCCTGAAAATGACTAAAGACGATTTAATCAATTTTAAAACTTCAGGAACTTGTATTTGTGAAAAAAAAACTGTTGGTGAAATGTAAGAAAAAGATCATCGCCATTTAACAGGAAAATATCATAGATTTGCAGTCGTGATCATCAAAATCCTAAATTTATTTCAGTTTATATTCATAATTTATCAAATTACGATGTTCACTTGTTTGTTAAAGAATTAGCAATAGATTATAAAGATATTGATGCAGTTCCAAAAAATGAACAGAAATATATTTCTTTTAGTAAATATGTTGACGACTGATTAAGATTTTTATATACATTTATCGCTTCACATGTTGACAAATTATCTCCATTCCTTACAAGAGAACTGGTTAGAGAAACAACAAAACATTTTGAAGTTGAACAATCATATTTAACAATTAAAATGAGTTTATTCTTCAGAATATACGGATTCTGAAGAAAAATTACAAGAAAGTAAATTAACCAAAAAAGAATGTTTTTATTCAAAACATGATAAATATTACATTTCTTCTGAGGATTATAACAGAGGAGAAACAGTTTGGAACAAATTCAATATTAAAAATTTAGCTGAGTGTAAAAAATTACATAAAAATCTGACATGTTTTGTAGCAGATGTTGAATATTTTGGAGATATATGTATTAAATATTATAAACTTGATCCATGTCGTTATTTCACAATTCCAGGATTATCTTGGTATTCTATGTCGAAATGGCAAAAATTGAGTTACATTTATTACATGATTATTATGGGATTTTCTTTCTTGAATAAGGAATTCGTGATGGAATTTCTCAGAAAATTAAAAGATATGCAGAATAAAATAACAAATATATAAAAAGTATTGAGCCTAAAGCACAACAATATTATATTGCATATGTAGTTGCAAATAATTTGTATTTGGTTTGGAAAAATACTTTGAATCTCAAATAATTGTAAATATGATAATATTTTAATAGTTGATTTAGAAATTCCAAGAAACGTGTATGATTTACATAAAGTTTTACTTTTACCACCTGAAGAAAAAAGTAAATTACTAATGACTTTAAACAATTAAAAAATGTTTTATATAATTGGAATTTTATACCGTGCATACATCTCGGATTTAAAATAAAGGAAATTCATGGAATCATATCATTTGAACAATAAGGTTGTTTGAAGAAATATATTGATTTCAATAGAGAAATGAGAAAAAAGGCAACTAACGATACTGAAAAAGGTTAGCACAAGTTAAAGAATAATTCATTTTTTGGGTAAACAATGCCAAATATTAGAAATAAACAAAACATTTAAATATAGAAAATTCAAAAAAATAATTATTATATTTGTAAACCAAATTTTAACATACATCTGAATTTTCGGAAAATTTAGTTCAGTTGATTTGAAGAAAATTAAAATAATGTTACATAAACCAATTTACATTGGAATGCGTATTCTCTATATTTCGAAAATAAAAATGAATGATTATGATGTTGGTAAACCAAAATATGATGGAACATCGATTTGTGTTACGTGCACACTGATAGTTTTTTTTATGAAATAACAATTGAAAATTTTTATAGGGATATGAAATCAATGATAAACGAATTTGATACAAGTCATTATGCAAAAGACAATTTTCATTAAGTTCTGCAAGATGAAAATTGTGGAAATATTGTTTTAGAATATGTTAGTTCAAGATCGAAACTGTATATGAGCAAAGTTGGTGAAAAAGAGAGAAATCTAAAGGAGTTAAGAAATCAGTTGTGAAAAATGAAATTACTTTCAAAGATTATAAAATATGTTTAACTGAAGGAATAAAATAGTATAGAAAAAGGAATTTGATTAGTTCATTAAAACATGAATTGCATACAGTCAGATGTAACAAAATTGTTTTAAGATATACTGATGATTAATGTATTGTATTACAAATGGATTAAATATATAACCACATGATCATTACAAATTAAACCCAAATACAATAAAAATGATAAAAATTGCTTCTCAAAAGAATTAAACAGTAAATTAAATATAATGAAGTATTAATTAGTTTTTAAATATTCTTTCATGATACGGTAATTTTTGATGTCTTGTTATATAAAATTTTCCACAGAAACATTCAACCTTTTGATAATCTATTTATTTATCTTTTTAATATTTGAAACGTCATATCACATCTACTTAATGATCATAGTTACGAAAATATTTGGTTGAATTTTTAATTTCCTTTCACATTTTTCACAAATAAATGTTTTAATATGCAAATTATGAATAAGTTCTTTTTGTTTCTTTATTTACCTTAGAACCAGATTTTGAATGCATATTTTGTATCGTTATATAATTTCTTTATGAATTTCTTTTCCTTGAGTAAGAAATGAACAAATCATTTTATTTGCACTTTCCATTCATACAAAAATGTTATTGAATTAAAAAAATAAAAAAAATATTAATATTTCTTGTATATAAATGAAGTCGCTTGTGGATCTAAAAAATAATAAATTTGTTTATAGCAATAAAAATCTGTGAGTAATTATTGATGACACAATAATCCAAGGTTTAATAACTGAATATGTTGCCAAACTTCTAGAATATAAAAGATAGATAAAGTAGTCAAACAGTTTTGATTTTGAAGATATCCTAACAATATCAAATTTAAAAAAACTCCAATTTGGAGGTTTTGAAAAGAAGTGAAAAATCATGTATTTTTGTCAATTATTATTAGATTATAAAATCTTAAGAAGAAGAAGCAAAACAATTTAAAAAATGTGTTATTCATAATGTTTTACCATCAATTCGAAAACATGGAGAATATACTATTATGAAAGAAATAAAAGAAATGTATAAAGAACAAATAACTAAATTAAAAATTGATATGAAAACAAAGATGAAAATATAGAAAGTCCCAGAGAAGCAATATGTGATGCAGGTGGAATAATAAACAAAAGAAATGAGAAAATTAATACATGTAGTTCCTCAATTAAGTGATGAAAATGTAGGACCAACTTCTTTTATCATTTCGTTTCGGCCTACTAGGAATCACAGGGCTCATCTTAACTCTCAGCTAGTGTCTTCTGCTCTTTCATGGCCCAGTATGTCTTCATCTTCTGGCTGTGAGTCTGTTTCCTCTCATTCGTCTACTTAGGTCTGCTGGTGCCTGTAGACCTGTTGTTTGTGAGAGACAGAGGGAAGACTCCCTGCAGGATGGCCTGTCAGTACTGATTTCGGTTGTCTTTAATGTGATCTGCAGTTCTTCTAAGTCTGATTTAACAGAGGTGATCCACTTAGCTTTGGACATCTTTTCCCTACTTGTCATTGTGTGTATCCTCTTGGTGAACCTGCAGTAATTCAGGCAGGTCATGTGCCCATAGAAGGTCAGTCGCCTTATCTCATACATGTGGCTATGTCTTCCTGATGTTTTTAGAGCTCATTATTGTGCCTGATTCTGTAGGTACTGTCTTCCTTTCTTATGGGTCCTAGTATTCTCCTCAGGATCTTCCTATGTTTAAGTTCTAGTTTCTTGAGTGGGCCCTATCGATTCATCAAGCAGCACTCAGAGGTATAGAGTGCAGAGGGTTTTACTACATAGTTGTAGTGCTTCAGCTTTATGTACTTGGATAGGTACTTGGTGGTATAGATGTTCTTACAGGAACGATAGGCCCTCTCTAACTTGGTGCACCTGGTGTCTGTGGTCAAGGTTTCACTCTCACTTGTTGAGATCCATTCTTCCAAGTACTTGACTGCACGAACTTTACAGTAGCAGTTTCCTAGTGGGATTGTAGAAGAAGCCTGCTTGATATTGGTGATGAACTCAGTCTTATGTATGTTGACTCTCAAGTCGGTTTTTGCTGCAATACTGTAGAGGCTCTGTAGTTGGTCAGTAGTCTCCTCCATGCTGTTGGCCAATAGAGTGAGATCATAAGCAAAGGCTAGACAGCGTACATTGTGGTTGTCTTTCTTATACCCAAGCTCCAGTCCTGCTTCTGGTGGACAATGTAAAGATTACTATTTTCTCACGAGCACAGTTGAAGAAGATACAAGAGAGACCATCCCCCGCCTGACTCCTGTCTGGATGGGAAAGCTCATGGAGATTTCACCCCTGAACTTGACTTTGGAGGTGCTGTTCTTCAGGGTAGATTGAATCAGTCTGGTAGTCTTCCCATCTAGCCCTAGTTCCGACAGGGTGGAGAAGAGGGTTTGTCATTCTATTGATCATATTCCTTTTAGAAGTCTACCATAATGGCAACCCAGGGGTGTCCCCCCTGGCTCCTATAAGAGATGATGGTCTTGAGATTTTGAATCTGTTCTGTGCAGGACCTACTTGCACGGAAACCAGACTGGTATTCACCCATCTGGGAGTATAGCCGTTTGGTGACTCTATTTTGCAGGTCTTTAGAGAAGATCTTGTAGGTTATAAGCAACAGGGAAATGCCTCTGTAGTTGTCGAGGTCCATCTTACTTGCTTGTGTAGTAGATGGATCTGGGTGAGGTCTATCGCTCTGGCAAGACCTTTATTCCACAAATTTCCTGTATGATTATCTACATGCTTCCACATTTCTGCAACTATACCATCTTCACCTGGGTCTTGTTGTTCTTCAGGTCTTTCATGATCTTCTCTATTTCTACCCTGTTTGGTGGTATAGAGTCCTGGTTAATAACAGTGGGCCCAGAGAAAGCAAGTCTCTCTTTCAATTGTTCTGCATTGAGGAGTTTCTGGAAGTATTCTGCAAAAGTTCTTGTGCAGTCCCTGTTATTCATGTGGAGTTTCCCATCTGGTCCTCTGAAACATAGGGTTTGGGCTGTCTATGAAGTAGTCTGTTTCTTGAGTCGCTTGTAGAGGTCTCTTGAATTGTTTTTCTTGAAGTCTTCTTCTGTCTGTAGTATTTGAGACCCGTTGTAGTTTTTCTTGAGTTTGTGGCTAATGCTCGCTGTTGTTTTCCTCTGCACTGTGAAAGCCTAATTCTACTTGATCCATGCTCTACACCTTTCCTTTATAGCGTGATCAAATTCTTTGGTCAACCAGGGGTGCTTGCCTTTGTTCAATGAAGTAGGTATAGTTTCATGAGTTGCATTGAGTAGAGCCTTTTGAAGAGTAGACCATGCTTGTTTCTCTGTGTTCTTCTTCTTATGTTTCTATATGTTGTTCTTATAGCTCAGCTGGTGGGTATTAAACCTTGGTATTCTCGAAACCTGTAAGGTGTCATGAGCTCTTCTCACAGGTTGTAGGTTGGTCTTAACTAGGGAGAGACCAACTTCTTTTATTTTAAGATTACGTGATTTCAATAATGAATGTTATGTTATTTGAATACAATTTAAAAATGCACAAAATCAAGTAGATATTATTAGAAGTAGACATCCAATCTGCGAAGAATTTTTATGACTTAATTATGTACCAAATTCAGCAAATTAAATCAATAAAAGAAAATTTAGGATTGTTTGCTACCGAAATTATTTCAATACTTTGGAAGAATATTCATAAGGACAATTCAATGAAGATCGAAATAAACTAACAAACGCTTTTTAGAGTATAAAACTAAGTTTCCAAGTACTTTTTTCATAATCAACTTTAAAGTAACATTCATAAGAATTTTTATATGCATCTAATAAATAAAATTTGTCAAAATCATACGATTCAGTCAACTCAAATATAAAATCTTCTTTAATGAAACAATACGCATCATGAAAATTATATTCAATAATAACATGTATAAAGTTTTGTTGACTAATCCAATTTATATACCAGATGTTTTATTAAAAACTTACATTACTTTTATTTATCTGAGTATTGTGTGAATTATCAAAACCTAACCATTTAACATAAACTTTATTAGCTTTCTTATGTAAAACTTTTTCAACAAGTAAAACATCTGGAAAATTTATTTATTGGAAACACACACATGCCGTGCAAAGGATTACGTTCACATTACTTATCTTTGTTACAAGATATAACGGATTTTTGTTTACTCCTGCATTTGATAATATGGTATTGGTCACAAAATTCCAAGCACAACTCACACAAACAGTCGTCATTTGCTTCATGAATTAATTTGATGCAACACACCTTGTGGTGAAAACCATGGGTTACCAGTCCCGTCATACGTCACATTTCATGGTTAGCTTCCATCCAGGTTCTGTCTTACATAGCAGACATTGCATAGAAGTCCCCCAGTATGTTATTTTTCTTCTTATGTAGATCTCGTAGAAGCTGTCTGATGGTGGCACTAGGTGGGAGTATTAGCTCGCATCTTAGATCCTCTATCAGGAAAGGCTCCCTAGTAAGCTCATGCACGAGACTTAATCTTGAGTTCTGTGGGGCTCCTAAAATTCTCTTCAGGTATGTAGCTTTTAATCGCTTCAATTCTTCCAGCTGTTTGTATGTGAGGTGTTCTCCCACTGAGTCTATGCCATACATCAGAACAGATAATATCTTTAACCTAAACAGATCCATAGCTGTGCTGATCGATAGTTGTGTGATGTTTTTGATTTCATTGATAGCTCTAGTGGCCGCACTGCTCTATATCTTATATATAGTCTCAAATTTTTTCCCATTGATTCGATTGTGATGAATAGATATCTGAAATTTTTAACCGTCCTGAGTGGTTTTCCAATGTGTTTGATGTTCTCTGCTTCAGTGAGTCTTCCTCCTTTCCTGATCACTACCAACTCTGTATTCTGTTCGTTTATCTTGATGTCGCTTCGCTCTGCCCATTGGCTTAGTGTGTTTAGTGCTACTTGTAGTATGTCATCATCTGTCACTGCGGTGGCTATGTATGTTCTTGTTCCTGCCATTCCATTTGTGACATGGCACTTGAGGACGTTAAACAGGATAGGGTTGAGTGGATTGCCTTGGAGACAGCCTATTCCATCATCTATTTATAAGTGGTTTTCTACCAGTATATTCGATATCACGGACGTTGTACTCGTTCTTCGAATTTGTTCCTCCAATTTGCCTATTAAAACCTCTCTGTTGACCAGGTTGAAGGCTTTTGAATAGTCGACAAAAACCACATTTAGTTTTTCGTTAGGTCTTACTATCGTTCGTTTTATTTATTCCAGCAGGTTTTCTACTGCCAGGATCATGGATGGTCTCTTCCTAAAACTGAACTATTCCTCTAGTAGATGGGGTTCGAGCTTCTCTGCCCGCTTTTTGGATTCCTGTTAGGACTTTCAGTGGCGTGGATCCCAACGCTATTCCTCTGTGCGCGTTTGGATTATTTGTGTCTCCTTTTCCCTTATATAGTAGTTTGATTGTTGACTTTCTCCATTCGCTTGGTATGCTGTCTAGTTCTATACATTTACTTAGAAGGGACGTCCATATTGGTAGGCATTATTGTGCTGTCTGTTTTGTCATTCCATCTGCTCCTGGTGCTCTGTTTTTCCCCATTTTCTGTATCGCTCTCGCAAATTTATCTGTGGTGAGGACCTCATCAGCCTGTGGGATCCTAGATTTCTTGATAGTGGTTCTTGTCTCTTTTGAACAGGGTACTTTTCTTATGTGGTCTTTCTATGTTTCCATGGGGATGTTTGGCTGTATTTACTGCCTTTTCGATCTCTGAGTTTGGTATGGGTCTTCTTCAGCTCCTCTACCTTTCTCTTTCGTTCTTCCAGGTGTCACTTTTTCTTCATTCTTATTAGGTCCTTGTATTTCCACTGTTCTCATTGGTTTTCTGCAGTCGTTGTGCTTGCCACTTGTCCTCTAGTTTTATGCAGTGTTTTCAGCATCAGTTTTCTTTGCTAATAGCAATCTCTGTCGAATAATGACCTCACTCTCCTATTTGTGACTTGTGTGGTGGCCCCATTTATATTTGATTTCATCCACGTGGCTGCCTCATGAATATTTCCTGCTTGCATTGCTATTTCAACCTTATGATTTTTTGTATTTTCCCTTCGATCTTGCCAAGAGTTACATTTCGCCTTTCTTCTAATTTCATGGTTCTGTCGTTTTCTATATTTATTTATACTGGAATGTGCTTACGAATGACTGCTTCTCCCTTTTTCACTGTAATGGCAGGGTGGTTTGTTCTGATGCTCTTTGTGATTATTACATCTGTTGAGCTGGATCTGTTTATGTCCTGTGTAGGTCCAGTCCTCCTGTCTGTTGTGTACTGTGACGCCTTGTTTACTAGATATTCAATTACTTCTTTGCATTTTCCATCTTGCCTATTTATCATACAATTCAGGTCTCTTGCAATGATTATCTTGTCCTTGCGTCTAGTGTAATCCAAGGTCATCCCTAGCTTATGTATTATGTCTGTTGCGGTGTGGTCTGGGTTAAAGTAGACTGCTACTATAACTCCAATCCCTCTCCAGACAACCAATATGTTCTCTTCTCTTAGTAGAAGTTTGAAAGGGGCCAGTTGTGGTTTAATGATGCATAACACGTGACCCACTGGTCTTCCTGTTCTCTTGCACTGTATCGCAAAGACATGAAAATTGCAAAATTCTGTGATGTTCAGTTCTGTGACCTCTTTTACCATTGTCTCTGTGAATACTCCAATGTCGTAAATAGCCATAATATTTGTAAGCAGCAGATTCAGAATTCTCCTCAGGCTCTCTAGTACCATGTTATATATAATAACATGGAACTAGAGGGCCTGAGGGGAGTTCTGAATCTGCTCCCGAGAAATATTATGGCCATTTACGACATTGGAGTATTCAGAGACAATGGCAAAAGAGGACAAAGTTATATTAGTACCTGGTTACGTGGAGCAGTTTTAACAGAATCATTTAATGTAACAGTTAGAAAATTATATCTGCAAATTATTTTGATTCCCAAAACCTCAAGTTTTATTTTGTAAAGTTTGTCTTCAACACTCATTCAACTAACAAAGTAATCAAATGTTAAATCTTCGATTATGTTTTCACAAACAACAAATTATACATTTTTTCAACTCTCATCATAAAATTAAATTCCATAGTTTGTTCATCATATACTTTATAAAATTGAGGTCTTTAACTCATTTCAGTATGGAATTAAATTTATTCCTGAAAAAATCTTTAATTTCATTTTTGTAAATTAATTATCTAGTTCTTGTTTATTATAACTGAGTTGAGTTAGAAGATTTGATAAAAGTTTCTCAATATCAGTCTTGGAATAATAATTTTGAAATGTAGTTAACATATCTGCATATTGTTGTATAGGTTCTAAAAGTCTAGTTTCTAAATATCGTTTACTAACTGCATCCCTATCACCAAGTGGATCATTAACATCAACTACTCTATTTTTGAAATAAATATAATATTGAGCTATTTTAAAAATCTTATTTAATTCTTTCTGACATTTTTTAATTACATTACCTACTTTGGTTCTACTGATGATTAAAAATTTTTGGTTTCTGAAATTAATTCATTATTAATTTTTGGATATTATGATTGAAAATCTTTTATTATTCCTAAATCGTTAATGCCTTTGTTTCAGAAAACGTCCATCTAGCAAATTTAAAATATCACTTATCTTATAATTCATATACAAGGTAGAAATTTTAAGTTGACAAACCAGAATAACTCGAAAAATAAGCTTCACTCAAAAAAATATGTAGAATTCTAAGTTGATTATTTTCGAGGGAGACATCTGCTGGTGCTAAAATTAGCCCACCACCCTAGCCCCCTGAGGTGGGGCAGAAGGCAAATTTCAAATCGGAACACCCATTTTTTTATTGGAGAATTATATTTGACAAGTACAATTTGTCTTAATCACTTGTTTTGATTCTTAGTAGGTGGCACTGTAATTCAAGAAAATCCATGTTCTCATTTTTGCATGGAAAATGGTTACAGATAAATAAAAAGTACTTTAAATTTTGATTCGATAAAACTATAACTTTTTCTCTCTCCCCATAGTGTGGAGTTTGAGAGAGAGGAATTAGAGTTTTACAAATGTTGAGCCAAATATTAATTTTTCCACAGATTTGGATAACTTTTGTTTGTTTCGTGGTCATGAAGCCACACAAATTTTAATTATCAAACAAATCATCTGATTAGCTAACTAACTAACCAGACATCCTATTTACCAACTGTGAACTCATTCACTAAAAAACTAACTGACTCACAAACCTAATTTTTTATTAGATTCGGAGTAATCACTCTTGTTTGACGAGAAGCCTCATAACTGGGGTGCTTGCTTAATCTGAATCTTTTAGAGTCGGGTGGAAAAACGTAGAAAACGACGTTCATAAATTGGTTGACTTAAATCACATTCACCCATCTTTATTTTATTTCGGAATGCCGCGGCTGTTGCGTCGTTTACATTTTTTCAGAAAATTGTACGATAATCGATAATCCACTTACCTCTGACCGATAATCGATGCTCTTATTCGGTCCTTCCTGATGAGCGGCGCAATATTTCGGAGTGCTGCCCGTAGGTAGCACAGCGACGAGAAATTCGCCCTTTCTCGTAATAAGACTGGGCTTTAGAAATTAGAAGTATTAATGTAATAAACACACTGTATCTTTTAGCCGTTTGAGCATTCAGACAGCACTACATCGTTTATAACGATTGTATTTTGGGAGACTTATGTTTGATTACCTTGTGTGACTACATTCGCGGCTTTTGCTCGCTACATGTCGCGTTTGACGAGGAGTTAGTATTCCTAGGCGGAATTACGCCGAGAGGGTCGCTTCTCGCTCGTAGAAATTTTAACCCTGCCTTTCTCGATGCCCCTAATCTTTCCTCTGTTAGATTAATAGGTGGAATATGTCATTATAAAAAATCTTTCTGTGGAAGAATAAATTGAGATGGTGCACAGTTATGGAGAGAGTGGGAGAAATTTTAAAGATGCAGTCGCGCTTTATGTGCAGCGTTTTCCTGGCCAAGTACGATCACAGTCGTCTTTTCTTCGAATTATTAAACAATTTACTGCAGAAGGTATTGTGAACCAGGAAAAAAGAATCCATACAGCTACTGTTTGTGGAGAAAACAATCAAGTGGCAGGAATAGCTGCTGTTTCACATAATCCACATTTGAGCACAAGAGAAATATCAAGGCAATCAGGAATGTCACACATGAAAGTTTGGAAAATCCTGAAACTTCACAATTTCATCCATACCATATATGCATGTATTAGGAACTGCATGACGATGACTTCCAACACCGTCTAACGTTTTGTCACTGGGCAGTTCAGTGGATTCAAACAAACTAAAACTTTTTTCCCAGAGTACTTTTCTCTGATGAGGCAACATTCAAAAGCAGCGGCGAAGTTAATCGACATAACATACATTACTGGAATCCACAGTGGATTCGAGAAGTCAACTATCAGCGACCTTGGACAGTTAACGTTTGGTGTGGTATAATTGGCGATAAACTGATCGGTCCACATTTTATCGACGGTAATTTGAATGGCAACAAATATCGGAACCTACCTGAAAATGAACTGCCAGATCTACTTGAAGACCTAAGCGTCGAACGTCGACCAAACATGTGGTTTTAACATTATGGTTGTCCAGCCCATTATTAATTAGTAGCACACAATGTACTAGATAGACTTTGCTATTTTCGCTGGATCGGCAGGGAATGTCCTGTGAATTGGCCAGCCAGATCGTTTGATCTTACAACGCCAGATTTTTTTCTTATGGGGTTATATAGAAGATATCGTTTATCAGGAAACGCCTACCACTTGCGGAAACATGATGCAAAGAATAAGAGATGCTTGTGCTGCAATTACACCAGACATGTTGTCAAGATGTGTGCAGGGATTTACAGCACAAGTGAGTAAATGAATTGAAGTTGGAGGTCATCACTTTGAACATTTGATTTCATAAAACGGTGAGATGCAACGGATTTACAGACAACAAGCAGTCCAAAAGTGACACTGGTAACAAACACCCAAAATTCATTTACTTGCAAGTATTTGCAAATGATCACTAATAAAAGGAAACAAATCGTTCCTTTTCAGGACCACCAGATCTTAAACATGAATACATTCATCTTTAGTTAGCGAGTGGGTTAGGCTTTTCCTCAGTTAGTCTTTAATGAGTTCATTCGCTCGTAAGTAGAATGTTTCGTAAGTTAGTTAGCTAGTCAGATCATGTGTTTATTAATTAAAAGTTGTGTGGCCTCATGACCACAAAACAAACAAAAAATTATCCAAATTTGCGGAAAAAATTAATATTTGGATCAACATTTATAAAACTCTAATACCTCTCTCTCAACCCCACCCTATGAGGAGAGAGAGAGAGAGAGTTTTAGTTTCAGTGAATCAAAATGTACGAAGTAAATAAGTATTTTTTATTTATCCATAACCATTTTCCACGCTAAAATGAGAACACGGATTTTCTTGACTTACAGTGTCAACTACCAAGAATCTAAACAACTGTTTTAGACAACATGTATGTAGTTTCTTATGTAGACTCCGATTCTGCAACTAAAAATGGAGGTTCCCATTTGAAATATTTATGCTGCCTCCCACCCAACCCCCAGGGGGATGATGTGGCAGGCTAATTTTAGCACCAATAGATGTCCCCCTCGAAAATAATCAACTTTGGATTCTACACATTTTTCGTGTGTAGCTTATTCTCCGAGTTATTTTGGTTTGTCAACTAAAAATTTACATCATTTATATTATTCCAAAACAAATAAACACGAATGTCCACAAATTAATTCATCAAAATTTTATATTCTTACGAAATTGTGGTAAAGATTATATTTTCTGAAACAGTTAACAAGTTGTTTAGGTAAAACAAATTTAATATCTTTAATTTTATAACAACAAATCTAATGAGGTCCAACATTATCATAAGTATCTATATTTACTATTCCACATTCTAAATTTTTTAGTTCATTAGTTAATGCATCAATCATAGAAACGCCAAGAAAATGCTGAATTTTTAATTCTTTAACTAATTCTTCTATGTTTTAAATAAGGCAAAGCATTATTAAATTTTTCGATTTTTCTTTGAGTTTTGTTCTTGTAATTCTATAACACTTTTTTCTTATTTATAAATGGATTTGCGAATGCTACAGATGCCATAGAACCACTAAATAATAATATCAAATACAGTTTCTAATAAAGGTAAAATCCAGCTTAACCAATTTTTTACTCAACAGGTATACTTAATGTTCTAGGCAATTTTCCACCAGTTTTTAGACACTTTGTTGCTTTTCTACCTTTCGTTTTTGTACATCAGTTAAAAGTGATTCAGTACTATTTAATTATCCAATATTGAGTAAGTTAAATTGATTTTAGTTTAGTTTTGCCAGTAGATAACAGTGTATAATAAATCGAAAAGTTATTCCGTTTATAGTTCAAAAAATCATAACGATTTTTTAAAAACCCCATCCATTTTTACCAACATTTAAACCTACTCATAATTTTGGTTTTCTCTAAATTGTTCCTGTAACTGCAGTTGTAGATATTTTTTCTGCTAATGAAGCTTCATTTGCCTGCATACATTCTTTCAGAGCTAATAAAAATTTTTATCAGCTTCAAGTTTTTTATCCAATTCTTTATACTCTATTTAAGAAATATCATATTCTCTACATGCTTCATCTAGTGGATTAATTCCTTGATCTCTTCTAGCTAATCTTTCTTCTAATTTGTTTCCCAGGCAGCAAAATCAATGGCTTTAAGATGCATCTCAAATGGTAATTTGTTAATTAATGTATTAACTAAAACTTTTCCATATTTTTCACTTTTACATAATGTATATGATAAATTAGTCAAAAATCTAATTAAATAAGGAGTTCCTTTTGGATCATTAATAATAAAATCACTATATTTATTAGTTAACATTTGTATTATTCCAACTTTTTAATTGTGTTACTTTTTAAATCCTGCTAATTCTCCACCATGAATTACTGTTAATCTATCAACTAAATCTCTAACATCATTCATCCAAATATATTCGATTGCTTTTTCTGAGTATTTTTTAATAAACCATCACCAACTTAATCCAATGTGACACCAAGAGTTTTTTCTGAAAAACTACTAAAATATTCTTCAAAATTGTTCTTATCAAACCACCATATTTAATACCTTTATCTGATTATATTTTATTCAGATTTTTACCATTATGTACAGCATTTGAATAAAATGAACTTCTTGCATAATTGTGTAAATCATGATATTCAAATTGTTCCTAAATCATCCATATTTGTTTGTTTTATAGTTATAAGTTTCATTAGATCATTTGTTTCTTCAAAATTACTTATCATAGATTTTTAATTTATGACCATTGACTTTAACTGGTAATTTACCAACAAATTTAAATCGACCAACAGGTCTAAATCCAAAAACACTATCTTCAATATGATTAACAAATCTAACATTCTTTCACTTATATTTATATTTATGAAATCCTCGTTTTTAAATTTTCTTTCTTAATCATAATTCTCTAACAAACTATTTATTTTTGATTCACTTAAACTGCTGTCAAACTGTCATATTTTGTCATGTCAACTTTCATAATGTTTAAATGTTGGAATATCATAAAATTTTCTCAATAATGTAGATTACAAGGAACCATTTTTTTCTGCTTCCATAATTTCTTTAATTCCTTTTAAAACTTTTTTCCTAATCCTTCAATTCCTTAGTTAACTTTTTAAATTATATCGTTAACTGGTTGATCTTCTATTGCAAATGTTTCATTTTCTGTTCTTGTTTTTTTTTCGTTTTCTTCAATTCTTCTTTTAATTGTTCTTTTACTTTTTCATTTCGTTTGGCGTTTTTAACAATTATGCATCATTTTTGGAAAAATTTATTAAGATTAAAAAAATGATAATCATTTGTGTTCTACATTTAACTTTCATGTTTATGATTTATGTTCAACATTTTATGTTTATTGCTCATGTTCAACATTTTATGTGTAACTTGTATGTAAAACATTAAATATAAATGTTTATGTTCATTTTTATGTTCAATGATTCTGTTCATTGTTTAAAAATTCGTGATTTTTTTCTCCATCAGTAGTTACAAAACCAAATTTATTATTTTCCCAACATTTACAACATATTTCCTTAAATTCGTCAGACTTTCGATCATAACCAATAAATCTGTGATGAATATGATCTGAATTTGTATTATGGTGTCAAAAAATATTTAAAAAAATTAAGATTATCTCTAACTAATTGTTTTGGAATTTTAAATATATTTGACTTAAATAAAAAAGATCTATTCCTTTATGTCTTCGTCTAGTAAAATTTTCTCTAACTATATGTTGATTTTCAAGAATTATAGCATCAAAAATTACGACTGAGTTATTTTCACATTCATCTAATGGAATAATTTCAGCATTTTTTAAATATAACTAACAATATTTTTCTTTTTATAAATTCTAGAAATTTTTGTTGATCTAAGCTTTTTGAATAAAAATACAAATGATAATCTTTTTCCTTTTTAACCATCATGATGCTAAAATATAGTTGACAATCATAAATTCTGTTTTTCACAACCACTTGGTCCTACAAGTGCACATCGAATAGAATTTGGTAAAAGTTTACCATGTTTATTTTGTTGATTTCTTTTCTTGAATTCTTATTTTTGGTCCCCAATCTGTCATTTATTTACATAATATTTAGTAATAAAAATGAATATATTATTTTAACTGAGTGATAGTTCTTGTGTTCTGAAAAAACAGTTAACTGTCCCAATAACGGAAACTTATAAAAACTTTTGACTAGTTTGCTTTTATTCAACTTTTTTAATTAGAAATATATTAGCCACAAAATAATGAACTTTATTCTGATGGAAAAACAATAGAAATTCCTGTTGGTCAATATAGTTTGAGAAATATATTCATTCGAAAAATGCAAATATCCATATTAAAGCAGATAAAATTTTAAGTATAGCTGTTAACGAAAAAAATATTTATGGATAAAGTAGATTGTGCTGATCCATTTTTAGGATTTAATGTAAGGTTGAGTCAGATAGTAAGGGATTCTACCTTTATTTTAATTCAAAAGGTTTATTTCATTCTCTTGTTACAGTCAAGCAATATCCGGTAGCTTCAGATGACTGCAATTTTCTCATCCCTGGTCTGGCAGCAGCAAGTCAGCACCGAGGTGGGCAATCACATTCACGCATCTCCCTCGTGTGCTGGCGAGGTAACGCCGCTTAGGCGAAGCTGACCAAGCCACCCTTCAGAACTTTCCATGCTGCCCCCACGGTTTCCTCGGTTCCTGGCCAATCAGGACGGAGGAAATCGCGTGGCCGTGCTGGAGGTACCCTGCCACCCGTTGGCCGAATACGCTGTCTGCCACACACCCTGTGTCTGTGAAGATCATCTTCTCTTCCCGGTGCTGCGGCGCCGAGGACTTTGTTTCTGTAGCTGCCACGCCATTTGGACTTGTCCAAATGGCAGCCACCATTTTTCTTTAACTTCGCCTAAGTTTGCTGTGAACTATATTTCGCCCATCACTACTTCTTAGCTCACCCTCGCCTCCCCAGGCCTGACTCATGTTGCCCATTTGAATTCGCATCTGTTGGTTTTTCTGCCAACAAATGGCCTCATTTCAAGAAAATGTGTCAGAACAATTTCTTTCAACACATTCATCCACCACCTTCGCCACTCCTAACAGAGCCATTCCTGCACAAACTGGTGTCAGAATCGGTATTCGTTCCCATAGCGACTTTGTCGCTAATTTAAATTCTTCTGGCGAGGGTATCTTGGCAGTACCTCTGTGTAATAACATTATTAGCACTTTTCTATGGACAATGAGCGGTACGCCATGGTGGAGCCTTCCACTTCATTACGATTTTAGCGCCGAGCATTTCGTGCGTAGAGAATGCGCCAGTCAGCCGCCACGTTCACACTACACGGTACGTGGCTGTGTCAGTAGAAACACACAGGACGCACGCTGCAGTGACGCTGCCGCTTTAGTCCGAGAAAATCAGCGACACGAGACGGACGTCGCCGTGCCGTCTACAGCCGCATGAGGGGCATGTAGCCGACTGCCGGGCGAGCTACCGTCATCAGCCGCCAACACATCCGCCACCCCCGTGAGTTCAGTAGCAGCCAGCCTGCATCAGTGACCACTTCACCACGCTGTCGCCACCGCCAGCACATTGTGCTGACTCAAATTCAACATAAGTCACAGCGTCGCTTCAAACCTTAGCATCGTGGGCTGTCCACACCGCTGAAATAGTTATTTTGTGGCCGCTCTTTTTTCTGTAACATTCATTTAATGGTAACTAGAGCCCCCTGATTTTCTAAAGATGACAATGGGAACTCGAGCAATGGAACGGGATACTCCCAGAGAGGCAGCTGCCTCAAAGACCTGCTCAAGGCTATCAATGCTATAATGAACCAATTATTCATGAAAATCAAGAGTTAGTCAAGCAAAACCGTGTCTTGAAACAGACACTGGAAGCCACCATCTGAACTTCTGTGCCTGTGGCTAGCTCCACACCCGTAACAACTGTACAACCTGAGACAGCTAATACTAATTTTGTCAATAATACAACTACCACAACCTCAGCAAACATGGCAAGTGTAAGCAATTTTTCTGTGGCTTCTTTCATTTCCATATTTTCTGGAATGTCCCATGAAAATGTGGTTATGTCTGTACAGAATATTCGTGATGTGGGTCGTACTTGTGCCTGGCTGGATGATCTGTTCGTCAACGTAGCTAGATTGAAGTTGACACAGGAAGCAAGAATGTTCATAGAGACAGTAGACGAATTGCGTTATATGCATGATTTTGAAGTTTTGGCCCTCTGATTAATTACTCATTATTCCGACACCAGAGGTATTGGATACTACCGAGATCAGTTATCAACTCTTAGGCAGAAGCCTAACGAGGATTTTGATGCTTTTGCAGATTGCATACGAGCTGTCTATTGTCTTACCTACAAGCTCAGTGAAAACGCCAGTGAGAATAGAATTTTGTGCTTTCGGAAGCAGAAGCTCTTGCCTATGATGTGTTTATTCGCGGCATTGCCCCCCAAATTGGTTGAGAAGTTAAAGCGGCCTATCCTGCCTCTCTGTTTGATGCTGTTCATTTGGCAGTGGTATGCAAAGATGTATTGTGCTTCTACGCTGCCCGCTGCCGCACTGCGTCCGCCGGAGCCATTGCCAGTATTAGCAAGAGAAGTAATTTGTCAGTGTTGTGGGAGGCCCAACCACATGGCAATGTGCCGTCGCACACCTCTCTGCACTATTTGACAGACTGTAGGCCATCTCAATAATGTTTGCCCAACAAAGTCGCTATTTTCTTATCAGATGCGCGGTCACCGCCGCAGCGCGAGGTCAAATCAGGTAAACGATCGAGGGGGGGGGGGGGGGGGGGGAGGCTCCGCCACCCACCCTCGCCCCCGACTAGAATAATACACCCGGTTAGGACTGGAGTGAGTAAAGAGGTGGAACATATTAGTGTAAGTGGCACACTCGGGAACAAATTAGTTAAGATTCTAATTGATACTGGTGCACAAGTTAGTGTGTTATCTGTAGATAAAAATGATCGAAGGGTGCTGCAGCCATCCTGATTTCACATTAGTGGTCTTGGAGAAGAAACAATTGTCCCTGCAGGTACGTGTATGGTGAACCTGCAAATAGATGAGAATAGTTACAGTCAGGAGACGGAACTAGTGAGGTTAAAGAAACGCGATTTCGACATCATATTAGGGAATGACCTCCTGCACCGTTATCAGGGGATATCGAAAGGTGACGTTCACAGTCTCCCATAAAACCGCGAATGTGGACAATAAGAACCACTGATCCTGCAAAGATAAGAGGCAGAAGTGGAAAAATTCTTTGGATGGATGTCAAGAATCGGAAGCAGCCGAAGACAGGCATACTGGTCGATCCACTCATCCAGAATGATGTGTTAGATCGTCAACAAGTTCATATTAAGAGAAGTATTTGTCGACCAGGAAGAAAACAGAAAAGTTTTGCAATACCTGTGAGTATAGATAATTTTGACTTGAAAGATGTTATAATACCGAAAGGTACTATTGTCGCCAGTGGACAAGAGATTTTGGAAGAAGTAGGACGAGCCAGGATTCAACAAAGTAGAGAAGAGACGGAAGAAAAAGAAATTTCCCGTTAAAGAAGTGCATTATGTAGCATCGCCATTATGGAATCATTTGTCAGAGAAGTTAAGCCATTTATGTACTGAGGAGAAAAAGATGTTACAGCCAAAGTTAGAGGAGTTTTCTTGGTTGCTTGAAGAGAGGCAGTTTCTACCAGCTACGGATTTGGTTTAGCATGACATTCCAACCAGTGAAGCTCGGCCGATTGCTCAAAAGCCATATCGTTTACTGTATCATTTGCAATCAGCAGTCGAAGATCCGATTCAGCAGCAGTTAACAGAAGGAATTATTCAGCCTTCCTCAATCTCGTGGGCGTCTCCCGTGGTCGTCGTGCTGAAGAATTCAGTAAATCGCGAGAAAGCCTATCGACTATGTGTCGATATGAGGGTGGTGAACCAAGTAACTATTCCGGACACATATCCCCTACCACGTATCGATGATACCTTGGACTGACTTGGCAACTGTATGTATTTCACCACATCTGATTTGCGCTTTGGCTATCATCAGATACTTGTTGCACGCTTTTGTTGTACCTATGGGGCTATATGAATTTGTAAGAATGCCATTTGATTTGAGGAATGCACCCGTCACTTTCCAGAGATTTGCAGACTTGTTGCTGCGTGGACTAAAACCCATATATTTAGACGACATGAAGGAAACCACAGAGAGATTGAGGGAATTATTGGAAAGGTTGAAAGGAGCCCACATGAGTGTGATAATGGAGAAGTGTGCCTTTGCCGAATCGCAAGGACAATATTTAGGACATATAATAAGTGAGGAAGGTGTCAAATCGGACCCCTGTTTGACCACACCAGTAAAGGGCTTTCCAACACCAACAAGTATCAAAGAATTACTGTCATTCTTAGGCCTTGCTAATTATTATAGACGTTTTGTGTACAATTATGCTACCATTGCTAAGCCCTGACTAAACTAATGAAGAAGAGAGTTAGTTTCACCTGGACCAAGGAAAGTGATGAAGCGATGCAACAAATTTCACATGTTTTGACTAGAGCCCCTGTACTAGCCTACCCAGATTTTGAAAAACCATTTATTCTGTCAGTAGATGCCTTAGATTATGCCATAGTTGCCATTTTGTCACATGAAATCGATGGAGAAGAGCGACCAATTGGTTATGCATCTCGACTGCTTAACAAAGCGGAATTGAATTATAGTACGACAGAGAAGGAACTTTTAGTGCTCATGTTTGGCGGAGTAGTCTGCTTCCGATTCTATTTACTGTCATTACGGATCATGACACATTTCAGTGGATGCTAAGCTTGAAAGATCCCAGCAGCAGGTCAGCTGGTTGGGCTTTAAAACTGAGCAAATTTGAATACGAGGTAAAACATAAGCCAGGCAATTTGCATCAAAACGCCGATGCGTTAAGCCGGAAGGTTAGAGTAATTTTTGCCAAAGATATTTCTATTGAAGAATTGAGGGAAGTCCAGTAAATAGGTATTGAATGCCAGAGATATGAAACTTTGCCCGAATTTTCTGTCGAAGATGGAATTTTGTATCGAAAAATCCCACTGGGTAAACGGGTAGTGAACCCAATAGAATTACATCCCAAGATAATAGTACAATGTCATGATAGCCTGCAAGCGTGCCATAATGGTCTTTGATCCACCAGTTATTGAATAGCCGCCTGTTATTTCTGGGAAGGCAGACGGCGAGATGTGCAAAAGTACATACAAAATTGTTTGCCCTACGTTAGGAGGTAATTGCTGCCCTGAAGGAAGGTAGCTTTACAACAAGTGCCAGAAGCCACTTGCCCCTGGGCTTTAGTAGCAGCAGTTATTGTCGGTCCTTTCCCTTTGAGTCCACAGAATAACGGATACATATTATCAATTATAAATCATTTTTCCAGATTCCTAATTCTTGTCCCCATACTGGACATGTAAGGAGAAACCGTAGCTCTAGCATTTGTCACCCACTTGGTGTTACCATATGGAAGTCCTGAAGCTGTACTTACAGATCGAAGCATGAACTTTATGTCAGCATTATTTACAGAAGTTTGTCGACTATTGCGAATCAAAAAGTGGAGAATGACCCATTACACCCTAAGACTAACGGATACTTAGAGCGAGTTCACCGCACAGTTACGAGTTTACTTTCTTATTATGTCAATAAAAATAATTCTGATTGGGACAGGTACGTCCAGTACATCACGTCAGCATATAATAGCTGTGTCCATGAGGCCACCAGATACTCCCCCTATGAGGCAGTATATGGCCGACCCATGAATTCAGCTTTTGAGATTGACAAACTGCCCCCGGGGATTAGATCCACAGACGTGAAAGGTTTGGCACGACGTTTAAAAGCTATTTGGAGAAAAGTAAAAGCTACGGATCAACAGTTAAAAAGTAATAATGAGACAGCAATAATGCCCGAGTACACGGTAGGAGATTTAGTGATGTTGCACAATCCAGTAGTTAAGAAGGGAAGGATGAAGGAGATTACTCCTATGTATGAAGGTCCATTCAGCTTACTTCGTCGGTAAATTCAGAAATTTAGTTCGCAGAATGGACAGTGATCGTTCATTATGACTGGTTAAAGTTGTATAAGGGTTCCGAGTCACCTCCGCTTGACAGTGAAGCAGAGCCTGCTACACAAGTAGTTCTAGCCAAGAAGACAAGAAAGAAAGTAGTGCATCCACTATAGCATGACCTACATATGCTCTAAGATCAAAACATCCCTACTGATTACGATCCAGGTACTAGGTCCAGCATGCCATATATTTAATCTGAAAAGTCTTTAGTGAAGCAAAAGAATTAACTGACGGGAAACTGCTGCCGTTGCAATGTATTCATTTAAGCTGTGCATGTTATTTGTAAGTATTCATAAGTATTGGCAACCATTTGTAATAGAAGTTAGGATGTCATAGGTTAATGGGAACGGACTGGAGTTTTCGTAATCATTTTGTCTTGCATCATTCAATGTCTCCAGTAACGTCGATGTAGCGGTAAAGAGCCGCTAACACAATCACTCATTAGTAATTTAATTAATTGGAAAAGTTCTCCTTGTCAGTAGAACACACAGAGTAAGAATCAAATAATCTTTTATATGTCAAATGGAATGACACTTCACATGTTGATTTAGTGAACAGTAAACAGGAACAGTTGTTAAAGCTTTGCCATAAAAGCATGCTAGTAGCTTCTATTCGTAACTGCCACTAGCACAAGATCAGCGACACCCCGCCGCCCTCGGCTTACAGTTCGGGATACGCCACATTATGCCTATGTTTATGCTAAGAGTTCAGACACCCATAATAACAATATCAAAAAGCGAAAAAACAATTTGAACGTCGGGCTAGACACACAGTGTCTGCAATTAACAAGAATATATACATTCAAGTTAAATATCAAATATGTTATTTTAAAACTAAAAGGAGCCCTCCCTAAGTGCTATTATATTGTTTCTTAATATGCCGCTGGAGAGACAACAAGGTAAGTTTTCATGATACTACGTGTTTCTGTATACGAAATGCAAAACAGTAAGTCGCTTGGTTAATGCCAAGTACGACAGACGCACGCAGTTTGTTTACAAACCACAAGCCTTGCTGTCTCCCGCCAAGTGAGTTGCCATTAGGATTCTGCCCCTCCCCGCTACCTTGTGACGTGGTACCCCTCACTCCTCCCCGCAGGCCGCGTGCCTTTGCCATGGTGGAGTAAGCCCCCACGCTACGTTTCCGCACCTTTCACCATACGGTTGCAATGTAACCAACAGACCCGAAGAAGATAGTTATAAAAATAAACTCACCAGCCTAATATTTCCCCTCAGATTCTACTAGTTTTACTCTAGGATAGAAATCTATTCATGTCACTTATTTCAATTTTCAGTCAGAGATTTTTTTTTAGATGCGGCCTAATCCACCAAAATAGGAGACGTTGGGGTCTCAAATTGGTCTCAAGCTATGTTGTATTGCCACTCTCACGGCTAATAAACAGATCTATATGGCGCCAAGGAAGCCGAGTTAATATCAATCTAAAATAACAGTCGTAACTGCATACCCCACTGTCAATTTCAGAAGTTATTAGCCCCGAGTTTCAAGTAAACAATATTTAAGAGAGTCAAGTCGTCATCACAGTTCACGCAGAAATATAAAATCTATCAATTACATACATTTTAGAAGAACAAAGTGTCTAAGTGAGTAAATGAATCGTGACAGTTCCGTGAATTTTAATGATTGAGTTATCTGTGTCCCTTGAAAAGAAGGCCCTCCACGAATAAATGTCGTAAACGAAATAAGGTAAGCGTGGAAGAAATTTAGTAACCACCCAGAGAAATTTGCACGTAGCGAGGAAGGCTACCCTGCTTCCACATACAGAAGCCCTTTTCTGCTCTCCACCACCGCCCCACCGCCCATTGGGACCAAGCCCAGCCATCTGTTTTGTATCCAGCCACAGGCAAGAGAAACGACTGTTAAGAAAGCTCACACCCCTGCATTCCCTAAGCATCTAAGTCGTGTCCCCTAGTGCAGTATACAGCTATGGCTATGATAAACGTTAGCAAAAGCAAGAAGTACACAAAAGCATCTACACCTTATACGAGACCATTTTTACCTTTGCTAATATGACTACTACTGAAGTTAATCATTAATCTGTTGCAACAGTATCACTGAGAGTGTTTTATGTACATACTAATCAGGAGTTGTAAAGAAGGAAGAGATGAAAGCTCAAATTGAACAGCATGCAAGTGACTTTCAACAGAGCAATAGTCAAAGTTAAATATAAAACTGCCGCATACTTCAGTTGGGAAAGAACAGCACCTACTAGCTTTGAACCCATGACCTGCAAAGAGTTACATGAGAAGTCATCTATGCCTCTATCTATGACATTAGGTATACAAGTCACATTGACAGTCACCGTTACTACTATAAAACAATCACTGAACCCACGTTTTGCAGAGAATTATTCTGGAGTTATTTAGCCCTCGACGTCTTGCTAGTAGGACAGACCTCTTAGCCATGAATGCTAGCGCTGCTCTCGCACTGGTTAGATCCAGCCATATCCATAATGCCAGCACTCTGCAATCTTGCGAGTGTGACACCTGCTATTTTCGACACTAAGGAAATTATCTTCCTTCCTATACACTCTACACATGTTCAAAATGTGTGTGAAATCTTATGGGACTTAACTTCTAAGGCCATCAGTCCCTAAGCTTACACACCAGTTAACCTAAATTATCCTAAGGACAAACACACACACCCATTCCTGAGGGAGGACTCAAAACTCCGCCAGGACCAGCCGCACAGTCCATGACAGCAGCGCCTTAGACCGCTCGACTCTACTACACATGGCAAATGGACTCTAACTTTATTCAAAAACAAAAACACTGACAGGTAAGTTATTTCGATGTCAACCAGTATCGTCGAACCATCGTCAATGAGTATTAGGGAGCAGGTAGGTGAGAAAGTCAACAAAAGGAACAACAATTATAACTCAGCACAACTGGTTAGGAGGCTGCCAACAACCAACATTACATAGTGATGAGACAAGGAGTACAAATTAAAGCAGGAGATATTGTACAAAAGAGGTTAACGATTAATAATATCAAGGAGGGAAATGGCAATTATCAATCTGAAAACTGAAGGAGACGTGAAACCATTTTAAACTAAAACATTGCTAGAGGAACTATTAACTTGACATTGTACAATTACGCAGCATTACTGATAACATTGGCTTAACATAACAACAGCATTCACGTAGGTAGACATACCAAAGACATGTCAATCAGTATGACAATACAAACACAAGTGTAAAGAGAATAATAGTGAATACTTATACTTATTTTGCTACAAAATATAACTGGACAATAAGGGAGTTTTGTGTAAGGGAGATAGTATTTTATACTTTTGCTTCTATCATGGTTTTGCCACTGTGTGTGTCACTGCGATGGGTTGCCAATTACTTATGTCTATATGCTATTTTCAGTATTAATTTTATCTATGTTTTATTATGAATTATTTACCAAGGCAGTCCCCTAGAGTTTTGCCGGCACCAGCAATTTAGCATTTGTGTCAATAAGCCTAATGTTTCCATGTGTTAATTTGTTACCAAAGTTATGACGGTAGTTATTTATTTTGTGGGATTTCAATTATACCAGAGTGAGTTCCCGAGTATTGCCAATTATTTAAGTGTTTACTAAGAAATTATTTTGGAAGGATAACTTAAGATTTAATCATGCTTTATTTAATTTGTGTTTGAATGCTTATTTGGAGGGACATGCCACGTGCCTCCCTACTGTAGGTAATGTAAATGGAGTAAATAACCCCCACCGGTCAAGAAATTTTGGCCATCCATCTTGTTTGTTAGATAAACTAGAGGGCAACCAATCCCCTCCAGCTCTTGTGTCAGCTTACCATGTTCCCCTCTTGATGTTGATTGAATAATGAAGGCACCCTCTGTGATTCGTTTTTTTTTTCTCCACTTCCTTAACACATTAAGTGAATGATCTGCTATTGCTGGGAATCAACTCAGTTGAGAGCCAAAAATGATGTCTGCCGAGGTGTTTTGTCCTCCCCTGCATCACTTACTCCACTACGGAATCATGGAAACTATCCTGTTTTTCTTATTCCACCAAGCAGCGAACAGCTTGCTAGTTTGTTCTTACAGTACTGGTTCTATCTACCTTTCCAGCCACATCAAATGAAATATCATTCTTCCCTTCTTACAATTAAGCACCATCGTTCATTGTTCATGGGTTATCATGTGGGAAAGGTGATTGCCAACGATAAGTAACATTTGATTCTGCTGTCGCTCTATGCGAGCGCTAACCAGTATTGGCCACAACATCTAGTTCAACTAACTTCAAGAGGACAATCCGCAAGGCACGCACTTTGTGCGACGCGACCGGGAATCGCGCGCATCCCTAGCTCTCTATGCCGTTTCTTAACTTTTCAATTTCGTGGCATAGCCGTCCTACCCACTTTCATCTTTCAACTTTCAACAGAACAACACCTGAAGAGTCATACATCTTGCATGAAGCAGCCAACAACCACACAGACTTCAGCTAACCACAACATTCATTACACCTTTAGTTTTCATGCCACAGCCCATTCCATGTAGTTTAATCTTTCGTGTCGAAGAAGAGTTCACGAGAACAGTGTTCTGTGCTCTCTGACAATCACTGTTCAAGCACCGTCAGACGCGAACCGCATCTAGCCCACAGCTTAACCACGTGCCACACACACACTGTCACCGTCTCTCACCGTGGCCCCACCCATATCAATCTGGCCCAGTTCGGATGTCCATCTCCCTGCTTCGCAGGATTGCTCACTTTCCGTGGCTACCGCGCCACGTGCTCAGCTATTGCCTTCTGCTGCCGCTTCATGTATGTCATCCCGGCATTCCAAGGTCAGTCAACTGCCACTGCTCATGTCCCCTCCTCTCGCCCCACCATGCATGCCTCCCTCTGCGGGTCTCAGCAATCACCAACAACACCTGCCACTGAATCTGGACCTCGGACAGCCCGTCCATATGTCACAAAGCTCGATGTCTTAACACTATGAAATTGTTGTGAGTGAAAGAGATAGTTCAGAATTTACTGGCTTCGGGTGTACTTCGATCTTCTGACAGGAACTGGTCATCCCCCATTCTCCTGGTGCCTAAGAAAGACGGTTTGCTCTGCATGTGTGGCAACTAAAGGTCCCTTAATGCTAGAACTCTTAAAGACAACTATCCCCTCATATACAGGATTTCACGCAGTTACTGCATGGCTTGAAGTTCTTTTCTGTATTGGACTGTTTGAAGATCACCAAATTCCGATGCACCTGCCGGACATTACGAAAATGGCAATCATTACACCTTTTGGCCTTTTCGAATATTGCTTCATGCCATATGGTTTAAAAAATGCTGCACAGATGTGGCAATGTTTTATTGATTCGATTTTGTTACCACTTCCTTCTGCTTTTACCTATTTGGATGACATACTAATCTATTCCTTGTCTGCGGGGGATCACAAATTTCACCTTGATGCAATTCATGCAGCTCTTGTGGCCAATGGCATGGTTATTAAAAATGACAAATCACAGCTCTCTTTCACATCTGTAACTTTTCTTGGCCATACGGTCTCGGCTGATGGCCTTCGCCCTACTCACTGACAAATCGTGAACATCCTCGCTCTGCCTGTCTCACGGATTATGCACAACTATGCTGTTTCCTAGGGGTGGTGAGCTTCTATCGGCGATGTATACCTCGGGCTGCTTCTGTCCAGTTGGCTCTACCTGACGCCCTTTCTGGTAAAAATACAACTGGAAAGTATAAACTGGACTGGACTAGGCCCATGCAGGATGCTTTCGACAACTAAAATAGGCCATCGAGCAGGCTATCACTCTCATGCGTCCTGAACCCGAGGTGTGGATTTCTATCACTACCGACACTAGTGAGTCGGCAATAGGTGCTGTCCTCCAACCTGGCGAAAGATCTCCCACCGCGCCGCTTCTGGCACATTGACTTTATTTGCCAACAATATTTGGATGTTTGTTACATCTGTGGTGCAGAAAACATAGTCACCGACTACCTCTCCTGCATTTTGATGATCTCCGCCACATTACACTTAGAGGAACCGACACGGCAGGCTGAAGACATGGACACTCAATGTCTGCTCTCGGACGACAGTTCTTCGCTCATCATCAAACCTATTGCCTTGCATTGGTCGTCAATTCCCATCATCTGTGACGTTTCTACTGGTTCGCTCCACCCCTTGGTGTCTTCCCCCCTTTGGCACAGGATTTTTGATGCATTACTTAATCTTGCTCATCCCAGAACATGGACAATGACACACCTCATAACCGAATGTTTTATCTGGCTGGTTGTGCAGCACAATTGCCGCTCACAGTCACACGGTTGCATTCCTTGTCAATGGAGCAAAGTGAGCAGACATGTGCAACTGCCTGTAGGACAGTTCGATGTCCCCATGGGCTGCCTGCGCCACATGCACATTGACGTGGTTGATCCACTGCTCCCTTCTGTGGGATACAAATACATGCTTTCCATGATCGACCATGTCACCCATTGGGTTGAGACAGTACCCATGGTGGACATTACAGCTGAGACAGTCACTCGCTGCAGTGACAGGACGTTGAATATGCTCAAACAGTCAAGTGTTGTCTAAGTCTAGTAGATGTAAGAGTGAAAGAAAAGAAAATATGTATCAATAAGCAGAAGCAGAATGCATAGTGGTAAGAACTATGTGTATATAGTGTGTTTTATAGTTCTATATTACGTGAATTCATTTGTAACAAACAGAGTAAAGAGCTGTCCTGACATCTTTCCTTTAAGTGGAGAAATATTTAGTGTATCACAATGTTTAGGCACACGATATTTCCTATTTATGGCAAGGAAATATGATCATGCAAAATAGGAAAGTCATATTAGGTAGGGAGTAAGTTACGAAACACATACTGAGCATGGTTGTTTTGTTTCATGTTTGTGCAACACTGAACAGAGAGGTGTGTGGTTCGATTAATTGACAAGGCACAATGTTGAGGAAATGTCTTCTCCAGCTGTGGAGAAGGTCTTTTATGTTTTGACATAGTGGCTTGGTGGTGTCTTGACTGTCAAGGAGTAGACACCCCCTCCAATAATGTAAACAGCAACAAATGAAGGAAGCTCTAAAATGAAATTACTTACTTATGAACTACTACTTGTGGAGTGTTTGAAGGAGACATTATGGTTGAATTAAATTGTACCTGCTCCAAGTTATGGAGTAATTGAGATCTGTGTAGCAATTGAAACAAATACAAGACACTGAATGGTGAAATGTTTACATCATTTTATAATCAGAGTAGATATGTTTTTTTCCATCCACCAATAACAGGCACAAAGGAGAAGAGTTCAAGTCTTTACACAGATATCAATGGCTCCATGGAGATACCACTTTCCAGGACCTCCACATAAAGAAGATAATTAATGACAACCAAGTTACGTTAAAAATAAACTAACACCCAATACGTCGGGTGACAGAAAAACGTGAGTGTACTTACGCAACTCCAGACATATCAGAAGAGGGTCAAAAATACTTCAGCAGCAGTGGCTCACATGCAGTATAATCACAAAACGTACCCATATTCTGATTCACACATTTGTACACTTCTGTCGACATAACTTTTGCTTTGTCAGCTGTAGCTTCGACAAAACTGTCTTTACGTAAGGTGATACGGTTAACCACATGGTACTTACTCTCCACACTGAAAATTTTTGTCCTTAGGCTTGCCACAAACTGCAAAACTGTTACTCCTCCTTGATTCTTAGCTACATAACGTAATGTGGCCTTAACAGACATGATTTTTTTGTCCTAACTTCTGCTTCCTTCTCAAGCCCATTTCATCATTTCTACATTTTCAGACATTGTTCTCAGTGTGATTTCTTATTCACTCACCTTCCCCACACATTCCTTCTGTATGGCATTCATCGTCTCCCCCAAATCCTTCTCCACTGCACTAATCTACTACCTCAACTTTTTGTCTATGCCATCTACTTTATTGTTGGTCTGCTTCAAAAGTCTTTGAGTGCTCTTGTTATCAGTTTTATCACAATTTCTTCATTTTGATTTATAATCACACCTAATGCTCCCAACTTCTCCATAATAAACAGAATTTGTGCCATGAAATTTCGTGCTACCAACAATTCATGCATATCTCCCTCTGATCTGCTATAGTTATTCATTCCTCTTCATAACTGTTCAGAGCCATACTCTCTTGGCAACATTTTAATTTTCTCAGCCATGACTAACAGACTGTGACAAGACAAATGCAATTGCTGCTTCCACTTAACTTCATATTATATAGCTGCCCTGTTGCTACGTGCTGTCAGAGTCTCATGGTATCATGCGATCAATGTGTTGGCGCACTGGAAAGCCCTGCAACCCTTGTGGCTTGGAACTTACTTCCCATGCGCTGTGCTGTTGAGGACCATGGTGTGTAATTGCTATGGCACTGGTGGAGATCTCAGCATGGCTGCTACAGCATGTCAACAAAGATCTAGTTGTGGCTGCTACAGCATGTCAGCAAAGAACTCGGTGTTGCTGTTATGGCACGCTGGCGAAGATCTCAGTGTGACTTCACTCCTGCAGTGACTGACTTGCACTCGTACATGACCAAACAAAGAAAGAAAAAGAAAAAACTTTTGTGGTGTGACTCAGAACACTTTATTGCTACCTATTCAACCTTGCCTTCACGTCTAGTTGTATAGCACACTACATTTTGGCCAAGCTCCTATATGCAATGCGATTCTGGCAATAATGTATGGCACTATGTGTCACCTTAATTTAAAATTAAAACTATAGACTGGTTACTGACAACTAGTCAGAATTTCACAAATTGCTATGTTGAAACATGGGTGCAGGTTTTACATATCCATACTCCAGGAGGAAAAGCAAAAGTTTAGCATGTAACATTATTATGTTACCTGCACTAATATGCCTCCAGTAGCTGCACGTCCATCAAATCTGGCTGAAAAGCAATTGTCGAAAGTAGAGTATTTCAAATGTTGCTGTCTGTATCAGGTTTACAGTCTAAAACATTTTAACTGTACTTTGATATTAAATAACTAACTGTTTATGGCCAGGTCAAGTCTCATTCACTGTTATTTATGTACAGATAACAGGTAAGCCACATACTACACTCAACTGATGTCCTATAATGATGATGATTGTTCAGGTGCTGAAATCTACAATAATGCAGATTCACAATAATTAACATGTGGCAAGTGATTCACTAACACATTCGCTAATTACACCGTCCTTCCACATATGTAGTTATATCAAAACAAAAATGACATGCACAGTAAGTATAATTTGGAAATAACAATTGTTGTCATAGTTCATAGGAAATATTATTGAGAATTAACACAGCTCTTGAGATTAACTGCAAGTTTACAGTCAATCACTGAAAGCAGTCACTAAACTATAGAAAGATCCCTGGATGCAAAATTTATATAAAACTCAGCACATTGTATGAATTGCAATTCGTGCTAATTCGTCTGCAATACATTGTGCAATAAGTTTGGATACAGACCTTCCTCACGTTATTCACTTCTACAGACTGACTGAATGGCTCCCTGTAGCCTTTCTTTTATCAGATTGTAATAATTAGCAGTACATTCATCTATTGATGCCTGCTGTCTCTTTGTAAATTACAATTAGAGATTTACACTCCAGATTAACCAAATAGTGTGGATAGATTCTTCTAAATGTGAACTTTTAGATAAATAATAACTGCTATTGCATTTCACTGTCTAGTTTGTCAAAATATAGTATTCTACTCCAGTAATAATGTTTTAACTATAAACGGTATTTACTCTGAACTATATGAAAGCAAATTTTTCCAAGATTAGCTGTATAAATGCTATAATTATCTATAAATACTTCTGATCTACTTTATCTGAAATTTAGCAGTTGGGTATATGTTTACATATGAACAATGGTAACGAAGTTTTATATTACTGATATTTTGCAAAGAGCACAATTTGTACATAAACTAATCTTACCAACAGATTCAGTTTCAGATTAACCACGCTGAGCTGCTAGAGTTGCAGTAATGTGTGCATGAGGTGTGCTTGCTTGTGTGTATGAATATGTGTGTTTCTCTTTTATTGATTAAGGCTGCAGCTGAAAGCTTTATGTGGGTGTCTTTCAATCACACCTGTCCGTAACTTAATGTGTCTTCTTTATAGTAAGAGGCAATCCATCTTTTTCTACACTGTTAAATGAATGTACTGGATAAAAAGTCATGTTGGCTAAGCCCCAAGTTAATATTTGAGATTTTTGGTATTGTGTACATTGTCATAAAAAATGACACTATTGAAAATATTTTGCAAAAAGAAAAAGATTAATTTTGGGGGAAAGAAAACTGAAACGGGGGAAATCCACCTGCTTCGTTACAAGCTGGATGATAATCACATAAGAAAGAAAATTAGGACGGCACATTTCAATGAGAGCTGCAGCTAGATCTTTTGGGAGGTCACAATTAACAATACTTCATAAAAATGTGTAAGCTATTAAAAGAAAGAACAGAAATATCAAGTTGTACTTCAGCCATCACATAGCACAAAATGACACTATTTCATATACTTGTCATCCATTGTCGGCGTACAGTGCCACTGATGGTAATATTGCTCACTTGCTTATTAGTGCCAGAAGTACCTCGCATGCTAAATAACAGAGTTCATTCTTGTTAATAACATTTCAGTTGTTTAAAGTTCTACAAATACACTAGAGTACAGCATACACATGGCAAAACTGTATGAGCAGCACTCACTGCCCATTACTCACTTCGCATGCATTGTGGAAGTGCGCGGTTGGTGTTTCTGTACCTGGTATCCTGCTTACTAAGTGGCCCAGCCACATGGCTAAGGAAACATACACTCTAATGCAGCTTCATCACAAGATATTAACACTAATGAGCCCATCAAGCATTGGAATGCATTAGAATTAGAATTTCCTTGTAGCTGTCAATTTGTCATGTTTCCTACAGAGGAAGTGTATGCTGTATATCTATGATCCATCAAATACTACCACAGCGACTGAGTATTATTATATATAACGAAATTAGACACAATCAAATACTGAATGTTACTGAAGGTAATTTCTGGCAGCTGTGGAGCTGTAAATTTTTGTTGATGGTTAATGAATAGCTGTTAAAATAATGCTTGCAGCTAAAATTAGTCCGACACAGACATATTTTGGACAGAAAAAAATGAGAAAGATTTATTCTGAGAAGTGTCACAACTTATTATGATTGTCAACTTTGTTTATAATAATAAAAAAATTCAATCAAGGTACACTGTAGGTTGCACCTCGTGAGTTAATCTTGAAAATGAGGTAATAGGACTCATTACACTTAATAATGTTAACTGCACTGAAGAAAAAGAGGAAGAAAGCACAAAATTTAATGGTAAGCAGGGGTGGGTATTACTAGACTAATTTCTGCTAGATAATTATTCAGATAAGTAGATCATTCAAATAAATTTCTTCACAAATAAATTATTCCTAACTTAAATGAAGAATAATGTAGAATGTCACTATAATTTCCTTGTTCACTTCTTCTACAGAAGTCTAGAACTAGTGCTTGTTTCCTTTGCTAGTGAAGTGTCTGTCTGATAAATAACTTATCAATGATTTGATCAGAAAAACGTTGGTGGCTCAATGCTTAAGTTCCAGACTACAATTATGAAGGTTAGTTAGTGATCACTTCTATCATCTGCAACAATGAGAATACAGTCTAGTGTGCCAGTCAGTCAGGTCCCAACTGTCACCTGGTACAAGCCTGCAGTGTGGTAAGTTATGTATTTAGATTTCACTGAGTTTTCTTAGTAACTTATTTCTTAATTTTTTGCATGTTTTTCTATTTAAGTGGTATAATTTTGTGTTTTGTAACTGTAAGTGTGAGTTCAAGCAGTCTTAAATAGAGCACTAGTTATTCATTTGTCTGTTCTGAAGAGCCAGGGACTATTCATTTCAACCTAGTAAGCCAATCAGTCAGACACCAACTGTTGCCTGGTACATGCTTGTGGAGCACCAAATTGAGTATTTAGCTTTTACTGTGTTTTCCTGCTAGCATATTTCTTAAATCCTGTGCATGTTTTCCTATTTGAGATGTGTAATCTTGTGTTTTTGTAAGTGCCAGTCAGTAACACAGTTGCCCAGCTACACAGCTCATAAGGCATCACCCTCCATTACTGACATGCCAGGAGGGAAGCAAGCTGCATATCTAGGATTCTGACTGTGCTTTCATAGTAAATCCTTAAGTTAGTAATACTAGGATGGGTAGGACGTGAGCATGCTGTGTGTGGACTCTGGAGGAGCTGTCTATTTACCAACAGCTGAATGTGCTTTCGTCTATGGTCTGTCACCTTCAGGCTAGGCGGTAGTTGGAGGTACTCTGATGAACACTTGCCAGATAACACTCAGATAGTGAAACTAGACCATATTCGGAGTAATGACACTTTCACTGCCAAAACTTTATCGGTGAATCATTGAAGTATTTGTAATAACATTCTCAAATTTACTGTCCTCCAGGAAAGATCTTGCACTCACACTATGCTTGGAATTGAGAGCTGGCAGAGATCCAAAGTAGAAAGTTCTGAGATATTTAGCAATCCATGGAATATATATCACAAAGATTCCATAGGAATGGGAGTGTTCATTGCAGTTGACAAAAATATTGTTATTATTGAGGTTGGAGTTGAGCCTGACAGTGACATCATCTGGTCATGTAACAGGTCTAAGTGGACTCAAGTAAAGTTTTGGATGTTTTACCAGCCGTCCAATTCTGTTGTGATAGTTTTAGAGTCATTCAAAGAAAGTCTGTGGTCACCATCATGGAAATACCCAGATAATGCAATCTTAGTTGGGGGCGACCTTAACCTAATGAGTATAGACTGGGATGTCTATGGATTCAGTACAGGGAGTACAAACAGCAGTCATGTAAATTACTTTTGAACATGTTTTCTGAAAACTGTCTTGAGGAGCTAGTTAGACAGCCCATACACAATGGAAATATTTTACATCTTGTAGCTACAAACACCCCCCCATGAACCATGGACCTTGCCGTTGGTGGGGAGGCTTGCGTGCCTCAGCGATACAGATGGCCGTACCGTAGGTGCAACCACAACGGAGGGGTATCTGTTGAGAGGCCAGACAAACGTGTGGTTCCTGAAGAGGGGCAGCAGCCTTTTCAGTAGTTGCAGGGGCAACAGTCTGGATGATTGACTGATCTGGCCTTGCAACATTAACCAAAACGGCGTTGCTGTGCTGGTACTGCGAACGGCTGAAAGCAAGGGGAAAATACAGCCGTAATTTTTCCCGAGGACATGCAGCTTTACTGTATGATTAAATGATGATGGCATCCTCTTGGGTAAAATATTCCGGAGGTAAAATAGTCCCCCATTCGGATCTCCGGGCGGGGACTACTCAGGAGGATGTCGTTATCAGGAGAAAGAAAACTGGCGTTCTACGGATCGGAGCGTGGAATGTCAGATCCCTTAATCGGGCAGGTAGGTTAGAAAATTTAAAAAGGGAAATGGATAGGTTAAAGTTAGATATAGTGGGAATTAGTGAAGTTCGGTGGCAGGAGGAACAAGACTTCTGGTCAGGTGATTACAGGGTTATAAACACAAAATCAAATAGGGGTAATGCAGGAGTAGGTTTAATAATGAATAGGAAAATAGGAATGCGGGTAAGCTACTACAAACAGCATAGTGAACGCATTATTGTGGCCAAGATAGATACGAAGCCCACACCTACTACAGTAGTACAAGTTTATATGCCAACTAGCTCTGCAGATGACGAAGAAATTGAAGAAATGTACGATGAAATAAAAGAAATTATTCAGATAGTGAAGGGAGACGAAAATTTAATAGTAATGGGTGACTGGAATTCGAGTGTAGGAAAAGGGAGAGAAGGAAACATAGTAGGTGAATATGGATTGGGGCTAAGAAATGAAAGAGGAAGCCGCCTAGTAGAATTTTGTACAGAGCACAACTTAGTCATAGGTAACACTTGGTTTAAGAATCATGAAAGAAGGTTGTATAGGTGGAAGAACCCTGGAGATACTAAAAGGTATCAGATAGATTATATAATGGTAAGACAGAGATTTAGGAACCAGGTTTTAAGTTGTAAGACATTTCCAGGGGCAGATGTGGACTCTGACCACAATCTATTGGTTATGACCTGTAGATTAAAACTGAAGAAACTGCAAAAATGTGGGAAATTAAGGAGATGGGACCTGGATAAACTGAAAGAACCAGAGGTTGTACAGAGTTTCAGGGAGAGCATAAGGGAACAATTGACAGGAATAGGGGAAAGAAATACAGTAGAAGAAGAATGGGTAGCTCTGAGGGATGAAGTAGTGAAGGCAGCAGAGGATAAAGTAGGTAAAAAGACGAGGGCTGCTAGAAATCCTTGGGTAACAGAAGAAATATTGAATTTAATTGATGAAAGGAGAAAATATAAAAATGCAGTAAATGAAGCAGGCAAAAAGGAATACAAACGTCTCAAAAATGAGATCGACAGGAAGTGCAAAATGGCTAAACAGGGATGGCTAGAGGACAAATGTAAGGATGTAGAGGCTTATCTCACTAGGGGTAAGATAGATACTGCCTACAGGAAAATTAAAGAGACCTTCGGAGAGAAGAGAACCACGTGTATGAATATCAAGAGCTCAGATGGCAACCCAGTTCTAAGCAAAGAAGGGAAGGCAGAAAGGTGGAAGGAGTATATAGAAGGTTTATACAAGGGTGATGTACTTGAGGACAATATTATGGAAATGGAAGAGGATGTAGATGAAGACGAAATGGGTGATACGATACTGCGTGAAGAGTTTGACAGAGCACTGAAAGACCTGAGTCGAAACAAGGCCCCCGGAGTAGACAACATTCCATTAGAACTACTGACGGCCTTGGCAGAGCCAGTCATGACAAAACTCTACGAGCTGGTGAGCAAGATGTATGAGACAGGCAAAATACCCTCAGACTTCAAGAAGAATATAATAATTCCAATCCCAAAGAAAGCAGGTGCTGACAGATGCGAAAATTACCGAACTATCACTTTAATAAGTCACAGCTGCAAAATACTAACGCGAATTCTTTACAGACGAATGGAAAAACTGGTAGATGCGGACCTCGGGGAGGATCAGTTTGGATTCCGTAGAAATGTTGGAACACGTGAGGCAATACTGACCTTACGACTTATCTTAGAAGAAAGATTAAGAAAAGGCAAACCTACGTTTCTAGCATTTGTAGACTTAGAGAAAGCTTTTGACAATGTTGACTGGAATACTCTTTTTCAAATTCTAAAGGTGGCAGGGGTAAAATACAGGGAGCGAAAGGCTATTTACAATTTGTACAGAAACCAGATGGCAGTCATAAGAGTCGAGGGGCATGAAAGGGAAGCAGTGGTTGGGAAAGGAGTGAGACAGGGTTGTAGCCTCTCCCCGATGTTATTCAATCTGTATATTGAGCAAGCAGTAAAGGAAACAAAAGAAAAATTTGGAGTAGGTATTAAAATTCATGGAGACGAAGTAAAAACTTTGAGGTTCGCCGATGACATTGTAATTCTGTCACAGACGGCAAAGGACTTGGAAGAGCAGTTGAACGGAATGGACAGTGTCTTGAAAGGAGGATATAAGATGAACATCAACAAAAGCAAAACGAGGATAATGGAATGTAGTCCAATTAAATCGGGTGATGCTGAGGGAATTAGATTAGGAAATGAGACACTTAAAGTAGTAAAGGAGTTTTGCTATTTAGGAAGTAAAATAACTGATGATGGTCGAAGTAGAGAGAATATAAAATGTAGACTGGCAATGGCAAGGAAAGCGTTTCTGAAGAAGAGAAATTTGTTAACATCGAATATAGATTTAAGTGTCAGGAAGTCATTTCTGAAAATATTTGTTTGGAGTGTAGCCATGAATGGAAGTGAAACATGGACGATAACTAGTTTGGACAAGAAGAGAATAGAAGCTTTCGAAATGTGGTGCTACAGAAGAATACTGAAGATAAGGTGGATAGATCACATAACTAATGAGGAGGTATTGAATAGGATTGGGGAGAAGAGAAGTTTGTGGCACAACTTGACTAGAAGAAGGGATCGGTTGGTAGGACATGTTTTGAGGCATCAAGGGATCACAAATTTAGCATTGGAGGGCAGTGTGGAGGGTAAAAATCGTAGAGGGAGACCGAGAGATGAGTACACTAAGCAGATTCAGAAGGATGTAGGTTGCAGTAGGTACTGGGAGATGAAGCAGCTTGCACAGGATAGAGTAGCATGGAGAGCTGCATCAAACCAGTCTCAGGACTGAAGACCACAACAACAACAACAACAGCTACAAACAGGCCTGACCTTATTGGCAGCATCAGTATAGAGACAGGCACTAGTGACCAAGCTGTCATCATAGGGATGATGGTTATGAAAGATAATAAATTAATCAAGAAAGCTGGGAGAGAATTTCTGCTAGAAACAGCAGATAAGCAGCTGTTAGCATTCTACTTAGACAATGAATTGAATCATTTAGTTCCAGAATGATGGACGTAGAAGAGTTATATGCAAAGTTTAAACGGACTGCAAATCATGTTCAGGAGAAGCTGCACTGAGTAAACAGATTAGGGATGGGAAAGAACTACCATGGTTTAACAACGAAATTTGGAAAATTCTGAGGAACTAAAGGCCAGAAGAGAATGCACATATGACGACAGGCAAAAGTTAATAGAAATTTGGATGGTTGTAAAAAGATCAATGCGAGAAGCATACAACAACTACCACTGTCATAACTTAGTAAAAGATCTTGCTGAGAAGTCGAAAAAATTCTGACCCCATGTAAAATCATTGATGTTGCTGTAGAAGATAGCAAAAGGAAAGCCATAGTTTTAAATTTTGTATTTAAGAAATCACTCACACAGGAATATCAACCAAGTATACTGTCGTTTGATTATTGTAAAGACTCCCTTATGGAGGACAAAGTAATAAGCATCTCTGGTGTAGCGAAGCAACTGAAAGAATTGAAAGCAAATAAGTAGCCAGATCCAGATGGAATCCCAATTTAGTTGTACAGAGAGTACACTGTGGCATTAGCCCCTTATTTAGCTTGCTTTTATTGTGAATCTCTCACCCAGTGCTAAGTCACAAGAAACTGGAAAAAAAGTGCAGGTGACTCCTGTATATAAGAAAGGAAAAAGAACTGATTCACAAAAATTACAGACCAATATCCTTAAAATCAGTTTTCTGCAGAATTTTGAATCTTGAACATATTACCAGCTCAGGTATAATAAATTTCCTTTGAGATGGAAAAGTTTCTGCCCATAAATCAGCAATGTTTCAGAAAGCATTGCTCAGGTGAAACTCAGCTTTCCCTTTTCTCAAAGGATATCTTGCAAACTATGGACGAAGGGGGCAACCACAGATTCCATATCCCTAGATCTCCAGAAAGCATTTGACATGGTACCCCAGTTCAGATCATTAACAAAATTATGAATAAACAAAATAGGTTTTCAGGTATGTGAGTGATTTGAGAATGCCTTAAGTAACAAAACCCAGTATGTTGTTCTCAGTGGCAAGTGTTCATCAGAGACAAGGGTATTGTCAAGAGTGCCCCAGGGAAGTATGATAGGACCGCTGTTATTTTCTATGTATGTAAATGATCTGTTGGACAGGGTCAGCAGTAATCTGCAGCTGTTTGCTCATAATGGTGTGGTGTAGGCAAAGGTGTAGTCATTGAGTGACTGAAGGAGGATACAAGGTGACTCAGATAAAATTTATAGTTTGTGTGATGAATGACAGCTAGCTCTGAATATAGAAAATGTAATTTAACACTGACGTGTAGGAAAAACAAACCTATAATGTTTGAAATACGGCATTGATAGTGTGCTGCTTGATAGTCATGTTGATTAAATATCTAGGCATAACACTGCAAAGTGATATGAAATGAGGAAGGAGCAAGTAAGGACTGGAGTAGAGAAGACAAATGGTCAGCTTCAATTTATTGAGAGAATTTTAGGAAAGTGTTTTTTATCTGTAAAGGAGACCGCATATATGACACTAGTGTGACAATTCTTGATTCCTGCTTGAGCTTTTTGGCACCAAACCAGGTCAGATTGAAGGAAGACATTGAAGAAATTCAGAGGCTGGCTGCTAGATTTGTTACTGGTAGGCAAACACAAGTATTACTGACATGCTTCAGAAACTCAAACAGGAATCCCTGGAGGGAAGACAACGTTCCTTTTGAGGAACACAATTTAGAGAACCAGCATTTGAAGTTGACTGCAGAACGATTCTACTTCCACCAGTGCACATTTTACTGAAGGACCACACAGATGAAAGAAATTAGAACTCATATGGAGGCATAGAAGCAGTTGTTTTTCTCTTGCTCTATTTGCGGGTGCAACGGCGACTAGTAATGGTACAGGGTACCCTCCATCAGGCACTGTATGGTGGCTTGTGGAGTATGTAGGTAGATGTAGAAGTCCAGTTGCACCATGTTTTGGAGTACATGTTGAACTGTAGGTCCCCTTCTAACTGGCTGTCCAGGATGCTTCAGGGGTGGGAAGAAGTCAAGGGCACACCACCGTGCCTAGTAATGCAGTACAGTGTTCAGACCAACGTAAAGGTTGCTCTACTGCGTAACAAATGCAGCATAAAAGTGCTTCACTGGCAGGTGGCCTTAGCAGTTAGGCTACTGACACAGTCCAATTTAATTGACTCTGAACTTGCCATTACTCCCCATTGTCTGACTAAGTTTCATTGCAACAGAAGACTTGTCCTCTTACTGAGACACAAGTTCATAAACTAACAAATAACTAAAAAATTTAGTATTACTGTCCCTGTCTGAAAACACTCTACTGTATGATGTGATGTCCACACTACTCTAGTAACATACTCTTTGCAGCCAAAGATGTAAGAAAATTTTATTGTCACCACAGTAACTGAAAGATATGCAACTATGTCTCAATAGTATACATCACAGATTACAGTTGGGCCTGGTGATAAAGCGATAAAGTGTACACTTGGAAAGGTTGTGGGATCTAGCCCTGATTGGACCATAGATTTTTCTGTCTGCCTTTTAACCTAGCATTCACCTCCCAATGATGTGAGATTTACCAATAATGACACATGCTTCAGATTCCAATTTAAACTGTAGACCCCCTTGCTGCAGTGGAATAATGGGCATAGGTTAATAGAAAGACATGAACCAGCAATTGAGCCACATGAAATTATCATCATTATCATTTTCATCATCATGATGTATTACTGGTCTAGACATACAGAAATCCACATGTCATGTAATACACATATGCAATGACTGTGTGTAACTGTAAGACTTCAATAAAGGATGATAGCTTTAAGCCATACTTTACTTTCTCAGAGTTAATGATGATAGATACAAAGAAATGCCACAAAAAATAAAAATAAAATAAAAAACCTAACACAGTTTGACACTGGGACAAAATCAATCACATCACATTGTATGTGTACTGATCAACTAACAGTAGAGGAGGATCCTATTTAATATACTAATAAATGATCTGTACAAAATATCATTCTCAAAAATCAACAAAATTTCGTGTGGAGGCAAATACACATAAAAGCATCATAGGTGAAACCACAGCACAGTCTTAAACATACTGCATAGCTTTGGCATATTGGTCGACAGTGAAACAAGGATAATAAATCACACACCAAATGGCTACAAATATGACAGGAACAACCACCATATATCAGGAAAATATCTTTGTGCTTCACGTAACTTGTGACACAAACTAAAGTAAAAAAAAAAAAAGTTTGGAAAGATTGGATACACTGGAGTCATGTTTTTATTTTATTATTGCATTGAAATCCAGATTTTGCAAAGGGTGTAAGGAAATGAAAATAAGGATGAAGTGTGAAGTGTGCATTGACAAAAAATCATACACAGCAATTTTTCTAAGCTCTTTTGACTGTAGAATCTATTTTTCTAGAAGGTGTGTTAAGAGTATGCACTTTAGCAGTGATGTCCAATGAGAACAAGTCAATAACTGCAGGTAAGAAATGCTCTCAAATATCTTAGTTTCATAGTGAATCGAAGTCCCTAAAACATTTATCATTCACAAAAATTTATGCTTGTTGCAAAAGTAAATGTGTGACTATATATAAAAATAAAATAATTAACAACATAGTGATACACAATTCTGGAAACTGAAGCAAGTGTCCCGATATATCACAGAACAAAATCATGTATCTATTGCATGTTTATATCTTGTTTGGAAAGTATTTACCTGTTATTCTTTCAAAAATTATGTATATGTTAAGTATTTCAACATAACTTTTATTTACACATCATTCATATTATTGAAACAAACTGACAAAATGTATACTACAGAAATCAATTGGTTGAAGGTACTTAAGTAATAAACCACTACACAACACCACATTGTGTAGCTGAACTACTGCTTTACAGCTGAACAGAATACTTCATGTTTTATCTCACTTCATTTGTGCTGTCATGTTCTGATAAATCATAAGCATTATCTACCTTTTATGTGGATAAAACCACCGTGTTGATAGTAACTTATATGCTTCATTCAATGTATAAGCCACGATCAATATTTTATTTTCCCCTTAAAAAGAAGGCATTTCCTCCTTACATACTTTTTCTTCATTGTTTTTTATTTGTACCATACCAAGAATTCATTTGGCGTAAAATATTTCAGATGAAAATTACTATTGAGATAACATTAGAAATTGTATTTTATGTAACTGTTACTTACGTGCACTAAACAGCCCTCTCGTTGAAAGCTGATTAAGATAAAAGCGTTGAAAATACATTTCAATGTCACATTGTTTAAGGACAGAAAGTGATAATGACCCATGGCTTATTTTTAGTTAATGTAAAACATTGTTAGGGAATGTTAATAAAAACACTACAAAATGTTGGAAGAAAAACCAAATTCATGAGGAGAGGGAGGATAGAGGTTGGTTCACTACAACTGAAAAGCACACAGAGGAGGAAAGGCATTGCTCTTCAGGAAAGCTGAAAATAAAGCATGAAATGTGCAATAAAATCAGAATGAATCAAAATCCCAACATTTCTGGGGTGAGAGCTATAGAAAAAAAGATGGAAGACAGTGATTACAGAAAAAGTTTTATACAGCCAGAAACATTTGCCATGAAGCAATTTTGAAAGCATTCATTACCATGGCAAAACAGAGCCATCATACTGGAGGAATGCTCCTTGATGTTCCTTGCCCAATTTGAAGAGTGTTTTCACTATCTCTGAAGCACTAAATTCTACAGTAAGATCAGCTTCTTTTCCCCCCATATCAGTCTTGACCCAACCAGGATGTAAGGTCATTACAAGTATGCCATCAGCAGCTAATTCATGGCTAATAGAACGTGTTGATGTGTTCAAAGCAGCCTGAAAAAAAAAAGCAACTTAACTGGACAATTCTCAGTAACTTTAAAATTGGTGTTGGAAAACATGGGGTTGGACAAAAATATGGAGACACCACAAGAAATGCATGCTTGAACATAAATGCAGAAGTTGTCAGGTTGCACTCTTATATTTGAACATGAACAGTACCTGTGTAATGTCCTAAATACATTGCAAGTGTCAGTCATGATCAGAGCAGTGTTCTGAGTCATTGTAAATGCACTATGTCAGAGCTAAGTGAATTCGAATTCAGGCAAATTATTGGTGCTTGTAAGGTAGGTGCATCTGTAGCCACAGTAGATGAAGCTTTATACCTTACACAGCAAAAGTGGAAAAACATCATACATACATTAACCCTTGTTCCATAGATCACGAATGAAGCATTTCGTAATGATGTGGAATGTGTCACTTTAACATAAATTTTCTTTACACAAAGTAATTAATTAATTTATTTATTAACTGCTCCATATCTGAGAATTCATCTAATGAGTAGGAGGAGTTGTCATTCAGAAATTCTTTTAATTTGGTTTTAAATGTTGGTTGGCTATCTGTCAGACTTTTAATACTATTTGGCAAATGACCAAAGATTTTTGTGGCAGCATAATTCACCCCTTTCTGTTCCAAAGTGAGATTTAATCCAGAATAGTGAATATTATCCTTTCTTCTAGTGTTGTAGCTATGCAATTTGCTGTTATTTCTGAATTGGGATGGGTTATTAATGACAAATTTCATAAGTGAATATTTGTATTGTGAAGGTACTGTGAATATCCTGAGTTCCTTAAATAAATGTCTGCAAGGTGATCTTGGGTGGGCTCCAGCTATTATTCTAATTACACATTTTTGTGAAATTAATACTTTCTCTCTTAATGACGAATTACCCCAAAATATGATGCCATATGAAAGCAGTGAATGAAAATAGACATAGTAGGCTAATTTATTTATATGTTTATCACCAAAATTTGCAACAGCCCAAATAACATAACTAGCTGAACCTAACAGTTTCAGCAGATCATTGGTGTGTTTCTTTCAATTCAATTTCTCATAAGTGCACACACCTAGAAATTTTGAGTATTCTACCATCGCAACAGACTTCCATTCATAGTCTATATTTATCAATGGTGTTATGCCATTTACAGTACATAATTGTATAAACTGTGTTTTCTCAAAATTTAGAGTCCATTAGCAGAGAGCCACTTAACAATTTCCTGAAAGGCATTATTTGGAATTTCCTCAGCTGATTCTCGCTTGTTAGGTGTGATAACTATACTTGTATCATCAGCAAAAAGAACTAACTTTTCATCTTCATGTATATAGAGTGGCAAATCGTTAATATATATTGAGAACAATAAGGGAGCCAAGACTGGACCCTGTGGGAACCATTCTTGACACCTCCTCAGTTAGAGGACTCTGCTGGTTTTTGCAGACTATCTATACTGTTGATTTCAACCTTCTGCACTCTTCCAGTTAAGTGTGAATTAAACCATTTGTGCACTGTCCCACTCATATCACAATATTTAAGCTTATCTAGAAGAATTTCATGATTCACATAATCAAAAGCCTTTGAGAGATCACAAAATATCCCAATGGGTGATGTTTGGTTATTCATTGCATTTAATATTTGATCAGTGAAAACACTAGATCATAACACAGACGAAACTGTGTGCTGAGTGACTGTGACAGACTGTCTTTGAAGAGGATTGTGATGAAAAATAAAGAGGATGACAAGTGCAAAAGTCACTGCAGAACTAAATGTTGCACTAGCAAACCCTGTTAACACTAACGCAACACAATGGGAAATACATGAGCTGGGAATTGCAGTGTAAGCTGGAATTCCAAAAGCATGTAACAGGAAAAATGTTGTGCTGATGCCATACAACTGGGACTTTGAAGCAAAGGAAGAAAGTCAGTTGGTTGGATGAGTCTTGTTTTACACTGCTTCCAGGTTATAGCCTAGTTTATGACCCCAGAGTGACACATGGTGGCGTTTTTTTATGACATGGACAGCCATAGTATGGTATTCCATGGATACCATGGTTACTCTGCAAGGTCGCACTACTGCCAAGGATTATGTGACTATTGTGACTCATCAGGTCTATCTCACAGCACGATGTTTGTTCTCCGATGGTGATGCTTTGTTTCAAGATGACAGTGCCTCAGTTCACACAGTTCACATAATCCAGAACTGGTTTTGTGAATACAAGGACAAGTTATTGTATCTCTCCTGGCCACCACAGTCACAAGATCAAAATATTATTGAGGCTTTATGGTCTACTTTGGAAAGAAGTGTGCATGCTCGCCATCAACCTCTGTCATCGTTACCTAAACTTGCAATTGCTTTCCAGGAAGAATGGTGTAAGATTCCGTTGAAAAACATACAGGACCTGTATTTATCCATTCCAAAATGACTAGAAGCTGTTTTAAATGCCAATTGGTTTCCTATAACATAATGAGCCTGGCAACATGTTGTGCTTTTGGTGTGTTTCTGTCCACCCTCTGCATAGTTATTTCCAGACTGTAGCAATTTTTTTACCTGAAGGGAGCTCATATAAAGTTGAAACTGTGTGGCTACAGCTGCATTAAACTGCAGTCATGTGTGTGTGAGTTGCAATTGTGTTAGAGTGAGTGTGAGTGAGTGTGTGTGTGTGTGTGTGTGTGTGTGTGTGTGTTTTCTCTATTTCTGACGCAAGCCTTATGGCCAGAAAGCTTTATTTGGAACAGTCTTTTTGTTGTGCCTATCTGGAACTCAGCATCTCTGCTATATGGTGAGTAGCAACTTTCGTTTTGTGAGATTTAAATTTTTCCGGCGTACATATTATTCCACAAAATTTCGGGAGAACTGCCAGATGTTTGTAACTTCCTACCACAATATTTCAGCACAGAGTCTTCTGGCCATCTTCAGTATCACCTCTGCACCAAAATATTGTGGCAGGAAGTTACAAACATACAGCAGTTCTCCCGAAATTTTTTGGAACAACTTTCCTTTTCATAATATTGTTTCATTCCATTCTGGCTTTTCCAAACTCGAAGAAACTCATTCCTGAGAGAGAATGCTCTTATATTTAAATAATATCGATTGTTCTCCAAAACATATTTACCTTACATTAATAAGAAAGTTGAAGAACCTGTTGCAAAAGTGTACACAATTATTAGCATATAGTAGGATGGGAGCCTACTTTCTCTGATTCTGCAACTCCACGTTTGTAACCACAATACTATGGTGAAAATATACAACTCTCAACAATATTGTTATACATTTCTGGATCTCCTGAAGGCATTTACTGCTGCTGTCTCATTAACTGAATTTAATTATAACAAATTGTACCAAGAGTGACGTGTTTGTTGAACAGCATACTGTCATAAGCAGAAGATTATAATATTAAACAACGAAACATGACAAAATCTAATGTGGCATCTCCAAAGAGATCAGTTTCTAATTTCATTTGAATGTCATTACAGTGTACTCATTTTAGTCCCTCATGGTGGAGATAGCCAACATCTAAAACTGATTGAGTATTTGCATCCATGACACCTCTGGATGTAATGAGTCTGTTGAAAAGATGGATATTATGATTGTAAACATCTAAAACAGAACAAGTATTACATAACATTACGCCCTAGGCTAAATGCACCAGTTTTTGGAATGTGGATAATTTAATTCACACCAAAGAATAAGTAACAATAAAAACATGTAATTTACCATTGCAAACAAATCCTGAAGAAATGAAAACAATTCGGTCAACTTGAAAAGTCACAATATCTTTATTTACTGATCACCATAAAAAGAGCTGCACCCAGGACCCAACCAGTCCACTGCAAATAGGTAGATATGTTGCACACCGTCAACTGTGCCAATGTTCCCTTTGCACAGTTGGCTGCACACTCGGGAAGCATGGGTGATGCCATGACATTATACCCACTTTTTTAATACAAGAAGGCTGCAAATGGCCATTCCAGCCACTATAACAGTGGATAGTGTCACTAGAGCATCACAAGAATGTGCACGATGTCTAGGCTACATGTTTGACAGCAAAGTGCCAGCTAGATGAGTTCAAGAGTGGCCAAATCATGTGGTGTGGTTAATATAGTGCTGTCTTCTAGCCTTCTTAGGACATCTGGGAGATTTTCAAGTAGACAGCTCACTGCTGTTATCTTTGTTTTCAAGCAATATATACCCATACCCAAATGCTTTATACATCATTGAAACATTTCCTTTATCATGGGAGCTTAAAATTTTACGAATAAATTAAACACTCACAGTATGGCACAATTAATATATCACTTTAGAGTAACAACTACTTCAATGTGACAAAGGCACTTTTTAATATGTTCAGGTTTCTGCTACCCTTCAGAACAGATGTATTTAAAAAGAGAGCCTCTTTTGAACATATCTGTGTGCTCATTCATTTAAATGAAGGGCTACTCTTCAACTAAGCTATTTTGATTTCATGACACGTGTTGGTGATGGAAGAACTTAAATGAATCTATAGCAATGTTTCTGTATGTTCTTGTTTGTCTGAGCAGTGGTGAGTCCATTACAGTTTCTCTACCAGAGAGCTTCTGTATTGTCTCAGCATGCAGGATGGTTATAGTTACACGAATACCAAAACTGTGGTTTCTGGGCTTCTGAGAAATGATGTAGCTTGCTTTAGGCTAGTGCTCATCTAAGAAGAAGACAATGTATCAATAGTGAAATAATAGTTCTTAACTGGGACCAACATATCTTATGCTATTTTCCAATAGTAGTGTTTCAAAACTCTTATTTCCCTAAGCTACAAAACTTGTTCTTCAAAGGTCATTCCCTGGAACAGTATTTCATTGCCCAGCTTTCACTGCAGCACAAGGCATTTCTGTAGAGCTACACACACACTGAAGTAGCTTATTGGAAAAAAATGACAGGTGAGGCTTACTGGCAACAAAAAGATATGGTATTTTATTTTGCATTTCACTCAGGACTCAACAACTGTTCGTGGATCTGTGGCAATATCTGTCCGTTTAAAAACTGACATAAATATTGACGCCCTGCTTTTCCTGTTGTCAACATATCCATTAGCTAACCACACACTCAATTCAATTGTTGGTTGTTTTGACACACACCACTTTCTCTGCTCTGTGGCTGCTGACAGTGTCATGATAAACACCAATGTGGGTATTTTGACTATTTTCCTGATTGCATCAAAGATCTGCAGAAAATAAACTGTTGTATACTATTTAGCATTAACTGTCCTTTGGTCCTCTAAAGAAATGGTCACAACATGTTCAGTGTGTAACTGAGCACTGAGTGATCATTTCCTTGGAAGTGTTTTGTGAATGAACTGCTTTGGTTGGTTTTAGTTAAGCAGTTGACAGCTACTTACTTTCTGGATCATAGGAAGACATCCAGTTTTCGTCGCTTGTTATGATAATGCACAATATTTTGAATTTCCTTGGAAGAATTTTTTGAACATTTCCTTACCTCAAGTGGGGTGATACTATTTTTGAGCTTCGCGAAAAACTGTGGGCGATACACTGGGAACAGGTATTTTTTTACTATTATACCAAAAGTACTACAGCCTTCAATATGCTTAAGAAAGCCTTTATTTCATGGTAGGTAATATTCCAAACCTATTTTCTGGATTGACAATGGATTTTCATCAACCTTAATGCAATCCATCACTGACAGAAACATGACCATAAAAATGCTCTGCACACCAATTATAAACACTTTTTTACTCAAAGTGATCAATTACAAAAATTGTGCTATTAAGTGAGGTCTTGGCTAAAGTACACTTATAGTGTCCATGACTCTCACATCACATGCCAATGTTAGCATTTTGTTGATGTCCGTCATAGATATGGTAGCTAATGAGACTGCTGAATCCAATGATAATCTTTCAGAGGAAGATACTAAATGAGTACATTTATTTCCACTATGGAGAATCTAAGACAGCTCAATGGTCTGACAGATTGCCCTATAGTATAGCCCTATAGTATGCGTTAGGATGGAATACGACAATTTGGTTGTGTGAGTTGGTGTAAAAACCTAGATGTGCTGGTGGGCTGACTTATAGGAAACCCAAGGCCTAGGTTAGGTTGGAATGTGGCAATTCGATTGTGAGCTGGTGAAGTGTACAAATTTCAACACAGATGTTTGAGTGCCATAATACATTGATGTGTAGTGTAGCCCGAAATACACGTTAATTATTGCAATAAACCAATAAACCATTCGGGATAAATTCTAGGGTATGATTCCATCTGTCAGCTTTGACCACTGGTATCATACCAGGTGCAACACACACAAAATTTCAAAATGGTGATCGTGGCACAAAAAAGTAATCACAAATTACAGAATTGCTGAAATTCTTAATTCTAAATACACAAATTAATGGGGCACCCACAGAAAAGTGGAGTTCTGAGTGGGGAGGAACTAAGGGTTAATTCTAGTGTGCGATTCAAATCCTCAGCTTTGAGCCATGACATCCTAAGTTTATCTAATCTAAAATTAAATGTTACCTATGGTTGTCTTAATAACTAGAATAAACTATGCTGTTTATTCAAAATACATCACGATTTCCAAGGTGTGGTTAGCAGGAATCTAAGAGCACAGCTTAAATTATTGTGTGTGAAACAAGTAGCAATCACATTTATAATCTGGGTTCTTGTAAATATTTGACTGTTTTTCCCAAATGTGGCATAACTCCTTTTAGGATTTATTTTCTGTCAGCTCTGTCTACTCAGTTCAAGTGGTCCATTCCACATTTTGTTACTTTTCATAATTTCTTATTAGATGTGTAGTGTGATTTATTTTAGGTTTAAATTTTTTTTGTATCACTCTGAATACATGAGTTACATAGCTCAATTCTAGGTGTCAATTCGATGATTCATACTTTTTTGTGATTTTTAGCTACATCTTGTTACTGTCTGTTGTGTTTCCTACATTCTACTATTACTGTTACTCCGAGGTTCTTACAGTATGTATTACTTTCAGATAAGTCCTAGAATACAATTGCACCCATAAGTTTATTGCACACTAGAATTGACCCCCATTAGTTTACCTTATTCCCATTTTGCTGAAAATTCTGTCAATGTGGTTAAACTCTAATCTAATAGAACCAAACACCAGCCAACTTTATTTACAAACCACAGGAAATTAAGAATGAGCTTTCTCCTTCGCTATTGATAATCAATTCAAGATTCAATGTATTTAGTTCCCATCATTAATCACATTAATTGCTACCCACATCATCATACAATGTGACAGCCGAGGGCAGTGTAAGTGCTCTTTTACCATGAATTTGATTAAAAAAGAATACTTAAAACTATGTGAATACAAAAACTGAAAGAGTTTATGTGAAATCTTTGATAACTAATTAACACAGAGTTAAGAGAATTTAGGGTCCTATGTAAACAAGTAATAAAATGTGTCTCTTCAAGAATTTAATTGGAGAAAACTTCTTGATTCTTTTGTGATTTATTATCTACGTACAACAAAAATTACGAGGGTGGTTTGAAAGGTTCTTAGAATCATCATGAGAGGTCAGTGCTAGCGCAACGAGTTGTTCACATGATACTCATTGGACTGTTGCCAGTAAACACGTGCCACATCATTGCTCTTGGAAGAGAGCTGTGGCAGTGATGTGGCTCTGTTGTTGTTCCCGCGTAGTGATTTGCGAAGATGGAAAAAAATCGAGATTCGAGAAACGATTAAGTACTTTGTAAAGAAAGGTATGAAAGCAGAGGACATCCATGCCAATTTCCAGAGTATACTGCTCCTTCATATTCAACTGTTGCCAAGGGGACAAATGAATTTAAATTTTTTTGGCAGAGCTTAGATGACGATCTGTGCAGTGGTTGGCCAAGATGTGTCACTACCCCAGAAATCATTGCAAAAGTGCACAAAATGGTCATGGAGGATGGCCGATTGAAAGTGTGTGAAATTGCTCATGCTTGCCAGATGTCATCTGAAAAGGTATACCATATTTTAACTGAAGAATTAGAAATGAAAAAAAATATCTGCAAGATGGGTGCCACAACTCTTGACACTGGATCAAAACTGCATGTGAATAGATGCATCGAAACAATGTTTGACCCGTTTTAGGAGAAACGTACAAGATTTTTTGCACCGGTTTGTGAACACAGATGAAACTTGGGTACACTACTCTACCTCAGAGACAAAACAACAGTCAAAACGGTGGAAACGTGGAAACATACTGATACTCTGCCACCAAAGAAAGCAAAGGCAATTCCTTCAGTGGGAAAGGTCATGGCATCAGTGTTCTGGGATGCAAAGGGGATTCTGTTGGTAGATTATCTCCCCACTGGGCAAACAATAACTGCAGAATACTATGCTAACTTCCTGGACAAATTGCAGCAAAAGATGATTGAAAAAAGACCATATTTAGGAAGGTAGAAAGTCATCTTCCAATCAAGACAATATGCGCCTGCGCGCATGTGCTGTTGCCATGGCAAAATCACACGAACTAAGGTATTAATTGTTGCCGCACCAACCTTATTTACCTGATATGGCTCCATCAGACTTCCATCTCTGGTCAAAACTGAAAATTTTTCTTGGTGGATGAAGATTCACTTCAAACAAAGAACTGATAGTCGGAGTTGACAACTATTTTGCAGGCCTGGAAAGTCAATTTCGAGATGGGATCAAGGCACTGGAACATTGTTGGCCCAAGTGCATTAAACCACAAGGAGACTACATTGTAAAATAAAAAAAGTTTTAGTGATGTAAGTACTTTTTTACTATTCTATTCCGAGAACTTTTCAAACAATCCTCATATGTTTGAAGTCATTACAGATACACAGTCTTACATTAGTGGTGTGTTAATGGATTTTTTTTAATTTAGGAGAGAAACTGATTTATTTGTCTACATCAATGTTATCTCCTTCAAAATAGTCTGGAATAAATACTATACACTCATCCCAGTACTTGTTCTAATCTCCCAAAACACTTCTGGAAGTCGACCTTAGATAAAACTTTCTGCTCTTTTCGTGATAGAGTTTTAACCTCATTCATGTTTATTGGAAAATGATTCTTTACAGTTTTATTTATTTTCTGGAACAGGAAAAAGTTGCATGGGACACAGTCTGATGAATATAGAGTTTTCAAATGCCATGAATAATGTCCCCACAAACCTGTGCATTTTTAGACTCATGCATGCAAATGGTGTTGAATCTGAAAGTAGTACTCCTTACTAGCCATTCGACCTTGTGGTAAGAACTCATAATGCACTATGCATTTGAAACTGAAGAACACAGTGTGCATGCCTTCACATTTGTCTGCAAAACATTGGAATCAGTTTCATGACATCAGTAAGCTGATAAGCCAAAATCATCAGCAATTTCTCTGATTGTGGTTCAGTGATTGTTCATAACCTTTTCTTTCACTTTTCTCACAATTTCGATGTTTGATAATGTTTCCTGGGTGTTTGTCAGCTTCAATGTCCTCACAGCCTTTTTTGAAACACTTATACCACTTGTAAAACCTTGTTTAGTCATAACAAACTCACCAAAAACAATACTTGACACTTCCAGAATTTTGCAGCACTTTTTCAGTTCTTACAGGAAAAATTAATATAAATTTTCTTGTTAATTTTCATGTAAAGTAAATAATTGCTGTTTAAAACGCTGACAGTGGATTAAATATCTGTATGGCTAAGTCTGCAGAGATCAAGAGAAGGCCTTACAAATCAGATATATGATGAAATTGCTATGAATAATTATGTCATCCAAAAAGAGATATCTGATCAAACTGAATTAGTATATAAGGAATTTCCAGAATCAATTAAGAAAAGTATAGCAGGATATCTACATAACACCTGTTTTGATATTGGAAATTTGCAAACCATGGGTGAGACATCAATACCGCTCTTTCCTTATGGAGTAATGCCACTAGTGTTCCATGAAACTCATAGCTGAAGAGCTGTAATCAATACAAATGTCATCAAACATAGAGGAATAGTGATATCATAGGTCTCAAAGACTTCATATGACCACTGATTACAATTGGAAAAGAGGTCAAATTCAGCACAGATCCCTGTGAGACCCCATTCTCCTGTGTATGACATGAGAAGTACTGTCGGATGCAGCAACATGAACACAATGTGACAAGTGAGAGCAAATGTTCTGGTTAAAGACTGGAAGTGGGCCTCTAATGCCTCACCTTTACAACAGAATGATGATACATTAGCAATATATTAAGTCAACAACTTTTCTCACAAGAAAGAGGACAGTGATGTGGTGTTGTGATGCTCAGAAGCCACCTATGTAGTTGACTATATGTGAATTCAGTGATCAGTAGTAGACCTTTCATTCAAGAAAACTAATTAGTCTCAGTGCGTTCCTCTCATATGGGTTTTTAGCCAGTTTCAAGACTGCGTCAATTGTGGCTTCTCTTCACTGGGTTGTGGAATCATGCTAATGCTAAATGCAATTATAGATTGTAAGGATTTAGCTTTAGCTATCCACAGTTGATTCTAGAAATGAGTGTTGTGGCACACAGCCAAAGTGCAGAGGAGTTTCTACCTGCACAAAGGGACATTATATCATTAAAAATATTGTAAAGTGAGTAGACATTGTTATTCTCCACTCCCTTTTGGGTATTTGCAAACTGGGGGAAATATTGTAAGATGCAGTTGCTTCAGTGAAAGTACACTGAAATATGTTTAGAGAAGTGTAGTGTCAGTAAGAACGATACTGATTGAGAAGTTGCCACTTGGCAACCAAAGGTGAAATAGAACATGGTCATGGTCCTTATGGTGGCTACTTATCTTCCCCAGCATTCACTCTTTGCCATTTTATAAAGTAGCATGCTCAAGCACAGAAAGCCTTTTAAAAGTGGTTAGGTTGACCACTGATTTGTGATGCTTGCATTGTTGGAGCACCTGCTATGATCATCAATAGTTATAACAGTATCCTGTATATCTCAACAGGACTGGTTAGAGGGAAGTAGTAGTTGGACCCTCAACAAGGAAAAGGGAATCATTAATTCTGTTATGAAAAACATAGATTACTGCTTACTATACAGGGTGAGTCACTAGCTATTGACACCTAGAATAACTCTGAAAGTATGATAGTAGCTGAAATGTTTGTGGGACAACTGTTGCATGGGACAATGGGGGCCATAATATGACATTGGGTTTTTGTTACTAAGTGGGTCACATCAGAGATATGAAGGTCAACTTTGCTTTTTTTAAATGGGATGCTATAGTTTGGTACTTATTTTTTGATAGCAGCTATCGAGACAAATCCAATGATGTGTAAGAGTAAGGTCTTTGAAGGTCAACGAAGGTCAAAAAGGTGGCATGAACATCCATTTACAGAAGGTGTTCAAAGTGATGACCACTGCTATCAATGCAGTGCTGCAATCTTCTTATCATGGACTGAGTGGTATTCCTTATCACATCGCCACTTATCAAAGCACATCCTCCTTCTTTGTATGCATATCCATTTGTTATCACGTGATTCATCTTATCTTTGTTCACTGCGAAGTATAGAAGGAGTTTAGTAGCTGACAACTTTTTATATTCTCCAATCAAGATATCATATTCTGGCCCTATTTCTTTGGCCTTTTATTTTACCATCTAAGAGCAACTTAGTACCAGGATTTTGGATTTTACATAAGGTCATCCAAAGAAATAGGTTTTCTTCTCTTTGCAGCATGTAACAGTTAAAGGCCTTTAGTTACGTTTCAGAGAACTCTTTTACGTGCTACTTATTCTGTCACGAGATTCTGAGAAGTCAACAATAGTGGGGCTACCTTATAACCACATAACAATGGTAAACAGGTTGCAAATTTTGCAAATCAAATTCTGAGAGCAAGCTTAAAACATTCTTATCTGTACATCTGTAGATGGCTGCCGAACTAGCACAAGAGGATTGGGACAGAATTGATGGAGTGTCTTGGTCACTAGCAGCATGCATTAAGAGCAATGCTACAGCCCGACAATTGGCAAAATTTGAACGCCTGAACAGCAGAGTGCAACAAAATCATGACACTCGCAAGGTTGTAAATTTGAATGCAGAACACTAGATGAAGCTACTCTGAAGGTTCTTGGCAGGGTCCTAAATTTCGCTGTCACTCCTAGAGATCTAGCGGTAGCCAACTTCATCAGCTCTGTGGAACAAGTCGTCAACACACTACCCTCAAGTACGGCTGAAGAGATTCGGAGAGAGACGTGCAGAGCCCCTACCAGAGCCAGGCCACCTAAGTCTAACATCTCAAGAGACGAGAGGATGGCCCTCAGGAGATTACGAGAAGATGACGGCATAGTGGTATTACCAGCTGACAAAGAGAACTCCACAGTCATACTGCAGAAAGGTGACTATGACCTGAAGATCCGGTGACTTCCGGAGGACCCAGCTTACAAACCACTGGAGCAGGATTCAACTGACAGGGTGGACAGAAAAACCAAGTCTCTGCTGAAGGAAACTGGCTGGCCTGAGAAAGTTATCAAACAACTGAAATCCAAGGCACCAATACCACCCAGACTCTATGGACTACCTAAAATCCACAAAGAGGGTGTACGACTATGACCCATTGTGAGCAATATTGGGGAAGCCACCTACCCAGCTGCTACATATTTCAACAAAATGTTGGCACCATATGTGGGAAAGAGTGCACACCACATCCGCAACTCACGGGACTTTGTGGAACGTCTTAAAAACCTACATTTCTCAGATGCAGATTTATTGGTCAGTTTTGACATGGTCTCCCTGTTCACCAGAGTGCCCCTTAAGGACACGCTTGACTTAATCCATGAGAAATTTGATGGAGCTATGCTGGATCTGTTTAAGCATATTCTAACATTGACTTACTTCCTATGTGGAGGTCAATTCTATGAACAGATTGAAGGGGTGGCGATGGGTAGCCCCTTGTCACCAGTAGTGGCCAACCTGTTCATGGAGAAGTTCAAGGACGAGGCTCTTACAACTGCCACTTGCCAGCCAACATGCTTCCTGAGATACGTTGATGACATATTTGTCATTTGGCCCCATGGTCGCGAAAAACTGAAAGACTTCCTGGACCACCTGAACTCAAGGCATCCGAATATTAAATTCACCATGGAGCTAGAAAAGAACGGTCAGCTTCCGTTTCTGGATGTCCTGGTGAAGAAGAAGGTGGATGGCACCCTCAGCCGCAGTGTGTACCGAAAGCCAACACACACAGACTTATGCCTACAGGCCGACAGCTGCCACCACCCAGCACAAAAGACCGGGGTGCTTAGAACATTCGTACACCGAGCTCAGACACTGTCTGACTCTGACAGCCTGGCAGGGGAACTTGAACATCTTCAAAAAGTGTTTGCTAACAACAGATTCTCATCCAGGGACATCCGCAAAGCTCTACATCCCACCAGATGTCAGGATACACCGGAGAACGAGCAAGAAGAAGAAATGAAGAAGCTGGCGTTTTTACTGTATGCCCTGGACTGTTTCTGCCAATATCAGCAGAATACTAATGAAACATAACATCAAGAGTGTCTTCTGCCCACCTAGCAAAATCAGGGCTTTACTTGGAGCAGTCAAAGATGACCTGTGCTTAAGGACGCCTGGCATTTACAATATTCCTTGTGAATGCTGTATGTCCTACATTGGCCAAACGACTAGAACGGTGGAAATCAGATGTAAGGAACAACAGCGACATACCAGGCTAAAGCAGGCCACAAAATCAGCAGTAGAAGAACACTGCCTAGAGTTGGAACATTCCATGGATTATAAGAACACCAAGGTCATGGTCCAGACCCCCAGGTTCTGGGATAGTTTCATCACTGAATCTATAGAGATAAAGATGGCACAAAACCTGATTAACCGGGAAGCAGGATACCAGCTAAGCACTGCATGAAAATATGTTCCAACACCAACAACGAGCCTCAGACATCCGCACACTATGGGCACAAACCAAGAAGGGAACACCAGGAAGCCTCAGCCGCAGTCGGAGGCGGCCTGAGCAGGCGCGAACAGAATAGGTAATGTCCAGAGCGCCACTCACGGGTGCGGACCGAGAAGGGAATGCCAGGAGGCCACCACCGCAGTTGGAGGGGGCCGGAGTGGCCGCGGATGTAATAGGGGACACCTAGAGTGGCAGGATAGTGCGACTCGGGGCATGGACCGACTGGGGAACGGCAAACAGAAAACCAGGCACCGGACAGGCATAAATAAGCGACCCGGTCCAGCAAGCAGCCAGTATCAGGGAACACCTGATGAAGATGTCAAGTAATGACATCAAAATATCGTGTTTGGAAGACGCTGATATCCGGCAGAAAACCCGATTTCCACGAGATGTCAACATTCTTATATTTCGTAACAGCATTACAAGTGATTTCTGTTTGACATTTCATCTCCTATCTGCTGTGTAGTCTTCAGAGAGCAGTGTATGTTGATACACTCCTGGAAATTGAAATAAGAACACCGTGAATTCATTGTCCCAGGAAGGGGAAACTTTATTGACACATTCTTGGGGTCAGATACATCTCATGATCACACTGACAGAACCACAGGCACATAGACACAGGCAACAGAGCATGCACAATGTCGGCACTAGTACAGTGTATATCCACCTTTCGCAGCAATGCAGGCTGCTATTCTCCCATGGAGACGATCGTAGAGATGCTGGATGTAGTCCTGTGGAACGGCTTGCCATGCCATTTCCACCTGGCGCCTCAGTTGGACCAGCGTTCGTGCTGGACGTGCAGACCGCATGAGACGACGCTTCATCCAGTCCCAAACATGCTCAATGGGGGACAGATCCAGAGATCTTGCTGGCCAGGGTAGTTGACTTACACCTTCTAGAGCACGTTGGGTGGCACGGGATACATGCGGACGTGCATTGTCCTGTTGGAACAGCAAGTTCCCTTGCCGGTCTAGGAATGGTAGAACGATGCGTTCGATGACGGTTTGGATGTACCGTGCACTATTCAGTGTCCCCTCGACGATCACCAGAGGTGTACGGCCAGTGTAGGAGATCGCTCCCCACACCATAATGCCGGGTGTTGGCCCTGTGTGCCTCGGTCGTATGCAGTCCTGATTGTGGCGCTCACCTGCACGGCGCCAAACATGCATACGACCATCATTGGCACCAAGGCAGAAGCGACTCTCATCGCTGAAGACGACACGTCTCCATTCGTCCCTCCATTCACGCCTGTCGCGACACCACTGGAGGCATGCTGCACGATGTTGGGGCGTGAGCGGAAGACGGCCTAACGGTGTGCGGGACCATAGCCCAGCTTCATGGAGACGGTTGCGAATGGTCCTCGCCGATACCCCAGGAGCAACAGTGTCCCTAATTTGCTGGGAAGTGGCGGTGCGGTCCCCTACGGCACTGCGTAGGATCCTACGGTCTTGGCGTGCATCCGTGCGTCGCTAAGGTCCGGTCCCAGGTCGACGGGCATGTGCACCTTCCGTCGACTACTGGCGACAACATCGATGTACTGTGGAGACCTCACGCCCCATGTGTTGAGCAATTTGGCGGTACGTCCACCCGGCCTCCCACATGCCCACTATACGCCCTCGCTCAAAGTCCGTCAACTGCACATACGGTTCATGTCCATGCTGTCGCGGCATGCTACCAGTGTTAAAGACTGCGATAGAGCTCCGTATGCCATGGCAAACTGGCTGACACTGACGGCGGCGGTGCACAAATGCTGCGCAGCTAGCGCCATTCGACAGCCAACACCGCGGTTCCTGGTGTATCCGCTGTGCCATGCGTGTGATCATTGCTTGTACAGCCCTCTCGCAGTGTCCGGAGCAAGTATGGTGGGTCTGACACACGGGTGTCAATGTGTTCTTTTTTCCATTTCCAGGAGTGTATTTAAACTTGCAATCTGTATCTGCAGGACACTACTCCGATTCACGTAGAGTTTCAGCAGGTCACTTTCGAAGTAGGTCACTTTTGCCCATGGGCACAACCTCATTATCATTTCTTAACCATAGCAGAATATTGCTAATAAACTGTTGCTTGGGATTCAAAAGCAGCTGTAGACCTGACAGCAGGCAGTGCAACCTGTTGCAAACAAACATTACTGGTACAAAGTAGTTCTTCTGGTCTACAAAGAAATGCTTGCTGTACAAGGATCAGGAAAGCTTACAAGTGAATGTAATAAGATAGGCTTATTATAAAACTAGTAGAAGTGTACAGCACCTTGCTCTCTCTGTAACCATAATATCCTCCAAAAGTGTTCCGTGACACTGAACCAAGGCCAGAGCTAATATTGACAATGGCAGCTTTCCCAATACCCAGCTGAGCAGATGCATTGTGGCTTGCAGCTTTCCTCAAGAGTGGAACCAGAGCCTGCAACAGTGTCACCAAAAATTTAGAACTAAATGCCATTTAGATTATAAACTATTGTTTGATAGTTGTTATGCACTCAATGGCCATTTAAAAGGAAAAATACAAACCAAATGAAAGAAATTCCACCTGCAGACTTCTGTAACACACAAACAGCTATAAACACAATCCATCTCTTGTATTATTACAGAAGAGTTTTGGCTTTTCAGTGGTACATTTGTATCATCAAAGAACAATACAGTTTTTAAAAGCCTTTCATGAAGTACAGGTTGAAAAACGCAGCAAACAAGTCACTGAATTTTACATCTACATCATACTTAAGTGCCTGGCAGATGGTTAATTGAACCACCTTCACAATAATTCTCTATTAGACCAATGTCAAACGCTGCACAGAGAAAGTGAACACCTATATCTTTCTGTGCAAGGCCTGATTACCCTTACATTATTATGATGATCGCTTCTCCCTGCATAGGTTGGTGTCAACAAGACATTTTGCATTCAGAGGAGAAAGTTGATGATTGAAGTTTCATGAGGATGATTGAAGTTTCATGAGAAGATTCTGCCACAACGAAAAATGCCTTTGTTTTAATTATTCCACCACAAATGCTGTATCATGTCAGTGACACACTCTCTCCTATTTCTCTATAACACAAAATGTGCAGCTCTTCTTTGAATTTTCTCAGTGTACTCCATTAATCCTATCTGGTAAGGATCTCATATCCCACAGAAGTACTTCAAAAGAGGACAGACAAACTTAGCATAGGCAGTCTCTTTAGAAGATCTGTTGCATATTCCAAGTGTTCTGTCAATAAGACACAGTGTCTGGTTCGCCTTCCCAACACTTTCTATCTGTTCTTTCCCATTGAAATCATTTGCTATTGTAATTCCTAGGCATTTAGTTGAATTTATGGCCTTTAGATTTGACTGATTTATCACGCAACTAAAATTTAAAAGGTTCTTTTTAGCACCCATGTGGATGAATTCACACTTTTCATTATTTAGAGGCTATTGCCAATTTTTGCACCATACAGATATCTTTTCTAAATTGTTTTGCAATTTATTTTAATCATCTGATGACTTTACTAGACAATATACAAGACAGCTGCTTAGATTGTCTCCTAAATCATTACACAGATAATGAACAGCAGGGGGCCTGTAACACTACCTTGGGGAATGCAAGAAATCACTTCTGTTTTTCCCGACGACTTTCTGTCAGTTACTACAAACTGTGACCTCTCTGACAGGAAATCACGAATCCATTCACATAACTGAGGCAATATTTCATAGGCACACAATTTGACTACAAGCCACTTGTGAGGTAAAGTGTGAGAAGCTTCTGGAAATCTAGAAATATGGAATCAATTTGAAATCCCTTCAGCACTCAACACTTCATGTGAGTTAAGAGGTAGTAGTGTTTCACAAAGACAATGTTTTGTAAATCCGTGGGTAGAACATACTGTCAACCCATGATACTCATGTACTGACGAAGTGACTGCTTTCAGGATGGTAGTGAGACACAGAAGCAAGGAAAGGTTATAAACATAGCCACTCCTGTAGCTCTCTTTCAATTAAGGTAATCTTAATTGTGAAGGATGCAGGCATGCAGCTCAGGGGCATCGGATAGTTTAAAATGTTTCTCCTAGAGACATGTACAGATTTATCCTCCCTGTGTTACTAGTAGTAGTTCCTCCACATGTGACCTGAACCAATGGATAGAGCTAGGGAAATAAAGAGTCCACCAAGACAAAGACATCACTTCCTGTGTGAGTCTTATACAACTGAGGTATGGCAGCTTCCCCTGAGGTTGTCCACTAATGACTCTTCTATTTCCACAGCCATCCAACCCACTGGCATGCATCATACCTTGAGGTTTAGGTTTTTTTTAAATAGAATTTTCTACCCTCTTTAGGATATGGGTAGTTAAACCAAGATTCCAGTTCTCCGAGTCACACAATGTTCCACCACCACATCACATGGTGTTCACTGGAGGTTCAGCCAACGAATGCTGAGGCCCCAGAGGTGCTCACTATTTGGCATGTCCCACGAGGCAAGTGTAGTTTTTTGAATGCCACAGACACAGTAAGCATTATCACCCTGTAGCACGTCCCCAGCCTCCCACCACACAAGCTGTAACCTGGTACTGGTAGCCACCATTTGTTTTACACCACATCACTAAGCTCTTTGTTATGTAACAAACTTTAGTTTGTTATGTTTAGATTTATGTAAAAGTACGGTGTCCTGAGTACACCACCAACTCATGTAGTAGGTTCCAAGAAAACTGATGTTTACATAATTCTGAAGTGTGTCACAAACAATAACTGAAAACTTGAAAATTGAATAATATGTGTAATCTATACTGCTACATAATGACAAGACTTTTTGTTATCAAACATCTGAAGAAGTTATTCACCAATTTACTTCAAGTTTTTAAATGGTATTCTAATAAACATTTAGACAGAAATAAGTTAAACTCTTTTTAAACAACAATGTATGGGTATTCTGTTAAAACTTTCTACGAAAAGAAATTTTTTTGCTGTGTCATGAAAATATGTAGTTTTGTTTCTTTCTTGCAATCAGCTTTAACTATAATAATCAGGCATTTAAATCATTAGACAAATTGTTTCTTCCACATATATTATTTTTTCTTATAGATAATTTTAAACAAAAATTGTTTGCACAACAAAGTGCTGTTTTGTTTTCTTCCTTGCAGTCAGTCTTAACAGAAAACAGGAACTTGTATGTATTGCTTATTGGCTTAAAACTGGAATATTACTATGCAATCTAATTATATGAATCTTTGTAATCCTACTTGTTCACAGATTAAAACCATGCAAAATACTGTCAATGAAGCTACAGTCCTCACGTATCCAACAGCCAGAGAGGTCTTTCTCACACACCATATACCAATGATCCCATCTGATTTACTCATTCATTTCAAGCAACTTCAATTCCCAATAAAGGTCTCATTTGCAATAACAATAAACAAGGCTCAAGGCTAGAGAGACGGAGATGAGATGATGGACAGAGAGGTGGAGGGGGGGGGGGGGGGGTAGAGGGGAAGAGTAATGGACACAGACAGGGTGAAGGAGCAGGAAAAGAAAGGGAGGAGGTGGTGAACAGAGGCCGGGGGAGAAGGAGATTGGGAAGAGATTAGCATCTATATCTAATTCTCAAACATGTTTAGCAATTTCATAGCATTACCAGGTTTGATAGTTGAGTACAAAAACCTTCTCTTTGAGTCAATTTTAAAGCATTTTTATTATTTTTCAAAATCATAAAATAGAAATTCTGGTAGAAAATCACAAAAACAAGGTAGACTGACAATCTCTTTTGATTAACTTAGAGATTAGGCATGTCAACATAACATTTGACATGTACCAGGTGCTATCCAAAATTTTTGGGACTGGTGCTGCCATCTGTTGAAAACCTTACCTTTGGACTAATGGTCACCATTACCCTCAAAGTAGTTCCCATCTGCACATACTCACTGATCCCAACACTTCTGCCACTGGTCAAACATTTTCTGGAAGTCCTGTCCTTTGAGGGTGTTTATCACCGCCAGCATTGGTTCTTGAATCCTCTCTTGAGTGTTGAACCAACGGCCTTTCAAATTGAGTTTCAGTTTTGGGAATAACGTGAAGTCGCAATGTGCCAAATCTGGCAAGTACGGTGGGTGAGGTACAACTGCCAAGTTGTCTTTTGCCAAAAAGATCCTGGTGAGCAAGGAAGTGAGACAGGGCGCATTGTTGTGATGCAGCAGCCAGTTTCCTGATGCCAAAGTTTGGGCCATCATTACCGCAAGTTTCCACAGAGCCATTGCAAAATGTCACAGTAGTATGTGGAATTCACTGTTTGTTTGGATGATATGAATTCTTTGTGCACAATTCCCTTGGTATCAAAGAAAACGATGATCATGCTCTTCACTTTGCTCTTCACCTGTCTCGCTTTTTTGGGTCTTGGAGAGCCTGCACTCATCCACTGGGATGATTGTTGCTTTGTCTCTGGGTCATAACCATAAATCCAGCTCTCGTTACCAGTGATAAACTGTGACAAGAAGGTCAGATGCGGTCTAACGAATGTCTGTGCATACTTCACCACACTGTGCCTTCTGATCGGCAGTTAAGATCCTTGGCACAAATTTTGCAGCAACATGATGCGTGCCCAATTCGTCAATCAACATTCGTTGACATGTTCCATAACCAATACCCATTTCATACACATGTCTTGAATGGTTCGATGTCAATCCGCATGAACCAGTTGTTGAAGTTTGACAACAATGTCTGGCGTTGTGCGGCTAATGGGCCTTCCAGTGTGAGCATCATCTTCAACATCTGTACTGCCTGCCCTGAACTGAGCATGCCACTCAAAAACACATGTACGGCTCATGCCCTGCTCCCAAACAGTTGTTTAATCATTGCAAGAGTCTCTGTAGCACTTTTCCCGAGATTCACACAGAATTTGATACACACGCACTGTTCTGTTCATGGATCCATTGTAAAATTGCCACACACCAAACACAGAGTATTACAGAAATCACAGTGGACACGCAACACGTCCTCCCAGCTAAATGCCACTCCGCACACTGCCTCATCAGATATGCAGCTCTCACCACCTAGCGGTGCAAAGATCTACTACTCCTACTTTCCAGATGGCAGCACCAGAACCAAAAATTTTGGATTCCACCTCATAAAATCATGAAGCTGTCCCAATTTTTAACTCTGAAAATGTAATACTTCAAGGTACGGTACATTATAATTACGCAAATTTGGAGGAGAAAGTCTATAACCAGCTCTATTTAAAAAGTTACAGTATTTATGTTTATTTAAGTAGTAGCTTCACATTAATCCATCTTCTCTGAAAACCTCCATAACCATGGAAAATTTGACAACTGTTTAAGATTACAATTATGAAAGTTATGACTGATTTTTTTGTTATGAGAGGGCGCTTTCTTAGCACTTGTGAGCATAGCTCAGAACACTCTGGAGCAGCCAGTTAATAGTAGTTGGCCGAGATAACATGCGTTAACTATTAGTCTTTGTGAGGAGCATGTTTAAGTCAGTCATTCATGATAAGAATCTACATTGTGAGCCTCTTATGGTTGCATTGCAGATAAAATGTCTCGGATGATAAAATTTTAGTTTTTTTAAGTTTGAAATAATTGACTGTTTGAATTATGTTTAAAAGAAACTCAGAGTAACTTCTATATAAGTGGATCTTGAATTTTGTATTTCAATTAAGCTTTTGTGGGCCAACTGTATGGTATAACATGTAGGAAGCAGAATATTACCAGAGCTTTCCATATTGAAAGTAGGTCCTTTACACGTAATTCCACTCACTATATGGAACATTTCAAATTAGAAAATCTATTTCAGTTGCACATTCCATCTCTAACAACTCCATAGGGCAAGCTATAAGTATTACTAGTAAGTTGCAACAAAAAATCCCATATGGGGACAATGTGAACGGACTTCGCATTGAAATCTCTTCCTCACTATTCAAGAATCAAGAATTTTATTCACCGTAGATCATTTTACAATGATATTGACTTTGTCATACAAGATGTCCTAGTATATACAGAATAATAAAATAAACTTCTGTCAATACATTATAGAATACATTTGGAGCATGGCAGTGTACCAAATTACAAAGGATAGCTTTTAAAAGTTAATGCAACAAGCTATCTTATAATCTAATATAATATAATATGGTATTTTATTGTTTACAGTATAAACTTTGTAATTCCACACGATTAACCACAGCACAAAATAATATGTTTAACTACAGGCAACTTTTAAATGCTTATATTCTCCTCAGGCATCTCAAAGAATTCTTTAATATCATAGAAAGGATGATCTGACAGCCAGCTGTACTACTTAATTGTAAAAGAATTTGTATCCATAGACTGAACGTGAACTGGCAGTTTATTGAACATTTTGAGTGGGTTAACTTTGTGGGAATTTCCTGTTCTCGCTAATCTGTGGCGCGGTATGTCTAAATTACCGTTAGCCCTGATGTTGTGTTTGTGTATTTCCCTTCTGGCAATAAATTCTGAAATATTATTTTTAATATAGAGTACAGACACATAGGTGTATAAATTTATAATTGTAAGTATTCTGAGTCTGGAAAAAAGAGAACGACAGTGCTCCCTATGACCTCTTTTACATATTATACGTATTCTGTCACACTTTCTGATGGACCAAAGTGGAGAGTCACAGTCATGAAAAAGAGTTGTTGCAGTCTCAAGAACAGACCAGTGATGAATGATTAATCTTATGGTAATATGTTATTGTGTTTATGTTTGTATGTTTTTGGCTAGCAGATACATGAAGAGACAAGATAAGTGGCATAAATGTAGATGCGAGATAGCAACAGGAGAATGGAAAATCCTTGGCTGACAGTCATCACCTACAGTTGAGAAGCTGGCCACTTGAATGGCCAATGACAGCCATCCACAAAAAAGAGAATTATCATTTAAAAGGGTTAAAAACATCATTCTTCTGTTGACTGAAAATAGTTCCATAGCATATTTTCTGTAAGGTCTTAGTAGCAGTGAATTGGGTCATTGATCCTGAAATGACAATATCTTTTTTGCATTGACATACTAAGTCTGCTCAGATGGAAGCCACTAACATCTGGAGGGTGACTCAACTGAAGAAAGTTCTTTTAAGTTGGACTAACCGGTGATGGAATCTAGTCTGTTGAAGAATTTAAGTTCCTGTTTAATGAAGTTCTGATCAGGGGCAGGTCACATTTAAGATTTTGTAAGAGTAAAGTAACCAAATTTGAATATAATTCTAGCTTCAAAATCCATGACTTCGAAAGGAACAGGCTGAAACAATCTTTCATGATTTGGAATGCTTACTGTTTTGTGCACAACTCAATTCTGAATCTTGGAGTAGATCAAAGAGAGATTTACGGGCATTCTGTACGGGTTAGTTTGGCATTTCAGAATATTGTTAACAAAAAGGGCTATTTTCTTGTCATATGATGCAGGTTGGTGTGAGTACCCTTGAGATTAATAGTATCAAATGCTCTACAGAAAAAAATGGCTATTTTTAGCAACTGAACATATTAAGCAGCTGGCAGAATGATCAGATTCCTTCCATAGATCCCAGTGTTTTGACTAGGTCAATTTCTATAAAGAAAAGGAACTACTGAAAACTGCAGACGGTGGTTTTACCCACTTGGTATTGATGCTGGATTGAGTTTCCACAATATCTATATACAAATGAGTGGGATAAATCAGATAGACAGAAGCCAGTGCCTGAAGGAGGTGAGATTTGAAAAATAAATTAAGGGACAGGGCAAAGGTGGTGGTGGTAATTACAGACATTTTGTTTATTTGTTAGAACAGATCAAGTGGTAGAATTAAGGGTAGAAAGGGGACTCGCTTTCAGCAAATGTATGTTGCAACTGAGAACAAAGGTCTGTACTTCATAATTACAACAACAAAAGCTTTGTCTAACTGTTTCTTACTTCCATAGCTGTTTCCCCTGCAGAAATGTAGCAGGCACTTCACCACTCTTAATTAAAAAGGATACACAAATATATGTGTATTCTACAGACAGACACATTTGTAGCAGGCTGGTTTTACTTGAAAGAGAGTGAGAACAACAGAGCTGAGAAATATTAATTGCAGTCAAATGATAACTGGAAGAATGTATTGGGAAGAAGGAAAGATGAAGTAATAAAAAGTAAAGAAAACAGAAAGAAAGGAACAGATGAAGGGAAGCATTTTTTAAAGGAAGAAGAAAAAGTTTATATGTAATTCTAGCTACAAAGGGAGTTATTGTAGGATGTAACATCTCTGATTACTGAGTGGGTTTGATCTTTGCCTTACAGCTATGTGGAGAAACAAAAGCACAAGCTTGATGTAAAAGTATTGAGAGATGTATACACAAAGTTAAAATAATATTTCAAGGAGACATATTGGGGGTAAATCAAGTGCAATAAATGCCTAAGTATTGCATCTAAAAAAAAAAAGCTGGTAGCTAGCACGATCACATACATATTGCTTTTGTTGTAGAAATAGTCAGGAAATACTAATGTAGTGTATAATTTTGTCTTTGGAGTACTCACTGAAGTCTTGCACTCATAGTAGAGCTTTCATAATTAAATATCATTCAGTATTATCCAATAGACTTATACCTATGATAACCACAGAAACAAAGCAGTATCTTTAATTCAGTAGGGGATTTGTAACTAACATTTCTAGATCATTAGAGATGAGGCACACAAGGAACTAGGAAGGTGTTACAACGTTCTGGATTTACACATTCTGGCAAAAATATGTAAAGACAGTGAAGTTGGTGGGAGGAAGGGGGGAATGACAATGTAATTTTTGGCTATAATGTACAGTGCAAAATATGTCCATTCATTCATTGCACAAGTAAACTAACAACCAACATTAAATTTGACAGTTTAATTTCGTACAAACAACCATTTGCCATCACTTAGCTGAAACAAGTATAAAAATGTGTGTCCCTGGTACTACTAAGCTTTTGTAGAAACTAATGATGAGCACAGTCATGTAGAGATAATTATGGTAACAAACTAGTTCTGTAGTTACAGGATACATATCACTACAATACTGTGTCATAAATACTAACTAGACCATTTATGCTAAGATTGTCTACCAGATATAAAAAAAAGTTTCTTACCTGGGTCAACAAGATGGGAGCAATTGTGTTGGTTTTATATATTTCAGCAAGTTCTTCTGCTTTAAGATCTGCTAGTTTAGCAGTCTTGTTTCCACTTATTCCAGCATTATTTATTAACAGATTTAGGCCTTCATCACCAACAATTCCTTCGACATCTTTTGCAAACCCCCCTAGGCTGGAAAAATCTGTAACATCTGAAATTACAAGAACATATTAACTATTTGACAGCAACATGTTTGCAGTACATATTTTAATAAGAGTTTTTTCAATTTCAATTATTGTCAGAAAAACAGAATTTGGAAGCTTTTTTTTAATTAGGAGACAAATCAGATTCAAAGCTGAAAATTTCAGCATTAGCTTCTTTAGCTCACAATTGAGCAATGGTAAACTATTTACAAGTTGGGCATTAGGGGAGCATCCAATTCCAGCTGACTGCTTTGACCTGTGAAATCATAATTATGGCAGATACACCTACTTCCAACATATATAACATATTGACAATGTCATCACTACATGCACATGACAACAAATGCGAACAAAAATAAAACTGGCACAAGAACTTCTCACTCCAAAAAATAAAATGAAACTAATGGGGCAACTGTGAGAAAAAGGGGATTAAGGGCAGAGACAATCTAAATATATAACAATGCAAAAGACTGCACAATTCCAAAACAAATATTATCAATAATAAAAAAAACCTCAAGTTACCACATAACGCTACAGTCACAAAACCAACAGGAATCGTACACTTCACTCAACCTATATAGCTCAAACAAAACCCACAATACGAAAAACATGACACCCTCAACTATGAAAAACAGAATCAGACATTTCCCTTGACCTATATAGCTCTTGATACCTCTTGGAAAACCAAAAATAAAAAAACAACAAATTTTGCACACTTACATAACTCACAAAACAACACTGACACTTAAGCCCCAACAACACAGAAACCCAAAAATCCCCATATTCACGAGATCAATTAAAACACAACCAACATATCATAAATGAAAAACAGACAAAACATCACAATTACTATAGAACAACACACACACACACACATACACACCAAACTAATCAGACGTAACAAAAAAAACCTCACTGAAAACAAAGATTCCAAACAAATGATTCCAAATCCATGTTGCAGCAATGACTATCCAGACTCAAATAAACTCACGTTACCAGTGATAACCAAAATTTAAATGAACCCAATACCACACGCTAAACTTAGCACAACATCCAACACCAGAGAGTGCCATCGAATACAACAACACAACATCTACAAACACAAACCAACCCAAAAATACCATGCCATGGGACTTCACACACTACACTGTCATTACATAATGGGTCAAAACAGACAGGTGGAATCAGATGCTTACAATGATGCACAAGCTTCTGCTCATGATCATCATGACAAATTGCAGTAGCCACCAGAAAGATCGCGGGAGGCACACATCGGCACGGCGCGTCACGGACAGTAGTTGCCACAAGTAAAGTCCCGTCCACCAGAGAGCACACAAGAATTCGGCTGCACCCTCTGCCAGTAGAACAAGAACAACTCAGGCAGCACGGGCCGTGCCCAGTCAGTTTTACATCGGGCATGCCTAGCAGACAGTTCCTGGTCTACACTATGTGAAGTGCGACGGACAACGTGAATCATGTTAACACATAAATCAATACACATTAGCAACTACGTACTGGTATAAGAAAAGAACTGATACATGCTTGAAGATTGACAGCTCACTCTTTACACAGACCACAAACTGCTGATATGCATTTTCCACCCAGAATCTGAGAAAGCATATCATACCAGCTACAACATCAAGACTATACAGCTCAATTTACTACTGATGTCAGGTGTGTTAATGGTGTACAGAGTATACCAGCATATGTCCTTTCTAACAATGAAGTGTGTTAATGGTACACGGAGTATACCAGCACATGTCCTTTCTAACAATGAGGTCACGGCAAAATAATCAAATTCTGGATCACTTTCAAGTGCATAGGAGGAGGATGAAGAATTAAAGTTACTCTTTTCTTCTTTATCCTGCATGCAACTTCTGCACATAAGCATACCAGACTCAAACTCAATGTCTCATATCCACTGGACATCTGTTTACTACCACAGAGTTGTGACATCAGGCCATTTCTTCACTTCACAATCTCTCATATCCAGGACTTCAAATGACAATATATTGCTTGGCCGAATACAGAAAAGGACTGCTTGAATTATATCTGGCAGTGAGATGCTTGCCAGCTGAAATAGCATATAACCTCCCCTCCCCCCCACTCCCTATTAGGAAACTTTTGTTCTGCCAAACAAATAATTTGAGCATGTCTACATATATACTGTTGGACCACTGCCACCATCAAAGACCTGTGCATACATGATGTGACATTTAAGTTGATCGAGTCTCCATATGATGAGCCCTTTCAAGTCCTCTGTGAAAAAATAATTGATAACAAGACATAAGTTTTGACTACCATGATCTCAATTAATGGGTTAAAACCAGCTTTCACTGCAGTGGAAATGTATGCCCGGGAAACTAAGAAGGTCAGACATTACACATAAGTAGCACCCAGGCAGTCTGACTGTGCTCCACTAGCGATTCATTTTAACCCCAAATACTACTGATATGTGCAGTTGTGTTTAGGATTGAGGTAAGGTCAACACCTCTTGGTTGATATAAAGACTCTCTCTCATTATCAAATTTCAATGGTGACAAATAAAATTCCATTCCTATGGCTTTTCCTATATTGATTGTGAATGTTAATTATAATTTCTGATATAAAGTAATGTTGTAAACCCAGCAAATGGGAAACTTTCTTTGTCTCTTGAGTTTATGACACTTTAGGTGATTATGTAGTCAAAGTCTCGAATTGAAAACTTGTCTACTGTAGTGACTTGTGTTGGCTGCATCTGGTAGTAGTTGAAGGAGGTTGTTCAGGGGACACTGCCTCTGTTTCTAGTTAGCAGTCTACTTGTCTGATTCACATTTTTGCTTTTGTTCTCAAAATGCTGTCAGTTATTCTGTGTGAGCTGATGCCAACCTGGACAAACAGGAGTAATATTCTACCAGTTATCAGTGTTGACGTGGCACTTCTTCTCACTAGACTTCAGAGTATTCTTATGCCATTTCTGCTGGCCCCCATTTCCTTCTGCCATTCCTGATGGCATGCAGCTTTACTGTATGGTTAAATGATGATGGCATCCTCTCGGGTAAAATATTCTGGGGGTAAAATAGGGCAGGGACTACTCAGGAGGCTGTCGTTATCAGGAGAAAGAAAACTGGCATTCTACGGATCAGAGCGTGGAATGTCAGATCCCTTAATCGGGCAGGTAGCTTAGAAAATTTAAAAAGGGAAATGGATAGGTTAAAGTTAGATGTAGTGGGAATTAGTGAAGTTCGGTGGCAAATAGGGGTAATGCAAGAGTAGGTTTGATAATGAATAAAAAATAGGAGTGCGGGTAAGCTACTACAAACAGCATAGTGAATGCTTTATTGTGGCCAAGATAGACACGAAGCCCATGCCTACTACAGTAGTACAAGTTTATATGCCAACTAGCTCTGCAGATGATTAAGAAATTGAAGAAATGTATGATGAAATAAAAGAAATTATTCAGATAGTAAAGGGAGATGAAAATTTAATAGTCATGGGTGACTGGAATTCGATAGTAGGAAAAGGAAGAGAAGGAAACATAGTAGGTGAATATGGATTGGGAGTAAGAAATGAAAGAGGAAGCTGCCTGGTAGAATTTTGCACAGTGCATAACTTAATCATAGCTAACACTTGGTTCAAGAATCATGAAAGAAGGTTGTATACATGGAAGAAGCCTGCAGATACTAGAAGGTATCAGATAGATTATATAATGGTGAGAAAGAGATTTAGGAACCAGGTTTTAAATTGTAAGACATTTCCAGGGGCAGATGTGGACTCTGACCACACCAAACTCTATTGGTTATGAACTGTAGATTAACACTGAAGAAACTGCAAAAAGATGGGAATTTAAGGAGATGGGACCTGGATAAACTGACTAACCCCAGAGGTTTGGCAGAGTTTCAGGGCGAGCATAAGGGAACAGTTGACAAGAATGGGGGAGAAAAGCACAGTAGAATAAGAATGGGTAGCTTTGGGGGATGAAGTAGTGAAGGCAGCAGAGGATCAAGTAGGTGCAAAAAGCTATTTAGGAAAGAAAGGGTACAACTCTACTGTCAAGTTTATAGAGGTATTTCATTTTTTAGACACAGTCCTTACAGTGACAGGTAGAAAGTTTATTGTCCAGACCAGTATAGTGACACACTTATAAGATATTCTCATGAACATTATGGAATTGTGATTCATTCAAATGTATTCAACAAATTCAGGAAAACATATTTTCACAGCATTGCCAGAAGACGCTGAAAGTTTTTGCTATTTGTGATAGAAGTCAAAGGGTAAAGATTAGCATCAAAATTGGTAGAGGTTATATGCAAAGTGTAATACCAAATAAGCAAATGCACTTATTAGACATTGACTTGTTTGGCAAATTTCAAGAGCTATCAGTAGTTTTCAATATATATTTGTCATGGTAGATTTACTCTGTAAACACATAAATCTTTACTCTCTGAAGAAAGCAACTAGCAAAGAAAATCAGCTTTAAAATCGCAAAAGACTATTTTCACACAGCAGGCCTAACTAAAGCAATTTTATCTGATAATGGAAGTCAGTTCACATTGAAAGTATGGATACAATTTATTGAAGGCTACAACCTAAAACATACGATTATCTCCTCTTACTCACAAAGTTGTAAACAACTGAACAATACATGAGAAAAATAAACCATTTACATAGAACCTATTGCAGTAAGAATCATTCAAATTGGTTTGACTATATCACTAGTTTTGAAGATGTACTTAAGGGGAGGTTTACTATCTTTTGATTCAAAAAATCGATTTTTTTAACTTGCATTTTTGGATCCATAAAAGTGTTTAGAATCCACCCCTGAAACGGTTTTTCTGGATACGGAGTGGAAATGTTTGTTATTAGCGGTTGAACAACAAAATGCACCTGCCTGAAATCGGCCTTTTTCACACACAAGTTTTTTTTTTTTTTTTTTTTTTTTTTTTTTTTTTTTTTTTTTTTAGGAGGACGAGTTATTGTACCGGTGCTTGGGAGGAAATACACAAAATTCAAATGAAAGTTTGAATGCATGTGTTTGGAAGTTAGCCCCCAAGCATTTGCATTCTGGTGTGAAGACTGTGGAGATTGTGAATTTCCTGGCAGTGAGCAGCTTCAATGAAGAGTATTCAGCAATTCTGAAGACCATGACAACAATGGACATCACCCTGGGACTGCATTCCACGCAGTTTGCCAAGCATTCAGACGACCACCAGAGTGCACATTGACAAGAAAATGAACTGGCCTTCACATATTATTGATCTCTGTAAGAGGCTTAGCTCTACTACCTATGCGTTACGTGTTGTCACTACATGTGTTGAACCTAACGCTGCAAAAGTGGCATACTATGGCTATTTTCATTCTCTCATTGAGTACGGAATTATTTTTTGGAGCAACCAGCCATTAGCCAGGAAAGTCTTCGTGGCACAGAAGTGAGCTTTAAGAATTATATGTGGACTGCGCCCAAGAGACTTGTGTAGAAATAGATGTTTTTCTCTCATGTGTTTTGTTTGTAAAAATATAGAGATATTTCAACCAAACAGTAGTTATCATGAGCACAACACACAGAGGAAGAATGACATACACAGCGAGCTCAGAAATTTGAGCTTGGTGCAAAAGGGTGTCCACTACACTGAAGCAAAACTCTTCAATGCTCGTTCTCCTGAAATAAAGACAAGGATTCATAACAAGTGTAATTCATGAAAGCACTAAAAATATTTCTGCTACAAAAAGCTTTTTACAGTCTAGATGAATTTCTAACTAAATAAAATGTAATATTTTAATATTGTACTGTATAATTACAAGTAGACATAATGCCACTAAGAATGTTATTTAACCCGAGCTCTTGAAGCCTCAGAACATGTCCTACCAACCGATCACTCCTTCTTCTCAAGTTGTGCCACAAACTCCTCTTCTCCCCAATTCTATTCAGTACCTCCTCGTTAGTTATGTGATCTACCCATCTAATCTTCAGCATTCTTCTGTAGCACCACATTTTGCAAGCTTCTATTCTCTTCTTGTCTAAACTATTTATTGTCCATGTTTCATTTCCATACATGGCTACACTCCATACAAATACTTTCAGAAATGACATACTGACACTTAAATCTATACTCGATGTTAACAAATTTCTCTACTTCTGAAACGCTTTCCTTGCCATTGCCAGTCTACATTTTATATCCTCTCTACTTCGACCATAATCAAATAATTTGGTCCCAAATAGCAAAACTCCTTTACTACTTTCAGTGTCTCATTTCCTTATCTAATTCCCTCGGCATCACTCGACTTAATTCACTACATTCCACTATCCTCGTATTGCTTTTGTTGATATTCATCTTACATCCTCCTTTGAAGTTACTGATCCATTCCGTTCAACTGCTCTTCCAAGTCCTTTGCTGTCTCTGACAGAATTACAATCTCATCAGCGAACCTCAAAGTTTTTATTTGTTCTCCATGGATTTTAATACCTACCTCGAATTTTTCTTTTGTTTCCTTTACTGCTTGCTCGATATACAGATTGAATAGCATCGGGGAGAGGCTACACCCCTGTCTCACTCCCTTCCCAACAGCCGCTTCCCTTTCATACACCTCGACTCTTATAACTGCCATCTAGTTTCAGTACAAATTGTAAATAGCCTTTTGCTCCCTGTATTTTACCCCTGCCACCTTTACAATTTGAAAGAGAATATGCCAGCCAACACTGTCAAAAGCTTTCTCTAAGTCTAGAAATGCTAGAAATGGAGGTTTGCCTTTCCTTAATCTTTCTTCTAAGATAAGTCGTAGGGTCAGTATTGCCTCACGTGTTCCAACATTTCTACGTAATCCAAACTGATCTTCTCTGAGGTCGGCTTCTACCAGTTTTTCCATTCGTCTGTAAAGAATTCGTGTTAGTATTTTGCAGCTGTGACTTATTAAAATGGTAGTTCGGTAATTTTCACATCTGTCAACACCTGCTTTCTTTGGGATTGGAATTATTACATTCTTCTTGAAGTCTGAGGGTACTTCGCCTGTCTCATACTTCTTGCCCACCAGATGGTACAGTTTTGTCAGGACTGGCTCTCCCACGGCCGTCAGTAGTTCTTATGGAGTATTGTCTACTCCAGGGCCTTGTTTCGACTCAGGTCTTTCAGTGCTCTGACAAACTCTTCATGCAGTATTATATCTCTCATTTCTTCATCTACATCCTCTTCCATTTCCATAATATTGTTCTCAAATACATCAACCTTGTATAGACCCTTTATATACTCGTTCCACCTTTCTGCTTTTCCTTCTTTGCTTAGAACTGGGTTTCCATGTGAGCTCTTGATATTTATGCAAGTGTTTCTCTTTTCTCCAAAGGTCTCTTTAATTTTCCTGTAGGCAGTATCTACCTTACCCCTAGTGAGATAAGCCTCTACAGCCTTACATTTGTCCTTTAGCCATCCCCGCTTAGCCATTTTGCACTTCCTGTCGATCTCATTTTTGAGACGTTTGCATTCCTTTTTGCCTGCTTCATTTACTGCATTTTTATAGTTTCTCCTTTCATCAATTAAATTCAATATTTCTTCTGTTACCCAAGGATTTCTATTAGCCCTCGTCTTTCTACCTACTTGATCCTCTGCTGCCTTCACTACTTCATCCCTCAGAGCTATCCAATCTTCTTCTGCTGTATTTCTTTCCCCCATTCAAGACAATTGTTCCCTTATGCTCTCCCTGAAGCTCTGTACAATCTCTGGTTCTTTCAGTTTATCCAGGTCCCATCTCCTTAAATTCCCACTTTTTTGCAGTTTCTTCAGATTTAATCTACAGTTCATAACCAATAGATTGTGGTCAGAGTCCACATCTGCCCCTGGAAATGTCTTACAATTTAAAACCTGGTTCCTAAATCTGTCTTACCATTATATAATCTATCTGATACCTTCTAGTATCTCCAGGATTCTTCCATGTGTACAACCTTGTTTTATGATTCTTGAACCAAGTGTTAGCTATGATTAAGTTATGCTCTGTGCAAAATTCTACCAGACGGCTTCCTCTTTAATTTCTTACCCCCGATCATTATTCACCTACTATGTTTCCTTCTCTCCCTTTTCTTACTCTCAAATTCCAGTCACCCGCAACTATTAAACTTTCATCTCCCTTCACTACCTGAATTATTTATTTTATTTCACCCTACATTTCATCAATTTCTTCATCATCTGCAGAGCTAGTTGGCATATAAACTTGTACTACTGTAGTAGGTGTGGGCTTCGTTTCTATTTTGGCCACAATAATGCGTTCACTATGCTGTTTGTATACTAATAATGATAACGAAAAATGATTTGTGCCCTACTCTTTGCTGATAGTTGTGGTTGGTAGCAGGAATAGCATAAGCCTTTTATACAGGCTCATTACTGTAAATCAACATTTTTCCCCAAGGGAAAACTGTTCTAAACGCAGGATCTTCGTTACTTTTACTGTAACTAGTTCTGTTAACATTCTGCTTCCTTTCATACTACAATCAATCAAACAATCAGCCTCTTTATTCATCCGTTAACAATATACATTGTATGGATGTAGTCAATTACTATATAGCTTCTTACCTTTAATTTGTTTCAAAATGTGAATAATAAATACAAATATTTTATATCAGTATATATAAATAATATTAATTTTCCATATTCAGATATTCTTCAATGCTATAAAAACTGTGTGTTTGTAAAAACTGTTTAAGACCTACCTTGAATTTATGACATTCTTTAATTTTCTTTATTGTAGAAAGCAATGCACTAAAAAGTATTTTGGGTTGGTAGTTTACACTTTTTTGGTATAAGCTCCTTTGTGGGTGTCTCAGTGAAAATCATCCCTGTTCCTTGTTTCATGGTTACGAATCTGATTATTTAATGTTGAAAATTCCTGGTGAGTTTTCAGAAATCATACACATTCATAAATGTATAAGCTAGGAAGAGTCATTATTTTGAATTCTTTAAATATTTCCCTTCATGACACTCTGCAAGGTACCCCTTTCATTATTCTAATAGTCTTTTTTGAAGTTTGAAAGCTTGTTTTGCCGTACCTGTATTTCCCCAGAAGATCACACCATATCTTAGCAAACTGTTTATGTAAGCTTAATAGGCACACAGCAATGATTCAGTGTTTCAACATTCCAGAAGCATTCTTAGCACATAGCAGCATTTACTTACTTTTTTACTCAAAATTTCTACATGCTTTTCCCATCTCAAGTGCTCAGCCACCGATATACCGAGGAATTTTGTGCAAGGAGCTTGTGCAATAACACAGTTCCCTAACTCAGCTTTTACTCTTCTTCTAGCTTTACTTTTAATATTACTGAAACTCATCAATACTGTTTTATCCTTATTTATGATCAAAGCATTATCACTAAACCATTTTCCTGCCACATTTATTGACCTAGAGACACTCTGCTGCAGATCATCCATTATAAAAATCCTAGTGTCATCAGTGAACATCACCGTTTCTGCAACTGTCAGATGGTTTGGGAAATCGTTTATGTACACCAAGAACAACAGAGGGCCTAACACGGAATCCTGGGGCACTCCATAGCTAGTTTTTTTGAAATCTGAAAGATACTCTTTGCCTTTGTGACGTATTTGTACTTTCTGTTGTCTGTCAGAGAGATAAGACTTGAACCATTTGAAGGCAAGTCCCCGGACCCCATAACATTCTAATTTCATAAGCAATAAGTCATGGCTGATTAAATCAAATGCTTTAGATAAAGCTAAGAACATTCCACAGCTTAATTCGTTCTTGTCCAAGGCATTTAGAACCATTTTCATGAATTGGAAGACTGCTGTTTCTTTTGATCTATTCTTTCTAAACCCATCTTGAGCATTAGTCAGTATTTTATTTTTATTCAGTGAGTCAGCCCGCCTTTCATACATTAGTCTTTCAGTTACTTTAGAGAAACCTGACAGTAATGACACAGGCCTATAATTATTTATGTCAGTTGTACTATCTTTATTATGGAGAGTTTTAGTTTTGATGGGAACACCCCTGTCCTGAAAGAAGTATTAATAATGTCAGTTAGGTGAGTATCTATACGGGTAGAACTATGTTTGATTACCTTGTCTGGAATTCCATCAGTCCCACAAGACATTTTCTTTTGTAGTTTATTAATAGCATTTGTAACTTCACATTCTGTTACTGGATACAGAAACACTGTCTTTTCACAAGTTGGTACTTTTATGTTTTTGTTGTTTGAATTGCACAGACTTTTAATTAGGTTTAGTGCTATGTTCACATAATGTTCATTGAATATATTGGCTACCTGTTGACCATCTTCTATCACTTTACTCTCACTTTTAATTTTGAAATTATGGGTCTTGGTTTTACATTTTCCTAAGCTATTGTTTATAAGCTTCCAAATCGATTTTGATTTATTGCTTCCATTATTAATGTATGAATCACTGGTTACCCTTTTTGCTGGCTGTAAAACTTTCCTATAGACCCTTCTATATTTCCTATAGTATGGTTTTATTGTTGTATTTATTTTAGCTTAGGTTTCTAAGGGTGGTTGCTAATTTTTTAATCCCTTATGTTACCCATGTGTTTGTCTTCTCACTGCCTTTAATTCTTTTTAACAGGAATGCTACACCGTAGCAATTTTTAATATCAGTGAGAAAACTGTCATACTCTCTGTCTGCATCATCAGTTTGTTCTATGCCCCACTGCACCCTTTTTAGCATACTATTAAATACCCTTATGTTGTTTGCATATTTTTCAGTGACTGTGTATTTCTTATTGTTCTCATTACTTATCATCATTTTTAAAGCCATATGGTCAGAAAAGCCTGTATCTATTACTTCAACATTGTACTCATAGCTCTGTTTGTTGGTAAATATCTGATGAAGTGTTGTTTCAGACCCATCCCCAAATCTGGTAATTTCCTGCACTGTAGGTTGCATGTTGTATGTGTTAAACAGATTTAATAATTGTACCTTGTTCTTAATGCTTTTGTTAAAATTAATGTTAAAGTCACCAAGAACTATTGTGCATTTTGACCTGCCTCTCAATTCATTTCAAAGATCATCTATATAATATAAGAATTGGGTAAAGTCACCTGATGGGGACCTATAGATGCAAGCAATGATAGTTTGACAGTGTGTAAGTTTGCAAATACAACATTCAAATTATTTTTCTGCGCACTTCACCTTGCTAAGTTTTACCTCCTTAGATTTAACATTAATTCTAACATAGATGCATACACCTCCACATTTATAAGTTTCCCTGCAAAATCTACTTATTAAATCAAAGTCTGGTATATTTGCTGCACAAATCTGAGTGTCCTGAATCCAGTGCTCACTAATGAACAGCACAGAAACCTCCTTAAGGTTCCAGTTAAAAAATACTTCCAGCTCACACATTTTGTTGCCTAGTCCTTGTACATTAATATGTTTCTATTATTTTATTGGTACGTTAACGAGCATTTTGTGTAAAGTTGATTGACCACAGATTACTAACTCTTGTAAAATATATGACTGCAATTGTTACCAATTTGTGTGTCGATATAAGTAGCTAAACAGTTTATTTTGCATGTGACATACCACAGGAGACTTTATAAAAGCAAATAATTAATGCACAAACTACAAGTTATGATTCCTTTTAATAATATGTGGAGTAAAATTTGTGGTACGATGGTTTGGTAATAATGCGACTCTTCCGCCGCCGCCGCCCGCCCCCCCCCCCCCCCTTCCCCGGAAATTGGTGTTCCGCGGTTAACTGGGAGATAGAAGAAGCGGAAATTATAGACGTGCAGGTACGTTTTTAGATCACCTACCTAACTTTAACACGTGGATAGATTTATGTTTCTTAGACAGTTCTTGAAGAGCCTGAAAGAGAAAGAGATACATCCCATGATTATACACAGAAGGGGGAAAAATTACAATTTTTATAGTTCACGTAGAGACATGTTTCTGTAGCTACGCCTATTGCGATTTCCTTGCTACATCTTTTAAAATTACTATGATAAAACATTGTGGAACATTACCCTTGCTTCCTCCGGTTTGCGACATGTTGCAATTATGAATTCTGGGGCTGATTTGTGGGCAGTCAGTTGCTTTACCAGCTCGAGACCAATGCCTCTGCTACAACCAGTAATCAGCACCGACCTCATTTGACTGTTTTTATTGCTAAAATTTATAAGAAAGATAACAGACTGATTTCGTACAGGATAATGCTGTTCACAGTTGAATGGCAGACGCCCACTAATTTCACTTTTTTTGTCGTACTAGAAACCTACCAAACTCGTTCAATTACGCAAGAGCGAGGCCTTCAGGCTACTTAGATTACTGTCAGTCTAGTTAATATCTACCTCCGTAGCGCGCAAATTCATTGTATGACCTTGAGGTGGAAAGTGTGCAGCATTTGTCGTTTACTGACGATCAACTAAAATGATGCCCATTCGTGGTTGTAGGTTGTAACGCATCCCAGCCTTAATGATCCTGCATTCATTTCTCTGTTTGTTATTCGTTAAAACAATTTCCACAAAACCGCGGTTTCTGTCAAAGTCTTAATAACGTCTTTAATGTTTGAGCTGGTGTTACTAGCCACTCGTATATTACATTGTCTTTTAATTTTATTAGTAGCATACAAATGTTGTTAGCTGCCGTGTATACTATTAGCATATTTCATATGGATAATTTTCTCAGATATTAAAGAACAGTCATTTTTTTCTTGGCAGACTTCAAGTCCCATTTACGTGAACCTGTAGAAACAGACACGCATCTGTCACCAGTGGTGGCAGAAAAAGGTAGTCAATTGACTGAGCATTTGAGCAACTTTGCAGGAGAAACGAGGCACGCCTCCTTGAAGCAGAATAGCCACCAAACTCATGATTCATTTTATCTCACACCAAGCAACATTGACAGTGGGCGATACAGGTACTGGGTTATGGTAACCTTTCTTCTTCGAGAAAGAGTTGTGTGTTACGCTCAGACAAATCAGGAACTGGCTTCAGCGCTCATTGTTTCACAATGAATCTGAACACATCGAGAAATAATGAAGGACGCCAATCGCAAGGTTGGTACTTGGTAGCGGGTGTACAGAAAAGAAAACACTACAAAAATTAACAATTAACAAAGAATCGCGATATCGATAAGAAGTCATCGATGTTATTAAGAAGTCTCTATCGATATGTAATCGTCGATAGCCAATAACACTCGATCCTAATCTTATCATTGTTTTGGGATCTACTCATACATTATATACGTTTGCATACGTTTTTCGTATTTTCTCGCTTTTCATGATTGCCAACGAAATTTTCATTGCAGTGAGTAAGATGATACTAATACATTTATTCCGGCTAAAATGTAGAGTTTGCAGTATCTGTTATTAACGTGCCAACAAATTTGTGTAACTACTGTTGCACGTACACAATTTGTGGAGAAGAATGCTCTAGTTATTAAGACTACGAAGACTCTGGGAAAGAAGCAACACTATACAAAGCAGAATTACATACTCATTCCGTGAAGAAGTAATAAAACCGAATGCCAATCCTTTCAGAAGCCTCTTCGCCAATTCTGTCCACACAGGTTGCTGCAAATTTTACATAGTTGCACACCTTTCGCTTTGACGTCAACTGATATCATGTGGGCGGGTATAAATGTTATAGTGATGGTTATGGTCTTAGAGCTGTGACAATATTTAAATATGGGGAAGAGTAAATCCAAATATTGGATCAGAAAATAGATTACGCACAGGGATAAATCAAGGGAAACAAATACATTTCTAGAAGAAATAACACGAATAGACGAAAATGCTATCTGCAATGGCAAACTAACCAACTGCTGGCATGTAAATAGGAGGATTGTAACTTTAATAGTAGCAACTACTTATTTACAGCTCGTACAAATAAAATAAAAACACATTGAAATCGAATGGCGTAGAACAGCAATTACTGCACTATATCTGCGACAGAATGCTCGTGTTTCGAAATACTGCCACCAGGGAGAATGGTGGTTGGAAAGTGGCGCAACAAAAAAGGCTCTGAGCACTATGGGACTTAACATCTGAGGTCATCAGTCCCCCAGAACTTAGAACTAGTTAAACTTAACTAACCTAAGGACATCACACACATCCATGCCCGAGGCAAGATTCGAACCTGCGACCGTAGCGGCCGGCGCATCAAAATGTTAATACAAGTGGCGTTAATACAAGTGGCGTTAAATACAAGTGGCGTTAAATACAAGTGGCGTGACAAAAGTTGCGTCTCTTAAGTTGCACCACTGAAATCTGCATTTCGCATTTGCAACTGCAGTGCAGTTCCATTATCCCACTCTCTGTGGAGACACTTTTGTTGTGTGAATGAACCCTGTTTAAGTGTGAGAGGGTATGGGAAAGTGGATGCGAAGAAAAATAAAGCAGACTAGAACAAAATATTTAAATCTTGCAGTTGACACACAGATACGCCATCAGGGATAAATTATACTTGACTCCACAAGACATAATGTGACGAAATCAAATTCTGTTACATATGAAACAAAAACAAATGTGGAATGCTTAACAGAGTTACGGATGTGAGAAAAAAAGTGGCAGAATACGAGCAACAATGCAGTTCAAAGAGTACAATACACACAAGAAGTCGTAGTCATAAAAACAGTGGAACGAAATCACTTTCTCTTTACTACAAGGTTAAAACAAATATGGACAACTTTAAATCAATATAAGAACTAAATAAGGAAGGGCTGATAAGCTTGCAGTGCTCCAAGTGGCCTAGCAGCAAAATGAGTTGTATTACAGGAAATCCCTATATGATTTTCATCCCCCTGCATGCAACAAAAGTGAGGTGTCGTAGCCTGTAGTGAAATGGCGTAATAGAAGTTGCGTGGGAGACGCCCAAATTCCTATGGAGCCACTCGAGTGACGCCCTTAAAAGGGCCCCACACACGAGCGGAGGACCACAGCTATCCGTTGGCTGCGATATCACTTGCAATTGGTCACTCGCCTCGACACCTCCACACGAGAGACTTGCCAAGCAATTGCAATTAATATAATGTGCGTCACTATATCAAGTAGTTCTGCTCTGGAAAATGTACTATGGTTAGCAGCAATTGCAGTTGATTTCTGTATCACCATGAATACTTGCAAAACATAAATTAAATACATGTTATTAAACTTGTTTTGAAACGTTTTTCTTGGGAACCGTAGATTACTTTATGGCATATATTACATTTTGCACCCATGCCAAATCGATTGTGTGAACTTTCCAGTGTGCCAGTGAAATTCTTTTCATGTTTATTAGTCCCCAATTCTTTTTCTACTCATTAGTCTTGATGTTTAACTGCAAGTATTTAGGCATACACAATTTATTCGATGTATCTATAGAGATGTTGTCAATAGCAGCGCTACTCATATCGTAACACTTGTTATAAATTGAAAAGAAATTGAATCAGATTATATGAAATGACAAGACCGTATGAAAGATTAGCACTGAAGATTTAAATTACAATGTTCCCTTGACTTCGCACTAGGTATGTATGTCATTCTGTTTACAAGTTCACAAACTTGAAACATACAATTATTTAATAAATAACACGAATTCATAAAGGCCAATTCACACTGTCCGTCACAACACTGTCAACTTGCATTGCTGTCCTCAACTGTTCTTTTCTCGAGAATCGCGATCTTTGCAAGGCCATTTTCAACTGTTTTTATGTGTGAACTGCACAATGCACTTGCACAACATGGTAGCTTATATGTATGGATGCTGGAGCGCACGTATTGTACAAAAATGATATTTATTGGACTAAAATAATCGCAACTTGCAGGGAAGGCAGACAGAAGTGCAAAACTTGCAGGGAAGGAACACGGAAGTGCAAAACAACACAAAGAAAGTGCGTGGGTCCGAAAAAAAGTCAATAAGTGGAACAGAGGGGGAATTTCCCACATTATACAAAGAGCTTGAGGAAGAGTAATCTGCATTTTATATTTTGGAAAGTGTAAGCATTAGATTTTCCATTTGTTACATCAAGTTACATCCAGAATTGCTGAAAAGAACATAGTGTTACGAGCTGCCATCTCATCCCCTGAAAAGTTGGTTTAAAGTAAACCGTAGCTGATAATGCAGTGAAAATTTCTATGCATTAGTCATATCTCCCCTTCAAGATGTATAGGTTTTCTTTGCATGTTCTATTTGGCTTTTGGTAGTTCGAGTGCCTTATTTGTACTGTGTTTAGCTAGTGAAACTACATACAGCGTGACAATTATTGAACTACATGAAATAAAATCGTCAAAACTTCTGAATGGTTTGCGTTTGGACATTCAAACTAAATGAAATGATAATTAAATCAAAACTCGAAGCTACTGGCTGGCATTGATATACATCAACAGGAACAGTTGAATGCGTGTGCCCAAACCGGGACTCGAACCTGGGATCTCCTGCTTATGTGGCAGATGCTCTATCCATCTGAGCCACTGAGGGCACAGAGGATAGTGTGACTGCAGGGACGTATCCCTTGCATGCTCTCTGTGAGACCCACATTCCCAACTTAATGTCCACACAATACATTCGTAGTGCCTCTGCCCATTACACTCATTACTCACAGCAGACAATCTTACTGAGTCTCGTAAGAGGTTGGGCAATGTGTGTGCATTCGCACAGAAGAAGGTCAGAGGCCGGTTAGCCTTAACTATATGAGGATGGTATCTGTTCATTCAGACATGTCCGAAAGAACGGATACCTTCTTCATATATTCAAACTGCATGATCGGCTGTGGGGTATGATGGGAATTAGTATGTGCATGAGTGATTTGGTTTAGTGGCAAAGCCCACATTCATTTGGGTGAGTTCATCAATAAGCAAAATTGGCCCATTTGGGGGACTGCAGATTCTTTGACTTGCGCCATAGGGTGGTGGGGTTTCGGGTTCCGCTGAATAGGTCAGGAGTTCACTACACTCAGCTGGCAGCTACACAGGTAGCGGAGGCTGTGTGGCATGGACTGGACGGTTTTTTAGGTTAGAAGGCCTCAGGGAAGTACGGGGTGGACTGCAATCTCAAAGGGTGCATGCAAATACAGGACGTGCTTGGATCAAGGAACAGTCGGAATTGTAGTTGTAAATTGTTGTAGTTGTGCTGGGAAAGTCCCTGAGCTTCAAGCGCAAATAGAAAGCACAGAAGCTGAAATCGTTATAGGTACAGAAAGCTGGCTAAAGCCTGAAATAAGTTCTGCGGAAATTTTTAGAAAGTCTCAGACGGTGTTCAGGAAAGAGAGATTAGGCAGATTTGGTGGTGGAGTGTTTGTGTCTGTCAGTAGTGGGTTACCTTGTAGTGAAGTCGAAGTAGATACTCCGTGTGAATTGGTAAGGGTGGTTTGGAGGTTATACTTAACTGCCGAACTAAGTTAATACTTGGCTCCTTCTACCGACCCCCAGACTCCAATCATGTAGTTACTGAACAGTTCAGAGAAAATTTGAGTCTCGTAACAACTAAATACCCCACTCATACGGTTATAGTTGGTGGGGACTTCAATCTTTCCTCGATATGTTGGCAAAAATACTTGTTCAAAACCGATGGTAGGCAGAAAACATCTTCCGAGATTGTCCTAAATGTTTTCTCCGAAAATTATTTCGAGCAGTTAGTCCACGAACTCATGCGAATTGTAAATAGTTGTGAAAACACACTTGACCTCTCAGTCACAAACAATCCAGAGCTAATAGAGAGCATCATGACTGATACTGGGATTCGTGATCACAAGGTCGTTATAGCTAGGCTCAATACCGTTTCTTCCAAATCCACCAGAAACAAACGCAAAATAATTTTATTTAAAAAAGCGGATAAAGTGTCACTAAAAGCCTTCCTAAGAGACTATCTCCATTCCTTCCGAACTGACTATGCAAATGTAGACGAGATGTGGCTCAAATTCAAAGATATAGTAGCAACAGAAATTGAGAGATTCATACCTCATAAACTGGTAAGAGATGGAACTGATCCCCCATGGTACACAAAACAGGTCCGAACGCTGTTGCAGAGGCAACGGAAAAAGCATGCAAAGTTCAGGAGAATGCTAAATCCTGAAGATTGGCTAAAATTTACAGACGCGTGAGATTTGGCTCGGACTTCAATGCGAGATGCCTTTAATAGTTTCCACAACGAAACATTGTCTCGAAATTTGGAAAAAAAAACCCGAAGAAATTCTGGTTGTATGTAAAGTACACAAGCGGCAAGACGCAGTCAATACCTTCACTGCGCAGTGCCGATGGTACTGTTACCGACGACTGTGCCACTAAAGTGCAGTTATTGAACGCAGTTTTCCGAAATACCTTCGCCAGGGAAGACGAATGGAATATTCCAGAATTTGAAACACAAACAGCTGCTAGCATGAGTTTCTTAGAAGTAGATACCTTAGGGGTTGTGAAGCAACTCAAATCGCTTGATACGGGCAAGTCTTCAGGTCCAGATTGTATACCGATTAGGTTCCTTTCAGATTACGCTGCCTACTTAGCAATCATATACAACCACTCGCTCACCGATAGATCTGTACCTGCAGATTGGAAAATTGCGCAGGTTGCGCCAGTGTTTAAGAAGGGTAGTAGGAGTAATCCATCGAACTACAGACCTATATCATTGACGTCGGTTTGCAGTAGAGTTTTGGAGCATATACTGTATTCAAACATTATGAATCACCTTGAAGGGAACAATCTATTGATACGTAATCAGCATGGTTTCAGAAACCATTGTTCTTGTGCAACGCACAAGAACAATGATTTCTGAAACACGAAGTAATGGCCGCTATCAACAGGGTATCTCAAGTTGATTCCGGATTTTTAGATGTCCGGAAAGCTTTTGACACCGTTCCTCGCAAGCGACTTCTAATCAAGCTGTGGGCGTATGGGGTATTGTCTCAGTTGTGTGACTGGATACATGATTTCCTGTCAGGAAGGTCGCAGTTCACAGTAATAAACGGAAAATTATCGAGTAAAACTGAAGTGATATCAGGTGTTCCACAGGGAAGCGTCCTGGGACCTCTGTTGTTCCTGATCTATATAAATGACCTGGGTGACAACCTGAGCAGTTCTCTTAGGTTGTTCGCAGATGATGCTGTAATTTACCGTCTAGTAAAGTCATCCAAAGACCAGTATCCGTTGCAAAGCAATTTAGATAAGATTGCTGTATGGTGTGGCAGGGGGTAGTTGACGCTGAATAACGAAAAGTGTGAGGTGATCCACATGAGTTCCAAAAGAAATCCATTGGAATTCGATTACTCGATAAAAAGTACAATTCTCAAGGCTGTCAATTCAATTAAGTACCTGGGTGTTAAAATTACGAACAACTTCAGTTGGAAAGACCACATAGGTAATATTGTGGGGAGGCGAGCCAAAGGTTGCGTTTCATTGGCAAGACACTTAGAAGATGCAACAAGTCCACTAAAGAGACAGCTTACACTACACTTGTTCGTCCTCTGATAGAATATTGCTGTGCGGTGTGGGATTCTTACCAGGTGGGATTGACGGAGGACATCGAAAGGGTGCAAAAAAGGGCACCTCGTTTTGTATTATCACGTAATAGGGGAGAGAGTGTGGCAGATATGATTCGCGAGTTAGGATGGGAGTCATTAAAGCGAAGACGTTATTCATCGCGGCGAGATCTATTTACGAAATTTCAGTCACCAACTTTCTCTTCTGAATGCGAAAACATTTTCTTGAGCCCAACCTACATAGGTAGGAATGATCATCAAAATAAAATAAGAGAAATCAGAGCTCGAACAGAAAGGTTTAGGTGTTCATTTTTCTCACACCCTGTTCGGTAGTGGAATGGTAGGGAGATAGTATGATTGTAGTTTGATGAACCCTCTGCCAAGCACTTAAATGTGAATTGCAGAGTAATCATGTAGATATACACTCCTGGAAATGGAAAAAAGAACACATTGACACCGGTGTGTCAGACCCACCATACTTGCTCCGGACACTGCGAGAGGGCTGTACAAGCAATGATCACACGCACGGCACAGCGGACACACCAGGAACCGCGGTGTTGGCCGTCGAATGGCGCTAGCTGCGTAGCATTTGTGCACCGCCGCCGTCAGTGTCAGCCAGTTTGCGTCGCATACGGAGCTCCATCGCAGTCTTTAACACTGGTAGCATGCCGCGACAGCGTGGACGTGAACCGTATGTGCAGTTGACGGACTTTGAGCGAGGGCGTATAGTGGGCATGTGGGAGGCCGGGTGGACGTACCGCCGAATTGCTCAACACATGGGGCGTGAGGTCTCCACAGTACATCGATGTTGTCGCCAGTGGTCGGCGGAAGGTGCACGTGCCCGTCGACCTGGGACCGGACCGCAGCGACGCACGGATGCACGCCAAGACCGTAGGATCCTACGCAGTGCCGTAGGGGACCGCACTGCCACTTCCCAGCAAATTAGGGACACTGTTGCTCCTGGGGTATCGGCGAGGACCATTCGCAACCGTCTCCATGAAGCTGGGCTACGGTCCCGCACACTGTTAGGCCGTCTTCCGCTCACGCCCAAACATCGTGCAGCCCGCCTCCAGTGGTGTCGCGACAGGCGTGAATGGAGGGACGAATGGAGACGTGTCTTCTTCAGCGATGAGAGTCGCTTCTGCCTTGGTGCCAATGATGGTCGTATGCGTGTTTGGGCCATGCAGGTGAGTGCCACAATCAGGAGGACTGCATACGACCGAGGCATACAGGGCCAACACCCGGCATCATGGTGTGGGGAGCGATCTCCTACACTGGCCGTACACCTCTGGTGATCGTCGAGGGGACACTGAATAGTGCACGGTACATCCAAACCGTCATCGAACCCATCGTTCTACCATTCCTAGACCAGCAAGGGAACTTGCTGTTCCAACAGGACAACGCACGTCCGCATGTATCCCGTGCCACCCAACGTGCTCTAGAAGGTGTAAGTCAACTACCCTGGCCAGCAAGATCTCCGGATCTGTCCCCCATTGAGCATGTTTGGGACAGGATGAAGCGTCGTCTCACGCGGTCTGCACGTCCAGCACGAACGCTGGTCCAACTGAGGCGCCAGGTGGAAATGGCATGGCAAGCTGTTCCACAGGACTACATCCAGCATCTTTACGATCGTCTCCATGGGAGAATAGCAGCCTGCATTGCTGCGAAAGGTGGATATACTCTGTACTAGTGGAGACATTGTGCATGCTCTGTTGCCTGTGTCTATGTGCCTGTGGTTCTGTCAGTGTGATCATGTGATGTATCTGACCCCAGGAATGTGTCAATAAAGTTTCTCCTTCCTGGGACAATGAATTCACGGTGTTCTTATTTCAATTTCCAGGAGTGTAGATGTAGAATCCGCATTTGGCAATTAAGAAGTCTCTTCACCCTGAATGGGTCCTTGGATGGTGTGCAATACACAGCCATGGAATAATCGGCATGATACTCCTTGATGGCACAGTAACTACTGAATGGTAAGTGACAGTTGTGGAAGGTGACTTCATCCCAATTATCCAAAAATCCCTGATTTTGACAAGATGTGGTTCATGCAAGATGGAGCTCAGCCCTGTAGTCGTAGGAGAATGTTTGATGTTCTGGAGGAGCACTTTGGAGACCGCATTCTGGTACTGGGGTAGCCAGAGGCTACTGGCACAGACCTCGATTGGCCGCCGAATTCTTCAGATTTGAACACATGTGACTCCTTTTTGTAGGGCTATATTAAAGGCAAGGTGTACAGCAATAACCCCAAAACCATTGCTGAGCTGAAAACAGCCATTCTGGAAGTCATCGACAGCATCGATACTCCGACACTTCAGCAGGTCATACAGAATTTCACTATTTGTCTGCCACACAGCATCACCAATGATGGCAGCTGTCTCAAACATGTCATAAACTAAATTCAGATATCTGTAGTGATGTTTACATGTTGAGTAAAGTTTGTGGATGCCGTAGTTAGTAACTAATTTATGTGTTTTCATATAGTTCAATAATTGTCACTCTGTAAATATTACCACTGATGGTCACAAAACTGTTTCACAAACAATTCACGGAGCTGTTTAACAATAAATAGGCCTGCCAGAAATTAATGTTCAAACCAACAGCTTGCCGTGTCTGAAGGTATCAGTGCATTTCTTTATGTAACACTATAACACCTGACAACTTCCAAATAAATTCCACACACTAATCGATCTAATTGTACCCATACTACTTTTTTCACTTCAAGTTGCAGCCATGTTGCAATCCGCTTCATTGTAGAATATTATATGGTAGCAGTATCTATAAACATCCACTTTATATGTTGAATAGGGTAAGTAATTTAGTACATTCATGTCATACAATATAGGCTGCTGTCTCACTGTTTCAATTATCTGTCGTCATTTATTATAAATGTTAACAAAAGAAATAAGGAAATGAGACAATTTACAGCAAATAATGAACAACAAACACTTGATGTCAATCATGAAAACCATGACAAAATGAAACATGGAGATTTGCCCATGGCCACGTTTTTGGAGGATATACATACCTGTAGGAGCTTGTGGGTAGCATGATCAGCAATGGGCGGAAGGTGTCAGGTGTCTGAATTTTCCTCAAGAGAAATCTTGATGGTGCTGTGATGTGGTGTGATGTGATGGGACGGCCAACATGGATGCTGCCATTTGAAACGCATTGCAGAATGGTTTCACGGGATGGGACATGGCATGACGTGATGTGACAGCTAGTGTGAATTGCCTTTAAGAGAGGAACCCATTTTATCACAACTATTACTATAAACTTCCCATATCTTCTACTTCTGCAGCACGAGTTTCAAAAAGCTAATCATTGCAAAATCAGAGGGTGTACTTTCTATTTCTTCTTAATATAAATAGCAACTCCGGCTTCCACCTCACTTCTCAGAGTAGGTCCCTGGGTAGCTATAAATCCCAATGTCAGTTTGTTGCTAAAAGCAGAAAGAAAGAAAACTACACAACCACGCTTGATAAACAGAGAAACAAATCGCTGTCATCTTCCACATACCACCGCTAATGAGGCAGGCAATTATATTGTATGCATGAATCACATACGATCCATCAGATTGCCTGGGATTTCCATGTGACCAGTGATCAACTACCGATTGCTGTGATTTGCCCACACAAGTGCAATGCATGAAACAATCGGTCGCCCATGTGACGGATCGCTGCCATCTGTTGCTCAAGTGTGAGACCCTTTACACAACCCAGAAACCTCAAAGTCGTTCTAATTTCGTGCCGCCATTTTTATTACGCCATATTTTGGTTTTATGTATTAGTAATTTTGCCCTGTGTGTGTTTCACAGTACCAAAAAGAGGCCATAAAGTGATTGTTAGCGATAATACTATAGCGTTTTGAATTATACAAACTGAAAAATCTTTGGCGGATACACACAAACGAGTCCTATAAAGTTTAAGATAACAAGAATTGCTTGAAATTGAGGATGATGTGTGGGAAAAATTGATTTGAGTAATTGCAGAGCTAAACAAGAGGCATTCGCAATGCACACATCAACAACACAACAAAATGTTGAAATCTTGTAAGAATGATCCATCTGCAGCTCCGCCTGGAGCATAAAAAGTGATTTTTGAAAATTATGTAGCAACTATATAATTTTATGTAAAATAAATTTCAGCTTAATTAAAAACTTATTACTTTCTTTTGTGTGTCTGTCATCATCACAACAAAATCGTGCAAACTTGTGTGATCTCCCATGTGCCGGCCAGCCGCACACAGCTGTGACTCACACAACGTTAGAATGTGCAGACACTCTCATTCCATACAATATGGCAGTGCCTGTGTTATTCTGAATTACGGTTCAAAGTTCCTTTCAGATACTGTGGGAACTACAACCATTATAAAGTACATTAAACGTATTTGGAATTACGAATATGGACAGCCGCCAGCTGTAGAATGGAATAGTGATGATGAAAATTCGTGCCAGACTGGGACTCAAACCCACAGTCCGAATCTCACACGTTGTAACTTCCACCTGTTTGGCCCAATGAAGGATGCACTCCGCAGAAACTCAGTATGTCGATGATGGGGACGTTTTTGACGGAGCAAGACGTAAGATCCGAAGTTGACCAGTAGAATGGTACCATGTGGGCATACAGACCTTCCCAGTAAGGTGGTGTAAGGCCGTTGCATTTGGTCTACATCTACATGGATACTCTGCAAATCAGATTTAAGTGCCTGCCAGAGGGTTCATCGAACCACCTTCACAATTCTCTATTATTCCAATCTTGCATAGCACTCAGAAAAAACGAACACCTTTATCTTTCCGTATGAGCTCTGATTTCCCTTATTTTCTCATCGTGATCATTTCTCTCCATGTGGGTCGGCATTAACAAAACATTTTCACATTCAGAGGAGAAAGTTGGTGATTGAAATTTCGTGAGAAGATTCTGTTGCAATGAAAAATGTCTTTCTTTTAGTGATGTCCAGGTCCCAATCCTGTATCATTTCTGTGACACTCTCTCCCATATTTCACGATAATACAAAACATACTGCCCTTCTTTGAACTTTTTCGATGTACTCTGTCAGTCCTATCTGGTCAGGATCCCACACTGCGCAGCAGTATTCTAAAAGAGGACGCTCAAGCATAGTGTAGGCACTCTCCTTAGTAGATCTCTTACATTTTCAAAGTGTCCTGCCAATAAAACACAGTCTCTGGTTAGCCTTCCCCACAACATTTTCTGTGTGTTCCTTCCAATTTAAGTTGTTCGTAATTGTAATACCTAGATATTTAGTTGAATTTACGGCTTTTAGATTAGACTGATTTATCGTGTAACAGAAGTTAAACGAATTCCTTTTAGCACTCATGTGGATGACCTTACACTTTTCGTTATTTAGCATCAACTGCCAATTTTCGCACTATTCAGATATCTTTTCTAAATTGTTTTGCAATTTGTTTTGATCTTGTGTATTTACGAAAAAGAATTATTGCAATTTCTTTTAAAATACAACTGAGATACTCGTGAAAGTATTTAAAAATAATACAAAAAATTATGTATTGTATGTTTCTATTATATGAAACAATGGAAACTCCAGGTAGGAATATCAAAAATGTAAGGAAAGACAGATCACTACCTAATGTAAAGAAGACACTTTGAGTTACATACAGGCACAATTAAAATACACTTACATAAAGCTTCCAGCCACAGCCTTTATCAGTAAAAGAGAGACACACATCAGTCATACACACAAGCAAGCACACCTCATGCACACATGACAACTGACTCGACCATCTCAGGCTGGAATGCTACTATCATGTGAGATGCAAGCGGCAGCCTGGTGGAGATGGAGAAGGGGAAGGAATAGTAGCATATGGGTGGTGAGAGAGACAAACTTTGTGTGGGGGAGTGTGCAGGGACTAGAATGACAACAGCATCAGCAGATTGTCAGGCAGGAAGGTGGGGAAAAAAGGAGAGGAATGGGGAAAGATGGGTGGATGCATTGGCAGAGTATGGCAAATAAATAGGATGGGAGGTGAGAATGGGGAGGAGATAATAGGACAGAGGGGGTGGAAACTGTTGGGTGGAGAGTGTGGGACAGTTGTTACCATAGGTTGAGGCCGAGGTGATTTCAGGAGCAGAGAAAGTACTGTAAGGATAACTCCCATCTGCACAGTCCAGAAAACTGGTGGTGGAAGAAAGGATCCAGATGGCTCAGGTAGTGATGCAGCATTGAAATCAGGTGTGTTATGTTCAGCTCCATCTTGCTCTTGGACACAGTTTGGCGGTGGCTGTCCAGCCTGGTGGACAGCTGGTTGGTAGTCATACCAATAAAAAAAAAGCTGTACAATGATTGCGGAAGAGCTGGTAAATGACATGGCTGCTTTCATAGGTGGTCCAGCCCTGGTGGGGTAGGATAAATCTGTGACAGGATTAGTATGGGAAGTGCTGGATGAGTGGATTGGGCAGGTTTTGAATCTGGGTCTTCCACAGGGATATGATCCTTGTTGCAAGGGGTTGGGATTGGGAGTGGCATAGGGACTGACTAGGATGTTGTGGAGTTTGGGTGGGCAATGGAACACCACTTTAGCAGGGGCGGGAAGTATCTTAGGTAGTTTGTTTCTCATTTCAGAGCATGATGATAGGTAATCATAGCCCTGGCGAGGGATGTAGTTCAGTTGTTCCAGTCTGGGGTGGTACTTGGTGATGAAGGGAAAACTCCTTTGTGGCTAGTTCTTGGGGGATAGTGGGAGGATGGGGTGTGTGAAGGGAAATGGCACAGAAGATCTGTTTGTGGACTGGGTCTGGGGGATAGTGCCTGTTGGTGCACACCTTGGTGAGACCATCAGCATACTGAGTAAGAGACTTTTTGTCACAACAGGTATTCTGTGCCCAGGTGGCCAGGCAGTATGGGAGGAATTTTTTGGCTCGAAAGGGATGACAGCTATCAAAATGCAGGTACTGCTGGTGGTTAGTGGGTTTAATGTGGACAGAAGTGCAGATGGAGCCATCAGAGAGGAGGAGGGCAACATTTAGGAAGATGGATCGCTGTTTGTAAGGATGACCACATGAAGCAGATGGGAGAGAAGGTATTGAGGTTGTGAAGGAATGAAGATAGGGTGTCTTGGCCCTCAGTCCAGATCATGTCATCAATGAACATGAAGCATATTAGGGATTTGGTGTTTTGGAGGCTAGGAAGGTCTCCTCTAGATGGCCCATGAAAAGGCTGGCATAGGAAGGTGTCATGCTCCAGTCACTGCACAGCATTTTATATTGGTATCACTACCAATCAGCTGTACACCAGGATAAATGGACACTGTCAAAAATGTTGCCAAAAACATGCTAGACCACCTTGTGGCACAACATGCAGCTGAACATAACACACTTGATTTCAATGCCTACTTCAGTACCTGAGTCATCTGGATCTTTCTCCCACTGTCAGCTTTTCTGAACTGCGCAGATGGGAATTATCTGTACAACACATTTTCCGGTCCTATAGCTATCCCAGCCTAACCTATGGTAACTTACTATACCCACACCCTCCACCCAACAGTTTGCACCCCCTCTGTCCTATCATCTCCTCCCAATTCTAATCTCCCACCCTGTTTATTTGCCAAAGCATCCACCTGTCTTTCCCCACTCCTCTCTTTTTTTGCTCCTTTTTCTCCACCTCCATGCCTCTAGGGGACTATCCAGGGCCAAGCCGAAATGGTGTCTATATAATTTATTGTTAAACATAAAGTAATTGTGTTCACAATTCAAAATAATTACATAAGTTCAGCAATTTCAAGATCTGTTAACTTTTTTGAAGCAAATTATTTTCATCAATCTCCTACATAGTGTCAACTGGAACATTGGGATATAAGCTAGTGATATCAAAAGAGATTATCTTGGCCCGCAGAGAATATGTGAATAATTTTCAACTTGTTAATCAGAACTACTGAATTTTTAATAGAAGAACTCTTTCAAACACATATGCTTCTTTAAATTTTATGTGTAGAAACCTGGCTGACTTATGATCCATAGCCAGTAATGTCAACAGTCAGATTGACTGGGTATCGATCTTTAGGGACCTTTTGCTAGTGGTTTGGGATTCACATTTATGAGCCATTTTTTACAGAACTTTCCAACCAATTTTTTAGTATTTTGTAAACCATACCTAATTTCTTTTTGGAAACTGGTAGTTAGGTCTGTGACAGTCTCTATGATATCGTTTTGTTCAAAAAATCTATCAGTTTTAGCTATATATTCACTCTTATTTCTTTTACAATTTTAAAAATGGGTATGGCAGTTGATTTTAATAAACACTGTATGAAACATTGTCTGATGCCAGATTATGTAAAAGCAAATATCAATGCCAAACAGAGTAACAAGGCCTAGTTAATTACAAAGAAACTAGTATAAGAAGTTCTGTCTAACATAATTGTGGAGCTTCATTCTAAGAAAGGTAAGTTAAATGAATAAGCATACATGTCTTATTTGTTATTCAATATCTATTTGAGAGACAATTTCAATTTTCAAATGGACAACGTTTAGTGTTATACCAGCGATGGGTTATGTAATCTAAAAGTGAAATTACTGACTGAGAGAAAAATAAATTAGTAAAATTGTTAAAAAAATCCTCTGTGGTTAAAAGCACCTATATATCTGGTAGTAACCAGCATGAGCATGAATTTTATGATAGGGTGGTAAACAAGACTGATATTAGGTTTATGCAGGAAGAAAAAGATGTTTTGTGTAAAAGTGTTAAATATAATGTGAAGCCTAAACTCACTGATCCCAATGTCACTGAAAACTTTGTTGTAGATCTTAAAAATCTGTCCCGACAATTTCAAAATAAAGAAATTTCAACAAGTTAAAATTGCACATGTATGCTGTAATGTGGTGGAAATAGAATGTTCTTTCAAAGACAGCATGTTCCCTGCAGAACAGATGATAATTAGTGGTATAAATTGCAAACTTAATAACACTGATACTTTATTAACTAAATCAGGTAAAGGAAATACTGTAATAGTTGTTCATAAGAGTGAATATATAGCTGAAACTAATAGATTTCCTGAAGAAAACAACATCTTAGAGACTGACACAGGCTGAACTGTTAGTTTGCTAAATGAAATTAGGTATGGTTTACAAAATAATAAAAAATTGGTTGGACAGTTCCCTACAAAATGGCTCATAAATATGAATCCCAAACCATCAGTTTTGAGGAACTAGTTTAAGGTCCTTAAAGAAGAATATCCAGTCAGTCAGACTGTTGACATTACTGGCAATGCTTACCATAAGTTAGCTATGTTTGTTGTTGTTGTTGTTGGGATGTTTAAGGGGGACTAAACAGCTAAGGTCATCAGTCCCCCATTCCAAAAACAGGCGAAACAAAATTTACGGAACAAGTAAAACCTCAAGGGGGGAGGAGACGCCCCTCCCCCCAGTCACTGAAAGAACACCAATGTGGCAGCGAACACTAGAGACAAGAAGAGTACAGACGAACACTGGACAGAAAGAAACGGAAGAAAAGAAGAGGGCCGGAGACTGGTTGACCGATCATGGGAACAAAAATTGGGAAAGAGTCAACCATCCGAATACACAAATGAAAATCTGCAACCAACGAGACACTCGAGGACAAGATACACAGAAAGGGAAAGGGACAGGTCCCCTCTAAATCGAACCATAAAAAGGACTACCACGGATAAAATTTAAAACATCGTCAGCCATGGAGGCATTGTCGCATAAAACCAAAGGCAATGTGCCCGGGAGATTAAAAGTCTGCCGGAGGGTGCGCAGGCGGGGACACTCAAACAAAATGTGGGCGACTGTCAACCGGGACCCACACTGACACAGGGGGGGATCCTCCTGAAGCAAAAGATGTCCGTGCGTCAGGTAGGTATGGCCGATGCGGAGCCGACACAGAATGACAGAGTCCCTGCGAGAAGCCCGCAGGGAGGACCGCCACACATCGGTCGTCTCCTTAACAGCCCGCAGTTTATTCAGAGAAGTCAGGCTACGCCACTCATCACGCCACATCTGAAGCACCTTACGGTGCAACGCCAGCTGCAAATCACGAGCCGGGAGGCCGATCGCCAAAGTGGGGGCGTCGACCGCCCCTTTGGCCAGCCTGTCGACACGTTCATTCCCCGGGATGCCAACGTGACCTGGCGTCCAAACAAAGACCACCGAACGACCCGAGCGGGTAATGGCAAAAACAGACTCCTGAATAAAGGATACCAGAGGAGAAGAGGTATAGCAGCGGTCGATAGCCTGGAGGCTGCTCAGGGAGTCACTGCAGATGACGATGGACGTACCTAAGCAGTAACGCATATGCTCAAGAGCACGCAATATGGCCACCAGCTCTGCAGTAAAAATACTGCAGCTAGCCGGCAAGGAACGCTGTTCAACATGGGCAGCGTGAGCAAAAGCGTAGGCAGGATGACCATCCACCAGGGAACCATCAGTGTAGACAGGCTCACAGCCTGAAAATGAGGCGACGAGCGCAAGAAAACGGCGACGGAGGGCCACATGCGGAACCGAGTCCTTGGGTTCATGTGCCAAGTCCAGGCAGACGGACGGACGGGTCATACACCAGGGAGGCGTGGGTGCACAGGCCCGGAAGGGCGGCAGAAGAGGGAACGACCCCAGTTCCGACAGCAGGGACTGGACGCGGACAGCAATGGAAAGCCCAGACCTAGGTCGCCGGTCGGGCAGAGGGAGGACCCTGGCAGGGAAAAGCAGGCGATGATTGGGATGGCCCGGTGAGCAATGCACGTGGACAACATAGTCGGCGAGCAGTCGGTGGCGGCGAATCCGCAGCGGGGGAACCCCAGCCTCCACCAGCAGACTATCCACGGGGCTTGTACGGAAAGCGCCAATTGCAAGCCGAACCCCACAGTGGTGTATGGTGTCCAACAATGTCAACACTGAGGGTGATGCAGACCCATAGGCCAGGCTCCCATAATCAAGCCTGGACTGCACAAGGGCTCTGTACAATCGCAACAGCGTGCTGCGATCTGCACCCCAAGACGCATGGCTCAGGCAGCGGAGGGCGTTGAGGTGCCGCCAGCACTTTTGCTTCAGCTGAGTAATATGAGGAACCCATGTGAGCCGGGCATCAAAGATGAGTCCTAAGAAGCGGCTAGTGTCCACCACTTCAAGTAGGTGACCGTCGAGGTAAAGTTCCGGATGAGGGTGGACCGTCCGACGCCTGCAGAAGTGCATAACTCGAGTCTTGGCCGCAGAGAACTGAAATCCGTGAGTCAGAGCCCATGATGCCGCCTTGCGAATGGCTGCTTGCAGCCTGCGTTCGGCGACTCCTGTAGTCGTTGAGCTGAATGAGATGCAGAAGTCGTCAGCATACAAAGAAGGAGACACCGACGACCCCACGGCTGCAGCCAGACCATTAATGGCCACTAGAAATAAGGAAACGCTCAACACCGAGCCCTGCGGGACCCCATTTTCCTGTATATAAGATGAACTAGAGGCGGCACCGACTTGCACCCGGAAAGAGCGGCGCAATAAAAAGTTTTGAAGAAAAGCTGGGAGCTGACCACGAAGACCCCACTCGTGCAACGTAGCAAGGATGTGATACCTCCATGTTGTGTCATACGCCTTCCGCAGATCAAAAAATACAGCAACGAGATGCTAATGGTGGGAAAAGGCCGTGCGGATAGCAGATTCCAGCCGCACCAAATTGTCCGCAGCAGACCGGCCCTGACGGAAGCCACCCTGGGATGGAGCGAGGAGACCGCGCGACTCAAGGACCCAACACAAACGCCGCCCCACCATACATTCGAGCAATTTGCACAAAACGTTGGTGAGGGTAATGGGACGATAGCTGCCCACCGCCAGAGGGTCCGCACCGGGCTTCAAGATGGGAACGATAACACCCTCTCGCCATTGCGACGGGAACACGCCCTCGCTCCAAATGCGGTTAAAGATGGTGAGGATGTGTCTCTGGCAGTCCCCGGAGAGATGCTTCAACATCTGCGCATGGATGCAGTCCAGTCCTGGCGCTGTATCAGGGCAATCAGCGAGGGCAGCGAGGAATTCCCTCTCGCTGAAAGGAGCATTGTATTTTTCAGAACGACGTATATGGAATGATAACGGCGTCCGCTCGGCGAGCTCCTTTAGAGAGCGAAAGGCAGGAGGGTAAGTTGCAGTCGCAGAGCTCGTAGCAAAGTGCGTGGCAAGGTGGTCAGCAACGGTGGCAGCGTCCGTGCAGACAGCGCCGTCCAGGGAGATTCCAGGGACACCCATAAGGGTCTGGTATCCATAAATCCGCCGGATGCGGGACCACACGAGCGACGGGGAGACACGGGAGCCCAAGGAGGAAATGTACCTCTCCCAGCACTCCTGCTTACGTCATGCAATAAGACGACGGGCCAAGGCGCGGAGCTTCTTAAAGGCGATGAGGCTCTCCAGAGACGGGTGCCGCTTATGACGCTGGAGAGCCCGCCTACGGTCGCGAATAGTCTCAGCAATCTCCGGCGACCACCAGGGGACAGCCTTCCTCCGAGGGAGTCCAGAAGAGCGGGGGATGGCAGTCTCGGCCGCACAAATAATTGACGAGGTCAAGACACGGACCACCTCGTCAATGTCACCCTGTGGGAGAGAAGCAATGGTGGCAGCGGAAGTAAAAGCCGGCCAGTCAGCCGTGTTGAGAGCCCAGCGGGGCAGGCGCCCAGAAGAACGACATTGGGGCAGTGACAAATAGATAGGAAAATGGTCACTACCACACAGGTCAGGATGCACTCTCCAGTGAAGGGATGGGACAAGTCCGGGGCTGCAAAGAGAGAGATCGATGGCCGAGAACGAGCCATGGGCCACACTGAAATGCGTGGGAGCACTGGTGTTCAAGAGGCTACGGTCGAGCTGAGCCAACACAGCGCGACCGCTGTCATCGGAGACAGTCCCACCCCATAGAGGGTTGTGGGCATTGAAATCGCCCAGAAGCAGCAATGGCGGCGGAAGTTGAGCCAGCAGCGCAGCCAAGACATGTCGGGGGAGCTGCCCAGATGGAGGAACGTAAATAGAGCAAACAGTAATAGCTGGCGAGAGCTCAATCCTGACAGAGACTGCCTCTAAAGGCGTCAGAAGGGGTACTGGCGAGCTACAGACAGAGTGGTGAACAAAGAGGCAAACTCCACCTGAAGCTCGTTGACAGTCAGCGCGGTTCTTATAGTATCCCCGATAACCGCGAAGGGCAGGTGTCCGCATTGCTGGAAACCAACTTTCCTGAAGACCAATGCAGAGAACAGGGGAAACACTCAGAAGCATCCGGAGCTCAGGCAGGTGGCGGAAATAACCGCCGCAATTCCACTGGAGAATGGAAGCAGGAAGGGACTGGGAGGGCGTGAAGGCGACTAAATGGCAGACGGCGCCGCAGTGTCAACGGCCGCCACCGGGCGAGAGTCAGCTGTGTCCATAGGAGAGGCCCCCGAGGGTTCCGTGAGGGCGATATCCGCGGCAGAGGCGAGGATCTCCACCGCATCCCCAGAGCCAGAACTATTGACAGCAGGCGGTACTGAAACTGCCGGAGCGTCCTTCTTCTTGGACGCGTTCTGTTCCTTCTTCTCGTGTCTGTCCTTTGGCTTAGAGGGCTGGGAGAGTTTCTCTGAAGGAGCGTCGGAGGCTGACGACGACGCAGAAGCCCTACGACCAGCAGGTGGAGGAACCTTCAGCCACTGGCTGACATCCGGCGGGGTAGCAGAAGAAACGGAAGAAGGGAGGGCCCCGAGGGACCCCTTCCGCGAGAGAGGAGCCGGCAGAGATGGCGCCGGCGGAGAAGGAGGGGGAGGGGGAGGGGGAGGGATCGAGCCCCCTGGTTTTGGAGCAGATGTCACTCCCGAAGCATGTGCGGGGGGAGTGACAGAAGGGGGTTTGCCCCCAACTGCTAAGGGGGCAACAGAGGAAGGCTTGCCCCCAGACACGAGGGGGGCAGACAGAGATGTACGGCCCCGAGGGCCCACTGAAGGCGACACAGAGGAGGAGACAACTGCCGCCCGCGAGGGCGACGATAACGTGGCTGCTGCATAAGAAGTGTGAAGAGGGACAGGATGCAACCTTTCAAATTTCAGTTTTGCCTCGCGATAAGTAAGCCGGTCCAGGGTCTTAAATTCCATAATCTTCCACTCCTTATGAAGAACGGGGCAGTCCGGCGAGCATGGAGAATGGTGTTCCCCACAGTTGACACAGACAGGCGGAGGCGCACATGGAGAATCGGGATGAGAGGGGCGTCCGCAATCTCGACATGTGGCGCTGGATCGGGAGGACATATGCCCAAACTTCCAGCACTGGAAGCACCGCATCGGGGAGGGACGTATGGCTTGACGTCACAACGGTAAACCATTACCTTGACCTTCTCAGGCAATACAGCACCCTCGAAGGCCAAGATAAAGGCACCGGTGGCCACCCTGTTGGTCTTGGGTCCTCTGTGCACACGACGGACAAAATGCACACCACGTCGTTCCAAGTCAGCTCTCAGCTCGTCATCGGACTGTAACAAGAGGTCGCGATGGTAAATAATCCCCTGGACCATATTTAAGCTACTGTGGGGAGTGATGGTAACAGATACGTCTCCCAGCTTATCACACAAGAGCAACGCCCGTGACTGGGCTGGGGAGGACGTCTTGAGGAGGATGGACCCATTCGTCATTTTAGACAGCCTCGCCACTTCCCCAAACTTATCCTCCAGGTGTTCCACAAAAAACATAGGCTTTGTCGAAAGAAAGGAGTCACAATCAGTCCTGCTGCAGACACGGTATTGTGGTACATAAGGCTCCTGCTTGGCACTAGATCTGCGTCCCTCCCATGGCGCAGCCAACGAGGGGAACGACTGAGGATCATATTGTGCAGCATCAAATTCAATTCTGCCTCGCTTAGAGACGCTGGTGGCAGTGCGACCACCAGCTTGGTGAGATTTATTGCGCTTCATTGCGCCACATCCGCCCAGATGCCACCTACTCTGAACGAGGGCTCTCCCCAAGGGCGCCACCCAGCCAAAGCAACGGGTACCTGGCCGATATCCCATTGCCCGGAGTCCCCGTGCCCCAGACAAGATGGGCACATACTCCTTGGCATGCATGGGGAGGAAACAGCTCTGGCATCTGTAGTGCGATCCCTGCGTGGTCAGGGGGCTACCACCAAGAGGGTACATGACGACCCCACCACAAAGGTCTGGCTACCGCGCTGGATTTTAGGTGTTGAAAGGGTCCACAGTTGTTGTGGGCGCTAAGAAGGGGATTGCGCACAAGACGAGGAGGCAACCCAGAAGACATGGGGTGTAAATCCCTCCACACGATGATAGCATGCAAGATGGAGGTGCACGATGGACTAATAGAAAAACACCACGTAAGGCGTCCTTCCCCAAATGGCACGCACTAACAACGGAAATTTTGAAAATGGCAGGTCAAACCCAAGTGGGGACCATCACATAAGGCCGAAACTTTGGAGACTCCTTTTAGTCGCCTCTTACGACAGGCAGGAATACTGCAGGCCTATTCTTACCCCGAACCCCGCAGGGGGGAGCTATGTTTTTATATGTAAAGTGTAAAGAAGCATATGTGTTTGAAAAGAATTTTTCCATTAAAAATCCAGTAGTTCTGATTAGCAAGTTGAAAACTATCACATGTTCTCTGCAAGCTTTTGATATCCATAGCTTATATTCCAATGCCCCAGATGGCTCTATGTTGAAGATTGTTGAAAATAATTTGCTTCTTCACAAAAAGTTAACAGATCCTGAAATTGCTGAACATATGACACTGTTTTGAACTGTGCTTAAATACAGTTACTCTATGTTTAACAACAAGTTATGTAATTATATATGCAGCCTTTTGACTTGCCCATGGATAGTCCCATAATTATTTATAAATTCCCTCAAAGAAGATTTCTCCAATTGTGAGGTAAAAAGTAATATTCGCTTTTATGCTCCGCACATTGATAATTTAATTTTTGTAATCAAAGGTACTTATGATGAGTTAGATCAACTGTTTTATACTTTCAATAAGTTCGTGAGAAAATAGTGTTCACTGAAGAATTTCAGAATGAAAATAGTAAGTTGCATTTCCTTGACCTTACTTTGGGTATAACAAATGGTAAAACTGCCTTCAGAATCTTTCGTAAGAAAGTTTTTCAGCTAACATTATCCTGGTTGATTCAGTTCAGACCCAAGCGTACAAACTGGACTTTTTCCATTCTGATATTCATCGTGCTTTGGTTACTTTATTATCCTTGGGAGAACATTTTGGAAGAGATAAATCTGATTCAAACTATGGGCAGTAATAATGGCTACAAACCATCTCTAGTAGACTGAATTTTGGACAGCAAAATTGCTAAAAAATATTCCAGTGTAGGAGATTACAAACTGGAAAAAGAAGGTAAAGAGGAAGGAAAATCTTCCCCACACAATTTACAGGAAATATTTCATGTAAGGTAAGCTGCCTTCCTACAAAGAAATATAGCTGTAAAGTTTTGTTCTCAGCTAAAAAAAGTTTTGGAAAAAATTTATTTCAAGCCTTAAAGTGTAATGATCAACTATTTTCTCATTCTGATGTCTGTACAATAAGATGTATTTCCCATTGTTCTTGTTCCTCTATAGGGCAGACAGGAAGAGCGGTCAAAGTTAGATTCAAAGAACATTTATTGGTTAGAGTAGGCAGTAATGTTCATAGCTCTACTTATAGGCAGCATCTCATACAATGTACACACTCCAGCATTAAATTGGAAGACATGGTTATTTTGCGTAGGGAAGAGAAGAGTTTTAGATTGGTCATGCTGGAGGAATTTCAAATTTTTAAGCACAGTTTCAATTATAGGGACTTCATTCTTAAAGATTAATTAAAGTTTCAAAACAGAAACTTTTTGATGTATTTCAGCTTGTTCTTAAATTGACATAGCAGCTGTATAATATATTTTGCCCTGTTTTGATGTTATTTTTCTCAAAGATGCAGTCTGTCATTATCCTACTTAAATTGTGCCATAGTTTTGTTCACCATTTTCATAGCTTTATATGCTTTTTTATAATTTGTTTGGTATGTTACTGTTTGTGTAATATAATTATATTAACATGTCACATGCCTTTTATGGTTGGCACTCCTCCTTATGTGAGCACAACCTGGGTGTATGTTTTCTGCTAGTTTGTCCCTTATATCCTGTTAGTTGTCTGTTCATGTGTATGATGCATGCCTGCATTAGACTTTACACAGATCTTTTTTACTGTTGCCCAGCCTTGTGACCGCAGCATAGCACATTTTACTGTTGACTAAGCCTTATGACTTCATTTCTCTTTTCACACTATATGTAACACGTAAGTCTATTTTATATTCCCACCATATGTGATTTTTTATGTTTCTTTTGCTGCATGTATGATTCCGTGTAGCGGTTGTAATGTATCCTATTTTTACGTGTTATTACATCTGCTGGGAAAAGACAGGTTTATATCTGTTGAGACCTAGGTAAAGGTTTGGATAAACGTTTTATGCGGATCTGGCTGGCTGTATGATTCCCACTGTATCCATAATTTTGTAGGTGCTGACTGCAGCCATTTTCTATTTTTTAGTTCATTTGCACAAAGCACAACTCCACATTTGATGCAGCATAGCTATAATATTTTGTCTTATTGAACTGCTGTGGGGTGCAAGAATGAAAATATTTGCTTTTGAATGAGTCTTTGACTTACTTGACTTAATTCCTTTGGCCCCTGTGGGGGCATAGGGCATCCAGGAGAACTCGCCATCCGTCTCTGTCTTTGCCCATTTGCCTCAATTCTGCCCAAGTCTTGCCAACTCTTTTTGCTTCCCCTTCCACTGTCCTCTTCAATGTGCCCCTTGGTCTTCCTCTCTCCCTTGTTCCCTGGGGATTCCACTCCAGTGCTTTTTTCTCAATGGCTCCATGTGGTTTACTCCAGGTGTGCCCCCACCCACCCCACTTTCTCTCTCGTATCTGGTCTTCTATAGGTATCTGTTTTTTTTTATTTGCCAGAACTCCTCATTACATATATTTTCTGGCCACCAGATATTCATGATGTGTTGCAGACATCTATATATGTAACTGAGATGTTATCTTTTTATCCATTTTCCAGCTTTCACTGGCACACAGGAGGACAGCCTTCACATTTGTATTAAAAATACGGATTTTTGTTTTGTACTTGATATTTCTATTTTTCCATATTGGATACAATTGTATGAATGCAGCATTTACCTTTTTAATGCGGTTTTTCACGTCATCTCCAGTACCATCATCTTCCGTCACTATACTACCCAGATACAGGAATAAGTTGCCAGTCTCCACCTGCTGCTCACCTATTAACAGTGGCACCTCCATGTTCCCTGAATTTACTCTCATTTCCTTTATTTTGCCTGTATTTATCTTGAGGCCAGCAGTCTCTGCTTCTTCTTTCAGCAAGTTTAATTTAGCTTGCATATCAGTCAGCCTTTGAGCTAGTAAAACTATGTCATCTGCAAAATCCAAATCCTCCAGACGTTCATGGACCCCCCACTGGATTCCTCATCTCCTGCCTGCTGTGACTCTTCTCATAACAAAGTCTAGAACAAGTAGAAAAAGTGTTGGTGATAAAATGCAACCCTGCCGGACTCCAGGTGGAGGGCTGCTGTATGCAGGTCAGACAGGTGAGGACACAATGCATAGGAATGGTGTAGGGCTCTTATTATCTAAAAGCAGCAAGAAGAGCTTTCTGGAGGAAAATCATCTCAGAATGAGTCTTTAGGGCATCATAATTAGCATTCAACCCAAACCACAAGAACTCTGAAACTGTACTTATGAGAATGCAGTACAGATATTGGAAAGATTAAAGGTAATCACCAGGTGCCAAATATTGAAGTGTCACTTCTACTTTCACTTGAGAGAGGATGGCATCTCTAATATATCTGATTTTGTTAATAGAACTTGCATCACCGGTCTGCAGTTACTTAAAATGGGCTTGTTATTTTAAAGTGATCCACGAATGAGTCTTCATTTATGAGTGCCACTTCCATTATACATTCAATAACTACTGGAAACATCATTGGAAGTTAATAGTGATCTGCTTGAAAATTATAATGTAATCAGTCTTGAGCCCAAGGATATACTAAAAACTAAAAATTACGTGTTACAATGATGTGTAATTTTTAGTTTTTAATAAATCCTTGTGACCAAGACTGATTTGTATTTTCATTTTAAGTTTGTTTCATACTTCTCTGTTACTTTTCTGTCAAATCCCCTTCCAGAGCCAAAATTTAAGCTTTCTCTAATTGTTATTGGATTCTAGGCTCACTTTTGATGTCACAACCTACAAGCTAAATGACTACAACAATGTCCATAGCATATTCCCAGATCAGGCCATACTGAAAACAGTGCCACTGAATTTTGCCAGGAACATGTAGAAAAAGCAGTACATTTCACTACTGCCATACCAGCTATCATGCCATTTGCTGTGGCATCATTTTTATTGTATGTGGAAACCTGGCTTTACACACACAATTGAAGCAATGCCACAGCTAATGGCATGCTGAGATGGCACCACAGTTGCATGTGTAAATGTTCAATTTTCAGCTGTGCCACTCAAGTTACACTACTTTTGTCATGCTACAAGAAGTTCACCTTAGTTTTACTTTTTCCTTCACCCACCACTGAATATGAAGGCAGCTTTAAAAGTTCATGGAATCACCACCAGATGTCATAACTGCTGGACCCACCCATGGTCATCTTGCAGACATCTATTTAAGGATCTAGGGATCCTCACAGAAACCTCACAGTATATATATTCACTTATGAAATTTGTTGTTAATAGTCCAGCCCAGTTCAAAAGTAATAGCAGTGTGCATAGCTATAACACCAGGAGAAAGGATGATCTTCACTATGTAGGGTTAAATCTGACTTTGGCACAGAAGGGGGTAAATTATGCTGCCACAAAAGTCTTTGGTCACCTACCAAACAGCATCAAAAGCCTGACAGATAGTCAACCAACATTTAAAAATAAATTAAAAGAATTTCTAGATGACAACACCTTCTACTCATTGGCTGAATTTTTAGATATAAATTAAGGCAGGGAAAAAAACTAACTTAAGCATTAGTGTCATGCAATATTTTGTGTAATGTAATATTGTGTACAGACATCTTTCATTAACCTGACACGTTCCACATCATTACGAAGTGTCGTATTCATGATCTATGGAACAAGTATTAATCTAATCTAATCTAATCTAGTGCTAGCACCATGTGGTTACCACATAATAGTTGTTCATCTTTTATGAGTAAATACATGATGTGTCAATACTCTAGATACAGATCTATTGTGAGGACATCTGTCCATCATGGTACCTGTGTGGTAATCATTGAAAATGGAAAAAATCCAGATTGAGCAGTGGTTAAGTATTTCATAAGGAAAGGTATGAAAGCAAAGGGGGTGCTGATGTTCAGAACAGATTAGTGAACTCTGCTCCTACATATTCAACTGCCACCAAGTGGACAAACAATTTAAATTTTACCAAGACTCCTTAAATGATGATCCATGTAGTCTCAGTATCCCAGAAGTTATTGCAAAACTGCATAAAATGTTCATGAAGGATGACTGACTGAAAATGCAAGAAATTTCTGAAGCTACATAGAAGTCATTTGAAAGGGCAGATCACATTTTAACAGTGGAGTTGGACATGATAAAATTATCTGCTAGATGGGTGTGACAAATCTTAACAAAGGATCAGAAGTGCATCAGAATGGATATGTCCAAACAATGTTTGACCCATTTTCAGATCAAGTGACAAGATTTTTTTGTGCTGGTTTATAAGCAGAGATGAAACTTCATTCCATTATTATACACCACAGACACAGAAATAGTCAAAGCAATGGAAACATGTGGATTCACCAACACTGAACAAAGCAGAGGCAATACATTGAGCCAGAAAGGTCATGGTGTCAGTTTTCTGGGATATGAAATGGCTTCTTCTAATAATTATCTTCCCATTGGTCAAACAATTATGGAAAAATATCCTGCTAACCTCCAGGATCATCTACAGCAAAAGATACACGAGAAAAGGCCAGGTTTGGCAAGGAAGGAAGTGGTCTTTCACCAAAACAGTGTGTGACCATCACAGGTGTCAGCCCATGGCAAAAATACGTGAACTAAGATATGAACTGTTACCTTATTAATCTGACGTGTCTCCAACAGCCATCCATCTCTTCCACAATGTAAAAATTTTCCTAAGCATTTGGAAATTCTCTTCAAATGGAGAGCTGACAGCTGAAGTTGACAAGTATTTTGGAGGCTTGGAGCAATCCAGTTTTTGAGATGGGATCATGGCTTTGTAGCTTTGCTGGACAGAGTGCATTAATGTACAGATATCTTACACTGAAAAATAAAATAAGTATCACTTTCCAAACTAACCTTGTAGCATCATATAACACCTCTTGGCTGAATTTGGTCATTAGCAACAAGTGATACAATTTCTCGAACAGTATGAGAAGCAGCCTCATTTGTGCAAACACAAACCCAAGTGAAGGAAAGAAAGAAAGAAAGAAAGAAAGAAAGAAAGAAAGAAAGAAAGAAAGAACACCTCAAAATTTTGAATGGTTTGTGGGAATATCTCCAGTTGTGATTTACATAATGCAAAAGTTAAATTAAAAATTGTTCACAATACCTACTTCAAAGAACACAATGAAGTATCAACATATTGTAGTAGTTGTGCATCTGCAGGTCCATTTCACACATGACAATATTTGTTTCTGAATGTGTATGGTTGTGTGGTGTCAACAAGTATAAATGACATATCTCCACCATCGCAGGTTCTTTGACTCTGTAACTTAATGACACACGTCATCTTGCTTGTGCAGTTCACTGTATGACTTGTTGTAATGTGGATGTCTGTTGAAATATACTGAGTCTTACAGAAATGAGAGGGTTTCCTTGAGCTACAACCAAACCAAAATCCCACAGTGGTGACCCCGAGTAGAATTCGTGCACCGTTCCCTCTTAGTGCAAATATTTTTGCACCTACCACACCGGCTTTGTTTACGCCTTCATTTGTTCTGCTTGGCCATGGATCCTGCTGTTCAACACATGGACATTGATGATCCTGCACCTACAATAGAACATTTTGTTGTATCACCATGTAATGCACCTCTTTCTCCGAGGAACAAATATTAATTATTATCAGTAGTAGTATATTAAGCTACAAATTATCATTTTAAACCTGTGTTGTCTCCCTGGTGTGCCTAGTCAACCACTTGTCCCTGTCACACTCTTCACGCAGTATCGTATCTCCCATTTCGTCTTCATCTACACCCTCTTCCATTTCCATAATATTGTCCTCAAGTACATAACCCTTGTATAGACCCTCTATATACTCCTCCCACCTTCCTGCTTTCCTCTCACATATGAAAGTAGCCATCTTGCTTAGGGGTGAGGTGTGTGGGTGATGCCCAGTTACTATTGGAGGGCTGTAAAATTCCCATCTCATGAAGTTCCTGTATTTGCTGGTGAGCCGAGTATAACTTGAGTGGGTTAAGGCGGTGAGCCTTGTGGTGAATAGGTGGGTTCTCGGACATGATGATGCGATGAACAGTTTCGTTCGTGACGGTGAAAACTGAATGTTCGATGACTGCGTGCAGGCAGGGCATGGTGTCGGATGACTTATTAGGGGCGCGTGGCTTGGAAGCAACATAGTTGTCTGCTTGAGAGGGGAATGACAGCTAAAAAGTCACATTTTTGTTATGTTTACACTGGCATTTGTGGCAGTTTGCGAGTACCGACCATGAGGCAGGCACGAGCAGTGCGTGTAGAGGCTGTCTATTGTTCGCAGTGTGCGAGAGAGGCGCACTTGGCAGTGGGGGTGCTGCTGGCACAGGTGGAGATATTGAGTGAGCCATGCAATTAGGTGCAAGAGGGGGCAGCCATGTGTGTGGCAGTGGGGGACATGGTTGGAGCCCGGACTGCTGGATTGTCAAGAGGAGCAAGATGGTGAGATGTTGAGTGGAACACACTTGATGGGAGCGGGGGGAGGTGGGCTAACACTGTGTAGTTGAGACTGGTATCACACAAGATAGGTGGGGTGTTGTTAACCTTGTGCTGTTGTTGGCAGAGTTGTCAGGTGCGGAGGATGAGGGCTTGGGTGTCGGTGCTGCCAAGTAGTGTGAATTGATATGGACAGTCATTGTGGCGAGCTAGTGGAGGGAGAGGCCATTAGAGAGGCGGAGTTGAAGCTCAACGGAGCCACAAATCTGGAGTGTGGAAGAGTTCATGGCTTGCAGGAGAGAGCATGTGCATCTGAGGGGGCATGTAACCACCAATTTAGGTACGATTGAGACGTCAGCGCCGGCTCCATGAGGAAGTTGTGACTCAAAGAATAGTCTTTGATGTAAAGGCTGCCATTTGATGGGATGGAGGCATCAACAGACTGTAGCGTGGGTTGGCGCTTATCAGACGATTGGCTTTTTGAATGCTTGCATTGGGTGCAGCACTTTTTTTCCTTTGTCGTCGAAAACATTGTGGTACCAACAGTCAGGGAAAGTTAGGAGAGGAGGTGGCCAACCCTCCTCTATGTGTTTAGGTTTGTACACCAGGGTCGTCAGCACAGGTGCGATATGCAGTGGCTCGATGGGCAGAGTGTGCATGCTGAGTGCCAAGTGGTGCAGCAGTCTGGGGGGAGGGGGGGTAGGCTGCCCCTGCCTGCGGCCGAATGAGCTACCAGTGCAGGAGTGCCATCCTGTTGCGTGAATTCCTGCTGATGGCGCTGATGTGTGTGCAAACAGACCTGGTCAGCAATCTGCAGACGTCAACTAATGGATTCCAGGGTGTCTGGGAGGAGATGAACCTGGAGATTTGTCAGCAGTTTTGATAACCACACTGACCACAGGGATTTGTTGGGCATCACCTGGTCGCTGACCAAGAGGCACAGCTGGTGCCAAACCTGTGATGGGGTGCAGTTGCTGAGCTGTTCCTCGTACAGTATTCATGGATTAACCTCTTTTGGGGGACATGAGAGGCACTCGATGATAGCCTGTTTTGCGAGATCGTACTTCAAAGTTGGCGGCAGCGTCAGAAGTAGGTCACAGATTAGGTCTGTGTGCCCATGCCATTGAATCATGAGGCATAGGAAGTTTGAATTGTCATTGGTGATGCAGTACAGTTCGAACAATTTCTCCACCAGTGCAAACCATTTTGTGGGTTGTCCTCAGATAGTGGGGGCAGGATCAGTAACTGGCCTAGTAGTGGTGATGAAGGCACAACTAGATCTGAACCTGAGTCCCTCATATCTCTCATATGACATTGATGCTGGACCGGCGTGGTCAACGCAGGTGGGTGCGAGTGAGCAGTCTGTCGGAGCAGATTAGAATGGCACCGAAGCACTAGAAAATGATGCTGTAGAACTGTCCCATACAATGTTTACTGTGCAGAAGTCCAACATGGAAGGCATGGCCGGCGCCATGTGAAAAGCGAGCAAGGGAACAGCTCTAGTTGAAACCACCTGCAAGTTTATTTGTGGTGGTGAGGGGTGTGGAAGAGTGGACTGCATGGAGCAGCACAGTAAAATTTTCTCACCGGGCTGTTGACATGATGAGCTGGGGCCTGTTCAGAGAGGTGGAAACCACAGTTAGTATCACTATGCACCACATTGTTCACATCAGATGGGGGCTCGTAAAGTGCACTGAGGGGCCAAACGGTCACTGGAGACAGAAACTGGCCTGAAAATGCTCATGATATACACTGGGCATTGTCCACTTTGTAAACCGATTAAGCGGTAAAGCACTTAGGCATCACGGGAGCACAATCGGTACACATGGTCCGTCCCAACACTTGGCACTGTTGTAATGGTTGCATGGGTGGCTGGTATCTGATACATAGCTTGTGCACAAAATACAGAATCCATGTCAGCATTATGAAATGCAGGAACTTTGCTCCCCTCATTATCGTTTTTAAAATGCATGTGTCGATGCACACTCGCTGGAGAGGCAAAGCCTGAATCTGCAGTCACATGTTGCACTGTCAAGTGGAGAAAGTGTTGGGGTGGCAAAACTGCAGGAAACATGTAAAATCCAGGTGGTGGTTGTAATGTAATGGACTACTGAAACTACCGATACCACCGGCTGGCGAGGTGTGCGCTGCTGTCAATCAACTTGAAGGAGCAAGTGAATTTAAACTACATAAACATAAAGTGAAATATTATAAATTTGTTACAAAACTGTTAATATGACAACAATAATGAGGTATATTGCCACCGAACTAATTACAAACACTTTTCATTTTTTGTACTATGTTTTTCATATATGTAAATGTGTGATGTGTAAAATATCGATATACAACCAAGGTTGGCAGTACTGCACAGTTTGTAAGCTCTGTGAACAGGAGCCAGTTGTTGGCGGGTGTAGAGACAATGGGCAGTTGGTTTTGAGATGTCTTGTAATACGCATGCTTTGAGAAGGTCAAGGATAGAGGGAATGAAATGATGTATTGGAAAAGCTATTACATTGAAAATTATTGAATATTGTCATGATCAGCATTTATAAAATAAAAGTTGGAACTTTAACTATGTGTCAGTTCTTACACAGCAAAACACACACCCTGGACCTCAAATTGATTTAACAAACAGCGGGTGGCAAGATACATCACTGGACAACGAGCTTGCAACAACGACCAATAAAGGTAAGAAAGTTATATTAATCTAAATTCAGATTGGATGATACCCATCTTTCTCCATGTCTTCGACCCTGTATGCCAGTGTAAACATAACAAAAACGTGACTTTTTAGCTGTCATTCCCCTCTCAAGCAGACAACTATGTTGCTTCCAAGCCATGCGCCCCTAATAAATCATCCGACACCATGCCCTGCCTGTATGCAGTCATCGAACGAAACTGTTCATCGCATCATCATGTCCGAGAACCCACCTATTCACCACAAGGCTCACCGCCTTAACCCACTCAAGTTATACTCGGCTCACCAGCAAATACAGGAACTTCATGAGATGGGAATTTTACAGCCCTCCAATAGTAACTGGGCATCACCCACACACCTCACCCCTAAGCAAGATGGCTACTTTCATATGTGAGAGGAAAGCAGAAAGGTGGGAGGAGTATATAGAGGGTCTATACAAGGGTTATGTACTTGAGGACAATATTATGGAAATGGAAGAGGGTGTAGATGAAGACGAAATGGGAGATACGATACTGCGTGAAGAGTTTGATAGAGCACTGAAAGACCTGAATCGAAACAAGGCCCCTGGAGTAGACAACTTTCCATTGGAACTACTGGAGGCCTTGGGAGAGCCAGTCCTGACAAAACTCTATCATCTGGTGAGCAAGAAGTATGAAACAGGCGAAATACCCTCAGACTTCAAGAAGAATATAATAATTCCATTCCCAAAGAAAGCAGGTGTTGACAGATGTGAAAATTACCGAACAATCAGTTTAATAAGCCACAGCTGCAAAGTACTAACACGAATTCTTTACAGACGAATGGAAAAACTAGTAGAAGCCGACCTCGGAGAAGATCAGTTTGGATTCCGTAGAAATACTGGAACACGTGAGGCAATACTCACCTTACGACTTGTCTTAAAAGAAAGATTAAGGAAAGGCAAACCTACATTTCTAGCATTTGTAGACTTAGAGAAACCTTTTGACAATGTTGACTGGAATACTCTCTTTCAAATTCTAAAGGTGGCAGGGGTAAAATACAGGGAGCGAAAGGCTATTTACAATTTGTACAGAAACCAGATGGCAGTTATAAGAGTCGAGGGACATGAAAGGGAAGCAGTGGTTCGGAAGGGAGTAAGACAGGGTTGTGGCCTCTCCCCAATGTTATTCAATCTGTATATTGAGCAAGCTCTAAAGGAAACAAAAGAAAAATTCGGATTAGGTATTAAAATCCATGGAGAAGAAATATAAACTTTGAGGTTTGCCGATGACATTGTAATTCTGTCAGAGACAGCAAAGGACTTGGAAGAGCAGTTGAATGGAATGGACAGTGTCTTGAAAGGAGGATATAAGATGAACATCAACAAAAGCAAAACAAGGATAGTGAAATGTAGTCGAATTAAGTCGGTTGATGCTGAGGGAATTAGATTAGGAAATGAGACACTTAAAGGAGTAAAGGAGTTTTGCTATTTGGGGAGCAAAATAACTGATGATGGTCGAAGTAGAGAGGATATAAAATGTTGACTGGCAATGCCAAGGAAAGCGTTTCTGAAGAAGAGAAATTTGTTAACATCGAGTATAGATTTAAGTGTCAGGAAGTCTTTTCTGAAAGTATTTGTATGGAGTGTAGCCATGTATGGAAGTGAAACATGGACAATAAATAGTTAGGACAAGAAGAGAATAGAAGCTTGCAAAATGTGGTGCTACAGAAGAATGCTGAAGATTAGATGGGTAGATCACATAACCAATGAGGAAGTATTGACTAGAATTGGGGAGAAGAGAAGTTTGTGGCACAACTTGACCAGAAGAAGGGATCGGTTGGTAGGACATGTTCTGAGGCATCAAGGGGTCACCAATTTAGTATTGGAGGGCAGTGTGGAGGGTAAAAATTGTAGAGGGAGACCAAGAGATGAAGACACTAAGCAGATTCAGAAGGATGTAGGTTGCAATATGTTCTGGGAGATGAAGAAGCTTGCACAGGATAGACTAGCATGGAGAACTGCATCAAACCAGTCTCAGGACTGAAGACCACAACAACAACAACAACATTTTTTATAACATCACCCTCTCAAGTGGCTGCTCCTACGTAGAAAGTGTGTAACAACAAATAACATTGTCTTTTAGAGTTCCATTGTTCTTTTCCAGTTGCTAGCCCGGCTCTATACACATTATTGCTTCGGCTAACACTTTGATAAGTTGTGTTGTCATAGTCCAAGAGAGCAGCAGTAACATAAAATTAACAGGGATCTAGGTGAAAAAAAAATATGATTCAAGCAAGAAAATGACCCAAATTCCGAGATAGCAGCACAACTCCACGAAGAGGCAGTTGCCTACAAGGAAGTAGCAATCAAATAAGCAGATGGCTTGATCTGATGCTACTGCGATGTTGGCTCATAACTGTGGGGTAACAGAAAGAGTGTGGTTACTGTTCAATTAAATACAGATACTAGTATTACATGTTTACCTTGGTAACAAAGTCAGCTGCACTTGACATGTAGAATACACTGTGTGCCTGCTAGTGTTATAAAAAACGACACGCCCTAAGGAGTAAAGAATGCACATTCAGTCACAGAGTTTTTTTATTGTTTAGATACCTCTTCATAGTTTTGTAGAAATAGATACTGTCCCTGAAAAAACTTAAGTCATGTTGTCATGCAAGCACTCACCACTTTCTTCAAATATTTTCTAATATCATTCCATTTGCATCATGAGTATGGCCACTGAGCAAGGCGATGCACTGGTGGAAGCACTTAAACCGCATTCAAAAGGAAGGTGGTTCAAATCCCTGTCCAGAGAACCAAATTTAGATTTTCCTAAATTCTTCAAGGTAAAATCACTGGCAATATCTTTGAGAAGAACATAGCCGATTTCCTTCCCCAATACAACTTGTGCTATGCCTCTAATCACCTTGTCACTGTTAAACTTGAATCCTCCTTTTGGCATTCTGTTCTGGGCGAAACACCCGGTTTCCTATTTATTAAAGAATTTGCTTCTTCCATAATTTTTCTTTTCAAAGAAATGAAACTGCCAATGAAATTACATAATTTTAGTGTTTTCAAGAAGCAGCTAGAAGGAAATAATTATATTTAAGACTCCTGCTAAAATGATGTTACCATTTACATTGGTTTATCTTTTCTGCTGAGTCTATGACTTTGGAATTGAGGTAGATCATGCCTTTTATGTTGGTGAGCTATTTCTTACTTACTAAATGTCACACAAGACATTACTACATTTATTTAGTGTCAAGCCTGAAGAATGTAGTGTGGATAAAGGAAGGAAGGAAGGAAGGAAGGAAGGAAGGAATGTTACAGATATTGTCACATACAGGATACTATCTCATACTGAAGAAAGAGGCATATAGTGCACTATATCTTCTGGCTGTGAACTATTGTCTTGCACAACTGCTCTATTATGTTGAAATAATCTTTATGAAGGATCTAATATTTGCTGGGTAAATGAATGGATATAGGAGCAATAAATTACTCATCAGTCTTATATTTTTATATTATCAAATATTTAAAACACTAATAACAAACATTTAATACACTGTATTAAAATACTTTTAACTTCACAAAAAGAGCAACTGCGTAGGATGACCATATGTTTTATACAGTACAACAGTAATAACAGTTACTTATTCATCAAGGAAATTTTCTACCAGCTTGTTGAAATCTTCTGCATATCGCAAGTGTACATTATGTTTCCCATCCTTGAAAACATATTTCCTGAAACAATTACTTTAAATTATTGGTGATCCTACATTATAGGCACAAATTAAAGCAAACAAGAACTAAAGCAACTTTCAATACTAAAAGCATAATCCACTTGCCAAAGATGCCAAACCACACTAAGCAAGCAAATATTTTCATGGACATTTACATATTTAGGTCTCCCTCTACACACACTGAAACACAATGCAAAATGCCTATCATGTGAATACTGTTGGGGCGTGGCAATAGGCTAGTTGCAGATTCCAAGAAATAAATCTTGCTCTCCCACTCCTTGTTTGCATATACAGTACATGTTGAAAGCCACTGTGCAATCCACAGCAGTGGGTACTTTGTGATAATACTAGTCATGGTACTTCTACCTCACATATGGAGAATGAGGAAAAATGAATATTTATAATCACTGGTATGGTACATGCCATAATCTCATCTTATTCTCATGGCCCCTGCCCAAAGACAGCTGGGGCAAGTGGCCTGCCACCCAAGCAGCAAAGAGAAAGGCACCATTCTACATGCCATCAGAGTTTACCTTTTACTTTACAATGCAGATAGTAACACCTGATGCGTCTGTTAATCAACTGCCTGCTGTTCAAGAGCTGGTGTAGTATGCAGTAAAGCATATATACACCAAAACTAAAATCTCTGCCTGTGTCCACCATTACGGTATTCTCAAAAATCACCACTTGGGACCAAACACAAAATTTATTTTATTTTTGATCAGGATTTGCATTAGCAGGGAAAAATGAAGTATTTGGTAGATGCTCATCCTAGATAAACAACCCCGAGAACTTCCAGTAGAATATCACAAAAATACTTTGAAAGTACAAACAGGAAGAAAAGGAGCAGGCTGCTGCTCTATACACCACCACCACCACCACCACCAGCAGCAGCAGCAGCAGCAGCATGAGTTGTCACTGTAGAGAATTTGGCCATCAGCAGGCCAAGTATGAGCTCCACACAAGCTACCACACATCACTGACAATGAGAACTTTAGTAACCATTGGCACACATGGCTGAAGTTTTGAAGCCAATTCCTTTCATATTAGATGAAACTGACAAGTTTGTGCATCATTATGACCCAGCTGTAACAATGGCAATTGAGCCAGGAATAAACTAGGGACTCACGAGATGCCAATTACTAATAAAGGACGTCACCAAAATTCTTATGGAAAAGGGGCAATCTGAGACCTATAAACAGCTAAATTAAACTATTTAATGCTCAGGGCAACAGAGTACTAAGGAACTCCCTCAGTGTACAGTCAGGATAAATCACCTGCAATGGCAGTTCCAGCAAGCCAGGGACAGAATCATGGCTGCAGATGAATTTAACTGAAGTTCAGCACTTGTTCAGAAACTCAGCTTTGTTGCTTTCACACAAAACCTATCTTACAATGGTAAAAATAATGGTTGGGTACTGGGATGAATATACTTCATACATGAAATTGAGTCAGATGAAAGCGATATTTCAGTAAAGGAAAACCAAGAATGGAACCACAGTGCAGTGAAATACTAGATATGAATCTTCCATTACAGGAAGGCTGTGTATAAGAAATGCATGGTGGGAAGCAGAAACGGTGATGCAAATACCCAAGGATTTGTATTGGAAAATGAAAATCCAGCCGATAAATCGAAGCCCGAAACGATATTTTCAGGAAATTTCAAGAAAAGATAGACTAAGAATAGCCATATGTGGATGCTGTAGCATTTCAAGACACAAGGAACTTCATGTGAATGTAGGAACTATAACTTGCCAAATATGTAACAAAAAGGGGCTATACGGCTCATAAACATAGAGGGAAGTGCATGGATACTATGTAGACAAACATTGAGGAACACTAAATCTCAAAGACAGAGAAACTGAAAACTACAATGAGCATTATGTTCATCCATTCCCAGGCCATCTTGACATAGAACACACAGGAAAAGCATTATTATGTGGAAATGCAGTCTATATAGTAGGGCAGCAATACTAAAGTTAATTATTATTAGACAGCACATTACAGATCAGTTTAACAAAATTTGCCCATTTTACAATTCTCATATGCACAAATAAAACTGATTGCAGGAGCAGTAAGAGAATAATGGAAGATGCCTCAAGCATGGCAAAACAAACACTAAAGAGAGCAGGTCAAACCTTGCTCATAGCCCACACCTTCCATGTAATCAGATTGAGATTATTTTAGCATCTGATGGGATAATGGGATGGTACTTCTTTATAGAGTGTACAGGTGTTACAACTTGTTGATCAACAAACAGAACATTTTAGCAAAGACAGTAGTAGAATGTAGTTCACATGGGACCCAAGAAAAGAGCAAAAAAGAACGTCACCAGAATAAGATAAGATGGATACCAAGTCAGATAACAGAACACCTGGAAGTCTTGCTCAAAATTGGAATTCCACCATAGAGCAAAATTCTGTAAACAAAAATGGCACTGATCTGTTAGAGGAGGGATTTGGGGGTGAGGCTAGGTTGGTTGATTGGGGTTGAAGGGACCAAACAGCAAGGTCATCAGTCCCTTGTTACAAAGGCGGTCAGTTCCGACAGAGGGACAGCTCAGAAGAGTCAAAAACGATAAAAGGTAAAAGGTAAAAGGTAAAAGGCTAAAAAAGTGCAGTTGTGTCGTCAATGATAAAAACACAAGGAGGGAAGTCAGTAAATGGGCAACCTCAAGAGAGGAAATATCCCACCTGTGATGCAGTACAAGCAAGACCACATGCTATTTAAAAGCGTTCAACCGCCAGAGTGTAAAAGGGCGGATTGTAAAAGGGATTAAACAAACCTAAAAGGCGATAAAAACAGTAAAAGGGAAAAAAGAAGGAACATGGCCAGGGAGGGGAGTCAGGAATCTCCAAGCACAGCCTACAGTGGGAGACATCCCAACCCTCACCGCCCTGCCCCTACTCCAGAGGGAGATGAAAATCCTTAAAACTGAGAATAAAAACCACTTTCACGGAGGAAACTGAGAACCAGTTCAACCATCCGGGAATCGTCTGCTAATATTAAGGGTAAAGTGCAGGGAAGTCTGTACTTAGTACGCAGAGCTAAAAGAAGGGGGCATTCCACCAAAATGTGGGCCACTGACTGGAAAGCTCCACAACCACAAAGTGGGGGTGGCTCACCACGCAAAAAAAAACCATGGGTCAGCCTGGTATGGCTGATGCGAAGACGACAGAGGGTGGTTGAGTCCTTTCGCGAGAGGCGTAAGGAAGAACGCCATGGGACAGGTGTCACCTTAATCGCACGAAGTTTATCAGACAAGGAGGTAGCCTCCCAGGATGTGGCCCATGATTGCGCAAAGTGGGATTTGAGATGAAGCCGTAAATCCGCCACAGGAGGGGTGACAGGGAATGGGGGGTAAGTGACTGCTCCCCCAGCCAAACGATCAGCAAGCTCATTTCCTTGGATGCCCACATGGCCAGGGACCCAAAGGAAGCTAACAGAACAAGCAGCATGGTGGAGATCAGCGAGATGGTCATGGATGGAGGAGACCAAGGGATGACGGGAGAAACACTGGTCAAGTGCCTGAAGGCCACTCATTGAGTCTGTACATAACAAAACGCGATTGAGCTTGGACTGTTTAATAAAGGCCAGGGCCCGGGAGACCGCCATCAATTCCGCAGTGAACACCCCACATGCATTTGGCAGGAGATGATTTTCCATGCCTACAGAGGAGGTGAAGGCATAGCCCACACGATCAGCAGATTTAGAGCCATCAGTGTAAAAAACAACAGCATCCCGAAACTCAGATAAAATGCGGCGGAAAAAACAACGGAACACCATCGGGGGAACGGAATCTTTCGGACCTCGGCAGAGATCCATCCGAACTCGGGGCCGAGGAACTAACCAAGGAGGTGTGTTGGGGAGGGAACGTGGGATACAGGAAAAGGAAGGAAGCTGAAAATCACGGCGAAGAGACGCTAGGCGGAGCCCAACCGGTAAACCCGCCCGAGGGCGGGAGTCAGGTGGGCGACTTCCTTGGGCAGGGAACAGGATAGAATAGGAAGGATGAGTGGGAGAGGAACGGACAGCGATTGCATACGAAACCAGAAGCTGGGAGCGCCGAACGGAAAGGGGGGGGATCCCAGCCTCAACCAGGAGACTATCAACAGGGCTAGTCGGGAAGGCACCGATGGCCAAATGGATACCACGATGGTGGACCGGATCCAAGAGGCGCAATGTAGAAGGGGCAGCTGAACCGTAAACTTGACAACCATAGTCCAAGCGAGACAACACTAAGGCCCGATAAAGGTGGAGGAGAGTGGAACGGTCAGCACCCCAAGAGGTGTGGGCAAGGAAGCGAAGGACGTTTAGTTTACGGAAACATCCTATCTTCAGGCGTCTGATATGAGGCAGCCAAGTGAGCTTGTTGTCGAAAAGAAGGCCAAGGAAACGAAACTGTGGGACCACAGGTAATCGTTGTGCATTGAGATAGAGCTCTGGATCGGGGTGGACTGTCACACGACGACAAAAGTGGACCACTCGCGATTTTAAAGGAGAAAACTGAAATCCGTGTGAGATGGTCCATGCAGAGGCACGCCGTATAGCACCCTGGAGCTGCCGCTCTGCAGCGGCCATCGAAGAGGAACTAACCCAAATGCAGAAATCATCCACATACAGAGCAGGAGTGACCAAAGGACCGACGGAGGCCACAAGTCCATCTATAGCAATGAGGAACAGAAGTACACTCAATACGGAACCCTGAGGGATGCCATTCTCCTGGGTTCGCGGAGAACTTAAAACTGTACCAACCCTAACGCTAAACAAACGATGAAACAAGAACTGGCGGATAAAAATCGGGAGTGGGCCCCGAAGACCCCACTCATGAAGTGTAAGTAAGATATGATGGCGCCAAGCCGTATCATAGGCCTTGCGAAGGTCGAAAAATACAGCAACCAAATGGCGGCGCTGGGAAAAGGCCTGTCGAACTGCGGATTCCAAGCGAAGTAAATGATCGATCGGAGACCGTCCCTCTCGGAAGCCACACTGGTAAGGGGACAACAGACGCCGAGATTCGAGGACCCAAGTGAGCCGACGGGCTACCATCCGTTCAAGTAACTTACAAACAACATTCGTCAGACTAATTGGCCGATAGCTGTCGACGAACAGGGGGTTCTTACCGGGCTTAATGACGGGAACCACGATGCTATCCCTCCATTGAGAAGGGAAGTCACCCTGGAGCCAAATACGGTTAAATACCCGGAGAAGATGTCGCTGTTGTGGAGCACTGAGATGTTGAAGCAGTTGGTTATGAATGGAGTCTGGGCCAGGGGCCGTATCATGAGAAGAGGAGAGTGCGGAAAGAAGTTCCCATTCAGTAAAAACGTCGTCGTATGATTCTGACTGGCTGGGGGTAAAACATAAGGCGGAAGCTTCGGCCCGCTGTTTCTGGGGAAGGAAAGCAGCCGGATAGGAGGCTGATGCCGACGCTGTTGCAAAATGGGTCGCAAGGTGTTCCGCGAGAATCAACGGGTCCGTGCAAAGGCCATCCGGGAGGTGAAGACCCGGGAGGGTAGACTGCCGATGGCAACCTTGGAGAGAGCGAAGTGTAGCCCATACCCGCGACAGAGGGACAGCAGAACCGAGGGAAGAAACAAAGTGTTCCCAACACATCCGTTTGCTCCGTTTGATTAAGTAACGGGCTTTTGCGCGAAGGCGTTTAAAGGTAATAAGATTGGCAACGGATGGATGCCTCTTAAGGTGTTGCAAAGCTCGACGGCGATCACGGATGGCAACGGCAATGTCCGAACTCCACCAAGGGACCTGCCGGCGGCGAAATGGTCCAGATGAGCGCGGGATAGCAAGGCTAGCAGCGTGAACAATCGCGTCAGACATGTCACGTATGACATCATCAATACCATCCGACAATGAGGGAGAAAAAACGACCTGTGCAGTATACAGAGGCCAATTGGCACGTTTGAAGGACCAACGAGGTGATCTGTCCATAGGGGAGCGGGAAGGGAGCGAGAGAATCAACGGGAAGTGGTCACTATCGCAAAGGTCGTCGTGCGGTGACCATTGTAGGGAAGGGAGGAGGGAGGGAGAAGAGAGAGAAAGATCAATGGCAGAAAAGCTACCATGACCGGCACTGAAATGGGTAGGGGAGCCATCGTTAAGAAGGCACAAGTCGTGGTCGGTAATAAACTGGTCAATGAGATGACCCCGACTAGATGGAAATGCACTGCCCCACAAGGGATGATGTGCATTAAAATCGCCAAGTATAAGGAAGGGAGGAGGAAGTTGCTGAAGGAGGGCACTTAAGGAGGCAGGTGTAGGAGTTCTGTCAGGAGGGAGATACAGATTGCAAATTGTGACCCCAGAGTCCAGGTGGATCCTAACAGCAACTGCTTCCAATGTAGTTTGGAGAGGAATCCACGTGCTGGCAATGTCCGTTCGGACCAACGTGCAAACTCCGCCAGACGCCCGTAGGGGGCCGACCCGATTTCGACAGAAAGCACGGAAGCCACGGAGGGTTGGTGAGTGACCACCAGTAAAATGAGTTTCTTGTAGAACCACACAAGCCGCAGAGTAAAACGAAAGAAGGGATTGCAACTCCGGTAGGTGACGGTAATAGCCATTACAGTTCCATTGGATAGCCAAAGAACGATGAGTCAATTGGGGGGTGAACAGGCTAATGTCAGTCATGCCGGTGGGTCACCACCCGTCACCGACAAGGAGGGGGCGACATCCATGAATAACAGGTCAGAGTCAGGTTGTGGAGATGGGGACAAGACCTCTGGCGACACCAGAGACTCCTTGTCCCGGGACTTGTGCTTCTTCTTTCTTTCTGTTTGGGATCGTGGAGGGCTGTGCAACAAAATGGAGCCAGCCACAGCAAGATCGGGAACAGAAAGAGAGTGGGCGATCTGGGGGCCCGCAGACCGTGGTTCTCGTGGTGGCCGCGTGGCAGCAGACCTTTGGCCTGGAAGGTGCCGGGAAGGGGGATCCCGCGAGGGGCGCCCATGACCGGCAGACGCCGAAGAAGCAGGACACTTCTCCAGCCGGGGAGAGGAAGCGGTGCCCGGAGGGGATGGTGTGGGAACCGCAGGGGGAGGGGGGAGGAAAGGGGTTCGGGACTGGGGTAAGGAATGAGGAGGAGGGGGTGAAGATACTGCTGAAGCATAACTAGTTGTCAGGGTCACTGGATGAAGGCGTGTATACTTTTTACGGGCCTCGGTATAGGTGAGACGATCAAGAGTCTTATACTCCTGTATCTTTTTCTCTTTCTGATACACTGGGCAATCCAGTGACCGTGAAGAATGATTCCCACGACAATTTACGCACACAGGAGGGGGAACACAGGAACTTCCCTCATGGAACGGATGTCCACAGTCACCACAGAGGGGGGCCTGCGAACAGCGCGAAGACATGTGGCCAAAACGCAAACACTTGAAACATCGCATAGGTGGTGGGATGTATGGCTTCACGTCACACCGATAGACCATAATCTTGACCTTCTCAGGGAGGGTGGGGACAAGATAAAGGCACCAGTGTCAACGCGGTTGTCCTTCGGACCCCTCTGAACCCGCCGAACAAAGTGAACCCCCCGCCGGCTTAGATTGTCCCGAAGTTCCTCATCAGATTGAAGGAGGAGGTCTCTATGGAAAATTACACCTTGCACCATGTTCAAGGACTGGTGTGGGGTAATTGACACAGGAATCGTACCAAGATGGGTACAGGCACGGAGAGCTGCAGACCGGGTAGCTGAAGCGGTTTTAATCAACAGCGACCCAGACCGCATCTTGCTGATAGAGTCCACCTCGCCAAACTTGTCTTCGATGTGTTCAACAAAAAACATAGGTTTCGTATGAGTAAAAGTATCCCCATCAGTTCTGGCGCAAACCAGATAGCGAGGGAAAGGTTTCGCCCCCAGCCGACGAGCCTGGCCCTCCTCCCAGGGGGTAGCCACGGAAGGGAAGGCGGAAGGGGCAGAGGAAGCAGCACGTGAAGAATCTTTTCCAGTCAAAGAGACGGCCGGAGAACGGCCAGAGTTGTGGACTCTCATGCGTTTCATGAGCATAGTGTCCGCCCTGATACCACCCACTCCGATCAGGGGCTCTCCTCATGGGCGCCACCCAGCCACAGCAAGGGCCGTCTGGCACGGCGGCCATTGCTGGGAGTTCCGATGCTCCAGGACGACAAGCAACCACTCCTAGGCTTACATGAGGAGGTCACAGCTCAGGTATCAGACGTGTGATCCCTGTGTTTTCAGGGGGCTCAACCAAAAGGGTACATAGCGACCCCACCACACGGGCTGGCTACCGTGCTGGCTATGGACCCTAGCGTCAAACAACGACGTAAAGGAAACGATGGAATCAATGATGATGGCACACGCTGGAGACACTAGGTAAGGTGCTCTTCCCCAAATGGCTCACACTACGGAAGAAAATTTAGTGATGGAGGTCAAACCCCAGAGGGGACCAGAGAATACCAAAAGGATGAAGGAATTACAGAACAAGGCCGAATTGCAAGGTCAACAGAACCAGGAGAATAGCAGGGCCAACATAAGGAGGGACACCATAAGTAGGGACACCAAGAGAGGGAGAGGAGAGGTCGGAGGGAAGGATGAAGGACAGGAAAGGAGGGGAAGGGAAAGGAAATGCAGCCCGGAAAAAGAAGGAAGGCTGCAATAGCTCGGGGCTCCGTGCTCGCCATGCACGTACTCACGAAAGGACCGCGAGCCCCCTGGGGGGGGTGAGGCTAGGAAGTGGGAGAGGGGGGAAGGATGGGATGGGCGAGAGGGAGAGAGAAGAGAGAGAAGAGAGAGAAGAGGGAGGGGGGAGAGGGAGGGGGGAGAGGGAGGGGGGAGAGGGAGGGGGGAGAGGGAGGGGGGAGAGGGAGGGGGGAGAGGGAGGGGGGAAGAGGGAGGGGGGAAGAGGGAGGGGGGAAGAGGGAGGGGGGAGAGGGAGGGGTGAAGAGGGAGGGGGGAGAGGGAGGGGGGAGAGGGAGGGGGGAGAGGGAGGGGGGAGAGGGGGGGGGAGAGGGGGGGGAGAGGGGGGGGGAGAGGGAGGGGGGAGAGGGAGGGGGGAGAGGGAGGGGGGAGAGGGAGGGGGGAGAGGGAGGGGGGAGAGGGAGGGGGGAGAGGGAGGGGGGAGAGGGAGGGGGGAGAGGGAGGGGGGAGAGGGAGGGGGGAGAGGGAGGGGGGAGAGGGAGGGGGGAGAGGGAGGGGGGAGAGGGAGGGGGGAGAGGGAGGGGGGAGAGGGAGGGTGGAGAGGGAGGGGGGAGAGGGAGGGGGGAGATTGGTTGGTTTGTGGGGGTTAAAGGGACCAGACTACTTAGGTCATCGGTCCCTTGTTCCATGACCATAACAATACACGAAGAAAAGTCCAACAAGCAATAAACACATAACAGAGACGACAAGGGACGACACAGTACAAGAAAGACATAGACGAAGACCAGAGAAAAGAGATTAAAAGACACACAGAGTGCGACGGTCATTGGCCGACCATGAAAATAAAACTGGAAAGGTCAACAACCAAGGGACACATTAAAACACCACAAACTAAAACCCCAGGCTTAAAGCCACAGTCGACACTAAAAAAAATAAAAGGGGACTCTCATATTGAATGATAAAAACCCCCTGCTCGAATAAAACGGAGAACTAAGTCAGCCATAGTAGAGTCATCGGTTAAAAGAGCAGGGAGTGTATCAGGCAGCGCGAACGTCTGCCTGAGGGCAGTTAAAAGTGGGCAGTCTAGTAAGACGTGTACCACGGTCAGGGCCAATCCGCAGCGACAGAGAGGCGGGTCGTCACGGCACAAGAGATATGCATGCGTGAGCCGGGTATGTCCTATGCGGAGCCGGCAGAGGACGACAGCGTCCTTGCGAGACCCCCGCATGGAGGAGCGCCACACACTGGTTGTCTCCTTGACTGCCCGAAGTTTGTTGGGAGAGGGCAGGGTGCGCCACTCATCACGCCAAGCAGCAAGGACCTTCTGCCGCAATACGGATCGGACGTCACTCTCTAAAAGACCGATCTCCACGGCCGGGGAACTGACTGCCTGTTTCGCCAGTTCGTCAACCCGCTCGTTACCCGGGATGCCGACGTGACCCGGGGACCAAACAAAGGTGACAGAGCGGCCGCAACGGACGAGAGTATGGAGGGACTCCTGGATGGCCATCACCAGACGGGAACGAGGGAAACACTGGTCAAGAGCTCGTAAACCGCTCAGGGAGTCACTACAGATGACAAAGGACTCACCTGAGCGGGAGCGGAGAAACTCTAGGGCACGATAGATGGCAACCAACTCGGCAGTGTATACACTGGAGCCAGCTGCCAATGACCGTTGCTCACAATAATCCCGTAGAGTGAGAGCGTAACCAGTGTGACCAGAGACTACCGAACCGTCGGTGTAGGCCACCGCCGCGTTCGGAAACTCGGCCAGGATGGAAAGAAAGCGGCGGCGGAGGGCCTCCGGAGGCACTGAGACCTTCGGACCCTGTGCCAAGTCGAGCCGAAGGCACGGTCGGGGCACACTCCACGGGGGCAGACGGAGATTGGCCCGGAAAACAGGCGGCAGAGGAAAAAAGTCAAGGCCACGGAGAAGGTCCCGGAGGCGAACCGCAATGGGACACCCTGACCGGGGCCGCCTGTCTGGAACATGGACGATCGAGCGCGGGAACAGGAGACGGTAGTTTGGATGCCCTGGCATGCTATAAACGTGCGCGGCATAGGCGGCCAGAAGGCGGTCACGCCGGAACCGCAAGGGAGGGACACCAGCCTCCACAAGTATGCTGTCGACGGGGCTTGTCCGGAACGCTCCCGTGGCGAGGCGGATCCCGCAGTGGTGTATGGGATCCAGCAATCGCAACGCCGAAGGCGAGGCAGAACCGTACGCCACACACCCATAATCAAGGCGGGACTGGATCAGCGTTTGATATAGGTGGAGGAGGGTGGACCGGTCGGCACCCCACCTGGTGTGGCTTAAGCAACGGAGAGCGTTTAAGTGCCGCCAGCATGTTTGCTTCAGCTGCCTAATATGGGGCAGCCAAGTCAACCGTGTATCGAACACCAATCCCAAGAACCGATGCGTCGCGACCACAGCAAGAGGTTCACCGTCAAGGTAAAGGCGCGGCTCAGGGTGAACCGTGCGACGCCGGCAGAAATGCATAACGCAGGTCTTCGCGGCCGAAAACTGGAAGCCGTGCGCTACAGCCCATGACTGCGCCTTGCGGATGGCACCTTGCAGCTGCCGTTCAGCAGCGGCGATGCCACTGGAGCTGTAATATAGGCAGAAGTCGTCCGCATATAAAGAAGCCGCGACGGACGACCCCACCGCCTCAACAAGCCCATTGATGGCAATTAAAAACAGGGACACACTGAGGACAGACCCCTGTGGGACCCCGTTCTCCTGGACCCGGGAGGAACTATGCGACGCAGCTACTTGCACGCGGAAGGAACGATACGAAAGAAAATTCTGAATAAAAATCGGGAGCGGGCCCCTAAGGCCCCACTCATGAAGTGTGGCCAGGATGTGATGGCGCCAAGTCGTATCGTATGCCTTCCGCATGTCGAAGAAGACGGCAACCAGATGTTGGCGGCGCGCAAAGGCTGTACGGATGGCAGACTCCAGGGAGACCAGATTATCGACGGCAGAGCGGCCTTTACGGAACCCACCCTGAGACGGAGCCAGAAGGCCCCGAGACTCGAGGAGCCAACTCAACCTCCGGCTCACCATACGTTCCAGCAACTTGCAAGGAACGTTGGTGAGGCTTATGGGGCGATAGCTGTCCACCTCCAGCGGGTTCTTGCCAGGTTTCAATACGGGGAGGACTATACTTTCCCGCCATTGAGACGGGAAAACACCCTCGACCCAGACGCGATTGAAAAGATCTAGGAGGCGTCGCTGGCAAGGCACTGAGAGGTGTTTCAGCATCTGGCTGTGAATGCGGTCTGGTCCAGGAGCCGTATCAGGGCAAGCAGAAAGTGCGCTCTGGAATTCCCATTCGCTGAAAGGAGCATTGTACGACTCCGCGTGGCGCGTGTGAAAGGAAAGCCTCCGACTTTCCAACCGCTCTTTCCGGGAGCGGAAGGCCAACGGGTAGTTCGTTGACGCGGAACACTGAGCAAAATGCTCTGCTAACCGGTCCGCAATCGTGTCGGAGTCGGTGCACACTGCTCCATTCAGCGAAAGCCCAGGGACAGAGACAGGTGGCCGATAGCCTTGGAGTCGCCGAATCTTGGCCCAAACCTGCGATGCGGAGGTACGGACGCCAATGGTGGAAACATAACGTTCCCAGCACTCCTGCTTCCGTTGGCGAATAAGGCGTCGGGCTCGGGCGCGGAACTGTTTAAAAGCAATGAGGGTCTCCAACGACGGGTGCCGCTTATGGCGCTGAAGAGCCCGCCGGCGATCTCGAATCGCCTCTGCGATCTCGGGCGACCACCACGGCACAGTCCTCCGCCGAGGTGCCCCGGATGGACAGGGAATCGCAGATGCCGCCGCAGAAACGATGCTGGTGGTGACCGACTGAACCACCGCATCAATCGGATCAGTGGAAGGAGGTGCGATCACTGCGACAGATGTAAATAAGTCCCAATCAGCCTTATTCAGAGCCCATCTGGAGGGGCGTTCAGAAGAGTGACGCTGTGGCAGTGACAGAAAGATGGGGAAATGGTCACTACCACATAAGTCGTCATGGACCCTCCAGTGGATGGATGGTGAAAGTCCGGGGCTGCAAATAGAAAGGTCAATGGCCGAAAACGAGCCATGGACCGCACTAAAGTGGGTCGCCTCTCCCGTGTTTAAAAGGCAGAGGTCAAGCTGTGACAGAAGAGTCTCGACATCTCTGCCCCGGCCAGTAATCGCGGCGCTACCCCACAAGGGGTTATGGGCGTTAAAGTCGCCCAGCAACACAAAGGGAGGCGGCAGTTGTCCTATCAATGCAGCCAACACATGACGAGAGACATCACCATCCGGCGGAAGGTACAAACTGCAGACAGTAATAGGCTGAGGCGTCCACATCCTTACAGCGACAGCCTCTAAGGGTGTATGAAGAGGCACATACTCGCTGTAGATAGAGTTAAGGACGTAGACGCAGACTCCACCAGACACCCTTTCATAAGCTGCCCGGTTCTTATAATAACCCCGATACCCTCGTAGGGCAGGGGTCCGCATTGCCGGAAACCACGTTTCCTGGAGGGCAATGCAGAAGAAAGGGTGACTGCTGACGAGTTGGCGGAGCTCAGCAAGGTGGTGGAAAAAACCGCTGCAGTTCCACTGGAGAATCACTTTGTCCATGGGCGAAATAGGCGTGAAGGGACCGAGGAGGCAGATCACGTCACTGGGTCACCTGCTGTCACCGATCGAGGACCAGTACAATCGGCGTCCTTGGCGTCTGAGGGTATGGCGAGATCCAGGTCCTCAGCGGACGCCATGATCTCCACCTCATCCTCAGACGCAGAGCCTGTATGGAGCGGTGGGGCGGATGCCACCGCGCGTTCCTTGGCCTTAGAGGCCTTCTTCTTCTTCGTCTTCTCTCTCTGCTCCTTGGGCTTTACTGGCTGGGAGGGCTCCACCGAGTCAGTCTCCGGGACGGAGGAGGAGCGGGAAGCCCTGCGACCAGCCGCTGGCCTGCTTTTCAGCCATTGGCTGACGCCACCCTTCCCAGAGGTGGAAACCTGGGAAGGGAGGGACCCGAGGGATCCCTTGCGAGAGAGAGTCGCCGAAGAAGTCGGACGCTTCTCCGGCTTAGAGTTGGGGACTTGTGTCCCCGATGGTTGGGGGGTCGTTGCTCCTGGGGTAGGTGCTGCAGGAGCAACAGATGGGGAAGTGCCCCCCACCATCAAGGGGGCAGGTGTAGTATTCCGGCTCAGAGGGTTCAGTGGAATCGGTGCAGCAGATGACAAAACTACTGTTTTGGCAGCGGTGGCATAGGAGCTGGTCAGAGCCACAGGATGTAGCCTCTCGTATTTCCGCTTAGCCTCAGTATAGGTCATGCGGTCCAGGGTCTTATATTCCATGATCCTTCGTTCTTTCAGTAGAACCTTGCAGTCTGGCGAGCAAGGGGAATGGTGTTCGCCGCAGTTCACACAGATGGGAGGCGGCGCACATGCAGTATTAGGATGTGAAGGGCGTCCACAATCTCTGCATGTCATGCTGGAAGTACACCGAGATGACATGTGGCCGAACTTCCAGCATTTGAAACACCTCATCGGGGGAGGGATAAAGGGCTTCACATCACATCGGTAGACCATCACCTTGACCTTTTCGGGTAGGACGTCACCCTCGAAGGCCAAGATGAAGGCACCGGTGGCTACCTGATTATCCCTCGGACCCCGATGGACGCGCCGGACGAAGTGAACACCCCGCCGTTCTAAATTGGCGCGTAGCTCGTCGTCTGACTGCAAGAGTAGGTCCCTATGGAATATAATGCCCTGGACCATGTTGAGACTCTTATGGGGTGTGATCGTGACGGAAACATCCCCCAACTTGTCACAAGCGAGTAACCGCCGTGACTGTGCAGAGGATGCCGTTTTGATCAATACTGCCCCAGAGCGCATTTTGGACAAGCCCTCCACCTCCCCAAACTTGTCCTCCAAGTGCTCGACAAAAAACTGAGGCTTGGTCGCCATAAACGATTCCCCATCGACTCGTGTACAGACTAAATAGCGAGGTGAATAAGGTTCGCTGCCAACCGTAGCCTTTCGTTCCTCCCATGGTGTGGCCAGGGAGGGGAACGATTGTGGATCATATGCCTGAGCGTTATATTGAGGCCGAGAACGCTTAGAGACTGCTGGCGGCTGGCCGCCAGCAAGAGATGGTGTACCACGCTTCATCGCGGGTCATCCGCCCTGATGCCACCTACTCCGACCAAGGGCCCTCCCCACGGGCGCCACCCAGCCTCAGCAACGACCACCTGGCGGGATGGCCATTGCCGGGAGTCCCGATGCCCCAAGCAGACAGGCATCTACTCCTTGGCATACGCGGGGAGTTAACGGCGCAGGCATCAGTAGAGCGATCCCTGTGTTGTCAGGGGGCTACAACCGACAGGGTACATGGCGGCCCCACCACAACGGACTGGCTACCGAGCTGGATTTCAGGTGAAATGTAGTCCATGATCGTCATTGGCGCATAAAGCGACACAGCAGAGCAGACTGCAAAAAACCGCACCCAAGAACAAAGCCACGCCCTAGAGATGGTGAGTGGGCGGGACAGCTATGAGACGACGACCAACCAAGCTAGAGATGGTAATGAGCGATGAACACATTGCACCTTGTAAGGCGCCCTTCCCCAATCAGCTCGCTCTTCGGGAGAATTTAGAAGATGGAGGTCAAACCCGGTAGGGGACCATCACATAAGGCCGAAACGTTTGAGACTCCTTTTAGTCGCCTCTTACGACAGGCAGGAATACCGTGGGCCTATTCTTACCCCCGAACCCACAGGGGGGGCCACGCCCTAGAGATGGTGAGTGGGCGGGACAGCTATGCGACGACGACCAACCAAGCTAGAGATGGTAATGAGCGATGGACACATTGCACCTTGTAAGGCGCCCTTCCCCAATCAGCTCGCTCTTCGGAAGAATTTAGAAGATGGAGGTCAAACCCGGTAGGGGACCATCACTTAAGGCCGAAACGTTTGAGACTCCTTTTAGTCGCCTCTTACGACAGGCAGGAATACCGTGGGCCTATTCTCACCCCCGAACCCACAGGGGGGGGAGGGGGGAGAGGGAGGGGGGAGAGGGAGGGGGGAGAGGGAGGGGGGAGGGGGAGGGGGGAGAGGGAGGGGGGAGAGGGAGGGGGGAGAGGGAGGGGGGAGAGGGAGGGGGGAGAGGGAGGGGGGAGAGGGAGGGGGGAGAGGGTGGGGGGAGAGGGTGGGGGGAGAGGGTGGGGGGAGAGGGTGGGGGGAGAGGGTGGGGGGAGAGGGTGGGGGGAGAGGGTAGGGGGAGAGGGTAGGGGGAGAGGGTAGGGGGAGAGGGTAGGGGGAGAGGGAGGGGGGAGAGGGTGGGGGGAGAGGGTGGGGGGAGAGGGTGGGGGGAGAGGGTGGGGGGAGAGGGAGGGGGGAGAGGGAGGGGGGAGAGAGAGGGGGGAGAGGGTGGGGGGAAAGAGAGAGAGGGGGGAGGGGGGATCAGCACAAGCTACTCAAGATAACATCTACGATTAATACTACAATATGGGAAACAGTATGTTCAGAGATACTACAATTCAACAGACTCTGAAGGTGGTCTAATTGCCAGATTAGCCCTCCGCTTTAGTGCCAGGAAGGAGGAATTCTTTTCTGGTCAGGGAGTTGGAGTTGTTCCATCAGGGGAAGGGAATAGTAACTGCGGGACAGGAGTAAAGGGAAGACGGACAGGATAGAGGGAGGAAGTGGAAGAGGAAGGGGGTGCAACTGAAGTAAATGCAGATATTAAAGATGCTGGGTGGAGACAGCTGAATTACTGTCTGGCCTCAAAGTAGAATAGATGATCGAGAGTTTTGAATTTCTTAATCTACCTTTCATTTCTATAGATCAGGTAATCCTGTGAACAGGGAGAATGTGGGCCAGAACAGTTCACACACTTGGGCAGTGGGGTGCAAGGACTTCACACACTGATAGGTCAGCTGCAGGCATCACAAATAGCATTCACTTCATATTGCAAAAACTTGTGACCAAAATGGAGACACTGGAAACAGTGCATGGGAGGTGTGATATAGAGCTTCACATCACAATGGTAAATAATGAATTTGACTTTTTCCAGAAGAGTACCCCATCAAAAGCAAGGATGAAAGCACTGGTATCAATACAATTGTCCTCGAGACCTCTCTGGACTCAATGGGCAAAATGAATGCCGTGCCACACCAGATTAATACTGAGTTGCTCACCAAATTCAAGGATGAGATCCCTGTGAAAAATAGTGCCTTGGGTCATATTTAAGGACTGGTGGGGAGTTATGTTCACCCAAATGTCTCCTAAGTGCTTGCAAGCATAAAGGGAAGTCAATTGAATGGTAGAATAGGTTTTAATCTGTAGAGAACCTGACCGCATCTTCCTACGTGAGGCAACTTCACCAAACTTATGTTCGATATGTTCTACAAAAAAGAATTATTTGGTAGTGGCAAGTCTCTCCCCTGACTGTCCTGGAACAAAACTAACAACAGGGAAAGGGCTTCACTCCAAGCTGGTGGGCCTGGCCCCCATCCCAGGGAGTGGTAGTGGGGGGGGGGGGGGGGGGAGGCTGAGGAAGCAAAAGTAAGAGCAGAGAGAGAACCACGCCTGTCTGAAGACATAGCCATGCAAGAGCAGCCAGAAATATGGAGCTTAGCACACTTCATGCACAGAGCATCTGTCCTGGTATCACCCAATCCAGTCAGGGGCTGTCCCTGTGGTTATCACACAGCCATGGCAAGGGCTGCCTGGCACGGCAGTCGTTGCCGGGAGTTCTGATGCCCCAAAAAGATGAGCAACCACTCCTAGGCATACATGATGTGGTGACAGCTCAGGTATTGGAAATATCATCCATGTGTTGTAAGGGGTTTCAGTCAGGTAGGTACAAAACATCCCCAACACATGGGCTGGCTACATGTGCTGGTGACCTAGCAGTGAAGGAAGGGGAGGAAGGAGGTAGGGGGAGGGGGAGGAAGGAGGTAGGGGGAGGAACCCAGACCGGAGATGCTAGGGAGGGAGTTCTTCCCCAGATAGTTCACACTCAGAAAAAGAATTTAGAAAGAGAGGGCAAATCCTAAGGGAGACAAAACAAAAAACAAGAAGAAGAAGAAGAAGAAGAAGAAGAAGAATGGAAACTCAAGGTAAGACAGAAAAGGAACAGCTGGGTCATTCAAGGAAAACACCTACTAGGAAGAGGGGGAGCGGCAAGAAGATGAGGAGCTAGGATAGGAAAGAGTGGATACAAGGAAAGGGAATGAAACCCGGGAGAGAACAGAAGCTGCATTGACTCGGGGCCCTGTGTGTGCCACACACGTACCCACAAAAGCGCTGTGGGCCCCTCTGGCGCATTACTGTGGGCAGTTCAATAGTATAACTCAAAAGCTAGACAATTTTTGGAAAGTTTTGTTGACCAAATTATAGAGTTAAATATTAACACTTATGAACTGACAGATTACGCCAATGCCAACAAAGTCTTTCTTTAACAGCAAGAGCATAATGCGCTAGAAGCATTCTCGCCAGGCTTGCCAAATGAAATTTCCTGTAAAGTGCAAGCAGACTTTTCAGGATCTCTAAACAATGTTGTGGTAACTGTGACTGACAGCTTTAGCAGAAAAATAGTTGGTGTCCAGAACTAGGGAAAAGAAGGTAGTTCTCAATGCAGAGACTGTGCACAATCAATGTGGTCAACCTGGTCACATTAAGCAAAATTGTTTGTGGGAGATGTAAGCAAATTAAGGACACTCAGAATGGGAACATCAGCACAGGTTTCCATAGGCAAAGGGAAGGTGCTGGCAGTAAGAGCTTGCAACCTCAATGTTAACCAACATAGGGAACATATGAGACCCCTGCACTGCATTTCCAGTAAATGTGAGTGGAGGATACCAGTGTGCAAATCAGTGGCAGACTACTGTTTGATGAGCTATGTGGTAGGAAAGGCGTATAAATCTCTACTGGATACAGGATCACAAGTATATGTAGCAAGTTATAATGTACCTTTGTACAGAGTTTGAACTAGCATCATAGTAGACTATGTAACGCAGGAGGGTGTAGTACTCATTCGCTCAGTTCGGCATTTATAAACTCCTGAGTGGGTGGGGGATGGGGGTAAGACTTTCAGACTTGCAAAGCATGGAAGTATTTCCTCGAATTGGCTACAATTATAATTTCATACTCAGATTGGATTTTCTGAGCAAACAGCATGCCAAAGTCAATTTGGAAAGGTGCATGGTAGAGCTGGGCAGGACATCACTCTGTTAGGTTTTACTGCCATAAGAAGAGAACCACGTGTATGAATATCAAGAGCTCAGATGGCAGCCCAGTTCTAAGCAAAGAAGGGAAGGCAGAAAGGTGGAAGGAGTATATAGAAGGTTTATACAAGGGCGATGTACTTGAGGACAATATTATGGAAATAGAAGAGGATGTAGATGAAGACGAAATGGGAGATACGATACTGCGTGAAGAGTTTGACAGAGCACTGAAAGACCTGAGTCGAAACAAGGCCCCCGGAGTAGACAACATTCCATTAGAACTACTGACGGCCTTGGGAGAGCCAGTCATGACAAAACTCTACCAGCTGGTGAGCAAGATGTATGAGACAGGCGAAATACCCTCAGACTTCAAGAAGAATATAATAATTCCAATCCCAAAGAAAGCAGGTGCTGACAGATGTGAAAATTACCGAACTATCAGTTTAATAAGCCACGGCTGCAAAATACTAACGCGAATTCTTTACAGACGAATGGAAAAACTGATAGATGCAGACCTCGGGGAAGATCAGTTTGGATTCCGTAGAAATGTTGGAACATGTGAGGCAATACTGACCTTACGACTTATCTTAGAAGAAAGATTAAGAAAAGGCAAACCTACGTTTCTAGCATTTGTAGACTTAGAGAAAGCTTTTGACAATGTTGACTGGAATACTCTTTTTCAAATTCTAAAGGTGGCAGGGGTAAAATACAGGGAGCGAAAGGCTATTTATAATTTGTACAGAAACCAGATGGCAGTCATAAGAGTCGAGGGGCATGAAAGGGAAGCAGTGGTTGGGAAAGGAGTGAGACAGGGTTGTAGCCTCTCCCCGATGTTATTCAATCTGTATATTGAGCAAGCAGTAAAGGAAACAAAAGAAAAATTTGGAGTAGGTATTAAAATTCATGGAGACGAAGTAAAAACTTTGAGGTTCGCCGATGACATTGTAATTCTGTCAGAGACGGCAAAGGACTTGGAACAGCAGTTGAACGGAATGGACAGTGTCTTGAAAGAAGGATATAAGATGAACATTAACAAAAGCAAAACGAGGATAATGGAATGTAGTCAAATTAAATCGGGTGATGCTGAGGGAATTAGATTAGGAAATGAGGCACTTAAAGTAGTAAAGGAGTTTTGCTATTTAGGAAGTAAAATAACTGATGATGGTCGAAGTAGAGAGGATATAAAATGTAGACTGGCAATGGCAAGGAAAGCGTTTCTGAAGAAGAGAAATTTGTTAACATCGAATATAGATTTATGTATCAGGAAGTCGTTTCTGAAAGTATTTGTTTGGAGTGTAGCCATGTATGGAAGTGAAACATGGACGATAACTAGTTTGGACAAGAAGAGAATAGAAGCTTTCGAAATGTGGTGCTACAGAAGAATACTGAAGATAAGGTGGATAGATCACGTAACTAATGAGGAGGTATTGAATAGGATTGGGGAGAAGAGAAGTTTGTGGCACAACTTGACTAGAAGAAGGGATCGGTTGGTAGGACATGTTTTGAGGCATCAAGGGATCACAAATTTAGCATTGGAGGGCAGCGTGGAGGGTAAAAATTGTAGAGGGAGACCGAGAGATGAGTACACCAAGCAGATTCAGAAGGATGTAGGTTGCAGTAGGTACTGGGAGATGAAGCAGCTTGCACAGGATAGAGTAGCATGGAGAGCTGCATCAAACCAGTCTCAGGACTGAAGACAACAACAACAACAAGAACAAAATGCTGCAAGGTATGTTCCAGATGTTGGGGAGACACCTACACTGCTCGCACAGGCCCTTAGAAATTATTTGCAGGATAAAATATCAAAAAGTAAAGAGAAGCCAGACTGGGTAGATGTAGGAGCAGATTAGCCTCTTAATACTTTCAGCACAGGAATACAGTAGAAGAAGAATGGCTAGCTCTGAGAAATGAAATAGTGAAGGCAGTAGAGGACCCTGTAGGTAAAATGATGAGGGCTAATAGAAATCCTTTGGAGAGATACTGAATTAAATTAATGAAAGGAGAAAATATAAATATGCTATAAATGAAGGAGGTGAAAGAGGATTCAAAGTCTAAAGAATGAGATTGATAGGAAGTCCAACATGTCTAAGCAGGAATGGCGAGAGGACAAATGTAAAGCTGTAGAAACATATGTCACTAGGGGTAAGATAGATGCTGGCAACAGAAAAATTAAAGAGACCGTTGGAGGAAAGAGAACCATCTGTATGAATATCAGGAGCTCAGATGGAAAACCAGTCCTAAGCGAAGAAGGGAAAGAAGAAATGTGGTAGGAGTATACAGAGGGTCTATATAAGGGAGATATACTTCAGGGCACTTAGACAAGATTCCGTTAGACCTACTGATAGCCTTGGGAGAGCCAGTCCTGACAAAATTCTTCCATATAGTGAGCAAGATATATGAAACAGACAAAATACCCTCAGACTTCAAGAAGAATATAATAATCCCAATTCAAAAGAAAGGAGCTGCTGACAGGAGTGAAAATTATTGAACTATAAGTTTAATAAGTTACAGTTGCAAAATACTAACATAAACCCATTACAAAAGAAGTGAAAAACTGGTAAACGTCAACCTCATGGAAGATCAGTTTGGATTCCGGAGAAATGTACGAACATGTGAGGTAACACCGACCCAATGACTTCTCATAGAAGATAGGTTAAGGAAAGGCAAACCTACATTTATAGCATTTGTAGACTTATTTATTTATTCAACCTGATCAGATTAGGGCCATCAGGCCCTCTCTCACATTGGACCAGTGTTCCACACATGCAGCATTTCACACATCAGAATTACATCATGACAATAGTTTAAATAAGAAAATCAGATTACTCTAGTGACAATATGAATAAAGAGTAATGACTAAGACCTAATAAAGTAAATGCTAGCAGTATTTTTACAACAGGTGCTATACAAACAAATTATGATAAAAGCAATAATAATAACATAAAAAAATCAAAGCACTGCTGACTATGCAGTCTCAAGAATCCAATGCAGCTCGAGAACATCAGGCTTTAATTCGCTCTTTGCAAACTCCTTCCAAAAATGAGGTGTGGCATAACTGATTGAGAGCATCATGAATTATCTTGATCCTCAGATTCCTTTACTCCCATGGGATTAACGAGTTACTTCTCTGCAGCACAACATTACAGTAGCACAGGTGAGAGAGCTTTTATATTCTGAATCCCACTGATTGCTAACAATTTACCATTTTGTTTTATACAAGAATGGTTCCCAGTGGGATTATGTCATGTCTTAATTCTAAACAAAGCACAAGGCCATATAATATTTTACAGGAATGGAAATTAGTGTCAATTGCTTTTTGCACAGCCAGCTCTCCTGTATTAGCTAAGCAAATCAGCCCTTTGATCATGTCCCCAAACACACTACTTCAAACATTGTATTCAAAGAAGTTTCATAAGCTAAAAATTCATTCAATGTGTACGAAGACTTGGGCATTACTGCAAATGCAAATCTAAGACCAAAAAAATGATGCACCATTAAGGAATTATCCAAATGGGATAGAAATTAGTAGATATGTTGTACATGTACAGACAAACAAACAAAATCTGTCTGGAGTCACCCCAGACAGCAGTAGGATACCAACCCGACTGTCACCAGCCACACACCTCAATAACCAAGAGTGATGGATAGGGGGTGTCATTTCTTTTGACAGCAGGACCCCTTAGCTGTCATCCGCAGCACCCTTACAGCACAGTGGTATGTGGATGGTATTCTACATCCTGTTTTGTTGCCCTGGTATTCTACATCCCGCTTTTGTTGCCTTTCATGACAAGCCATCTTGGGCTCATATTTCTGTAAGACAATGCCCTCATGCATATGCCGAGAGTTTCTACTCCTTGTCTTCATGCTTGCCAAACCCTACCCTGGCAAACAATGCCACCACGTCTCTCCCCAAATGAGAGACCCTCCAACCAACTTGGGTTATGACGATCTAATGTGCCACCTGGACAGAATTTGGCATGATAAACACATTATTGACTTCTCAATTTGTGAAGCCTTTTCCCTTGGATAAATCATCCTATTCTTCTGAAATTGCATTTTTTTCCCACTACACGTAGATCACATCTACTAATTTTTGTCCCATTCTGATAATTTTACTATGATGCATCGAGATTTTTTTTGTTCTAGAATGTAAGTGCCCAGAGAATGCTGAGTTTGTCAGATAGTATTTAAAAATGACTAACAATGTTCAAAATCTTTGATTCTAAGAGATATGTAAATAAGCATTTTAAGTATTTTCATAAAGTTTCCCTGCTTCAAAACTCAATTTATCATATTTCAAGAACCAAACTATTAAGAGTAGGATATGCAAATAATTAATATTTCTGAACTGAAATTTTGATTTAATACTTGTATATATTGCATGTAAGAGCATTAAAACCAGCATTTAACATTTCACTAGAAAACAAAAGCTTTATATTAATCTTATGAAAGCCATCTTTTCCTCATACTCACTTGGCACCAGGTATATTGGAGACTAGAAGTGCAGGATGAAATTCAGGTACCATTGGATCCTTTGCCCCATGGATCACAAGTGTTGGGCAGCGAATCAGTGGTAACAGCCAACGACAGATGTCTCCATTCACCTGCTCACGTTGCATGCATACCATTGCATCCACCCATGCAGCCCATAAGTCTGCAAATCCTTTTACCCCATACAGATCTTCCATGGGTTTCCGGTAGCGTTCCGACATTGCACTAACATCACGGATACCTACAAAGTATTAGACAAAAATAAACATGTTCTTTGTAGCTATATATGACGATTGACACTGGATATCGTAGAATATAAGTGAAGGAGAATACTGAACAAGAAAAGTAAGTAACAGATGCAGATGGTGGTGGTTGTGGTTTTACTAAAAGAAAATGCACACTACCTTTGTAAATTTCAGCATCTTCAGCACTGATGAAAGCATTTGCACCCCAAACAATTAATTTTTTGACATTTTGGGGATATTTGCCGGCCATTATTAGTGCTGTGATACCTCCATCACTCCATCCCAGAAGTGAGTATTTGTTGATATTCAGTACCTTACAAAACAACAAAAAATTCTGTAACCTTGGTTATAAGTCAAGAATTTGAGTCACATTGTATCTGGCATTCTTTCACATTTTATCAAGTGTTGCTTTGCATGGTATCTCATTACTTATTGTATATAAACCATGAAATACAGCACTGAGATGCTATGCATGTCTCACAAATGATACTACCGAAAGTATCTCTAACAATTCTAGCAATGAAATTTTTTAAGCTGTTCTAGATTTTTGCAGCCAGCATGCGCACTGAAGTTGACTTTTTTTTAATTCTAGATAGCAAACTTAAAAATGTGTAGAAAAAGAAGAAATGTCAAAGTAAAGTAAGAAGTGAAATAGCCCTTACATTTCACACTCACTGGTAAATTACAACTAATAGCAAGCAAGAAACTAAACTTTTTTATAGCGATAAAATGAAGTGTAGTGGCACAGTGGTTAAGATGCTGGAACCTAGTTTGAGAGGATGTCAGTTCAAATACCCACCTGTCCATCCAGATTTAAGTTTTCTGTAGTTTTCCTACGTAGCTTAAGGTAAACACTTGATAAGGACATGGTCAATTGCTTTCTCTGTCCTTCCCCAATCTGTCCTTGGGCTCTGTTTTGAATAGTCTTTTTGTCAACAGATCATTGAGCCCTAATCATCTGTCCTCCTTCCTTTATGGTGAAGTAAATATTAAAACATGGAACTGATAATAGAGAAGAGAATTCTTTTAATCCTTAGTGATAGGAAATGGCAATATTAATGCACATTGCAGCAAAGGGAAGAAACTTGACAGTCAACGCAGATCACCTTACACAGAATTGAACAAAAGTTATTCATCATTATTCATTTTCTCAAATGAAAGCTGTCATTTGTGAATACAATGAATAAAACAGCAATTTCAAAGCCAAAACCAGTACATTGTCATTTATACAACTAATGTACTTTCTGTTGCATTTAGTTCTCAGATCAATTTTTTTTAACATCATCTGACAAGGTACATTTGATTTTGGAGGATCTGCCATTGTAAAAGAAACATATTCCATTGATGCATAACAATCTAAGACCATCAAATTATGACTCGTCACTACTTCTTGAAATCTTTTGGCCACTATCCAGTGTGTTTCATAATTACACCACAAAGAGTTTTGAATCCTTTCAAATATACCCAGATCATTTCAAAATTCTTGAGAAACACTGACAAGTCTCTGCACCAATCCTTCAATCATGTTAACTGGAGTGGCATACAATACACCTGTAAGGTAGGCCCAGACATGGAAATCAATGAGGTCAGATCAGTTGATCTTAGGAGGCCACGATACAGGTCCTACTTATCAATTGATCTGTGGCCATATCAATGTGGTAGATATCATCTTACCATAGCAGCAAAATGTGCCAGTGCTCCATCATGCATGCACCACATCCTCTGGTATTGTTCCAAGGAACATCCTTGAGCAATCCTGCAAGATGATGCCACAGAAATTTAAAGTCATTCACCCATCAAGTTTGTTTGTAACTATAAGGCACTATAAGATGATTAACTAGTACTCCTAATCACATATTCAATGAGAAATGTTGCTTGTGCACAGCATGTGGATTGGAGTCTAGATGACTCCAATGTGATATTGTGATAACTAAAACACCCCATCAACTGAAACTTGCTTCACCTGTAAGTAAAACTTTATCATCAAATGCAGAGTTGCCTACAGCTTGTTGTTGCATCCACTGGCAGAACTTTAGTGTAAGACAAAGGTCTGCTACACCAAGACTGGAATGGTATGAGTACATTGCACTGTGATGAATTATTCTTCAATTACTAGTGTGGCTCATTCCATGAATTTGTGTGGCAAATTTACTTGTTGAGATTCTTGGGTAGCATGTGACTGTTTTGAGCACCATATTTTCAAGCAAGGTGTAATTCATGAAGGCCTACCTGTTCCAACAGGTGCAAAATCCCCAGTTTTTTGGAGACACTGATGCACCCTTGTAAATATTCAACTCTTGAAGTGCCTTCAGGCAGGGTATGCTTCTTGGTACAAGTGGGTAGGCTCCTGTGCATTGCTGTTCTTACCACTTATGAAATAAATATCTGCATATTCCTTGTTACTGTAATGTTCCATGTTGCCACCAACACTCACAATGCAACTGACACTCTGCAGGCAACTGTGGCAGGCACTCTGTGTACAGTACCATCGTATCCAATCTGTTTACAAATCCACATTTTGAAAATGTAAACAAAGACCATACTTTGGAACAGCATGGAGTGTTTACACAGAATCCCTATATCTATATATCATAAATTCATTGTAAACCTCCCTCAATCACACCACAACAATACAGATGAACCATTTACGGCTATACTTCACCTTTGGTGCAGAAAGGTGAAAATAATCTTCAAATTGTATCTTGATACTCTGCCAATAAGCTGCCATATTTAAGTGGGCTGCCCTCCAGTTTTTACACACTTATTTAGTGTCATTAAGTGCAGTACTAAAAGTCTGTAATGCATATTTATTTCACCTTGCATTTTAACAAGAATGCACACTCAAAGCTCTATGTAATTGAATCTAAGAATGAATAAATTTGTTTCATTGTATGAAACAAACAATTCCAACTTGTAATGGCAGGCACACATCGAGAGTCTACTGAAGTGGTTTTAAATACACTCCTGGAAATTGAAATAAGAACACCGTGAATTCATTGTCCGAGGAAGGGGAAACTTTATTGACACATTCCTGGGGTCAGATACATCACATGATCACACTGACAGAATCACAGGCACATAGACACAGGCAACAGAGAATGCACAATGTCGGCACTAGTACAGTGTATATCCACCTTTCGCAGCAATGCAGGCTGTTATTCTCCCATGGAGACGATCGTAGAGATGCTGGATGTAGTCCTGTGGAACGGCTTGCCATGCCATTTCCACCTGGCACCTCAGTTGGACCAGCGTTCGTGCTGGGCGTGCAGACCGCGTGAGACGACACTTCATCCAGTCCCAACATGCTCAATGGTGGACAGATCCGGAGATCTTGCTGGCCAGGGTAGTTGACTTACACCTTCTAGAGCACGTTGGGTGGTGCGGGATACATGCGAATGTGCATTGTCCTGTTGGAACAGCAAGTTCCCTTGGCGGTCTAGGAATGGTAGAACGATGCGTTCGATGACGGTTTGGATGTACCGTGCACTATTCAGTGTCCCCTCGACGATCACCAGAGGTGTATGGCCAGTGTAGGAGATCGCACCCCACACCATGATGCCGGGTGTTGGCCCTGTGTGCCTCGCTCGTATGCAGTCCTGATTGTGGCGCTCACCTGCACGGTGCCAAACACACATACGACCATCATTGGCACCAAGGCAGAAGCGACTCTCATCGCTGAAGACGACACGTCTCCATTCGTCCCTCCATTCACGCCTGTCGCGACACCACTGGAGGCGAGCTGCACGATGTTGGGGCGTGAGCGGAAGACGGCCTAACGGTGTGCGGGACCGTAGCCCAGCTTCATGGAGACGGTTGCGAATGGTCCTCGCTGATACCCCAGGAGCAACAGTGTCCCTAATTTGCTGGGAAGTGGCGGTGCGGTCCCCTATGACACTGCGTAGGATCCTAAGGTCTTGGCGTGCATCCGTGCATCGCTGCGGTCCGGTCCCAGGTCGACGGGCATGTGCACCTTCCACCGACCACTGGCGACAACATCGATGTACTGTGGAGACCTCACACCCCACGTGTTGAGCAATTCGGCGGTACGTCCACCCGGCCTCCCGCACGCCCACTGTACGCCCTCGCTCAAAGTCCGTCAACTGCGCATACGGTTCACGTCCACGCTGTCGCGGCATGCTACCAGTGTTAAAGACTGCGATGGAGCTCCGTATGCCACGGCAAACTGGCTGACACTGACGGCGGCGGTGCACAAATGCTGCGCAGCTAGTGCCATTCGACGGCCAACACCGCGGTTCCTGGTGTGTCCGCTGTGCCGTGCATGTGATCATTGCTTGTACAGCCCTCTCGCAGTGTCCAGAGCAAGTATGGTGGGTCTGACATACCGGTGTCAATGTGTTCTTTTCCGTGTGAGCAAAAAAGTCCAGAGCAAATTTCTGTTTTGCTGGCAGGTCAGCACAAAGAAACATCTAAATATGGATGATTTTGTGTGGATAGCAATGCAGGATGTTTCGCAGGGTTTTCTACACTGTGCTATCAGGTTGGTTGGTTGGTTGGTTGGTTGTTTTACAGGCGGGAGAAGGGACCAAACGACAAGGTCATCGGTTCCTTGTTCCTAATAAAACAATGCCACAAGTGTGAGAATAAAACAGACGAAACATATAACACAAAACGGAAAGAAAGGAAAAGCCACAAGATCGAACAGAAGGCAACAAACACTAAAAGCAACAAAAGAGGACAAGAATACAACAGAGAGACATTAGAAACAGAAGAGTAAAACATGAAAGCAGATTAAAGTGGCTGGCCAACAATGAGGGAAAAAAAAGAAAAAAGAAAAAGGGAAAGCAGCCACTCTGCAACACATTAAAACCTCCACCCTAAAAGCACTAGTGGAAGATACAGAGTGACAAAGGACATGCACTAAATCTACATAGACATATGAACCCCCCTCTCACAGATAAAACATAAAACTAAAGCTGCTGTGGAGGCATTGTCGTCCAACACGGAAGGTAGGGTGCTGGGAAAGTTAAAAGTCTGCTGCACAGCAGCTAAAAGTGGGCAGTCCAGCAAGAGGTGGACGACTGTCATTTGGAAGCCACAGCGACACTGAGGTGGGTCCTCGCGACGGAGTAGGTAACCATGTGTTAGCCACATATGGACAATGCGGAGCTGGCAGAAGACAACTGATTCCCTGCGAAAGGCCTGCCTTAATGATATACAGTTTGTTGTGCATGCTGCTATGACATTCAGTCTCCCAAAACTGGAAAACCGTGAGGTGTAATACAGAACGCAGGTCAGCTTCAGAGATGCATATCTGCAGAAGCGGTTTCCACGTTGCCTGTTTGGCCAGCCTGTTGGCAAGTTTGTTGCCGGGAATTCTGACGTGTTCTGGGATCCACACAAACACCACGAAACAGCGGGACTGTTCCAGGGCATAGATGGACTCCTGAATAGACGCTAACAGAGGGTGGCGGGGTAGCACTGGTCAGTAACTTGTAGGCTGCTCTTTGAGTCAGTACACAGGAGAAATGACTCTCCAGGGCATGAGCTGATGTACTCAAGAGCACGAGATATGGCCACCAGCTCTGCAGTGAAAACACTGCAGCCAACTGGCAAGGAGTGCTGCTCAATATGTCCTCCATGAACATATGCAAAGACTACATGACAATCAGCTGTTGAGCCGTCGGTGTAAATCACTTCAGAGCCTCGGAACACCTCAATAATCGAGAGGAAGTGACAGCGGAGAGTGGTGCTCGCAGGCATGACCAACGTTTGGGCAATTCCCCGTGCACTGCATATTTTCACACCACCACTTGTACCCTCCTGCAATGCTGTGGTCACATCTTCGGCAGATACCATATCAACTGCTTTCCTCCCTCTGCCACATAGCACTTCAAAAGAACCTTTCATTTCGAATTTTGTAATCATTTTCTCCAGACCATTAGCAGACAATGGAAAATGGCTTTTTTTTTTACACCCTTGAGTGCCCGGAATTGCTGCAGAGCTACTGGTGCCCAGTCACTGTTCTTGTGAAAGACCTATATTGGCTCCTTCGTAGAGAGAGAGAGAGAGAGAGAGAGAGAGAGAGAGAGAGAGAGAGAGAGAGAGAGAGTCATGTTGGACGTCTCAGACATAGACCAGCATTCACCGTTGTTTTCAGAAGGAATTTTTCACTCTGCAGAGAGGTGCACTGATAAGGAACTCTCAGGTTAAAAGTTTGTGCTTCACTGGGGCTTTTAACTTTCGCAGGCTCTGCCAACTGAGCTACCAAAGCACAACCCGTCCTCACAGCTTTACTTCTGTCAGTAACTTACAGAAGTTCTCCTGCAAAACTTTTAGGACTAGTGCTCCTGGAAGAAAGGGTATTGTGGAGACATGGCTTAGCCATAGCCTGGAGGAATGTTCCATAATGAATTTTTCCAGATTGAGTTCCAGCCTGGTTCACAGTTTTAAACTGCCAGGAAGTTTCATATCAGCACACACTCCACCACAGAGTGAAAAATTCATTCTGGAATCATCCTCCTAGCTGCAGCTACACCAGGTCTCTGCAATATCCTTTCCTGCACGGTTGTTAGTGCTGCAAGTTCTGCAGGAGAGCTTCTGTGGAGTTTGAAAGGTAGGAAATAATGGGGTGGTGGAAGTAAATCTGTAGGGATGGGTTGTAAGTTGTGCTTTGGTAACACAATGGGCAGAGAACTTGCCCACAAAAGGCAAAGGCCCAGGTTTTGAGTCACTGTCCAATACACAGTTTTAATCTGCCAGGTATTTTCAGAGTTGTTTTGACTGCTTTGTTCGTAACACATCGACACTGGCATCTGATTTGCAACACAATTACATCTTAATGTTAGAAAGGGTAAGATTTTTTTTTTACTGTTAGCAGTGGCCTAGGTAAACAATTACGTTATTACTGTTTATATAGGTTCTTGATGGCTGATTACACTCAGAGTTAGCTGACATACACTATGCGATCCAAAGTATCCGAACATCTGGCTGAAAATGACTTACAAGTTTGTGGCACATTCCATCGGTAATGCTGAAATTCACTCTTAGCCTTAGCCTTGATAACAGCTTCCACTCTCACATGCATATGTTCAATCAGGTGTGGAAGGTTTCTTGGGGAATGGCAGCCCATTCTTCGCCGAGTACTGCACTGAAGAGAAGTATCAATGTCAGTCGGTGAGGCCTGGCACGAAGTCGGTGTTCCAAAAAAATCCCAAAGGTGTTCTATAGGATTCAGGTCAGGACCCTGTGCAGGCCAGTCCATTACAGGGATGTTGTCATGTAAGCACTCCGCTACAGGCCGCGCATTATAAACAGGTGCTCGATCGTTTTGAAAAATGCAATTGCCATCCCTGAATTGCTCTCCAACAGTGGGAAGCAAGAAGGTGCTGAAAACATCAATGTAGGCCTGTGCTATGATAGTGCCATGCAAAACAACAATGGGTGCAAGCTCTCTCCATGAACAACACAACCACACCGTAACACCACCACCTCCGAATTTTACTGTTGGCACTACACATGATGGCAGCTGACGTTCACCAGGCAATCATCATACCTACAACCTGCCATCGGATCACCACACTGTGTACCGTAATTCGTCACTCCACAAAACATTTTCCAACTGTTCAATCATCCAATGTTTATGCTCCTTAAACCAAGTGAGGCGTCGTTTGGCAATTACTGGCATGATGTGTGGATTATGAGCAGCCGCTCAACCATGAAATCCAAGTTTTCTCACCTCCTGCCTAACTGTCATAGTACTTGCAGTGGATCCTGATGCAGTTTGGAATTCCTGTGTGATGATCTGGATAGATGTCTGCCTATTACACATTACGACTCTCTTCAGCTGTCAGCGGTCTCTGTCAGTCAACAGATGAGGTCAGCCTGTACTCTTGTGTGCTGTATATTTGTGTGTGTGTGTGTGTGTGTGTGTGTGTGAGAGAGAGAGAGAGAGAGAGAGAGAGAGAGAGAGAGAGAGAGAGAGAGAGAGAGAGCTATTTTTGACAAAGGCCTTACAGGCCAAAAGCTTTATTTGGGACAGTGTTTTTGTTGTGCTTACGGTGACTCAGCAACTCAGCTATATGGTGAGCGGCAACTTTCCTTTTCATTACATTGCTACATTCCATCCTGGATTTTCCACTGTTTGATGTTCGGAACTAATTAATATTCCACATGTGTTATTAACTTTTTTAAGCTTGCTATTCATATATTTTCCAGTACTTTTAAAGAAACAGGAGATTGCTGTATTGGACAAAAAGTTTATCACTGTGTTTCTCACCAGCTTTGAAAATAGGAATTACTTTAGGTTGTTTTTGACATCCCTGGAAATATGCCATATTGTAATGAACATCTGCACATATAATACAGGATACTGTTAATTATAATTTGGAAGGAGAACTGTAAGATCCTGATGGGTATCAGTAACTTTTGAGAACGTTTCTTGTGGAGAACTGTGATTTGTCTTAGTCCATTAAAATGAACAGAAATGGTCTCAACTGCAAGAAACTTTTATTTTTGTGGTTACCAGTTTCGGTCAGTTACTGATCATCTTCAGACCCCATATACACATGTTGGTAGGTGATGGCAGTGAATGCAGCAGGTATTACGAAATCCACAAATGTCAACTGCTAAGTTCAGTGCAGCTGTTGCTTAAATATGTGATGTTCTGCCCACAGCACACTGAATTACATCAGTGATAGCCAATCAGGCGTACAGAACACAAAACAGTTCTTACAATACAATATATATACAGAATGATTAGACAAAATCTAATAAATGAAGAAATAGGTGTCTTACATCATATAAAAAAGAGATAATCAATCATAATCAGTTATGAGAACACCTACAGGGATTTATCGGAAACTTATAGATCGTATGGCAGCAAAGGTAGTGGCTAATCAATGTTAATGGTTCCCACGGAGACCGCAGTCATATCGACACGCACCATCCAGCCGAAGAGGATTTCAGAGTTGCAACTGTGGCTGGATGTCAAATATGTACTGGTGACATGTAGAAATGCAGGCCCGGTATAGCATATTGCTCCTACATCATAGTGGTAGTGGAAACACTACTCGACTCATGGCATTGTTTACCATCAAAGCAGTGTGGAGGTGTCAATGAGCATGTTTCACAGACAAAGATTGCAACAACTACTAGTTGTTACAAAATACTGGCATGCAAGTAAGACAACTGTTGTATTATGTGTCAGATAACCAACAAGATGACAAGTAAAGTAGGATACAATACTTACAACATGAAAAAATATCAGTTACATCAAAAGAACTATGCCACAAAATCTCATTGAGACACTGAGGTAGTTAAAGACAAAAAGCATAAAACAACTGAAGTTTAAAAGAACTGTGAACATAGTTGTTTACAATTATTCCATAAAACAGGCATACACTATGTCAGGTATATAGAAATACAGATTACACTGCTACAGTATAATACACCAAGGATATGTCTACGTAGACATAAATGTAAAACAAACCTGTATGCAGTTAAAAGATACTGTGACTGTAGTTGTCTACAGTCACAAAAAGTCCATAAAATCACAATGAATATGACATTACAATTATTATTTGGATAAATAAATGCAAAAAGAAGTAAAACAGCATTCTTTAGTTAAACCAGCGCAAAATCATCATATTAGATTACGGGAGGCACTGCACACAAAATGGGTCTATTGAGATATTCACGAATAAAAAATAAGAACATAAGCAGCCAAGAGTTTAAAATAAAGTGCACAAAAATTATTACAAACATGAAATGAAGCCATAGAAAATAAAGAAAGAATAAAAGAGAAATGGAAGAGCAGCAATATTCTATATTAATTCTTCAGAAAGATCATAGAAATACTGTTCTCTAAAGTCTAACATCTAGCCGAGTGTGGATGAAGGTATTTGTAGTGAGCATAAATTTCTCTCTCTTCTAATGTGTTATGTAACAATCCTTTACTTGTATTGTGAAGTTATTTGTTATAGATACTCTTCAGTGATTGTGATGTGTTAGGTGTTCGACAAATACTGATTTATTACGAGAGGTACATGAAGCGTTTTCCTTACACCAAGTAGTGAAGTTTCTATTTGTCTGGCCAATGTACTCTTTGTCACAATCTTTACACAATATTTTATGAACACCGGAACTGAGGTAGGTATTATTGCAGTTTAAAATTGTAAGTTTCAGCCTATTCTGCAAAACGTTGTTAATTGTAAACACTACCGTATTTACTTGAATCTAAGCCGCACTCGAATCTAAGCCGCACCTGAAAAATGAGACTCGAAATAAAGGAAAAAAAAATTCCCGAATCTAAGCCGCACCTGAAATTTGAGACTCGAAATTCAAGGGGAGAGAAAAGTTTTAGGCCTCACCTCCAAATCGAAACAAAGTTGGTCCATTGTAATACGAGACACAATTTAGGTCAAATGAATAATGACGATACAGCTACAGCAGTTTGGTTCAAGCCGTAAGCTTAGCAGTTAAGCTTTACCATGTAGCCATTGCTATGCGTCAGGCGCTCCATCCGTATTTATACGGTTACCCTTCCTTTTTCACATGCTTCGTCTGGTTTGAGTCGATTGTTTATTTTGCTTTGATCTAGTAAGTGCCGTTTTCTTTGTTATAGGTATTTGCGTCACTCTTAAGCTGAAAATGCATTACTGCACTGTGTCATGCATTGTTTGTCACATTCTGTTAGTGCGTGTTTACGGCCTGTTGCGGATTGCGGCATGGCTTGCTTTTGTGCTGATGTCTGGAGCATCCTGTTAAGCTCAGTGTTAACACACCTTACAGCAGTGTTTACCCAGGGCTGATCATGGCACTGAAAGACCGCCACAAACCCCACATTTGCGTGCTCAGTTTCTGCTCCTATTTTATCCAGGTGACTCCTAATACTGTCTCTTAGATTCATAGCCAGGCTGTTTCCTGCTCCCTCAACTATAATTACCTGATCTTCCTTCTCAAGTTCCCTGCACAGCTGACCTTTGACCTGGTACCCTGCACCTAATTTCTCCTGAAGCTGCTGGCCCACACGCCTCCCATGACTACTACCTATAAGCAGAATTATTCTTTTCCTGTTCTGATTTGACCCCGACCTGTCTTTTTTCTTTAAGATAATATGCTGCTTCAACCTATTTTCAACTACATCTGGATGAAGCTCTGCCTCCGCTTCAGATAGCAAGCCAAACTGATTTATTAATTGAATTTCTGGAGTTTTTTCCAACTGTTTCCCTTTTTCGCCCTTTGCTTGCTACCTTTTCCCAGTTCCCAGTCTCTTTTTCCTCCATTAACCTATGTAATTCCAAGTTCGCGTTTTCTAATTCAGCCTTAAGGGCACAAATTTTTGCCTCCTGTTCTGCGATTTTTCTGTCCTTTCTACATAACCTGCACTGCCATGGAAGAGCCTCATTTTCTACCCTCATTTCCTCGCAGCTACATTCACCCCAATGAAACCATAACTTACAGTCTACACAGAATACCCCCTCTTTCAAAATTCTACGGCAGTCACCACATTTGTCACACACGGTTTGATAGACAAACTTACCACAAAAGCAGAGAATGAGTTGGCACAAGACCACAGTAGTTTCATAACCTGTAGCCTACAAATCCATAAATAAACACTAATGTAAACAAACTTTTAAACTTACTTCTGAAAGTTTTAACTACATAAACTCTGTACGACTGGCACGAATTAATTTGAGTTCGAAGCGACAACTCTAGTCAAGAAGGAAAATCAACACTCGTGCGAAATTTACACTGAGAAAATGTAAACAAAACTAGCGACTACCGGCCTTTTACGAAATACTTCCTTTTCAACCTGAATACGGTCAGAAAAGCGAAACCTTCAATAGATAGCCTAGAGAAGAAGTATTTACACTAATCTAAAATCTAATATTAACTAATTTATCTCTTATTTCAATATTAATCACTTAACTTAGCGAGAGCTTCATATACGCTCGTCTGCCTAGCTCCAAAGATGATATCCACTTCCATGTGACTGTCTCATATGATGGTGCATTGTTAGTGTAAACTTGCACCATTCAGCATGGGTTATTATGAGTTTTCTCCTTCAAATGCAAAAAGACAATTATCATACAATATTCTATTTTAAAAAGGGCTTCACCATTCATTTTTGTTCCTCTAGGTTCTGCTACTGTAATGCTACTGTACTGTGGCACAAGGTTTTCAGTGTGTACAAGACATTTTCTGCAAAAAAAAAATCACATAATTTTATATTTTCAAATTGATAATTGAAACTGTACAACAACCCCTCATACTTTCCACACTACATCAAGTGAGTGCTTCAGCATCTGTAATACTAAGAAGATGAATGTAGTCAGATGTGTGTAGTTACATGTTACACACATAAACACAGGTGCTGTGCATTAGGATGTGATTTTTTGTGATTATATATTTTCTCTAATTGTTCACAGAAACTAATGCTGCTATATCCATGCCATTGTAATCAAATACCATCATTTGGCATGTGACTCCTTCTGGTATGCAGCCTTACCTTGGTTCTGGTATATTTCATTCAATTTTATTCTTTCACCACACCCTTCTTTGTGCATGCTGATAGGACTGTACATTTGCTTCACACATGCAACACAATGCATGGTGAGATAATTAGTACATAAAATATTTGCATTCTCACTGCTGTAATTTTAGTCATCATCAAAAGCCTATGTACAGATGTTCTCATTGAAAGTAATTCATTAGCTTAGCTGTACCAGTCAGGTAAACTTCCTTATGCTATTTGCCAATGAAATAAGTAAACCATGTTTCGCAGATTTCCTTGTTTAATAATTGGTGTGTCATGCACCTGTAGTATAAAAAAAAAAAAAAAAAAAAAAAAAAAAAAAAACTAATCTTCAATGCAAGGAACTCTGAAGTGGGCAGATAATTAAATGAAATGTCATCTCTTGTAAAAATCAGATGCCCATCTGAACTGAACTGAACTAAAGACGCACCCAGTGAGTGTATGAGTGTCAATTATCTCAACCAATAAGTAAATGATCTTCAAGCATACGTATCTCACATTGTAACAGAGTAGGATGGGCACAACCAACTATTCTTTTCTAAAAAGAAGTTAATGAACTTCCTCTTGTCTTTAGATACAGCCCTAGTGGTTACAGCCTCTGTGTTATTTGTCAACATATTAATGAAGATGCAAAGTTAGTTCTTTTTGCTGATGATACAAGTATAGTAATAACATCCAAAAACCAAGAACTAAGTGATGTACTTGTAAATGATGTTTTCCACAAAATTATTAAGTGGTTCTCAGCAAACGGATTCTCTTTAAATTTTGATAAAACACAGTATATACAGTTCTGTACAGTAAATGGTACAACTCCAGTAATAAATATAGACTTTGAACAGAAGTCTGTAGCTAAGGTAGAATTTTCAAAATTTTTAGATGTGTCCATTGATGAGGGGTTAAACTGGAAGCAACACATTGATGGTCTGCTGAAACATCTGAGTTCAGCTACGTATGCTATTAGGGTTATTGCAAATTTTGGTGATAAGAACCTCAGTAAATTAGCTTACCATGCCTACTTTCATTCACTGCTTTCGTATGGCATCATATTCTGGGGTAACTCATCGTTGACTAGAAAAGTATTCATTGCTCAAAAACGTGTAATCAGAATAATTGCTGCAGCCCACCCACGGTCATCCTGCAGACATCTAAGGATCTAGGAATCCTCACAGTAACCTCACAGTATATATATTCACTTATGAAATTTGTTGTTAATAATCCCACCCAGTTCAAAAGTAATAGCAGTGTGCATAGCTATAACACCAGGAGAAAGGATGATCTTCACTATGTAGGGTTAAATCTGACTTTGGCACAGAAAGGGGTAAATTATGCTGCCACAAAAAGTCTTTGGTCACCTACCAAACAGCATCAAAAGCCTGACAGATAGTCAACCAACATTTAAAAATAAATTAAAAGAATTTCTAGATGACAACTCCTTCTATTCATTGGCTGAATTTTTAGATATAAATTAAGGGAGGGGGGGAAAAAAACTAACTTAAACATTAGTGTCATACAATATTTTGTGTAATGTAATATTGTGTACAGACATCTTTCATTAACTTGATACGTTCCACATCATTACGAAGTGTCGTATTCATGATCCATGGAACAAGTATTAATCTAATCTAACAACAAAAGCATTTCCTTTTGCCAGAAAATACTCCTATATATTACCTACAAACCTTTTGTTTGAGTATGTGATGGACACATGCAATTTTGGTAATATTATCATAAATTTATCTTTTTCCTTTACCAATTTTGAGAAGTATAGCGCTCCAACCCCCCCCCCCCTCCCCCCCTCCTACTTTCCATGTCAGTATTTACTTATGCAGAAAAGAATGCCAATGTAAACTGGATATGAAGAGAAACCTCTTTCAGAGACACAACACACTGAAAATTTTGAAATAAATGCATAGTAAACACAGTATGATGGGAATTGGCAAGTAAGGAATACTTAACAGAAACAATTTTTATGATTGAAAACAATGACATACTTCCATGAGCTTGGCTGCACAAGTTGCATCTCTGAAGAAGAAATCTGGTGGGAAGTCACGTGAAGGAGGTTGGCTGTGCCCATAGCCTGGAGGATCCCATGCTATAATAGTGTATTTTGACTGGCTTAAGCCACCTTCTACTTGCGGCTTAAAATCAGTCCAAATGGAACCTGCAATGTTTAAGACAAATTACATTGTTACATATATAAACATCATTATGCCTTAGATAAGCTCTTAGACTACCCTCTGCCCCCTCCTTACTTATGATGCTTAGCAATCTGGTTGTAGGGCAACAATTCAATGTTAACCACTGACCATTTACAGTGGAATAAGTTTAATCACTAAATACAAGATTGATGACAAACACATTGTTACATAATAATTCTTACAATTTAATGGTACTTCTTTTCCTAAAAACTTATCAATGCAGTTTATTTAATCACTGTTACTTGTTGAATGATTTTTCAACAACTGATCATCAATTGTAACTTTAAATTGATGTATTTTGAGGCACAGACCAAGCAGATTTTGGAACATATTTAAAAAGTTTAAATATTTTATTTATGTGAGTCTTTGGGTCCTCACAACCTGTTACGTGGGACAGCAATTTGCCTCTAGTGTTGTGATGGTGTATGTTATATCAGTTGTCAAACTCATTTTAGTTGCAAATGACCTTTCCACATAAGACAGACCACTTGAGCTATTCTCTTAAACATGTGGGTAATACGTTACTCCAGTTTTAAACAATGGAAACACCAGGTTGGAATATCAACAATGCACAAAAAGATAAATTATTACTTACAGTGCAACTGGCACATTAAGTTGGAGACAGACACAATTAAAAGATATAAGATTTTGCTAACAACCTTCATGATAACAAGAACCCACTACTCATTCACACACACATGCACACCTTATGCACACAAAACTACCAACTCTGGCAGCTCAGATTCTGGTCAGAGCTGCCAGAGTTGGTGCTCATGTGTGCATGAGATGTGCTTGCTTGTGCGAATGAGTGGTGTGTGTTCCTCTTTCTAGCTCTCACAAAGGTTGTGGCCAAAAGCTTATGTGTAAGTATCTTTTAATTGTACCTGTCTGCAACTTGTAATTTTTACGGTAAATAGCAATGTATCTTTCCCTACATTGTTTCTTCCATTTTAACTTGAAGTCAACAAGAAAGCCTAACAGTTTTACTTATTTACTTTGTACATCATCTAGGTACTACTAGACTAAATTCCTGTGTTTCATCAGAATTACAAATATAATCAATTCTCTGCTACTTGAATTTTTCCACTGTTGCCCAATTGTACTCTATGGTGTTATGGCATGTGTTATGCAGTGTCGTGTTGCCTGCATAACTTTCTACCGAATTAGCTTCTACATGCAAATATCAGTAAGTAAATAATTAATTGCAAATATCAAAATTTCCTTCAGGAAAGAGCATCTACTTTTAACAGTGATGAACTATCTCCAGTTGTTTGAACAGAACTTTATTACAGCTGAAGATAGGTTGTGTATGCCATAAAATTTGTTTTGCAAGTAGAATGTTTGCAGGTATACAGTCACTTCACTGAATTCACAAAATACAGTAGGTGCCAAATCCTTATTTCCAAATGCATTTAGGACGTGGCTAGCAACTTCTGTAACAGAAGCAGTTTTACTTTTACTGGCTTAGAACCCAAACTGCTTGCTGGAGAGGAGATCATGCTTTTCAAAACAGTAGATTGGCTGGTTGTACATAATAGACTAAGACTAAGGAAACTGGAACAGTAGAAACTGGTTTCATTAGACTAAGACTAAGGAAACTGGAACAGTAGAAACTGGTTTCATGTAAATGCTTAGGCCTACCTGCACTTTGAAGATTGAGATAACTTCAGAAGTTTTGTGTGTATTAGGGAAACCCAGGAGACAAGACATTTATGAAAAACATTAAGCAGTTGACATAAAAATTGTTTAAGTAAATAATCTGAGAATCAATAACAGTCTACACTTGGAGACTAGCTTTGTCAGTTAGCGCAGTAGCTGGCACTGCTGCCAAAGGATATTCCAGCCATGGACATTCTTAACTCAAATGTACATAAATAGCAGAGCATATCAAAATATTCAACAGACATTATTCATCCAGATAGTCTGGTCAACATGCAATAATATGCATGAAATATCAAGAAAACAGAAACTGTGTATTTTAACTGGAAATATGGAAAATGATGCAAATTCAGTGTACACAGTACTTCAACAGAGATCATAACAAATGTAAAATTTCTACAAATGAATAGTGTCAACTGAAGTCATGTGAACACACAAAGGTACTTGCAAATCAAATGTCATCAGCACATTTCTGACATCAATGTACAACTGCCACAAACATTTAGTTATGTACTATTCATATGTACACAATTTTTAGCTATGGAATTATTTTCTGATGAACAGCAGCATAAAATGTCAGTTTCCAAATGCAGAAAGGAACTATCAGAATATTAAGCGAAACAGTAATTGTGCTCAGTATATGGATCTGCTTAAAACACTGCGACTACCAACTACATCATGTTACTGCATGTACCAACTATTCCTGCACTCCAAAACTAACCTTGACTATTACTGTATGAACACTTCTGTCCATAAAAATGGGATGAAATCTAAACTGGACTTACATTTACCAAGGAAGAATAAACATAAGAAACAAAATGTTCAACCAAAGAATAAAATTATACAAGTAAATAATAACAAAGCATGTCATTTCACTACACATTTTCACATAATAATATATTGTCTTTTGGAAAACCTAGCACCGAAGCCTTTTAATGGTGATACTAACATCTTATCCTCTTTCTGGCCTCAATATCTTTCTAATTATGGAGGGTTTGTAATGATATTAAACTATATGCTTGCATGCATTAGCAACCACTACAAATCTAATGACTGTCTATGGAGAGAAAAGCAAAAAAGGAAATCTCCTGGCAGAGTAAAACTGTGTGCTGGATCGGGATTCGAACATGGGACCTTTGCCTTCACAGGCAAGTGTTCATTTGACTGAGCTATCCAAGTATGACTCAAAACCCACCCCTCATAGCTTTACTTCTGCTACCATCTCACATGAAGCCTATCAGTGGTGAAGGACCTAGTTTTGAATCCTAGTTCACAATTCTAATCTATGATGAAATTTCAAACCAGCACACATACCTCTGCAAAGTGAACTTCATTCTGGAGATAAAAAAAAGGAAATAAACCAATTATGTCAGCAGAGGTGATCAAGTACACTGACGCAAGCCGAAAATGCAACACTAACAGGTAATTAGACAATGTCGGGGGGGGGGGGGGGGGGGGGGATGTAGTATTTTGTGAAAGACGACATTGACTTTAATCTGACTCTCGCATATTAATGCTGGGGGATAGTAAATGTAATGATAATGGTTTCAGCGCCATCTGCAAACAGATAACTTGGTGGTATAGCTACCACAGTGCCGCCTGTGACTATCTTTTATTAGGGAATGCTCACAGCCAGGAGACACACTGTAGCCCAAATGTGTTGAGCAAGCAGCCAACAATGGCACGGAGACACATTTGTGCTTCCTAAGTTTGAAAGGGGTCGAACTGTGGCCTACTGAGTGGCTGGATGGTCCTTTCAGGGAATTGCCACACAAGTTGGACATTCTGCGTCAGTCGTGCAATGATATTGATATCAGTGGTAAAGTGAGCATTCTCACATCTGAAGACAAGAATCTGGGCAACCATGTGGCCCAGGCAGCCACGAGGTGCATCATAAGGTCAGCAGTGGCAGGTTGTACAGGTCCCACAGCAAAGATATTAGGGTTTGTGAGATGAGATGTGTCAACACAAACTGTTGTGATTATCAGCAGTGGGACTATGGGCTCACACACACCTCTAGTCTGTCTTCCACTCACGTCACAGCTTGGACATGCATGGCTCAACTGGTGCCAGCAGACAATCATTTGGAATATGGAATGGCACACTGTGACCTTCAGTGGTGAAAGCAGATTCCACCTGGATGCAAGTGATGCTCGTTTGTATTTACAATGTAGGCTGGTATGTCTTGCAGAATGTGTTCTTCCAAGAAACACTGCCCCCACCCTTGGCCTTATGGTTTGGGATGCAATAAGGTACAACTCTCGTTAACCATTGGTGTTTCTGGAAGGAATGCGAACAAGCACTTGTTATGTGCAAAATGTTATTAGATCCGTTCTTTTGCCGTTCATGCAACAGGAAGGTGATGTGTTGTTCCAATGGGAAAAAGCTCATCCACATACTGCCCGTGAAACTCTATGTGCTCTGCAACCTTCGGACTTGTATCCAATCAAGAACATGTGGGATATGATGGGACAAGAAGTGACTCGTGCTACCAGTCAACCAACAACTCTAACAGAACTATGTGAAGAGGTCGTACAGCATAATGTATCTTAGGACAGTATATGCTCTCTGTGCGATTGACTGGATGCCAGAGTCAGCATTTGCACTGCCACCTGTGGAGGCTACACCACATACTAATATGGGCGTTTCAGGACAGATCAACACCTGGTACCTCAGAACCAGTTTTTCTACTTATCTGTAAATGTAATCATTTCTCGTACTCCACGTGTTCTGTTGTAACAATAAACCATGAGTGAATTGAAAACCTCTAAAAGGATGTACTAATTTTTTCTGGCAGGGTATAAACAACGTGAAAGTAATGTCATATGGCAATCCAATATCAATAGGGTCAGTTGAAAGCAATTGCCCAGTAGAGATAGCACTAGACAGGAGGTCAACAAGGTGCTTCATTTCTCTGTTTCTGTGTTTTGTAGACCAACTAACTGACAGACACAGCTAGTAACAGTATCAAAAACAAATGAAGAGAATTACCATCAAACTAAATGGAAATAGTAGCAATTAAAAATCAAATGCATTTAGTAATATATGCAATACCTCTATGTCACTCTCTTAGAAACAAATCAAAAGTGAGAACTCACTTAACTCTAATTTTGCTTCTGATGGGTTACATCTCAAATAGACATGAAAAATGCTGAAAGTTCTCTTGTACCACTCAACAAAAGCAATGTTCATGTAACTGAGGAACTTAACATTATGTCATGTAACGAAATTCTTAGTGGTAGAAACTAGATTCATTACACAAACATTTGACAAAGTTGGCTTTGGAAAACGCTTGAGAGGAAAGGACTTCACTGAAACAGTCACTAACAATTCACACAGAATGAGACACGATACTGACTAGTATAATCCCTCTTCTTTACACTGCACCAGTCACTTACAAATATTCCAGAAGAAATAGTTTGAGGACGGAAGTGTAACAGATTTCAACATTATAACTGTCCTCTAATGCAATGATGGCTACTTAAGCAAATAGTAGTTTCAATAAAAAAACATAACGCAGGACATTCGCAACGTAGCCTCTTAAATGTGATGTCATTGTACCAATGACGAGTACACTAACACAATTCTGCTTCAATACTACGTTTTCCTTTAATTATATTTTGGTGTTGGTAAACTTCGCTGTTGTGGACTAAATTTTTATGATGGAATTAATAAAGCCAGCTTGAACTTCCACTGACAAATATAAGTTGATAAAACACGAGAACAACTATTTGTTAAATTAACAGAAATAAGTTTTATTATTTAATACACAAGGAAAATTTTCCGTAAATTTCTTCTCTTGCTAACTTACCTAGAGCCCCCGGTAGAAGCAATAAATGATGCTGTCCCGTACCGACCTTCAAATAGTTAATAACTTGTTCTCCAACATTAACTTTTTGTTCCTGTAAATTACAAAACGCATTGCTCAAGCACACGTAACCTTTGATTTACTATACACTGAAAGTAGAATCAGTACTTACCTTCGTAACCGTGCTGTAGCAGTTTAAGATAAATTTATTACTGTTACCATACTTTTGTGTCAATCCTGTGTGACAACCGGAAAATGCTTTTGTCAGTATGTGTCTAAAGAACATGTTGACCGTTGTTTTATTTACTATTTGCCATGTAACAGGCGATTTTTCACAACCCGCGGCGACTCAGACAATTACTACGACCTACTGTTAAAAGCTGTTCATATCAGGCTGTGATAATCAAAGCCCTACGAAAGTTCATTCTGTTTGTTTGGAATGTGCCGCCCTTAACTGCACTCGAGAGAAGGGCACAAATAACGTGTTGAGAACACTGTTCTCGGGAACCAATTAAATTTCAGAGAACTTTTTTTCGCAAACTGCGTAAGGTACTAAGGGTCGGAAGCCGCTGAAAGACTGCCATGTATTATGGATGAAAACACACATAACACTCGTTTAATATTCTACCACACTGTAGAGTATTACATCAATGTGTGTGTTCTCATTCCTATTGTATAAACTATAAAATATTTTACCAAGAACCTAACGTCCTGTCGACATCGAGGTCATTAGTGACGGAGCACAAGCTCGGATTACGGAAGGAAAGCGACCGTGCCCTTTCGCACGAACCATCCAGGCAATTGCCTTAAGCGATTTAGGGAACTCACGGAAAACCTAAATCAGGATGGCCGGACGTACGTTTGAACCGGCGTCCTTCCGAATGCGACAAGAGATTAGAAATGAGTGTTTAACGTAGCCACGCCTACGAAAACACGCACACGTTTACTTGCTTCGAAAGAAAGCAAGTTTACTGTACATTTTTTCCATAAACAAATTACGTAATCATCCTTTTTACGCGACGCTTTTCTTTCTTTTCTATTGTTTGTTAAAAAAATTTGTATTCTGTTTTACCCCATACATCTATGCTTGAACAGTAGATGATCATCTGGGGTTTCGCGATTTCTAAGTACCTCTCCTCATCAATAGGTCGGTAGTTTACAATATTTCATTCTTTTTAGTTCCAGACCATTCAAACCATCATACAACTGTTCAGGATATTTACTCCTTAATGAAATTTGCTGCAAGTAATATGTCTGTTGCCAACCAGTAGCTCAATACATAGTATCAACACTAGAAATAAGAACAACCTACATAAAGACGTAAAATCACTTACCTTGGTCCGAAAAGCAGTCCAATATTCAGGTACACACATTTTCCACAAATTCCCAGAAACCATTAAAAGCTTGGTTTTAAAATAAAGCAGAGTTTAGGGAAACACTTTTTATTAGGCAACTCCTATTCTGTAGACGAATATCTGAACAGGGACTGTTAGACCAGCTTAAATAAAATTCTCTCTTAGATTTCAGTTTCGACAGCACTTTGTCATAGCAGCCTAGATTAGACAGTTTGTGTATGATAAATTTATTAAGAGTGGAGAACTATGTTTCATTCTAACCGGGTATTAACTCTGTAAATATCAGCAGTTCTCTTCACTGTAACGTATACACATAATTTGACAATGCCCTGACAAACGACCAGGGTAGCGATATCATATTCAGATGTTTTATGTATTTTATTTACATTTTCTGACTTGCTCTATATCACAAAAATCCTCTCATCCTGGATCTACGGAACGAAGAAAAAAAATTATTATGGTTTGCATTGGTGTCCAACGGGGGTTGTTACTATATATCCACTGAAGCTGCAGATTTAGTACTTACGAGCACGTAAGGAAACATTGTCACTTCAGCAATATCTACCGGTATACGTACTGTTTTGCCACGCTGTCCACTGGAAATTGTGATAAATACTTGGTGTAACGGCGGTATCGGCACTGTTCTGCAATCAAAATAGGTAAACAGCAGTGCCGAAACAGTGTCCTCAATCTTTTTCGATTCTTTGCTTAGCTCTTATCTATCAGCAAAAATGGACCAGTCTAACATAGGCACACTGGCAAGCGAATACCAGCTCAACACAAACAGGACAGCAGTTTATGTAATCATCATTTATCCCTTTCGAAGAGCCTTACAGTGCTATAGTTTATCTTGTTTCAGATCAGTGAAAACCCGTGATTGCTTGCCGATTCTGTAGGGCCTAAGCAGTTTAAACGGCAGATCTATGGTATTTTACTAAATCTATGGACACACATGCATGAATCGAAAAAAGAAAGGCTCATTTTTTACGCTGCAGTATAGGAGAAAAAATTGAGAAATGTAAGGGTTACAAAGATCTCTCTTTCGAACTGGTATGGCTGCACAAAAACTTCACAAACTAGAGGGGCTATGGTCTCAGTAATCGGTTCTTCTGGCCAATATGAGTGTGATTAATAGGTTTTTCACTGTCATCCAGTGCTGTAGTGGTCTTGGGCTACACTGTAACTAAAGACCATAAAAATATGAAACACATTTCGTTCAATTTTAGTGATGCCACTCGACATGAATGTAAAGCCAGGTTGACACATGCAACGAAAGTATCGCCACAAGTCAAGTCATTCTGAAGTGGCGCTGTGCGCTACCGTTCACACAGGACGCCAAAAATTCTTCGTAATTGCGCAGTTTGCAAAATGGCGTCACCTGTATCAGCTGATTAAACGACTGTACCTATTACTAAATAAGATGTTTTGGAAACATAATAAATGTAAAATATTACTTACCAAAGTGTTTCTCGTCTCTCTTGACTAGACTACATGTTTTATGAACCGGTCTGGATCTTCAAACCAAGCAAGGCTCGGTTTATAAATACCGCCTGTAGACGCACCACTCTTAAGTGATTTCAGTACTTTTTTATGTTAATTCATGTAAGCATTTCGAATGCTTAGAATTTTTAACTTTGTTGTAGCTAAATGAATTCCAGGTACATATTCACGCATACTGTTTATTATTTCAATTAATGCAGCATCTCTCAAATTTCTATCTTTGTATGATTCGCTTTTGTGGTTCCAAAGGTATTCTCGTTCTTGATACACCTCCAAGAATCTCATAATTGCCGCTGTTGACCACTTTTTCGACATATTAATAGCAAATGCACAAACAAAAGCACTATCTGCGAACCAATACGCACTGGAAAGGTTTGAATCCAGCCACGAAGTAGCAATCGAATGACGTTATTCGATTGTGGAGAAGGCAAAATGGCGCAACAAAGTAGAACGAAGTTCAACTTTTTGTGGCGTGACAAAATTTGCGCATCTTAAATGGCACCACCGAAAACTAGGAGTTCACACATGCAACTACAAAGCAACTGCAGTTTGCCATTCGCAGTGGCGATACTTTTGTTGCCTGTGTGAACCCGGCTTAATGGAATTCTCAGGGCCTTGTACACATACGAACTTATCGGCCGTCCACTGTCCAGTAAATTATGTCACGTGTAGCGCTTTCCGACCAACTTCTGACTGGTGATAGTCTGCTAGCTGTGTGCATGAAAATATATTTCGTCAGGTGACTATAAATCAAGTAGTAGATTTCAGGAGTCATTTTTCGATAACAATTGTGGACATACAAAAGTAATGAATTTATGATCCTCTTTACTTCAACGGGCTAGAAACACTAATTTAATTACATAATAGCCTCTCCTCGCTCAACCTTCGCAAGACTGTATTCCTTTTCGTTAAGAATGGTTTCATTGCATCGAGCAGCCCCTAAAAGCAAGTTTCATCCATTCTTGGTGCACTAATATTGTAGTGTATGTAAATGACATGCCAGCAGTGATGGCTGCTCTGAAAGAGCACAAGAGTAAGTGAACACCCTAACTTTTCACACTTCGCAGATTTATTGTTTATTTTTCTTTGAATGCTATTAAATGTAATTTAGATGCGGTAATCTGAAATACACGGCACTAAATCTACCCCGCTGTACTGCCAGCTCGTACTGCCAGCGCTTACCACTCAACTACTAGTTTACGTCAGTGCCACCAGATGGTAGCAAACCGCAGCAAACTTTTATCTATGTTCGCCATAAATCGCACTACGTGGTACCACACTCCACAGATATGCGAATTCACATTCTAGATACTAAAATTAGATCAGAGATCAGTATGTGCTGCAGTTATTGTTGTTGTGGCCTTCAGTCCTGAGACTGGTTTGATGCAGCTCTCCATGCTACTCTATCCTGTGCAAGCTTCTTCATCTCCCAGTACCTATTGCAACCTACATCCTTCTGAATCTGCTTAGTATATTCATCTCTTGGTCTCCCTCTACGATTTTTACCCTCCACACTGCCTTGATCCCTTGATGCCTCAAAACATGTTTTACCAACCGGTCCCTTCTTTTTGTCAAGCTGTGCCACAAACTTCTCTTCTCCCGAATTCTATTCAAAACCTCCTCATTAGTTATGTGATCCACCCATCTAATCTTCAGCATTCTTCTGTAGCACCACATTTCGAAAGCTTCTAATCTCTTCTTGTCAAAACTATTTATTGTCCACGTTTCACTTCCATACATGGCTACACTCCATACAAATACTTTCAGAAATGACTTCCTGATGTTTAAATCCATTCTCGATGTTAACAAATTTCTCTTCTGTACTGTGAACTCTTTCCACTTTCATTAGAAGACCCATGTTCTAAACCCCCAAACAAACTAGTTTTGCAGTGTGCGCATTTGAGGCCCTAGATAAAATTACGAAAATGTGGAGGTACATTGAAAATGGTCCTATATTCTGCTGATGTGCACGTCTGAAATCTTTTATTGTGTTCTACAATTGTTTAGTACACACTGTGGAAGGTATCATCAGAAGTCTTTATAACTAGGAAAGGAGTGAGTCACAAAAACTGCAAATAAGTAGTGTTTCCAGTTTTATTAAATGTCTACAGTTTTTGTTGTTGTGGTCTTCAGTCCTGAGACTGGTTTGATGCAGCTCTCCATGCTACTCTAGTCTGTGCAAGATTCTTCATCTCCCAGTACGTACTGCAGCCTACATCCTTCTGAATCTGCTTAGTGTATTCATCTCTTGGTCTCCCTCTATGATTTTTACCCTCCATGCTGCCCTCCAATACTAACCTGGTGATCCGTTGATGCCTCAGAACATGTCCTACCAACTGATCCTTTCTTCTAGTCAAGTTATGCCACAAACTTCTCTTCTCCCCAATCCTATTCAATACTTCCTCATTAGTTATGTGATCTGCCCATCTAATCTTCAGCATTCTTCTGTAGCACCACATTTCGAAAGCTTCTATTCTCTTCTTGTCCAAACTATTTACTATCCATGTTTCACTTCCATACATGGCTGCACTCCATACAAATACTTTCAGAAACTGAGAGATAAACTCAAATGGTTCAAATGGCTCTGAGCACTATGCGACTTAACTGCTGAGGTCATCAGTCGCCTAGAACTTAGGACTAATTAAACCTAACTAACCTAAGGACATAATACACATCCATGCCCAAGGCAGGATTCGAACCTGCGACTGGAACGGTTGCTCGGCTCCAGACTGTAGCGCCTAGAACTGCACGGCCATTACAGCTGGAAGATAAAGTCATTTTGTGGGATTCTGATTGAGATGTGGTACATAAAGTTTTGCCATAGAGTAATCAATTTATGGCACTGAAAACGATAAAGCACGTCATCGTCGATTGTGATATGGTAGTTTTTATTCCTGCTTCTGACATCTGTTGATCTTATGGTTTAGTAGTACTGTAGGTCCACATTGAACATATATTTGAAAATTCACGAAAAGCTGTCTCACTGGTTTCTCTCATATTCACTTAAACAGGCAGGTCGAAGACGGTGTGCTTTGGGCTCCTATGGCTCTCAGCATCTCATTTGTATTATAGTCAAAAGACCGTGTTCATAGCTAGTACTACATGAATTTAATCATTTCCGCAAACGGCAGTTCGTGTTTAGAGTTGGTTGCCTACTATGCAGAAACTGGCTTTTCTGTGAGTGTCAGCATGAACTCTGTTGGACCTGTAATACGCGCTAACAGAAAATTGCCAGTAAAAGTTAGCTGCAAAGAAACTAGGGCATTCCAAACCAGATTCGTTGTCTGAGAAAGTGACAAAATCAAATAAGCGTGACTGCAAACGAACATTTAACAAAGAAGTACATAATAAGTGTAAGTCGTTATGTGTGTGAATCGTAAATTTTTCAGCCCAGAAGTTAATTCGTTAACTAGTACTAGAGTTAGGGATCTTGTGCGTTTGTCCAAAAAAAAAAAAAAAAAAAAAAAAAAAAAAAAAAAAAAAAGAACGAACACTCCCACTTACACAAAAATGCGAAACGGAGAGTAGCGAAAGCTTAAACATTACTCCGTTCTTGCTGTAAACTGTACTTAATTATATATAAAACAACAAAATTCCACAAACACAATTCATCCTTTTTTGGGACAATATATGCATATTATTATTATAGATGGCGGCTGGTGTTATATAAATATGTTAATAAACATGACTATTATAGAGCAGACGCTATTAATTTCCTATATATATGAATTTAAAAATTTATTAACCCTTAGAATCTGTATTTATGAGCTGCCACTGTATATACCAGCATCAGTAAAAGAAAATGTAATCATGTTTGCACATGATACATCCATCTTGTAACTAGTAGCTCAATAAATGAGTCAATTAACATGGACTTAAAGAAAGCCAATTAATATTTAAGAGATAAAAATCTATTTTTAAATGAATAGAGAAGCTGGTACATATATGGAAATACTTGCAAAGAGAACAACAAACGAAGAGAAACTAAATATAAGACTTAGGAGAACATTGCTAGCAGAAGTTGACAGTGGGAAAGTGCTGGGATTGACAATAGACAGTCTTCACCTGGTAAAATCATATAGGAAAGTTCTTCTCAAAAATAAGCAGCAGCATTTTTTAATAAACAAAATGTCTAACACAGTTGTAGATACGATGTTAACAATAGCGTATTTTTAATAAAGAAACATCCAACACATTTGATGCAGGTACGCTGTTAAAGATGTGTAATAGATTAATCCATTCACGTTTATCTTACTGTGGAAGCTATTGAACTATCAGTTTAATAAACCATGGCTGCAAAATATTAATATGGAGTATCAAAGGAAGAATGGAAAAGCTGGTAGAAGCTGAACTTGGTTAAGATGAATTTGGATTTGAAGAAATGTAGGAACATACGGCAATAATGGCCCTACAACTTACCATGGGAGATAGATTAAGCAAAGACAAACATACATTTATAGCATTTGTAGACTTAAAGAAAGCTTTTGACAATGTTGACTGGATTACTCTCATTGAAATCCTTATGGTAGCAGGGCTAAAATACATGGAGCAAAAGGCTATTTACAGCTTGTACAGCAACCAGACTGCAGTTATAACAGTTGAGGGGCATAAAAGGGAAACAATGGTTGAGAAGGGAAGAAGTCAGGATTGTACCCTATCCCTGGTGTTATACAATGTGTCTATTGGGCAAGCAGTACAGAAACAAAAGAAAAGTTTGGAGTAGAAACTAAAGACTAAGGAGATGTAATAACAACTTTGAGGTTTGTTGACGACACTGTAATTCTGTCAGAGACAGCAAAGGACTCGGAAGAGCAGTTGAACGGAAACGACAGTGTCATGAAAGGAGGGAATAAGATAAACATAAAGAAAAGCAAAACGTGGATAATGGAATGTAGTCCACTTAAATGAAGTGATAGTGAGGAAAGTATTAGGAAATGAGACATTTAAAGTAGTAGATGAGCTTTGCTATTAGGGCAACAAAGTAATTGATGATGGCCAGGGTAGAGAGAATATAAAATGTAGACTTCTAATAGCAAGAAAACATTTCTGAATGACGGAAATTTAATTAACATCAAATATAGACTTAAGTATTAGAAATTCTTTTGAGGAGGTATTTGTCTGGAATGTAGCCATTTACAGAAATGAAACATGGATGATAAACAGTTTAGAGAAGAAGAGAGTAGAAGGCTTTGAAATTTGGCACTATGGCAGAATATTGGAAATTAGAAGGGTATATCACCTAACTAATGAGAATACATTGAACAGAATTGGGGAGAAAAGATATTGACTAAAAGAAGGGATCGGTTGATAGGACACATTCTGAGACATCAAGGGATCTAAACTAAACTAAACTCTGTCCAAACAGACCATGAAGGTCCAATGGAACTGACCGACTGTCGTTCATCCTCAGCATACAGACGTCACTGGATGCAGATATGGAGCAGCATGTCGTCAACACACTACTGTCCTGACCATATGTCAGTTCACAAGACTGGAGCCATTACTTCTCAATCAAGTAGCTCCTCAGTTTGCCTCACAAGGGCTGAATGCACCCCACTTGCCAACAGCGCTCGACAGACCATATTGTCACCCATCCAGCTTGATGGCGCTTAACTTCGGAGATCTGAAGAGAAATGGTGTTACCACTGTGGCAAGGCTGTTGGCCATCAAGGATCACCAATTTAGTATTGAAGTTAAGTGTGTGGAGTAAAAATCGTACAGAGAGACGAAGAGATGAATATAGTAAGCAGATTCAGAAGGCTGTGGGTTGCAATAGTTATTCACAGAGGAAGAGGCTTGCACAGGATAGACTAGCATGGAGAGCTGCACCAAACCAGTCTTCAAACTGAGGACTACAACAACAGAACAACATAATAAAATGGGGTAGGACATCAAATGTTCATAATAACAGACTGCTGAATCTACAAAAGAAGACAATCAGGTGTTTTGGAAGGCTATTACCAAGAGAGTGTTGTAATATCTAATTCAAATTATATAAATTTATGATCACACCTAAGGGTGCAAGGGCGGATTTGGGGCGGGGTGGGGACAGTCCAAGAGAGAGATAGAGAGAGAGAGAGAGAGAGAGAGAGAGAGAGAGGGGGGGGGGGGGAAGAGAATCTCAGCATAACCACAATTCTTTACTTACAGGCAGGATGTGTGACTTTAAAAAATGCAGAAAACTTGAAATTAACTGAATGGCAGTGTGACTCGTGTTATGCCTCCATTTCACTGCTTCTTATCTCTTTTTTGACAGTGCCAAGCAAGGTTAAATCTTTTGGATTGTAAAAACTTTGTAAATTTCTAGGGCTGCATTCAGGCTCACACATTCAGATATTTTGGTACATATTTAATCTCTCGGGACCGTTTTCCTTGTTAGTAAGAAATAGTACTGCACCATTTACCATAAATAGCTTTATTTGAAGCTACATGTTTCGATTTTTCATCATTGTCAGGCTTCTTACAGTCAGAAAATTTGTTGTTTTACGCGCCTTGATGTTTCACAAACTCCTTTAATTGACAAATAGCACCTTGTCTCCTGTTTGGCGTTTTTGTCAGGAACCGTTATATTTCGATCATGATGTAGCACTTCACGCCTTGTTGGAAGGCACAGTGAGTAATCCAGAACCAATATTATAAATGTTAAAGTAATTCTGTCTCTCCATCACCTTTTCATAGCTGAATCACTGAATAGAATGTGATGAAATGTGGTATGGAGACAGCTTGGACCCTGAGAAAGAACACAGACTACTTAAAAAATTAAAGCAGTAGGCAAACGTAATAATTGTCGATAATAAGGAATCAAGGCATCAAAACATTAGTTGGTAAACATTGTTACAAAACGCTATGCAGGTGATAGGAACTACACCAATCTGGAGAGTATGAAACTGTTGATCTTAAAAAGATATACAGAAAAGTCCATGAGAACATATGTTTACCACCCTTTTTGTGCTTTGATTGCACATTGCGCAGTGAATCCGAAAGGCATTGTGTCTGAACCATATAAGGTATCCATGTATTCTTCCGGATTTTTTTGTAGATATTTTTGAGATCTATATTTTATTATGTTATCAAATTATGTACCACATGCTCATTAGGCAGCGTGTTACTCCTGGCAAAGTCTTTACTGAATATACTGTATTACCTATAATGGCTGAACAAACTTCCATCAAACATAAATCACGACAATTCTGATTAAACTAGCCTTCAAACAACTGAAAATACGTGCACTGTAATCGATGCTTTAGTGTTGGGGTAATGATGCCATAGACATACAAATTCGTTAAACTTGTAACACCTGACGTCATGTGATGGGGCTGCAGAGGGGATGGCACACATTGCGAGCATTGCTTCTCTGATACTTCCTCATCATAACAACAGTGCTGATATGCAAATGAAGCCACAGGTGAAAGCTAACTGAATATATTAATAAATAGATGTACAGGCCAACAGACCCAATTTTCAGATGCAGTACTCAGAAGAATTTTACCATCTGTCAGTATTCATACCGTTTCTCGATTATTTGTTTGATGAAATGCCATTAAGATTCCCTTCGACTCAACTACAAAAAATCGGACATTTACAAAAACTGTTACCACAAAACTTTAGTTATAAAGATATAGAGCACGTAGTGCAAAGTGCTGAACCATACAAAGACGATATCCTCTGCTTCTCAGCTTTTTAAGGAGAGGTATATATTTCACAAGTGGAAGGTAATATGAAAAAGTCTCCAATAGGAGTCTATGAAAGAGGAATGGCGCTGTTGCACTTTGAGTTCATTAAGAGCTGAATTTAACTTTGATTTTTCCAGTTATTTTATTTGATTATCGCATACACACCGAAACATGAATTACAGTAACTTCAAATAATCTTGCTGAAAACCAAATTTCACAACCAGATCTTGTTTCAATCTTAGTTTTTCGTCCTCTTTAGTGTCTGGTTGAGTTGTGGGTTGACAGTTCACCAGGAGTATCTTCAGGGTGGTTGTTATTATCGTTCATCAGGCAAGCTGGTTTAATTCGATCAGTGGATATATTTTTTATCTAACCTTTTACTTTAAGTCCAAAAAGATATTGGTGTCGTATCAGTTACTTCGTATGGTCCTCAATATTGTAGCTCTAATGCTTCACTGGGTCTACCAATATAAACAGATGTGTTGATTTGCTGAGGTCCTTATGCATGAATGGTGCTTCTTTTGCTTTTTGGGGATATTGTACAGGTTTCGGACGATTCAAATACCGTTTCAGTGTTGACACAAACTGAGGTAAGTATGGATCCCTTTTCATGCCATAGTCGGGTGATATCCTGTTGGGCGAGCCATAAATCATTTCTGCATCATTGTGTTCTCTAATGGAGAATCGCACACTAAGAAGAATTACAGGTATCATCTGAGTCCAGTTACCAGTCACATGGGCACAGATGACAGCTTTAAGTGTGTGATAAAATCTTTCAATTCTTCCTTTTGAATGTGGATGATATGCAGCAGTTTGGGTTTGGTTACAACCACATACTTTTGACAGTGCCTGGAATAGTTCATAGTTAAATTATCTTCCACAGTTGGTCACTGTTTAGTAAGGTGTTCCAAATCTAGTGATCCAACAATAGGAAAATGCTTATACCACTGTTTCCACCTCTGTCCAGTAACTCTATCAATGCATGTTAAACAATAAGTATATTTAATAGAAGTAGACATTAATCGAATCAAGTCGAGGTGAATCATTTTGAGGCGTTCATCGTTACTAGGAAATTGTCCTAATTGCACCTGAACATCTCAGGATACTTTACTTTTCTGAAGCCAGTACACGATTTCACCCAATTTCGAACATACTTTTTTATATTGATCCATACGAGCTTTGTTTACATGATGTGGGGACATGATAAATTACTATTTGTATTCGTATATGTTTGTAAGGTGTTTGCCATGATCATGTTTAGAGTTGTCTTAATGTCTGGATGAGCCAAATTGTGCTGGTGTTGAAAAATAGGATATCTAAATGCTACAGGAATATAAGGACGAATAATTTGTGTTGACACATTACACCACTATTGTTTCCTCAATGTGTCAAACGGTATTTTAATTTAAGAGATAGATTACAGCTGGACTATGATTGATGAAGTTCTGTATCATCTTCTTGTGCTTCAAACTATATCTTCATAATTTGGAACTAATTCTTCAAGACTTGGTAAGCTATTAGCAAGAACATTTCCTCTTCCAGATATATGACACAGAGCTGTAATAAACTGCGGAATAACCTGGAGATAATGCAAATGGTTTGGCTTTGCTTTCTCATTCTTTTTCTTGAATGTATATGTTAGAGGAGCATGATCAGTATAAATAATGAAGTTTCTTCCTTCTAACAAATATTTGAGATATTTGAAAGCCATGTATATACTAAGCGGATGTTTATCGTATATGGAATATTCCTTCTGTGCCATTGTGATCTTTTTTGAAAAAAGAAAAAAATCCATCAATTTCCACTGTCTTTCTTGCCACTGTTGCAGTGCAACAGCTGCCACAAAATCTGATACATCCACATACAATACGAGTTGACTGTGCAAACGAGGAAATGTCAAAAGCACAGCACTTTGCATTTTTAGATCTGATAAATTGCTTCTTCTGTCCAGTCAATACTCTTAAGTCATTTTTAGTTGTACCTTTTAAATGAGTACTTAAAAGCAAAGCTTGGTTGTCAGCAGTTTGGTCCAAATGCAGAAGATAGTAACTCATGATCACTAAGAATGCTGTGAGTTCAGGAACTGATTTGGGTCATTTGTAGTTATTGTCACAACCCTTTCTGTACCTGCATTAAAAAAATGTTAAAATATATGTGATATCTTATGGGACTTAAGTACTAAGGTCATCAGTCCCTAAGCTTACACACTACTTAACCTAAATTATTCTAAGGACAAATACACACATCCATGCTTCAGGGAGGACTCGAACCTCCGCTGGGACCAGCTGCACAGTCTATGATGGCAGCGCCCAAGACCACTTGGCTATCCCACGCGGCTGCATTTTTTCCTGCAGGTGTAACAGGTGTAATTAAATATCCTAAGAATGTTAGCTATTGTACACCAAATACTGATTTCCTGTATTTATTACAAGACCACAATCTTTCAGCTGTTTAAAGAGTGAACTTAGATGCTCGACATGTTGCTCTGAAGATTATGATGCTATTAAAATATCATCCAATTACAGGAAACAGATATCTAGTTCTCTTTCAACTTTTACAATGTTCTATGTGCCTTACGAAATCTGAAGGGCATGTAATCAAATTCATAAAGACCAAATGGCGTAGTAACTGCTGATCTTGGTTTAGCTTATTCGGCGAATGGAATCTGGTAACATGATTTCAGTAGGTCAGTCTTTGAGAACATCTTTTTATTTTGAAGCATAAAATTTACATCACCAACTTGTAGAATTAAATGACAGTCTGAGATAGTCCTGTCATTCAGACAGCAATAATCTCCCCAAATTTTCCACTGATAATTTGGCTTCATACAAATATGCTGTGGAATAACCTATTTTGATTGTGACACATTTATAATACCATTATTTAACAGACAGTGAAATTCTTTTTTAGAAATTTGCAATTTACATGAGTTCAAACTACGAGCCTTACTGTATACTGATGGACCACTAAATGTAATGATGTAATGCTGCACTTTGTACTTCAACAGCTTTGCTACTATGGATGGTTTTGTTAGTTTAGGAAGTTTTTCCAAAAGTTCGTAAAATTGGCTTCTTGCATAGAGTGAGCTTTAGGCGACTTTAGCATTCAAGCAGTTACCTCTGCTGAAATGTTTAATCTGGTGAAATTTCCTATCAACTTCTTATTTTTGATATCCTTGAGTAAAAAGTAATGATGAAGGAAAACAACCCCAAATGTGCCTCTTGATAGGTCTGCTACACTGAATGGCCATTCAGAATTACATTTGAGCCCTCTCTCAATGATTAACGGCTTTGAACTGTAAGTTTTTATCTCTGACAAATCTACATCACTATATACCAGAAAATACCATTCAATATTTCAACCTTTACAAAATAGGCGCTATTGGTGACTTGGTGGGGGTAGTGCGGTAGAATACATAGCCACTGCCGCGTCTACTCTTTCTACTTTTCCTTATTTGACGACTGACAAGCTGAATACATTTTTCAGGTTTATACAGTGTGCCAGTTTAAAATGATCATTGTAATATTTACCGTCTTTATCGAATTTTGCTCAGCTTCTATTTCTACTTCTTCTGCGTGATCTTTGTTTGCCTGGCTTCCGAAGCATCTTAGTCGCATTTTCCAATTCTACAGTTCTTAAGAGAAGATCTTGGACTGACGAGGGCAACAACTTTGACAGAATGGACTGCACTGGTGCAGTTCGAACCTTCTCAACAGAATGCGTTTCAACCATGTGATCTACCATCTGAGCAATCTTATCCACTGTTTCGTCAGATATAAATAAAATAATTCGAACGCTACTAGGACGTTTGTCAAGCCAAAGTGTTTCCAAGATCTTGTCAGACACATTACAACTGGCATTACCCCAAATTTTTGTAAATAGTTGGCTAGGCTTCATATCATCCAACTCTCAACCACTCAAGAGGTTTTTTAATTTGACCCTCTTCACTTTCTTTACTTAAGGTCAAAACTCGTTCTTTCACAAGAAAATGTTTTCACCTGTAACTAGAGCCCATATATTTGCAACAAATTTTGGCTGCAGCTGAGTGAGTAAATAGTTAAATTCAGACTCCTCCATAGCTGAACCAGCGATCATAAATTGCATTTCGGCTTGACAAAACTAGATGATTTCTCTATCCAAAACGGCGGTACCTTAGCGCTTACCTTATCAGTTTCTAGCTTATATTTGGGATTATTCCCTTCATGTTCATATGCTGTTGACATTTTGCATATTTTTCGAACACAGTATGTGACAAATTGTAGTTTAAAAATTACAGTGAAAATTTCGCCGCAAATGACTTTGCAGGTGTCGTTGTCTCATCGATCACGTCGCAGTCATCAATTTCTTGCATTCTACATTAATTAAGAACTCACTTTAATTTAAATTTTTGCCCTTTATTTTCTCATCTTACACACACTGAAATGTGAATTACAATAATCATAGTGTAACAATATTCTTTTTTGTTAAATTCGAGCTGTGGAGAGATCTTTCTTGACCTATCGCCATCTGAAGACATATCTTCGCAGCAGGATGACGGAATATCGTTCAGTTTGGAATTCCTGTATGATGGACTGGATAGATGTCTGCCTATTACACATTATAACCCTCTTCTACTGTCGGCGGTCTTTGTCAGTCAACAGACGAGGTCGACCCGTATGCTTTTGTGCTGTATGTGTCCGTTCACGTATCCACTCCACTATCACAAAGTAAACAGTGAACCTAGGGATGTTTAGAAGTATGGAAATCTCGCGAACAGACGTATGGCACAAGTGACACCCAATCACTTGACCACTCTCGAAGTCCGTGAGTTCCGCGGAGCGCCCCATTCTGCTCTCTCACGACGTCAAATGACTACTGAGGTAGCTGATATGGAGTACCTGGCAATAGGTGGCAGCACAATGCACTTAATATGAAAAACATGCTTTGACGGATGATAGTATTTGTGATTCTGAACAAAAAAAACTTCGTATGGACGTATACCCTATTCCGAATGGTTTCCTAGATAGAACATATTTAATATCACTTTTGTTCGTTTTTCTTAAATAACTCGAAAACCGCACCCTCCAACGAAAACGTGTTGCAGTACAAAATTAAACTATATTAAATTTCCTAAAAAAAGGTCCTATTCATTTTTCTCTCTAGAACTAATGGTTTGTGCGGAGAGAGCACGAGAATGTTGAAAACACGCTCGACGCGCGTGCGCTGTAGCTTACGTAGGTTTTGTAGGCCAATTTGAGGTAGCATATTCAGTTGAGATGAACGGTTTGACACGGGACACTTGTGGTCTATCAGGTCGGGAAAGTACCTCAAATTGGCCTACAAAACCTACGTAAGCTACAGCGCATGCGCGTCGAGCGAGTTTTTCAACATTCTCGCGCTCTCTTCGCACAAACCATTAGTTCAAGAGAAAACAATTAATAGGAATTTACGTTTTCGCTGGAGGGTGCGGTTTTCAAGTTATTCAAGACAAACGTACATATACGACTAAGTTGCATACAAGTTCAAATGTACTGTGCTGTTTATTTACATGTACATCCTTTATTCCCTGCAAGGAAACGAGAACGGGCCTGATTACTGGGAAGTATTTCCGGGTTGCCGGATTGAAAGGGGAAGTCCTATTGTAAGGCCTGCGAGGTCCGCTGACCTAAACTGCCTTGATTATTTCCTATGGGGATATCTAAAGTCGCTTGTGTAAAAGACCCCTTTGGATACAAATGTGGTATTAGTTGCCAGAGTTGTATCTGCCTGTGATGTGATCCAAAATACTACAGGGATATCCGTCAGGGTGCATCGGAACTTGATTAGCCAATGTCATGCTTGCTTGCACTGAGGTTGATGGCCGTCAATTTCAGCACATTTTCTAAGATACAGTACAAATGGCACGTTGATTGTGTCAGTGATGGTATTTGCAGTTAACTGTAACTAATGTAAATAAAAAATTACACAGTACTGTGATTTTACTGCTGTTGTCCTATTACCTCCTAAAGCTGGCTTCCTTGACCCCAGGTTCCTTACCTCAAGTTGTTCAGTGGAGTATCCTCTATGTCCTGTTAAATTTTTGCACGCTCTTCTGGAAACACCATATATATGGTGTTACAAAAAGGTACGGCCCAAACTTTCAGGAAACATTCCTCACACACAGATAAAGAAAAGATGTTATGTGGACATGTGCCCGGAAACGCTTAATTTCCATGTTAGAGCTTATTTTAGTTTCGTCAGTATGCACTATACAGGTACTTCCTCGTTTCACCGCCAGTTGGCCCAATTGAAGGAAGGTAATGTTGACTTCGGTGCTTGTGTTGACATGCGACTCATTGATCTACAGTACTAGCATCAAGCACATCATTACGTAGCATCAACAGGTTAGTGTTCATCACGAACGTGGTTTTGCAGTCAGAGCAATGTTTACAAATGCGGAGTTGGCAGATGGCCATTTGATGTATGGATTAGCATGGGGCAATAGCCATGGCGCGGTACGTTTGTATCGAGACAGATTTCCAGAACGAAGGTGTCCCGAAGAAAAGGAGTCCCCAGTACAGAGCCATGCAGTGAAATATTTAAGGAATTTAAAATAATAACACTTCCTGGCTTATAAGTTTATGAATAAGTGTGCCTTTTGAAAACTTACCAGGAATTTTCTACGTCAAAAAGTCAGGTTCGTAACTACAAAACAAGAAACACAGATGATTTCACAGAGGCACCCACAAAAGCCCTTTCCTAAAAAAGTGTGGATTAGCAACCCAAAATACCATTTATGGCATTGCCTGATACAACAAGGAAAATTAAAGAATTTGGTGGTGGAGGTTAGTGTTTAACGTCCCGTCGACAACGAGGCCATTAGAGATGGAGCGCAAGCCTGGGTTAGGGAAGGATTGCGAAGGAAATCGGCCGTGCCCTTTCAAAGGAATCATCCCGGCATTTGCCTGAATCGATTTAGGGAAATCACGGAAAACCTAAATCAGGATGGCCGGAGACAGGATTGAACCGTCATCCTCCCGAATGCGAGTCCAGTGTGCTAACCACTGCGCCACCTCGCTCGGTTAAAGAATTTGATAAATTCGAAGTAGATATAAAACCGTTTTTAATAATGCATTGTTTAATAACATCAAAGCTTATGTGAATATGAAAAAATAAAATTATTACATATACTGATGTAAGATGATTGTACTTTCATGTAATATTGTAAACAACTTAGACAAAAGAACTTCTATTGCAACTAGCCCTGGCTGTGAACTGACTAGATCCATACAACATATATACTGTTAATGGGTGATAAACTGAATCGAATTGAATGCATCCTTAAAAAAAGAAATACCTAGCTATGTTCAAACACTCACACCGCTAGTGGCACACTGCAGTTACACTCATGAACACCCAGATTTCAGTGGTGGCAGTCAAGTGAAGCAACTTCTGTTCCACAAAAAATCCAATTCAGTTGTACTTTGTGATTTAATTAGCATTCCCCCATCTCTAAATAGCATCATGCGACTAATCCCTGGTGGCTGTATTTCGAAACATGGGCAGTCTGTTGCAGTCATCGAAGAGTAATTGCTGCTGTAGTCCATTCAATATCAATGTGTTTTCATTTTATTACTGAGAAAAGTAAAAAAAAAATGGTCGGCAGTACACTTTCGCAGCGTCAGGAACTAAGAATAGATTGTGGATTATGTGGAGCAATCCCTCGAGTGTGATGTCGCAGCAGTTAAAGTAAAAATTAGAGTTATTCGAAACTATGTATAAACGAACACATTAATGGTCTAAAATCATGGTGAAGTGTTCCACCTGAAGATATTTACATACCAGCTGTTGGTTCGAGTGTTATTTAGTTTGTAAATATTTTTTGTCCCCTGTCTTACTACTGGGCGAAATCTATTTTCGGGTGCAACAGTTGAGTTACGTCTTCCTTGTATTTAACTCTAGTAACATTCATACCTGCCCTGATGATTTCAATTGGCGCCATATTGAGCGCTGTGTAACTGCAAAGAATTTGTGGCATCCTGTGTGAAAAGTACCTCATGGTACCACCGCAGAATGCCACAAGTTTTGGCATCACATTAGCTGTCTGTGTGAACCTGTTGAAAGATGCTTGTTGCATGGGCACATTTGGGTGTTCAGTCTGATGAGCCATATTCTCATATGGCAGATGAGTTGTCTTGCAAGTTACCTTTGACATGGACACTTCAATGCATTATTTACCATTATGCTGAATGGAGTGGATTTATGTGACCCCAGCTATCATTTTTCTCTAGTATTGTTAGCTTGTTTATCATCTTGCAGTGTAGAGATATTTTTTTATTTTAACATACAGATACACCTGAAGATGAAGCTTAGTCCCTGAAACCTGGTAGTTTAAAGACTTTAATCAGTAAATAACAGTATTATTGTAGCTGGTGTTTTTAATCATTGACAAAAATAAGACAGTACCAGAACTAATCCATCAGGGCTGTATTTCTGTTTTTTGTGTTACTGTAAAAACTAAAAATTCAATATGTTTTCCTGTCTTTTAATTTTTTTGTATAATCTTTTGATGATTATTGAGGTGTCATTAAATCCACCTTCTAGACAAGAGTCTAACTCTGTGATTACTTGTTGTAAGCAAGAAAATGTTGTGATCAATAACACTGAACTCTTTGCTAATTAATGTAGAAGATAAATGTTGTTCATCAATGAGCTCCTGTTAATACTTCATTTAAAAAGGCAAAAATTCCTGATTGGATTGACTTTCCAGCTCAGAACACATGCTGGGCGTCATTTATCAACGTCTCCTTAATGAACCTTGTTGGTTGGTTGGTTGATTTGAGGGAGTGGAGCAAGTAGCGAGGTTATCTGTTCCATCATGTTAGGGAAGGATGGGGAAGGAAGTCTGCCGTGCCCTTCCAAAGGAACCGTCCTGCCATTTGGCTGAAGTGATTGAGGGAAATCACAGAAAACCTAAATGAGGATGGCTGGGTTTTGAACTGTCGTCCTTCCGAATGCAAGTTCAGTGTGCCAACCACTGCGTCACTTCACTTGTTATGAAGGTTGTTAATCTTCTAAGGAACATTTCGTCATAATTTTGCTGATGACTGATAAAACCAATACTGGCCTATAATTCAAGATTTCGCATTATGCATCTTCCTTATGCAATTTATAACTATTGCAGTTTTCCATCTATTTTCCGTGTACTAGTGATTCTGAAGTAAATTCCGCACTTGCTTTGTTGATAATATATTTGACCTCACCAGCGCCCAAAACTTATCAACTGGTGTTCTATGCTTGAGAAATAACAGTTGAAGATAAGCTCACTGGGCAAAAAATTAGTCAACCCTAGAGAAATCATTACAAACATCGTTTCGCCTGGTACCGGTTAGAAAGTAAGTCTGCAAGGTTGTGCAGGTACGCTGCATCCAGGTTAAACCACTCGCTGAGGATTTTATCGTGCAATTCCACCAAATCTAGTGATGCTGATTTTGGCGTTTTACCCTCTGTTTCAACGTATCCCACAGATTTTGTATGGGGTTCAAGTCAGATGATTTTAGTGCCCAAACGAAATGTAATAGCTTGGGAGTTATTGAGAATACCAGTCACATATTCTTCTAACATGATCAACTCCGCCTGATGTCATTTCGAAGAATACATATATCAATAGCGTACTCATAATACAGATGTTGACTGAAAGGCAACATCTGATCATCCTGAATGTTTAAATAAAAATTCTGTTTCATGTTAGCGGCATTAATGAGCAGGGCAAATCCATGTAATAAGAACAGCCCCGAAACATCACAGACGCAACTCTGGCTTGAGCCTGAGTTTGCACACATTCAGGGTGAAATGTTTTGTTTGGTCTTGGGTGTACTCAGTAACATGTCTCATTTGAATATTGGCAATAACTTAATTTCTCAGACCATATTACACTCTGGGAAGCAGCTACTGTCCATGTTCGATGATTTCTATCCCATTGAACACCCGTTGATTTATGTGACTGTGTGAGTAATGGCCTCTTACAAGGCAACCAGCGCTAAATGTTCATTGCTCGCGGTTTCCATGACAGTTCTCTCGCTAACAGCAATTCCTGTCGGGTTTGGAAGCGATTTAGATTCACAAGCTGTGAAATGTCTCCAGTTCCTTTCAATCAGCATCTTTTTCCAACTGCAATTCTGACGTCATGTTTCATGGCTATATGTGTTGTACCACTTCATACAGACACTGAACAGTCCGCTGTGAAACAGCAACAAGTCTTGCAACTCGGCACACTGTATGGCCATGTGCAAGGCCAAACATAATACCCCCTCTTTGCCACTGTGTCACATCCATTTTTATCTCCGCAGTTCGCTTGAAACTAAAAAAACCACTCGTGGCTACTTACTTATGGTCACTCAGAGGCAGTTCAAGCATGGTTGAGCACGTCACTTGATTGCTGCACATTCTGTAAAGGCTTAATTAGTTATCTGTGCATGTGCATGTGGGTTACTAATATTTTTGTCTGATAAGCTTATTAGTCCTAGTGTGATATCACTTATTTTTAATTAATTTGTTATTGTGATTAACTACTTACGTGTTTACACCTAGCTGGGTTGCATTAGGATTATTCACGGATTTAGATATTGGAGTGAGATTTTCTAATTCTTTTACTTTTGAAATAAATTGTGGTTAGAACTATTTGTATGTTTTGAAGTAAATTGTGAAATCCACTTTAACAAAATGCTTCACAGATCGAAAGCTGAATGTAGCAATGAATGGCATCACCCTTAAACACTAACAAGGGAAATTCCAGATAGCACCCCACTGAGATTTAGTGGTAAGATGTCCCAGAGGATAGCCTGTCAGAAACTGAACACAGATCAAATACGAAAACCGGAAGAACGCTTACTGAACTGTGAAAAAAGAAACAAAGTAGAAGCAGTGAACAGTCCAAGCTCAAGATGTACAACTTCGGGTTAATTCTGTATCTGCAGCGTCGTGGTTTTGTGGTCACGATGTTGGACGGTGACAGGGAAGATCAGTGTTCAAATCTCGCTCGTACTCCAAACGTTTTTCACAAAACTGTGAACTTTATGTGCCGTCGTTGGCGTGTCTTTTCTCATTCTGTAGTCTTTGCTATCATCATGCTATACACTGGTTATAAAATATGTCATATGCTAAGAATATATTATAATCGCAACTAAACGAGATGAATAGCGACGGCAGGCGTGATACTGCAACGACCTTTCACAGAAATGAAAGCAAAAACGAAAATGGTGTGAATTATGTTACAATAAAGAAATTCAAAAGTTAAAACTTTTAAAATGGTACGCAAGAGTCATAACATGTGGCACTCGTCTAGAACAGATAGGAGGTACTTACATATGGAGCTCCCTTCCTTATCCCACTCTCTTGCATACGGACGTTGCACTAAGATAAAGACACAAATCTGAATATAGCGAACAGACACATCAATAGCCATACGGACAATTCGCAATTTTACGAAAAAAACTACATAACGACGACGCCATTGCTTCATAAGTATGCTCGATGCTGCACATCCTGAGCGTGGGCCGTTCACTGTTTCTATTTTGCTTCCTTTTCACAGTTCAGTGCATCTTCTTCCTGTTTTCATGCTTGATCGGTGTTCAGTTTTTAATTATCTATCCGTTGCGTCATATTAGGACTAAATCTGACGGGGGAGCGATGGGGAGTTTTCCTCGTGAGATAAACCTTTGTAACTGGGAGCTACACGAAAGGTGCCTAGGATCCTGCTTTACTACACAGTATATGCTTGTCTGGTGTTGTCCAGATCTGTATGTACAAGTCAAAAAGGCCAACTTAAGCTTAAATTAAACTTTCTGACTAATAACCATTTTCATGAAACCCATGCTGCTTGATAAACTGTACAAAGGTACTTGATTTACGAACATCAGCCCCTGAAGAGGTGGTCATGAACACATTCAGAGGTTATGAACTAAGCTTCCGGAATGTTTTTCACAGCTACCGCTTCCCTCTCTATAATGTGACCCATTTAAAAACCACTTTTAATTCTTGCTTGTTCTGATTCAGACCAAAATTCACTCAAAAAAATCCTTCTCTAATTCACTATAAGACAATTCTGGACTAGCATTTTTGATTTGCCCAAAATAATGGTTCACCTGAAAAACACTTTTACAAACTTTATCTCAAACGTATCAGTGTTTTTGGGAACCAAATTATCACAACATGCAATCTGTAGGATGCAGTTTATCTTCCCCTGGTGGTGGAGGTCATTAGAGACGGAGTGCAAGCTCCGGTTAGGGAAGGATTGGGAAGGAAATCGGCCGTGCCCTTTCAAAGGAACCATCCCGGCATTTGGCTGAAACGATTTAGGGAAATCACGGAAAACCTAAATGAGGATGGCCGGAGACGGGATTGAACCGTCGTCCTCCCGAAGGCGAGTCCAGTGTGCTAACCACTGCGCCACCTCGCTCGGTTATCTTCCCCTGGAAAACTGCTTATAGAAGTATTTGTCCACATGACGCCAGAATTGTTCATAAAACTTTTTGTTGTCAAATCTCGTTTTAATTCTACATGTTTCTTATGCATGTTTTATCTACATTTCCTTAATAGAGATACATAACTTCCACAGTAATCTGCATTACATGCAACATTGTATCTACTTCAATCACTTTTATGTTACTTATGGAAATGTTACCATCAGTATCACATTTCAACTTTTCTAAGCACTCTTTAACATAAGAAATTTTAACAATTTCAAAATTTGTGGAAATTTTTTATTTTTTGCGATAAGTTTCCAAGTTTTACCCAATATTTTCAATTCTATCGTGAAGTATTTCCACCTGAGTTATTAACTCTTTTTGCCTTGACTCGACAGCAAATTTTGATTTGTTAATTTTAGGTCTGACTTTAATGACCTGTACACCATTATTCAGAAGCTCATTACTTTAATTTACTGCCTGCTTGTGCAGTTGTGTCATTCGTGGCCTCTACCTGATTACTCTGTCAGTTTTTTGAATCATCTGTTTTATTTGTTTCAGGTATTTACTAACTTAGCTTCTCTTTTCTCTCTTCAATATTGACACTTAGCTGCTCGCTTAATTTGTTGTTTATATCGTTATTTCTTCTTTGTTCTCTTGTAAGGTGTTACTACATCACACTCCATTAAACATGCAAACTTCGATAACAATCCAAATGGAACCCCCCCCCCCCCCCCCCCTTCTGTTTCCATCTTGTTCACTTTTAATTTCTGCATTCTTCATACTGTCATGATGAAACAACAAGCAGGTCCAAATGCGAAATCAGAGTTGACAGTAAAGTACACTACTTGGGACTGAATGCATATTCATAGCACACACCAATGTGGAGGCAGAACAAAACTAAACTCCTATTTGAAACATTGTCGTTTTTGGTCTCTCAGTCATAGAGCAGGGAGTAAGGTGTGACCCATGTAATGACTTTCTTTGTTGTGTTATGTGTAAATGTTACAATGGACAGTATTGTAACATGATCTCTCTGTTTGAAATCGGTATACATTGTGCCCTGTTTAAGCATTCCGTGAGGCCATCCATCTGTGGGTGGTCGGAAATTTCAACCTGTGGGTAATGTTGCAACGTGAATTTAACTCTGATCCTAGTCTTTTCTGTGATCAGAGATTATCACACAGAGTGCTCTATGCTTCAAAATGATGTATTCTAAAATTTCTGGACCTTCAACAGCTGGCACAGCTATGCTAACTGTGTAATAGGTGAGGTGGTCAGTGCAGCTATTATCCATCGATTGCCATTTGTCAGCTTAGGGAACCTCCCCATGAGGTCTATTCCAATTCAGCGTAATGGCGTTGTTACAGGCCGGACTGGTAGTTGATGTCCCATAGACAATAATTGTGGCACATCCTTCTGTCACTGGCGCTCCTTACATTGGCTAAAATACGTAGTTTCTAATGAACTGGTAAACACCTGGCCAGTGATATGTATGTCTACAGTCTTCACGGATCCAAGTCAATCAGATGTTGGAGCATGGTGGAAATACTTCAGGATATCTGGCTGTAGGTGAGCTGGCATAGCGAGCCACCATTATGACTCATCTGGATCATTGTTCACGTTATACAGTGTCCCATTTAATAATTTGTTTTCCCTTCCTTCAAAGCTTGAATGGTTGTCATCAGTGCTAGAACACTTCCAGTTCAGCAGCAACGTCATTTAATGCAGCGATGACTGAGACTTCATCTGTGCTACCACGTTCCATCAAAAGGTTTCATGAAAGACAGTAACCATCCTTGTGCTTGCCACTGTTTTTGTTTACAACTATGACAATGTATTACTGAAGCCTCAGCCTGCATAGAAAATTGTTGTGCAACACAAGGCTGAATGGTTTATTAAATAAATAAGGCTGCAACTTGTTGATGGTCCAGACAACTCCAAGGTACTCTTGCCTGGTTGAAAAGTAGTTAATTTTGGACTTGGGGATTTCTCTGGAAGAATAAGTTATCGCTTTTCCAAAGCAGAACTGCACTTATCCCACAACTGCTAGCGTCTATGTGAAGTTCTGTCTCCACATTCTCATCATACAATGCTAGGACAAGAGAAGATGGTAATTCCTTCTTTAAGGGCAAGGAAAAGATCTTCCTTGCACCTTGTTCCCGGAACATTTGGCGTCTCCCTGCAGTAGTTCTTGCAAGCAATGTGCCTTGGTGCAGAAGTCCTTCTTGAATCGCCAGTACTACGAGCGCATTCTGAGAAAACATTTTATATCACGAATGTGATACCAAGTTAGAAAATTTGTGACTTCTCTTTTTTTCTTTGGATCACGGCGGATTCCATCGTCTTTAACCATATATCCTAAACTTTCATTTCTGGGGTTGTGTAGAGATACTTTTTCAGATCCAGGAGAAGTCCTACAGTCTGTATCAACTTCAACATAGTTGACAACCAGCTTCGATATTCTTCACACTTTTTCGAAAAAACGATAATATAATCTATATACCAAAGACACTGCGTCCATTTAATACACTGAACCAGGTTGTTCACCATAGCTTTAAAGTGGCTGAAGCATTGTTGTTGTTATGGTCTTCAGTACAGAAACTGGCTTGATGCAACTCTCCATGCGACTCTATCCTGTGCAGGCCTCTTCATCTCCAAATAACTACTGCAGCCTACATCCTTCTGAATCTGCTTAGTGTATTTGTCTCTAGGTCTCCCTCTGCAGTTTTTACCCTCCACACTTCCCTCCAACACTAAACTGGAGATCATTTGATGCCTCAGAATGTGTCCCACCAAACGATAGTAGGGGGGATAAAATATGTCATTTTGTTAGTGCAGGTCGCCTACATCAGAGGAGGTATGCACTCAGGGGCAAAACTATTGCTCTCCTTTGATTGACAGGTAATTAACCTATTATTCTCCTTTCATTGACAAGTACTTAACCTATTGTTCTATGGAGCAGAACAGCAGATTAAATGCAGAACACTAGGTTAATTTGTGTACTTTTTATGTAAAATGCAATACAATAGTTTAAGAGGTGTGGGTGGCAAAGGAGAATGCGCCAGAAATAGCGTTCAAAAGCATGTGAAATTCGAAAAGTATACCAGAAAATGGTGGGAGGACATAACTAATTACTTAATTTTGCATCATAGGCGGTACAATAGTTAAGAAAATGGGGGTGACATGGAAAAACACTTAACAGAACAATAGGTTAAATGCTGACAAATGGCAAAACATTAGGTTAAGACACCCAAGTACAGTGCTGAACATTAGATTATGCAGCATGTTTGCTCCATGTAATTACATCTTACTAGATGTATATGTTTTCGAACAGCAGAGAATGAATAGCAAGAGAAATCCAATCCCCACTAATTGATTTTTTTATAAATAAACAAATACCCCTTGAATATCCTGTTATGACACCCTTCCTCTCCACCACCAGACCGCCATCTTGGATTGTGTTATGGAAGGGATAGCAGCACCCTCTGTTAGCAGTACGTGTACTAAGTCAGTTGGACTCTGGATCTTGGGGTGACCACAGTTGATGGCAGTACTGCCTCCAATTGTTTAAATAAAGACTGAAAATGAAGACTTATGTCCATCATATCCAGCCATTTCCTAGGAAGAGGTGGCGGTCAGATGTCTTAGGTTAGTGGAGGTAGCCAAAGTGCCCCTTTTTCCCACCATTTTATTAGTTTAGTGGAGGTAGCCATGGTGTGTTGGACTGTCCTGGTGGAATTTGAACTTCCCACCATTTTCTGGGGAGGAGAGAGGAGGGTGTTAGGTTAATTAATTGATCAATTTAATTAAGTAGTCAAGCAATTGACAAGAGTGAGAGGGGCTGTAGCAATGTCTCAGATCTGAATGTTTACCTGTAGGAGCGAGGGGTGAGATTTCCTGAGGTGGGGAGGGGAGTGGGAGGGGACAGGGGAGCAATAGGTTAAGTGCTACTCAATCAAAAGGAAGGATCCTTTTAGTAGAACAAGGGTTAAGGACCTGTCAATCAAAGGAGAACAATAGGTTAAGTACCTGTCAATCAAAGGAGAACAATAAGTTTGCCCCTGAGTGCATACCTGCCCTTAATGCAGGCAACCTGCACTAACAAAAGGGGCTACAAGATACCTTGTCCCACTACTAACAATCGCTTCTTCTGGTCAAGTTTTGTCACAATTTCCTCTCCTCCCTGATTCTATTCAATACCTCCTCATTAGTTACATGGTCTAACCATCTAATCTTCAACATTCTTCTGCAGCACCACATTTCGAAAGCTTCTATTCTCTTCTTGTCTACATTGTTCATCATTCATATTTCACTTCAGTCCATACAATTACTTTCAGAAAATACTTTGTAACACTTAAACCTATACTCGATTTTAACAAATATCTCTTCTTCAGGAATCCTTACATCGCCATAGCCAGTCTACATTTTATATTCTCTCAACTTCGATCATCACCATTTATTTTGCTCCCCAAACAGCAAAATTCATTTACTACTTGAAGTGGCTCATTTCCTAATCTAATGACCTCAGCAACACCTTATTTCATTCCACTACATTCCATAAACCTCTTTTTGCTTTTCTTGATGTTCATCTTATATCCTACTTTCAAGACACTGTCCATTCCGCTCAATTCCTCTTCCATGTCCTTTTCTGTCTCTGACAGAATTACAGTGCCGTCAGCAAACCTAAAAGTTTTTATTTCTTCTTCATAGATTTTAATTCCTACTCCAAAGTTTTCGTTTGTTTTCTTAACTGCTTGCTCAATATACAGATTGAATAACATCGGAGAGAGGCTACAACCCTGTCTCACTCCCCTTTCTACTACTGCTTCTCTTTCATGCCCCTCGACTTTTATGACTGCCATCTGGTCTCTGTATAAATTGTAAATAGTCCCTCGTTCTCTGTATTTTACACCTGCCATCTCCAGTATCCCAGTCGACATGGTCAAAAGCTTTTTTCGAAGTATACAAATGCTAGAAACGTAGGTATGCCTTTTCTTAACCTATCTTATAAGTCGCAGGGTCAGTATCGCCTCATGTGTTCCTACATTTCTATGGAATCCAAACTGATCTTCCCCGAGGTCAGCTTACAGAAGCTTTTCCATTCGTTTTTACAGAATTCATGTTAGTCTTTTGCAACCATGTCTTATTAAACTGATAGTTCTGTAATTTTTACACCTGTCAACATCTGCATTCTTTGGACTTAGAATTATTATATTCTTCTTGAAGTCTGAAGGTATTTCGTCTGTTTCATACATCTGGCGCACCAGATAGAAGAGTTTTCTCTCTCAAGGCTATCAGTAGTTCTAATGAAATGTTGTCTACTCCCATTGACTTGTTTCGACTTAGGTCTTTCAGTGCTCTGTCAAACTCTTCATGCAGTATCATATCTCCCATTTCATCTTCATCTACGTCCTCTTTCATTTCCATAATATTGCCCTCAAGTACACCGACCTTGTATTGACTGTCTATGTGCTCCTTCCATTTTTCTGCTTTTCCTTCTTTGCTTCCGAGTGGTTTTCCATCTGAGCTCTTGATATTCATAAAACTGATTATCTTTTCTCCAAATGTCCCCTTACTTTTCCTATATGCAGTATCTATCTTACCCCTAGTGATATATGCCTCTGTCTCCTTACATTTGTCCTCTAGCCATCCCTGCTTAGGCATTTTGCACTTTCTGTCGATCACATTTTTGAGGCGTTTGTATTCCTTTTTGCCTGCTTCATTTACTGCATTTTTATATTTTCTCCTTTCATCAATTAAATTCAATATTTCTTCTGATACCCAAGGATTTCTACTAGCTCTCACCTTTTTACCTACTTGATCTCTTCTTCTACTGAATTTCTTTCCCCCATTCATGACAATTGTTCCCTTATGCTCTCCCTGAAACTCTCTGCAACCTCTGGTTCTTTCAGTTTATCCAGGTCCAATCTTCTTAAATTCCCACCTTTTTGCAGTCTCTTCAGTTTTAATCTACAGTTCATAACCAATAGATTGTGGTCAGAGTCCACATCTGCCCCTGGAAATGTCTTTCAATTTAAAACCTGGTTCCTAAATTTCTGTCTTACCATTGTATAATCTATCTGATACCTTCTAGTATCTCCAGGATTCTTCCAAGTATACAACCTTGTGATTAAGTTATGCTCTGTGCAAAATTCTCTAAATTATCTAGAGGGCATTTTGGTGATGGGGACACAATGGAAGAACACACGGGAAACTTGTAGTGGTTGTTCCACACCCTCCAGTCTGCAGGCCTCAAAAGTGATCTCTGAACATCTCCCTTTTTTCAGCTGTTGGTTGGATACCTAGGACACATCATCTCATGAAGTTATTAAGCTCAATCACAATCTGGTTGAAGGTGTCATTGTGCTTTATCGCCCCACAGATGTAAAGGAACTCCATTCCTTCCTAGGAAGAGTAATTTATTACAGAAAAGTTATACCAGGCATACCATTGACTGCACACCTTCTCAGTAACATGTGGAAGAAGGCAGTACCCTTTGTGTTGTTATGTAATGTGAACTGGCATTCATGACCCTGAAGCAGGCCCTCTTATTGCCAACATGTGTTGCCACAATCGACTTGGCAAACAGCTAGTGGTGGAGGCAGCTGCATTTGAATGAACCCTGAGGGCTGCCCTGGCACGAAGAGTCACAGATGGCTCTGAACATCTGATCATTCTTGCATCAAAGACACTCAGTGCCATACAAAAGAGGTATTTTCAGATAAAAAAAGATGTCCTTGTGATTATTCTTATGCTGAAAAAATTTCAAGAATTCCTATTCAGAACAAAGTACCACCTCATCATGGTTCATAAGCCACTGATCTCCCTCTTGAGTCCTGCAGCAAAGCTACATGAGAGAAGTGCCAACCACTTCAAGCACTGTGCACCCTGTATCAGCAGGTATAATTACAAAATTCACTTTCACAATACTGGTCAACATGTCAATGTAGATGTCCTGTCCTGTCTCCTGATGAGGATCAACACTGAGTTTGACCAAGATGACATCTTGTGCTTGTTGTATGATAAATACCTAAAACTTTTTCATATGCTGAGATATAAAAGTAACAATCCTGCAGCAGTGAGAGCATCATCAGTACAGGACACATAATCACAAAAATAGTGCTTAAGGACAACCCAGAAGATGAGTTCACATACATCCTCAGCAACTGGGGAGAGGCAGAACATGATGAGTTAACTTGTCCATAGCAGTAAAGAGGTTAATTACTTCCTTTTTTGTTCTTTGTCTGTTTCTATAAATAGAATTTCCCTCTCTGTATTTGATCCCTTATAACTTAGAACTTCACAGAATACATTCTACTCAACATTGTGAAAACAGTTTTCTGAATCTGCTAGTGCTGCATATATAGGATTGCCTTTCATCAACCTATTTTCTAATTGAAGTCATGAGATCAGTATTACTTCACATGATCCTAAATTTATTCTCAATTTAAATGCATCTTCCCTCAGGTCAGTTTCCATTCATCATACTATTATTCTACAGATGGCCATTCCATTCTTCTATACCTGATTCTTCCAGACATGATTTAGGTTATTAGGTTTGTAGTATTATTTATTAATCTGATGATTAGGTAAGACACTTGTCAGAACCTGCCTTTGTTGGTACTGGGTTTATTATATTATTTTTTATGTTTGGGAATACTTCGCTGGCCTCATATACACCACAAAACTTGTGTAACAAATTGTCATAATAAACATTTCTTATTTTATAGAAGTTGACAGTAAGAACTATATAACATATAAAAATCTTTATTTTGATTCACAAGTGTTTTGATGTAAGACAACTTCTTATTACTGAACTTATCACAGTATTGCAGTGATGCAGCTATGGAATGCACATTACTTGAGATAATTTCAGTTTGCAGAATGAGAAACAGGGCAACACCTATTATGCTGTGGACATATCCTGGTACAATAGTACAGACAGAAATGTGTGACAGGACTTCAGTATGTTGTTGTGGTCTTCAGTGATGAGACTGGTTTGATGGAGGTCTCTATGCTGCTCTATCCTGTGCAAGCTTCTTCATCTCCCAGTACCTACTGCAACCTACATCCTTCTGAATCTGCTTAGTCTATTCATCTTTTGGTCTCCATCTACGATTTTTACCCTCCACACTGCCCTCCAATACTAAATTGGTGGTACCTTGATGCCTCAGAACATATCCTACTAACCGGTCCTTCTTTTTGTCAAGTTGTGCCGCAAACTCTCTTCTCCCCAAATCTATTCAATACCTCCTCATTAGTTATGTGATCTACCCATCTAATCTTCAGTATTCTTCTGTAGCACCACATTTCGAAAGCTTCTATTCTCTTCTTTTCCAAACTGTTTCACTTCCATACATGGCTACACTCCATGCAAATACTTTCAGAAACGACTTTCTGACACTTTAATCTATGCTCGATGTTAACAAATTTCTCTTCTTCAGAAAAGCTTTCCTTGCCATTGCCAGTCTACATTTTACATCCTCTCTACTTCGACCATCATCAGTTGTTTTGCTCCCCAAATAGCAAAACTCCTTCACTACTTTCAGTGTCTCATTTCCTAATCTAATTCCCTCAGCATCACCTGACGTAATTCGACTACATTCCATTATCCTCGTTTTGCTTTTGTTGATGTTCATCTTATATTCTCCCTTCAAGACACTGTCCATTCTGTTCAACTGCTCTTCCAAGTCCTTTGCTGTCTCTGACAGAATTACAGTGTCATCGGCTAACCTCAAAGTTTTTATTTCTTCTCCGTGGATTTTAATACCTACTCCGAAATTTTCTCTTGTTTCCTTTATTGCTTGCTCGATATACAGATTGAATAACATCGGGGAGAGACTACAACCCTGTCTTACTCTGTTCCCAACCACTGCTTCCCTTTCATGCCCCTCGACTCTTATAACTGCCATCTGATTTCTGTACAAATCGTAAATAGCCTTTTGCTCCCTGTGTTTTACCCCTGCCACCTTCAGCATTTGAAAGAGAGTATTCCAGTCAACATTGTCGAAAGCTTTCTCTAAGTCTACAAATGCTAGAAATGTAGGTTTGCCTTTCCTTAATCTTTCTTCTAAGATAAGTCGTAAGGTCAGTATTGCCTCACGTGTTCCAGTATTTCTACGGAATCCAAACTGATCTTCCCCGAGGTCGGCCCCTACCAGTTTTTTGTCTGTAAATAATTTGCATTAGTATTATTTGCAGCTGTGACTTATTAAACTGATTGTTTGGCAATTTTCACATCTGTCAACACCTGCTTTCTTTGGGATTAGACTTATTATATTCTTCTTGAAGTCTGAGGGTTTTTCGCCTTTCTCATACATCTTGCTCACCAGATGGTAGAGTTTTGTCATGACTGGCTCTCCACACATATGCAGCCTTCTATCATGATTCTTAAACAAAGTGTTAGCTATGGTTATGTAATGCTCTCTGCAAAATTCTACCATGCAGCTTTCTTTTTCTTCCCTTACTCCAGATCCATATTCACCTACAACTTTCCCTTTTCCTACAGTCAAATTCCAGTTGCCCATGACTATTAAATTTTTGTATCCCTTAACTATCTGAATAATTTCTGTTATTGCATCACACATGTCTTCAATCTCTTCATCATCTGTGGAGCTAGTTGGCATATAAACTTGTACTACTGTAGTTGGTGTGGGCTTCATGTCTATATTGGCTGCAATAATGCATTCACTGTGCTGTTCATCGTAGCTTATCTGCATTCCGATTTTTTATTCATTATTAAACCTACTCTTCCGTTATTGTTATTTGATTTTGTATTTATAACCCTGATAGATACTGCCTAAAGGGAAATTAAAGAGACCTTTGGAGAGAAGAGAACCACTTTTATGAATATCAAGAGCTCAGATGGAAACCCAGTTCTAAGCAAAGAAGGGAAGGCAGAAAGGTGGAAGGAGTATATAGAAGGTTCATACAAGGGCGTTGTACTTGAGGACAATATTATGGAAATGAAAGAGGATGTAGATGAAGATGAAATGGGAGATAAGATACTGCGTGAAGAGTCTGACAGAGCACTAAAAGACCTGAGTCGAAACAAGGCTCCCGGAGTAGACAACATTCCATTAGAGCTACTGACGGCCTTGGGAGAGCCAGTCCTGACAAAACTCTACCATTTGGTGAGCAAGATGTATGAGACAGGCGAAATACCCTCAGACTTCAAGAAGAATATAATAATTCCAATCCCAAAGAAAGCAGGTGTTGACAGATGTAAAAATTACCGAACTATCAGTTTAATAAGTCACAGCTGCAAAATACTAACGCGAATTCTTTACAGACGAATGGAAAAACTGGTAGATGCGGATCTCAGGGAGGATGAGCTTGGATTCCGTAGAAATGTTGGAACACGTGAGGCAATACTGACCTTACGACTTATCTTAGAAGAAAGATTAAGAAAAGGCAAACCTACATTTCTAGCATTTGCAGACTTAGAGAAAGCTTTTGACAATGTTGACTGGAATACTCTCCTTTAAATTCTGAAGGTGGCAGGGGTAAAATACAGGGAGCGAAAGGCTATTTACAATTTGTACAGAAACCAGATGGCAGTCATAAGAGTGGAGGGGCATGAAAGGGAAGCAGTAGTTGGGAAAGGAGTGAGACAAGGTTGCAGCCTCTCCCCGATGTTATTCAATTTGTATATTGAGCATGTAGTAAAGGAAACAAAAGAAAAATTTGGAATAGGTATTAAAATTCATGGAGAAGAAGCAAAAACTTTGAGGTTCGCCGATGACATTGTAATTCTGTCAGAGACGGCAAAGGACTTGGATGAGCAGTTGAACGGAATGGACAGTGTTTTGAAAGGAGGATATAAGAAGGACATAAACAAAAGCAAAACGAGGATAATGGAATGTAGTCAAATTAAATCGGGTGATGCTGAGGGAATTAGATTAGGAAATGAGACACGTAAAGTAGTAAAGGAGTTTTGCTATTTGGGGAGCAAAATAACTGATGATGGTCGAAGTAGAGAGGATATAAATTGTAGACTGGCAATGGCAAGAAAAGGGTTTATGAAGAAGAGAATTTTGTTAACATCGAATATAGATTTATGTATCAGGACGTCGTTTCTGAAAGTATTTGTATGGAGTGTAGCCATGTATGGAAGTGAAACATGGACGATAACTAGTTTGGACAAGATGAGAATAGAAGCTTTCGAAATGTGGTGCTACAGAAAAATGCTGAAGATTAGATGGGTAGATCACATAACTAACGAGGAGGTATTGAATAGGATTGGGAAGAAGAGAAGTTTGTTGCACAACTTGACTAGAAGAAGGGATCGGTTGGTAGGACATGTTCTGAGGCATCAAGGGATCACAAATTTAGTATTGGAGGGCAGCGTGGAGAGTAAAAATCATAGAGGGTGACCAAGAGATGAATACACTAAGCAGATTCAGAAGGATGTAGGTTGCAGTAGGTACTGGGAGATGAAGAGGCTTGCACATGATAGAGTGGCATGGAGAACTGCATCAAACCAGTCTCAGGACTGAAGGCAACAACAACAACCCTTTGTCCGCCTGACCAGAAGTCTTGCTCCTCCTGTCACCGAACTTCACTAATTCCCACTTTATCTAACTTAAACGTATCGATTTGCCTTTTTAAATTTCTAACCTACTTGCCCAATTAAGGTATCTGACATTCCACGCTTCAATCAGTAGAACGCCAGTTTTGTCTCTCCTGGTAACGACATCTTCCTGGGTAGTCCCCACCTTTAGATCTGAATGGGAGACTATTTTACCTCTAGAATATTTTACCCAAGAGGATGCCATCATCATTTAACCATACAGTAAAGGTGCGTACCGTCGGGAAAAATTACAGCTGTAGTTTCTCCTTGCTTTCAGCCATTTGCAGTACCAGCACAGCAAGGCCGTTTTGGTTTCTGTTAGAAGGGCAAATCAGTCAATCATCCAGACTGTTGCCCCTGCAACTACTGAAAAGGCTGCTGCCCATCTTTGGGAACCTCACATTAGTTTGGCTTCTCAACAGATACCCCTCCATTGTGCTTGCACCTACGGTACAGGTATCTGTATCGCTAAGGGCCGCAAGCCTACCCACCAACGGTAAGATCCGTGGTTTATGGGGTCAGGAGCTTTATATAATCCAAAAAGAAAAACTTTGATTTGATAGAAGCTGCCAGGTGTTATGAATGCAGTTGTATTCCCAGTCATTTTTTGTCAGCCTCATTAACTCCTATTTGCCAGCACCCTGCCTACCTATCCATAGCTGAAAAATACTTACATGTTCTCAAGCAGTCTAGGATGTCATCAATGAGCAGAAATGGTGAGATATCTTTCTTCAAGGTTTTGTTCGATTGTTTGTAGCTGGCACAGTAGCGACATACGCTATTCTACTTCTTCACAAGGACCACAGGAAGGGTTTATGAACTCTCTGAAGGTTTAATGATATCACTTTGCAGCATCTTCTCCACTTCTTCGCAAATTATGCGTCGTTCACTCAGTAACATCTTATAGGAGTGCTGGCAGATTGTTAGATGATTCACAGTGCTGATACAGTGTTTTATTATAGTCTCTTTGGTCTGCATTTTTCTCATTCCAGATTTAAAAACATCCAAAATTGTCACATAAGGGGTAACGCTCGTTAGAGTTGTTCCTCAGTTAGTCCATATCCCACTGGCAGTTTGTCAGTAGCTTCTGCCACTGCATTGGATGTCACGGTAGCACTGCAAGATTCTACATTGATGACAGTGATCTCCCCATCCTGACTGATTTGGCGGTTCATACAAACATACCTTTTGGGATATTTGTGGCTGCTTGTGACAGTGATCTAAACTTCTCCTGACCACCTACTGTACTAATGATTGTTGGTGGTTTGTTATTTCTTTTGTGTGCTTTAGTAGCATTTTGCAATTGACAAAAGCTTCACAGTTTGACTGAGCATCTAAACTGACGACTGAAACTGATTATGGCTGGACAACAATGTCTTCAACAGCAGACAACCACCCATAGTAATCTTCATTATGTGCACTTGGTTGAGTATAGTCGATCTGGAGCTCTGATCTTCCACAGTCTATGGCTGCTTGTAATGCTTACAAGGAGTCCCATCTGTGAACAACATTATCCCTTCATTAAGATAAAACAACAAATTCAAATGGGTTTTTTCTGCCATTGATAGTTATTCTTGCAATACATGTTCCTGTTGGTCGGATGTATTTCCCATTTGTGAGCTTCAGCTCTGTCACATTCTTATTATGAACAAGGTTTTCCTCAGCTGACAACAATAAGCATTCGACATTACAGAGAAAGAAGCCCTGAGTTGAGTATCACCTAGGAAGGCTGGCTGCCGATGATGACGTTTGATGAGATTGCGTGAAATCTCAGTGACTGTTCTGCACGGAGGTTTCTCATCTGCAGCGATTTCACCTTACCTTGCTTAGGTTTCCTGAATTTGATGGCTAGGCAAGTGGCCGGTACCTCTGCATGGCAGTGAGGAATGACTACAGCTCGTTGGGAAGTAATCTTGCCCAAGGTGTGGTGATGGTATTCACCCCATAGGTAAACGGTAATGGTCTGCAGTTGACTAGCGTGAATAGGACTGTTGTGATGGTTGACATAATTAGAGTACTTGTCCCTGATCACTAGTCTTCCAGGAAGTCCACAGTGGAAATATACCAGTGTGTCCTCCACTCTCCAAATGTCTTGTTTTTTGCAGGACGTTATACTCAGCAGAGGAGTGGTTTGAGCCAGCGTTACTCAGATGCTGCATTGTTATTTGATAGTTGCGACATAAATATGTGTAGGTTGAGTACATTTCTCTTGGCACGTTTGACTGGTGGTGGAGGCTAGTGTTAATGTTGATACAACTCTTCTTCAACATTCTCCATTAACTGCTGATGCACAGGACGACAGTCATGGGTGCTATCTCTCGTGTAGTAGCTCTGACATTTCTGGCTACCACGAAGTACTGTACTTCTCTTACTATATTGCATATGAGGAAGGCGAGGTCGTGTTGGTCTCCCACAAATACCATTATGACTACATTTGGGAGTTGGCCATACCTATTTCATCCAAGTCTTTCTATTGTATTTACCTGATGTGAGCACTTGATGAATTTTTCCGTTGTTGTGATATCCTTTAACATAAGAACCTGGTATATATCATCTGTGTATCCTTTCATTAAATAGAAGGTTTTGTCAACTTTTGTCATGTTCAGATTCACACTGTGGCATAGGTCCAAAATTCTGTATGTAAGACTGATTTCCCAACGCACCCTGTTCTTCAGTCGTTCTTCTGCTAAGTGGACCTAAGGCTAATTCTTAATAAATTCTTTTTTCAGTTCAGAATGGAATTTGTCCCAGTTATTGCGTTTCTCTTCCTCGTTCCCATACTGAAGGAAGGAAGGAAGGAAGGAAGGAAGGAAGGAAGGAAGGAAGGAAGGAATATTAGTGATTGATGTCCCATTGGCATCGATGTCATTAGATATAGACCTGAAGCACAAATTAAGGAAGGACAGAGAAGAAATAGTAAATGTCCTTTCTAAAGGAACTATCCTGGCGTTTGTTTTAAGTGATTTAAGAAACTCACAGAAAATCAATTTGTGTTTTAGAACGTTGGTTTGAACAATCATCCTGCGAAATGTAAGTCCATAATGTCAACCACTGCACAAACTCGGCCAGTAGTATTCCTGAACCACAGCTGGTCTATGTCATCCTAGTAAAAGCAACTATTTCCCAAACACCTCAAATCATCCCATCCGTTGTATTTGTGACTCAGTAGAATCCTTTGAGCCATTTCATTGGATCCTGAGCTCTGTCTCCTGAAATACCGATGGATGCCTGATTTGCAGCTGACTTGCTGCTGTTTTGGAATCCACCAACTTTCTGAACACATGGACCTTAGGAACAATACACTAAGTTATTTTGGTTCCTGTCAATGTAAGAGTTGTATTTAATGTTGTCTGACTGCAGGCATGATGATGTACATGTTTGAAGTACCTGGCATGTCTGCCAAACAATATCACATCATAAACACAGTCAAGTTCAAATCTGAAAGCACTTTGTCAGTTAATTACAACAGCACATTTATTATTGACACAAAGGTATAGACAGAACAGATTTGCCATTTGGATGGACAGCGCTGCTGTGATTGTGATATTTGTTGATATCATAAATTAGTCCGCCACTAGTGGTCTTGCGGTAGCGTTCTCGCTTCCCGAGTATGGGGGTCCCCATTACGGTTGGAGGAAGGCAACAGCAAACCACCTCCATTAGGACCTTGCCTAGTATGACGCTGCGGGTCTCTAGTATCGTTCCCCTATGCTCTGTCAAGAAGCATGGGACTTCATTTCCATTATAAATTACTTCGCATACAGGTAACATATGACACATTCTTTTGCTTACATCGAGACAATGTGCATGTAACACATACAATAGCTAGCACAATATGTAAGCAATGCTAAATGATTTATTCCAGAGTTTAAAAAAACATTTTTATGAATATTATATTTCATATGAGTAATTTTTAATCTAATTTAGTTTCTTACACTAATTTGTAATTCTATTTTCTCTTAATATTGCACATAACATGTATCACTCAAGATATGAACTTTTACTCACTGTCTGCTATGTACTCAGCCACACTGTAGTATTCTTCTTCTATTAAAAACTTTTTTACGGATGCAGGAAACATCAGTTTTGAGGTTTTGGCAATGGTTGTACTAATTTTAAGAGTATTCAGAGCATTTATGTCCTTTTCCTTAAAATCTGAAGCCTGTGTGAAATAAATAGCAAATTTCTTTCTGTTCTTCGTCTTATGTGGATGAACTGCCTCATTGATCCCCAATATTGTGAGACCTCCTAATGCAATGGTCTTAAATATCTACAGTAATGGAAATGTCAAAATATTAATGTCTTTGAAACAGTTTCTATAAGATTCCTTTTGATTCTTTCTCTCTATAATTCGAATATTCTTTTCATTCTTGTGATGATTCAGTTCCCCCATACTGTGATTCCATATTCCATGTATGGTTCAAAAAGGCCATGATAGACAGTGCACAAGAGGTCTTGATGATCATACCGTGTCAAACGTTTCATTTCAAGTACCACTGAGCTTAGCTTGTTGGATACAGTATTTATCTGCTGCTTCAAATTTATCTAACCGTCTACTGTAGTGCCTAAAAGCTTAACTGAAATTACCTCCTCCAGTTTTTGTCACTTAGAAAAACACCTATGTGTTCTCCCTTTTTTTTTAGCATTGACAAACATGTACGAGTTTGTTTCAGTTTAATTCCATTGTTCATGAGCCATTGTGCTGTATTACTGACTGATATGAAAGGGGTTTTCACAAGTACTTAAAAATTGTTGGAAAGATTTAGCACAGTCATATCATCTGCATACAAGTATCTGATTTTCATTTTCATATTCTTCTACATTTACAAGCAAACTGAAGAGGATAGCTCCCATAACAGATCGTTTATACAAACATAAGATATTTCAGAATATATAAACGTTACTAATATCAGAAATTCCGAAAACCTTCTAGAAATGATAAACAACAAACATGGTAATAAATATTTGCTGGTAATTGGATTTGAATTGACAAACCTCAGTATCTAGCCACTCGTCATAATGCTACTGCATATTGTGCAGCACAGTATGTGGCAATATTGATAAGACTTTTAGTTTCTACAAAAAAAGTAATTGCATTGTTTCTCCTAAAACACTTTTACTTTACAAACTCTGCTAAAGGTGGAGAACAAAAAGAAAACCTTATGTACTCATTTATTTTAATCTTAATTAAGGCAACAAACAATGTGTTCCACAACACCATGCCCAATTATTGTGACATCCATATTTTGTGTTCTATTTTCAGGTCATGATCCCAGAATATTTCTGTAGTTTATTCGTTTTACTTTGTTGCATTGTCTGTGTGTTAATTCCCATCTCAGCTCCACCACTTGTATAGATCATAATGAAGACAATATTTCAGTTCCAAAAATTTTGATTTTTTGTAGTATCTACTCCTTAATATTATGGCACAACCAAAATTACATTGAGTTTTGGGATACCAAATCGCTGCTAAAACACTTTGTTACTTATCTGGTTGAATCAGAGGTGTCAAAGGTTGTTGAACATTACTACAGAAGTTCTGATGTGAATACCTAGAATTTTACATTTTCTTATCTAGTTATGAGGATTTCATTTAATGAAAATTTTTGAAACAACTTATTATCTTGTTTAAACATCTTCGTTTATTCACACAAACCAAACAGAACTCAAAAGCACTTGTTCTGTTTCACTGTCTTTTTTACTGTCTCACTCCAGTCACAGTTTCCATTACCTATGTAAAAACTTCAACAATCTAAATAATCTTTGTTGTTATTAGAAGCAATATTTTAAGCAATTTTCAAGAAATATACCCTATACAAGATGATTTAGTCCTGACAAAATGCACAGCAGGAAACATATAAATATGTCTTGTAATTTTAGCTTTGCAGAATTCAGTGACTTTCAGTATGACATGTTGTATAACGAGTATTTTTAACAATATAATTGAAATATTTAAAAAATTCCACAGGAATTGAATTGATATTTGAGTGCCTGGAATATCCTAATTATTTATACAAAATACCCATCTCACTTTACTTTTAAAATTAATAACTGAGACAGACATTTTCTTTGTGACAAAGAAGTTTTGCACAGAATCTATTAAAGTGTTTCCTATACAGTCTGAAACGTAATTAAAATTACTAGAGTAAATTGAGAATCAAGTCTTGAACATGCATCTATATATATCAGCACAATAAAATTTCAGTGCATTTTATTATTCATTAATTATGCATTAAATTTATGTGTGAAATTCTGCCAGAATATGGATGCAATACAGAAAAAGAATATTTTGATGTTAGAATTGTGTTGATGCAGGCCTAAGTGAATCAGATTGGGTCTTTATTTCCTAAAGACAAACCTGTAAGGAGAACCTGTTTGCATTGTCTTTCTGAAGAAACCTAAATTGTCATTTGCGATACACTGAATCAGAAAAATTAGACTTCATCTCCTTTTTTATTTCCTGTTTTCTGTCTCTTACCTCTTGGAACCAGTCAACCATTCTCATGTCTTTTGCTTGAAGTCTTGCTTAAACTCCACTCCAAGTGCCCCCATTTTCTCCTACAAATTGTACAATATCATCAATGTCAAATCAAGTTCAGGATGTAAATGATATAAATTGGATGAAGAAACAGTAAAAATTGGATGAGCAGCTAAAAAAATACACTTTTGAGATCAGATTCTTCATTTGTATGGCCATAGTGTCTGTAGTTGCTTTACAATTCTTGAGGATATTTTGGTTCTGTCATTGCCACCACAAAAATATGTGATTTTTTCGCTGGACACAATTCACTTTATTGGGGTAAAGCGTCATTAGTGATCTGTAAATAAATTATTTACATTTTGGTTTGCTTTTGCATCGAGAAACAGTTCATTAAGAATATGTTGATTTGTACTTACAGCGATTTTCATTTGATTTCTTGCTTACATCAGGAAATGTTGTCTGGTAGCACATTGTTGCTTTTCTGCCTTAGACACTGATAATTTTGATCTAATATTTAATTGTTCTGCTGCACTATGCATTTCTTATGTTTTCACAACTTAGTTTTATGAACACCATTGTACTCTGTTTGTTTTCGTATTACTAAGTATGTGTTGTAATTCGTAGTGTTGTCAACATATCCTTTCTACCAGTTTAGCTTTGACCTACAATCTTTATCTATTATTGTATGTGTATAACTCTATTTAACTATGTTTCTATGTATTTAAATACTGCATAAGAGCAGAGAAGGAGTAATGATGGAGGAACTTTTTTTTTCAGTATAGGGGAGCGAGAAACCATGATGAATGAACTTAAGTCTATAGCAGTGTGATGAAGTATGAGTTACATGAAAAGATGTGGGGAAAGAGGTGAAATGAAATTTTAAGCATGGGAGGGGGGGGGGGGGAGGTTAAGGAAGCTTGGGAGCTGGTGAGGGATGGAAAAGTCTCTTCTCTTATTCATCAGTTATAAATATCAAATATTTATTTGGTCATTGAGCAATTGTTTGTATTGTGTTAATGCTTTGGATGTGGAAATTTTCTTGGAAAGCGAGGAGGTGTCTGTCTTTACCCTCAATCTCCATCATGAGATGTCGACCAAAGGTCCATAAAGAAAATTATCCAGTCTGTCCAATAGTAAATTTCAGTGCATCTCCTACATACATACTAGCAAAACAAATGCAGTCACAGTTTACCCAGCATTATAAACTAGAAAATGGTAGTACAATCAGAAATACCTCTCAATTGGTAGAACATATAATAGACACTAAAATCCCTAGGACAGCAACACTGCTCTCCTTAGATGTAGAAAGTATGTACAGTTGCATCCCCATTAATGAAACTATAAAAATAATTGAAGAGAAACTGACAACACACAACCAGCTATCTCATGAACACGCAGATGAAACAATAAAATTATTACAGTTAATATCACAACAAAATTATTTTGAATTTAATCAAGAATATTACATACAAGAAAAAGGTTTACCCATAGGTTCACCTATTTCAGGAATATTTGCCAAATTTTCATTAATCATACGGAAAACTTAATATTTGTAAGTATAATGAGTAGGACCTGTGGTCTTGGGGTAGGGTTTCTGATTTATAATCAAAATGTGTTCGGTCCCTGGTTCGAATCCCGCCGCTGCTTAAATTTTGATTAATAATCATCATTGGTGGTCGAAGACTTCCAGCATAAGAAGGCACCCTTATTCTGCCAACAGCCTTGTCATAGAGGACAGAGGAGTGGACAGAGGTTCAGGACACTCTCTTGTCCTAGGGGAGGGAAACTGCACCTAAATGCAGAAGAATCCACGAAGATCAATGGTATGAGGATGCAGAAGGCAATGGAAACCACTTCATTAAAGACACGTAACGTGTATCCACAGAGCATGTGGCCTGTAATTGAGAAAGTGTCGTGATGATCTCTCTTTTAGGAAAAGATTCCGGCATAGTCCCCCATACGGATCTCTGGGAGGGACTGCCAAGGGGGAGGTTACCATGAGAAAAAGATTGAATACTCAACGAAATAATAACACGCTACAAGTCAGGGCGTGGAAAGTCAGAAGCTTTAACTCGGTAGGGAAACTAGAAAATCTGAAAAGGGAAATGCAAAGGCTCAATCTAGAAGTGGAAAGGAGACAAGGATTTCTGGTCAGGTGAGAACGGCGTAATATCAACAGCAGCAGAAAATGTTATAATGGGGGTAAGATTCATTATGAATAGGAAGGCAGGGAAGAGAGCGTGTTACTGTAAACAGTTCAGTGGTAGAGTTATTCTTATCAGAATCGACAGCAAACCAACACTAACAATGATAGTTCAGGTATACATGACGATGTTGCAAGCTGAAGATGAAGAGATAGAGAAGGCATATAAGGCTATTGAAAGGGTAATACAGTATGGAAATGGAGATGAAAATTTAACCGTCATGGTGGACTGGAATGCAGTTGTAGGGGAGGGATAAGCAGAAAAGTTTGCAGGAGAATATGGGCTTGGGATAACAGATAAGAGTGGAGAAAGATTAATTGAGTTCTGTAATAAACTTCAGCTACTAACAGCGAATACTCTTTTCAGGAATCACAAGAGGAGGAGGTATACTTGGAGAACGCTAGGTGATAAAGGGAGATTTCAGTTAGATTACATCATGGTCAGACAGAGATTCCGAAATCAGATACTAGATTGCTAGGCATACCGAGGAGCAGATATAGACTCAGATCACAACATAGTAAGGATGAAGAGTAGGTTGAATTTTAAGACATTAGTCAGGATGAATCAATAGGCAAAGAAGTGGGATACAGAAGTACTAAGGAATGACGACATATGCTTGAAGTTCTCTAAAGTTATAGATATGGCAATAAGGAATAGCTCAGCAGGCAGTACAGTTGAAGAAGAGTGGACAACCCTAAAAACGGCGATAGCAGAAGTTAGAAAAGAAAACATAGGTACAAAGAACTTTACTGCAAAGCAACCATGGGCAACAGAAGAAATATTTCAATTGATCAATCAAAGGAGGAAGTACAGAATTGTTCCGGGAGAATCAGAAATAGGGAAATACAAGTTGCTGAGGAATTAAATAAATAGCAAGTGCAGGGAAGCTAAGACGAAATGGCTGCATGAAAAATGTGAAGAAATCGAAAAAGAAATAATTGTCAGTAGGACTGACTCAGCACACAGGAAAGTCAAAACAACCTTTGGTGACATTAAAAGCAAGGGTGATAATTTTAAGAGTGCAATGGGATTCCAGTGTTAAATGCAGATGAGAAAGTGGGTAGGTGGAAAGAGTACATTGAAAGCCTCTACAAGGGAGAAGAATTGTCTGATGTGATAGCAGAAGAAACAAGGGACGATTGAGAAGAGATAAAGGGGACCCGGTATTAGAATCAGAACTTGGAGGACTTAACATCAAATAGGCAGAAAGGATAGATAACATTTCATCAAAATTTCTAAAATCGTTTGGGGAAGTGGCAACAAGACGACTATTCAGATTGGTGTGTAGAATGTATGGGTCTGGCTTCATACGATCTGACTTTCGGAAAAAATCATCCACACAATTCAGAAGATGGAAAGGGCTGACAAGTGAGAGAATTATCGCACTACCAGCTTAACAGCTTATACATTCAACTTGATAACAATAATAATATACAGAAGAATGGAAAAGAAAATTCAGGATGCGCTAGATGTTGAGCAGTTTGGCTTTAGGAAAGGTAAAGGCACGTGAGAGGCAATTCTGATGTTGCGGTTAATAATGGAAGCAAAACTAATTAACTAATCAAGACACGTTCATAGGATTTGTCGACCTGGAAAAAGCGTTTGACAATATAAAATGGTGCAAGATGCTCGAAATTCTGAGAAAAATAGGGGTAAGCTATAGGGAGAGATGGGTCATATACAATATGTACAACAGACAACAGGGAATAATGAGAGAGGACAACCAAGAATGAAGTGCTCATATTAAAAAGGATGTTGGACAAAGATTTAGTCTTTCACCCCTACTGTTCAATCTATACATCTAGGAAGCAACAATGGAAATAAAAGAATCGTTCAGGAGTGTAATTAAAATTCAAGGTGAAAGGATATCAATGATACAATTCGCTGATGACATTGCTATCCTGAGTGAAAGTGTAGAAGAATTACATGATCTGATGAAAGGAATGAACAGTCTAATGAGTACAGAGTATGGATTGAGAGTAAATCGAAGAAAGACAAAGGTAATGAGAAGTAATAGAAATGAGAGCAACGTGGAACTTAATATTAGGAGTGATGGTCACGAAGTAAATGAAGTTAAGGAATTCTGCTACCTAGGCAGCAAAATAACGAGTGGTGGACAGAGTAAGGAGGACATAAAGAACAGACTAGCAGTGGCAAGATAAGTCTACTAATATCAGACATCGGCCTTAATTTGAGGCACAAATTTCTTAGAATGTATGTATGGAGCACAGCATTATATGGTAGTGAAATATGGACTGTGGGGAAACTGGAACAGAAGAGAATAGAAGCATGTGAGATGTGGTGCTACAGATGGATGTTGAAAATTGGGTGGACAGATAAGGTAAGGAATGAGGAGGTTCTGTGGAGAATCGGAGAGGAAAGGAATATGTGGAAACCACTGATAAGGAGAAGGAACTGGGTGATAGGACATCTGTTAAGACATGAGGGAATGACTTCCAAGGTACTAGAGGGAGCTGTAGAAAGGAAAAACTTTGTGGACATAACCATAATGAAAGACAATAATAAACACACATTTGACATGTGCAGAAAACGCACAAGTGATATTATCTTAAATGCAACCTCTAACCACCTGAAGAGACACAGACAAGCAGCAATCAGGTCCATGTCAAACAGGCTGAACAATATCCCTCTAAACACTTCTGGCTACCAGGAAGAGCTAGCCATTGTAAATGAAATAACATTAAAAATGCACACAAAGAAACAATGGAAGACAAACTAAACAATAAATAGACAAATAGGGAAAAACCAACAAAACCACACTAGCTGATACTACTTGCACTACAACAAAAAATGGCATACAATGACCTACCACAACAATTAACACATAAAGTAGGTAACATTTTCAAAAAACTAGGTATTAAAATTGGTTACAAAACAGACAACTCAATGCAGAAGCACATGCCAAAACTGAAATCAAAACCAGTCAGATACCTACATTCTGGTATCTATCACCTCAGTTTCAGAGATTGCGAAACGCTATACACTGGAATGACTGACATGACTTTCAACACAACATATAAAGAACACATCAGAGCATTTAAATATGGTACAGACCATTCATCATTTGCAGATCATCTAAAACAAGAACACCATAGACCAAGCAATATTGAAACAGACATAAATATCACAAAAATCAATAAAGAGAGACACCTCCTAGCTTTCCAAGAAAATTTCCACATCCAAAGCATTAACACAAAATAAACAGTTTCTCAATGATCAAATACATATTGGAAACCAAACTCTACATAAAATAATTGATGAAATTAAAAGAGTAAGAGAAGAGCCTTTTCCATCCTTCACCCACTCCCACTCTCCCTTAACGTCCACCCCCCTCCCCTACTCATAATTTCATTTCATTTCTCGTCCCACACCCTCTCCTGCAACTTACACTCCATCACACTGCTATACACTAATGTCCATTCATCATGGTTTCTCACTCCTATGTATCGAAAAAAAAGTTCCTCCATCACTACTCCTTCCCTACTCTAACACGGTATTTAAATAGACAGAAACATTATTAAGTAGAATTACACACATACAATAATAAATAAATAAAATAAGGTTGTAGGTCAAAGACAAAGTGGTGGAAAGTTTATGTTGGCAACACTACAAAAAACTACCCACTACACAATGGTGTTTATAAAAGTGTGTTGTGAAAAGCGTAAGAAATGCATAGTGCAGCAGAACAACTAAATATTAAACCAAACTTGTCACTGTGTAATGCAGAAAAGCAACGATGTGTTAGCAAACGGCATTTCACGATGTAAGCGAGAAATCAGCTGTACTGTAAGTACAAATCAGCGTATCCTTAACGAACTGCTTTTCGATCTAAAAGCAAATCAAAGTTAATTACAGACAACTGATGATGCTTTACCTCAATAAATCGAAATGCGTCTGGTGAAAAAAATCACGCATTTTTGTAGTATCAATGACAGAACAAAAATACCCTCATGAACTTTTGAGATCACTTACTTAGGACGTATATCAGGCATTTTCTGGCATATAAATGACACAGTTGCTCGCTAAGTTAACATTTACTGATAGCTCTGTTGGTAGAAGAAACTAGTCACATAAACGATCATACTGTCACAAAACTTTACCCACTGCTCGAGTGATCACTTAATCACAGAATATGCCGTGACACACAAGCAAACACTACAAATACTGTGCATAATCCACAGTCCAAGCAACCGCTGCAGTCACTGACATTCCATCGCACAAGTGACCACAGAAGAAACAACACACCCCGTCGATCAGCCAACCACTGTAACAACAGCATTCCCTATGTGCAGGTGACATCTATTAGAATTAAACAATATATCGCTCAAGCAGTCACTAAAGTGGCAGCATTTACTGCAGCACAAATGAGCAGTGAAGGCACTACACAACCTGTCGTTTGGGCGACCACTCAATTCACAACACTGTGGCAGCACACATAATGCACCAGCACACTCTGACATGCATCCTTTTTTCTCTATTGTTATTTCCTCCATGCCCCATTCGGGCTGAGAGGTGGTCTGTCAGCGATGCAGTCAACCTGCTCTTCAGCCAGCTAACAATAAAAATTAAATGAGACGAAAAAGCAAGAAACATGAAGGTGCGATACTTTCAATGAATTTAAAACTTTTTAGAGGTGAAGATAAAATGGAAGTTTTTTATGTGTGAGAGATATTACTTCTTGTACTTGAAGTTGGAAACAGTAATCATAAAAGACAAAACAAAGAACAATAAGAGCACATTTAAAGTATGACGCCAAAACACTGACACTTAAAAGAAGCACTTCACCTGGCACTAAAACTGGTCTGACCCATGGTGGGATGGGGAGTCCGTTGTTGAAGAGGAAAAGGTTGTATAGTGAGAACTGAGGAGGGTAGATCTGTGGTGTTAAAGAGATGGAGGACTGGTGCATAGTAATCGATCAGCTAGGAGTGGCTGTTGGGACAGAAGAGGGGGTGAAGTGGAGAGGGGTATTGGTGGGGGTAGTAATTGTTGGAAAAGGGGAGGGGAGAAAGTATGGCAGGATAGGGAAAAAAGGGGGTAGAGAACTGCAGGGAGGGGGTAAGAGGGAAAGGCATCTGTGTATGTTTTGTTATATATTGGTCCAGTGAAGTTGCAGCAGATGGAACACATATTACCTTTCTCTGTTACATAACCCTGCTGAGGCCCCAAAATTGAGCACACACTGGGACTAAACTACAGGAACTGAATGCAGCACTCGCAAATTATATCATTAGAGTCCCTGTTTTCATATCAGCTGGTCCAGGTGTGAACTAGCAGTACTGTGCTGTAGTCAACACTGTAAGCTCTCATGTTGGCTAATGCTGTTAACAGTGCTGCACTGTGGCCTGCACTAAAGGTTCTAACCTTGGCCGACTGATGATGGTACTGTGACTGACTGTGCATGGCAATCTTCTATGATCCTGCCACACACTTTTTAGGAACTGAAAAAATGAGTTCTAAACCGAATTAGAAATTTATGTTACTAAATACATACAATAGAGGTACAATATGAGCAGGATGAGATCATTTCCCGGTTGTGTTAATCTTATGTTATTACTTGATTATTTTATATACAGCTGTGTGTGCATAGAATTTTGTCAGCTGTGGATGGCATAGGTGTCAAAAATTAACAATATGTGCAAATACACTGTAACAACAAAAAGGTGTGCGCATTATCTGCAACATATCTTGAGCTTATACAGAATTATATGACGATTATGTAAAATAGCGTTTCTGTGATATAGCTATTGTTAGTACACTTTTGAAATAGTTTGATGATTAGAACAAAAATTTGTGAAGCGCCTTCACTTTGACCGAATTAAAATATACCTCATTCATGTTATGTATTTAAATGTAATTGAAGCGGTGTGTGTCCTGATTACAACTATACAAAGGCATTTCTCCTAAGAGAAACTAATGAATAAAATCATGAAAATAATTATCCCCTAAATAGCAAGGTCATCATCTATCCAGACACTATGTTGCCATGTCGGTCAGTGAGAGAGAAACTGGTAGAAGCAGTGCTGAAACCAATTACCTTGTACTGCAACTTGCCTTACTGCAAATAAGCTCCGTATCAACGATACAGGTATCATTAAAACACTAATTAATATCTTTATTAACAGAAATTGTTCGTCTTTATAATAAAACCACTGAAGCAGTGGTCCACCGGCATTTAAGGACGCACTGTATGAGATATGCCTAATGTAGATATGCCTGTGCGACCTACTGGTTGCCATTACAATCTGGTTGCAAAAACGGTTGCGTTACGAATCACCATAACATGCTCCTACCTCGTGGCAGAAATGGCAAACAACATAAGTCACACATTTATTAAACTGTGTTAAGACATAATAAATCTATTATGTTGTGCTTATTTTGTTAAACGACTGTAGAAGTATGTATTATGTATTATAAACAATCACAGCTTTAGAAACAAAGAATTATTGTTAAGAGAATACCCGCATATTAATCTAATTGTTAGTATCCTCCCCTTTCTGAGAACAAACAGCTCTCAAACAAATATTTTCGAAATAGGCAGTAGTGGTGTGAGCACAGAGCATGTGCGCAATGTTTGCATGGTGAAAATCGAGCACTGGAAAAATTATCCTCAGATGGCTGCTGATTGATGCTGCTATTTTATAAAAAGTGCACCGATTGTCGCCTGTAATTTACGAGTGCAACTACCACACACAGTTAATAAAGCAGTTATCAGATCCTAATTAGGTAAAAATGAAGTGAACTGAAGAGGCACTTGTAAATAGACAGAAGGCAGTGACAATGCTTTTCTTGTTATATAATCTAAATATAAAAGTTACTCCATTTACAACTTCATTGGCATTCAGGAATACAAATAAACATAAATTTTTGGATGTAACTGCATATGAACATCTGTCTGTCTGTGCAAGAAAGTCAGTATTTACATGTTTATGGATATTTATATTTATATATTTACTCAGTTGTATGTATTACAATTGATACATGTTCTATTCATTACATATAGGCCTTGAGATTTTGAGTGTACATTGACATTTACATAGCTTAGTGTACTGTTTAGTGTACCCTATGTGTAGAACAAGTTGCAATATAATAAAAGGTTTACAGTGTATTAAGTTTTTCAGTTTATGAATAATTTCTTTCTGTATAATTTTATCAAAACTGATTGTTAAAAGTGTTTAGAGATTTTAGATTTGATCTGTAGCTTGTTCTGAATTCCTCATAGATAATTATATGAATAAACTTTTTATGAATGATAAATACCTTCTTAACATTTGCTGAGCTTCCGCATATTATTTCAAATTCACATAATGGATTTAAATCTTTTTTGTGTACTAGTACCAGTTTGTTATTTCTATTATATATATCTTAAGTAAAACCTTTTCAGCTTCATGCATTAAAAAATCTGGGTAAGTTCAAGAACGACTCATACACTGAGGGTTCTGTACAAACTTTATTACGTTATGGGGAAGGTAGGCAAATCTGACTGGGTGGGTAAACCCAAATCAGTTGAGGTATGGAACACTAAATTGGGATTTACTCACTCTTCCTGAACCATGCCAACTTAAGGTGGCCATATTTTGGATTGATAAATCTGCATCTTCAATATGGTATAGAACTTTGGTTTGGAGCTCCAGAAGTCTATACAGACATGCTTTGTAGACTACAAAAAAGGCTGTAAGAATGGTAGTTAAGGTCAACAAGACAGTCACACAGAGAAAATTTCAGAAAATATGAAATACTATCTATCCTATGTACATTCTGCTTGCAATAATCTTTGTGAAACTGAACACAGAACATAAAGTACACTGGATAGGAAAACTTTTAAAAAATTACAAGTAATAAAGAAGCTGTTGACCACAATACTGTAAATACCTTAAAGAAGAAAATGAAGTATTTATCAAAAGAGAAATGATGTATTCAAGGCAAGATTTGAAAGACTAATTTTTCATTATAAAACTGCTAGTGTATATAGATTTAAGTTCGCTTTTATAACTAAAAACTGGTACTTTCTAATTTACACTTTTTATATTAATGTCTGATGTTCTTTTTTACTGGTAAATGGAGTACAGTTAGTACAGCCTTATATCTCAGTATATATCTATAAACAAAAACAATAACTGTGTCGAAAATGATTGTCATATTGACAGCAAATTAATAAATGGACATGTAGTTCGGCCATAAAAATCTTCAATTTGAGTATTTATGTGAACATAATGGCCAAGAAGACAATTGCAAATCTTAAATGAAATTTGTGCTTATGTAAACCGTTTCTGGTATGACATTTTCTTGTTAAAATTGTGGAAATCAAGTTTGGGACAGCTTTCAGATCCAATAATACCTCTGGTCATACCAGGCATTCTCCAACTAATATGCTATAAGTGTCCTAGTAATCTATACCAATGTCATATCAATGATCATATAGCTGAAACACTAAGTAGTAGACAGGCATATACTCAAGATTTGAAATTTGTATCCTATCTCATTCTGACAATGTCCATCTTCAGACCTAAGAGGTAAACAAAAACACACAGCAATATGTTCCAAGTGCTGTTGAAAATATAACTGCGTGCATGTATATGGTTTTTTTTTTTCTTTTGCTTTTGGTCACTCCCAAATGACTGTTGTCTGTGCAGTGTATCATGTACAAAAAGTAAACAAGGTTTCCACATAATGGCCAGTCCTCCATTGTATCTGACTTTGTTAATTCAACCCTAGATAATATCTACACTGACTTCCACAAAAACTGAAGCACTTAGAGGACTCTGAGGCATGTTCCTCTAGTTTTGAACATGTGCACACAATCATGGAGCATGTAAATGATTTGAGTCGAAATTCTGTGACAGAGAGGATGGCTGTTGCAGTGGAGCAGCATTGTTCATGTTTAGTTCTGTTACCAGGTCTGACAGTGTATATAAAAAGTGTGAATAGTTTCAGATGTTGAGCGATCACTTTGAGGAACATGAGATTCTATGTACTCGTATCAGGCAGCATTTTCATCACCCGACAGAGTTAGGAAAGAGTCTTATTATATATGTTCATTTGGATGGTTGGTCAAACTGTGCAATATCCTTATTTGTGGGGTATACAGATGTATCAGCGATCGAAAGTTGGACACCATAGGAATGTTTGGGCAGGTGCAGTTGCCACAAAGGATTCGATCAACCATATCCAACCATCACAAGTAAGGATCACTGTATTATGCACCAACTGCATCATAATACATTCATGTGTACGTGAACCATCCAGGAACAAGTAAAGCACTTCCTGTGACACTCTGTGTGGTTGGAGGCTAGTAGCAGTGAGTCTAGGGAACTACCATCCCACATGTAAGCTCAGTTCAGCTGTGGATTCACTGTTGCCTTGAAGTCCACACAAAGTCTTAACTTTCCGGAAGGTTTTGGCAAAATTACTAAGGGTGATGCCCAGAGAGAAGCCTGCACACGTTCAATTACACCTTGTGATTCCAATTCGTGTAATGTTTTTGCGACCTCATCACGCAATGCGTGGGGAACATTGCGCGCTCAGAAAAATTTCGGTTGCGCGTGTACTGTCAGTTCCAAATGTGCTTTATAGTTCTTAGCGCAACCGAGGCCCGGTGCAAAAATGTCTGCAAATTCTTCACATAGACGAGAAACACTGTCTGAAGGCACAGTCTGGTTCACTGATAGGACCTGATTTACTATAGACAAGTTAAACAACTGAAATAAATCGAAACCAAACAAGTTCACTGCAGAAGAAGAACGAAGGACGTAAAATGACACAAGTTTTGTTTGTCCTTTGTATGTTGCAAGAAGGTTGCACTGTCCTAACACAGGGATACGTTGACCAGAGTAGCTATTTAAAGTAACATTTGCGGCACACAACGGAGGTGTGCCCAGCAGTTTGTAAGTGTCTTGATTGATCAGTGAAACTGCAGCTCCGGTATCGAGCTGGAATGGTATCACTTTGCCGTTAATGTCCAAGTCTACAAAAAGTTTATTGTCCTGCTGACGACAAGAGCTACTGTCTCGTGCAACGTGAATTGACACTGGTACATAATCATTTGCGACTTGACGGGAGTTCCGGCGATGTCGACGCACACTGTTTTTGGGACGAACACAGACACTGTTAGAGAGAGTGGCACGGCGCGGAGTGGAATGAACTACATGAATTTCCATGGGCGAAGTTTCGCGAGCCTGAGTATCCTTGGTTCGATTCCGATTCCAGCGCGAAGCAAAGGGCCTGGAACGGTTTTGAGCTTCCGATCTGAGCTTTTTCTGGCAAACACTCTGAACATGTCCTTTTTATTACAATAAAAGCAAATAGCTTGGCGTGACGGACAATTCTCATGCGAATGTTTAGTAGCACACTGCGGGCATGATTTGATCACTGCATTTGCTTGCTGGCGCGGCACACGTGGCTGAGAGCCTGGCGGCAGCGGCGTGGCCGGGCGCGCGGGCTGTTTACTGCTCCGTGCAGCTCGCCCGGCGGGCCGGTTAACCTGACACACTGCTGGCGAAGTTTCAAATGATTCCTGAGCAAAGTCAAGTATGTCCTGCCTATGCAATATGTCCATCACTTGTTGAAGTGAGGGTTTTACTAGTTTCAAAATCTGTTCCCTTATACGAACATCAGAAACGTTCTGTGCAATTGCATCACGTACCATAGTATCTGAATAAGGGACTCCACACTGACACTCAAAAGCACAATCCCTAGTAAGGCCTTGCAAGGTTGCAACCCACTCTCTATTAGTCTGACCTGCCGTACGTTTTGCGCGAAAGAAGGTATACCGTTTGGCAACTACATTGATTGATTCTTTGAAATATGCATCTAATGCAGACAAAATTTCTTCGTAGGACAGAGTTGCGACGTCGCGTCGGGGAAATAATTTGACTATCACACGGTACGTGGTCACACCTACGGATGAAAGGAGGGAAGGCTGCTGCTCGTTACCTTGAATTCTGTAGGCGGAGAGATGGAATCCAAATTGGCGTGACCACTCCGTCCAGCTTTCCAGTGCAGCATCGAAAAGTGGGTGCAACAGCGTGTTGTGGCTGCGTTAGCGATGGAGCGGCTGCTGCCGCATCGTTTTGCATCGCACGCTGACCCTGGACGAGCTGTCCAAGGGCATCCAGTAAGTCCTGCGTCTGCTGATTCTGTAAGCGATAAAATTCGGACAGTACATCTGGAGATTGTGGCGAAGCCATTGCACAATATCGATAAGAACACTGCTACTCTCGTCGCCAATGTTGTGGTTGGCAGGAGAGCCAACCGTGTAGTAAAGGAGGCCGAAATGCACGCGTCTCAGCTCACGCAGGCTGGCGTGAGGTCTGGAACATGACAAGGGAATTAGAATTGAGAAAAACGTACGTAGCTAGTGGAATACTTAACTTTAATCCATTAATGGAGAACGTCGCTCTTTATGGTACATGATTCACAATATCAATAGTACGGATACTGGCGCCTTGCTAGGTCGTAGCAAATAACGTAGCTGAAGGCTATGCTAACTATCGTCTCGGCAAATGAGAGCGTAATTTTTCAGTGAACCATCGCTAGCAAAGTCGGCTGTACAACTGGGGCGAGTGCTAGGAAGTCTTTCTAGATCTGCCGTGTGGCGGCGCTCGGTCTGCAATCAATTGATAGTGGCGACACGTGGCCTCTCATATCTCACAGTAACATGATGCTATTTTTCAAAAGATCAGTGTTTGTCTTAAGTGGCATGTATCTCTATGGACAGCAAGTGTGATGTTGAGGTACTCTCGCAGCCAGCAAGAACCCCAGACCTGTTCCTGATAGAACATGAATGAGATCAGCATGGATGTCAACTTTGTCTGAGTACCTGTATCCAAGATATCGAGGACCAAAGATTAGCTTCTATAGTTGTGGGCCAGCTTGGCTTAATGGAAGATACAATGGCTTCATGACACCATTCCAAACTGAATCAGTGGATGTACCCTGACTAGAGGGGATGCAACATCATACTGGTAAATGGAATCATACAGCCAAATTCTTTGTAAATTTGTGTAGATTTTGTAATCACTAAAATAACATCAAATCCTCTGTCAACCAATGAATTTCAATTTAATTTCCTCTTCTCCTTTTGTGTATTTCACTTTTTTGTGGAAGCGTATTTAAATATTTAGACTTCCTTTTCCATGTTTCATTTTCCAGGAAAAAAATATTAGCCATAAAGAGAGAAGAAATTTGTAGTTTCATTTCACTTTATTTATTTCTGTTCAAAAAGAAAATAAACGATTTGATTTCTCAGGTAATACAGTTGTAGAGCTGATGTCAGTTGTAGAATTTTGCGGATTTCTTTTAGTACTCAAGTGAATGACGTCATACTTTTATTTACTCAGGGTCAATTGCTACTTTTTGCACCACAAATCATTTTAAAATTCGTTTTGGTCATCTGATGACTTTGTTGTTGTTGTTGTCTTCAGTCCTGAGACTGGTTTGATGCAGCTCTCCATGCTACTCTATCCTGTGCAAGCTTCTTCATCTCCCAGTACCGACTGCAACCTACATCTTTCTGAATCTGCTTAGTGTACTCATCTCTCGGTCTCCCTCTACGATTTTTACCCTCCACGCTGCCCTCCAATGCTAAATTTGTGATCCCTTGATGCCTCAAAACATGTCCTACCAACCGATCCCTTCTTCTAGTCAAGTTGTGCCACAGACTTCTCTTCTCCCCAATCCTATTCAATACCTCCCCATTAGTTACGTGCTCTATCCACCTTATCTTCAGTATTCTTCTGTAGCACCACATTTCGAAAGCTTCTATTCTCTTCTTGTCCAAACTAGTTATCGTCCATGTTTCACTTCCATACATGGCTACACTCCAAACAAATACTTTCAGAAACGACTTCCTGATACATAAATCTATATTCGATGTTAACAAATTTCTCTTCTTCAGAAACGCTTTCCTTGCCATTGCCAGTCTACATTTTATATCCTCTCTACTTCGACCATCATCAGTTATTTTACTTCCTAAATAGCAAAACTCCTTTACTACTTTAAGTGTCTCATTTCCTAATCTAATTCCCTCAGCATCACCCGATTTAATTTGACTACATTCCATTATCCTCGTTTTGCTTTTGTTAATGTTCATCTTATATCCGGCTTTCAAGACACTGTCCATTCCGTTCAACTGCTCTTCCAAGTCCTTTGCCGTCTCTGACAGAATTACAATGGCATCGGCGAACCTCAAAGTTTTTACTTCGTCTCCATGAATTTTAATACCTATTCCAAATTTTTCTTTTGTTTCCTTTACTGCTTGCTCAATATACAGATTGAATAACATCGGGGAGAGGCTACAACCCTGTCTCACTCTTTTCCCAACCACTGCTTCCCTTTCATGCCCCTCGACTCTTATGACTGCCATCTGGTTTCTGTACAAATTATAAATAGCCTTTCGCTCCCTGTATTTTACCCCTGCCACCTTTAGAATTTGAAAAAGAGTATTCCAGTCAACATTGTCAAAAGCTTTCTCTAAGTCTACAAATGCTAGAAACGTAGGTTTGCCTTTTCTTAATCTTTCTTCTAAGATAAGTCGTAAGGTCAGTATTGCCTCACGTGTTCCAACATTTCGACGGAATCCAAACTGATCTTCCCCGAGGTCTGCATCTACCAGTTTTCCCATTTGTCTGTAAAGAATTCGCGTTAGTATTTTGCAGCCGTGGCTTATTAAACTGATAGTTCGGTAATTTTCACATCTGTCAGCACCTGCTTTCTTTGGGATTGGAATTATTATATTCTTCTTGAAGTCTGAGGGTATTTCGCCTGTCTCATACATCTTGCTCACCAGCTGGTAGAGTTTTGTCAGGACTGGTTGTCCCAAGACCGTCAGTAGTTCTAATGGAATGTTGTCTACTCCGGGGGCCTTGTTTCGACTCAGGTCTTTCAGTGCTCTGTCAAACTCTTCACGCAGTATCGTATCTCCCATTTCGTCTTCATCTACATCCTCTTCCATAATATTGTCCTCAAGTACATTGCCCTTGTATAAACCTTCTATATACTCCTTCCACCTTTCTGCCTTCCCTTCTTTGCTTAGAACTGGGTTGCCATCTGAGCTCTTGATATTCATACACGTGGTTCTCTTCTCTCCAAAGGTCTCTTTAATTTTCCTGTAGGCAGTATCTATCTTACCCCTAGTGAGATAAGCTTCTACATCCTTACATTTGTCCTCTAGCCATCCCTGTTTAGCCATTTTGCACTTCCTGTCGATCTCGTTTTTGAGACGTTTGTATTCCTTTTTGCCTGCTTCATTTACTGCATTTTTATATTTTCTCCTTTCATCAATTAAATTCAATATTTCTTCTGTCACCCAAGGATTTCTAGCAGCCCTCGTCCTTGTACCTACTTTATCCTCTGCTACCTTCACTACTACATCCCTCAGAGCTACCCATTCTTCTTCTACTGTATTTCTTTCCCCTATTCCTGTCAATTGTTCCCTTATGCTCTCCCTGAAACTCTGTACAACCTCTGGTTCTTTCAGTTTATCCAGGTCCCATCTCCTTAATTTCCCACATTTTTGCAGTTTCTTCAGTTTTAATCTACAGGTCATAACCAATAGATTGTGGTCAGAGTCCACATCTGCCCCTGGAAATGTCTTACAACTTAAAACCTGGTTCCTAAATCTCTGTCTTACCATTATATAATCTATCTGATACCTTTTAGTATCTCCAGGGTTCTTCCACGTATACAACCTTCTTTCATGATTCTTAAACCAAGTGTTAGCTATGATTAAGTTGTGCTCTGTGCAAAATTCTACTAGGCGGCTTCCTCTTTCATTTCTTAGCCCCAATCCATATTCACCTACTATGTTTCCTTCTCTCCCTTTTCCTACACTCGAATTCCAGTCACCCATTACTATTAAATTTTCGTCTCCCTTCACTATCTGAATAATTTCTTTTATTTCATCGTACATTTCTTCAATTTCTTCATCATCTGCAGAGCTAGTTGGCATATAAACTTGTACTACTGTAGTAGGTGTAGGCTTCGTATCTTTTTTGGCCACAATAATGCGTTCACTATGCTGTTTGTAGTAGCTTACCCGCATTCCTATTTTCCTATTCATTATGAAACCTACTCCTGCATTACCCCTATTTGATTTTGTGTTTATAACCCTGTAGTCACCTGACCAGAAGTCTTGTTCCTCCTGCCACCGAACTTCACTAATTCCCACTATATCTAACTTTAACCTATCCATTTCCCTTTTTAAATTTTCTAACCTACCTGCCCGATTAAGGGATCTGACATTCCACGCTCCGATCCGTAGAACGCCAGTTTTCTTTCTCCTGATAACGACATCCTCCTGAGTAGTCCCCGCCCGGAGATCCGAATGGGGGACTATTTTACCTCCGGAATATTTTACCCAAGAGGATGCCATCATCATTTAATCATACAGTAAAGCTGCATGTCCTCGGGAAAAATTACGGCTGTAGTTTCCCCTTGCTTTCAGCCGTTCGCAGTACCAGCACAGCAAGGCCGTTTTGGTTAATGTTGCAAGACCAGATCAGTCAATCATCCAGACTGTTGCCCCTGCAACTACAGAAAAGGCTGCTGCCCCTCTTCAGGAACCACACGTTTGTCTGGCCTCTCAACAGATACCCCTCCGTTGTGGTTGCACCTACGGTACGTCCATCTGTATCGCTGAGGCATGCAAGCCTCCCCACCAACGGCAAGGTCCATGGTTCATGGGGGGGCTGATGACTTTACAAGATGGTAAATGTCAGCATCATCTGCAAATAGTAGAAGAGGGTTACAGAGATTGTCTCCTATGTCGTTAGTAAAGATCAGAAACAATAGAGGGCCTATAACAGTTCCTTGGGGAACGCTGGATATTACTTCTGTTTTCCTCAATGACTTTCTGTCTATTACTACAAACTGTGACATTTCTGACTGGAAACCACGAATCCAGTCGCACAACTGAGGCGATATTGCGTAGGCATGCAGTTTGGTTAGAAGAAGCTTGTGAGGAACAGTGTCAAAAGCCTTCTGGAAATCTAAAAATATGGAATGAATTTAACATCCCCTGTCGATAGCACTTATTACCTTATGAGTATAAAGAGCTATTTGTGTTACACAAGAACGATGTTTTCTGAATCCATGCTGACTATTTGTCAATAAATCGTTTTCTTTGAGATGCTTCATAATGTTTGAACAAAGCAGATGTTCCAAAACCCTACTGCAAAGCGACGTTAGTGATATGGGGCTGTAATTCAGCGGAATACTCCTATTTCCCTTTTTTGGTACTGGTGTGACTTGAGCAATTTTCCAATATTTAGGTACAGTACTTTCTGTGAGGTAGCATGCGTGTGTCTATTTCAAAGAACTTACTGAAGTAACTTCTGCAAGCGACTTGCTGAGATTTTTTTGTGATTGAGTACACATCTTTTAAATTTATGATGTGTTGTGTTATGTTTGTGTATATATGGTTTTCCTCATTCCTATTCCACTTACATATTTGAGATTTAATTTTTTTATTAACTGTACATAATAACCATTTACCATAGGTATTTGTTTTGTTGTGTTTAGCACCTTGTCAAGTTCAGTTAATTTAGGAGTGTTCTTTTTAATCTGTGGATCATGAATCTGAAGCTTGCTTATTTGGTTGCTAGTGGAATGGCTGACTGATTGTGAATTGGCGTACTTGTAATTCTCATTTCTGAATATTGTGAAGTCATGAGTGTCATATGTTTCGTAATGAATGACACTCATGACTTCACAATATTCAGAAACGACAACCACGACGACTTAACAAAAAATTAAGTACAATTTACATCTCTCTTTCCACTGTGTACACATTCAGAGCATGGAACTAACTGACTGTGGTACATATGTATACATACATACATATACACTTATTATTAAGAGCCCTACCTACTGCCTACCGCAGTGTGTGAGGTCAGGCGATCTCGGTGGCTAGAAGTGCAGAGCCCATTCCTCAAGTCCCCTGCGAACGATCCAGCACTCCGGAAGTGAGTCATTCAAAAAGATGGAGCTCCATCCTGTTGGAAAATGAAGTCTTAGGAATCTTCCATAACTTGAGGGAACAACATGTCCAGGTATGTGATTCCTGTTACAGTTCTTTCCGCAAAGAAACATGGCCCATAAAACTTTGTATGTGATCCAGCATAGAACACATTGATCTTTGATGTGAGTCTCTTTCATGTTTCAATGGTGAATGTGGATTTTGAAAACCCCATATGCGAACATTGTGTCTGTTGACTTTTCCACTAATGTGGAATGTCTCCTCCATCGCTAAAAATTACACACTGCAGAAATACAACATCTTCCATCTTTGCTAGCACATAACCACAAAATGCGAGACACTTCTCTTTATTGTTGGGGTTGAGAGCTTGCACAAGTTATAATCGGTAGGGCTTGTACAGCAAACGCCATCTCAGAACTTTCCATACAGTATGTGGGAATTCAAAGTTTTCGACAGGCTCTATTCGTCGACTTACTGGGACTGCCTACAAAACTTTCTTGAATCCGCCGGACATCACCCTCTGATACACGCAGCTGGCCTGTGTTTTTTCTTTGCACACACTCCCAATATGTTTAACTAGCTTAAACCAACAGTTAATGCTTTTGCAGGTTGGTGGTTGAATACCGAATTTGATACAATATGCCTGCTGCACTGCAATTTCCGTCTCACTTTTCGCGAACTTAAGAATGCAGAAAACCTTGTGCTCTACAGTCTCCATCTCCCTCACAACTGACAATGAAAGAGAAGAATAGCCCTGTTGCTGCACAAACTCTACCGGTTGCTTCTGAAATCATCACTGCCTGACTGCCACTGGCCGCCAAAACTTTTCATTGGTAAAAGGCTTGTTCATTTTGGATTTGTACTTGAATACATATGAATGTTTGAAAATGGGTCCATCATTTAGAATAAGACTGTACTTTAAGAGGCTCATCCGACAGTGCACCAAAAATATTGTAAATATTCAGAATTAACTTAAACTCAGTGACAGCTGCTGACAATGCTACATTTGCATCAAAAATAGAATATTTTGTGTCACTTCCGTGCTTCTTAGTTTTGCAAAACTTTTCATTTCCAAATAGTCTAATTACATAGCTTGATGTAGGCTCACAATCTTCACGATCACCTGTTAAATGTGCATCTACAAAACTATCTAAGAGATTACTATTCCCAGTCTTTTCATATGTCAACTTTAAATCTTTTTCTAAAACAAACATTTTAGTATTTGAAAGTATACTTAAAGTGATTATTATTGCAACGATTTTGAAATCTATTCGGGTAGTTTACAGTGCAACTTATTTCAGTCTGTGTTCCTGAGTTAAGAACAGTGAGTACCCATCAAGTTCTTGTACTTAAGATCAAGACTGCATTTTGTGCTGATTCTAAATTCAGATTAACTTTCATTGGTGTATTGTACAACTCAGAACATTGAATCTCGTGTTTCTTATCTAGAGGTTCAGTATAGCTTCCCAGACTAAGAGTCATTACATTATTTGCATAAATGTAGCCAATATTTATCTTAAGTCAATTCTTCACTTCTCAGCAGTTATTTATTTGAATTTGCTGGGATGACAGACTCTTGATTGCTTGCAGTTTCACTTTACTTTTACCACAAATTAGCAAATCATCATTACACACAATTAATTATATAGATCACATAATTTGCATTCAGCAATATATAAATGCCAAATCATATTTACTTCTTTTAAAACCTAGACTTTTTAAAAATCCATTCAAACACATGTACTACGCTTGGAGACTTTCTCTTAATCCATATAATGCCTTAAATAATTTACAAACTGTGCCTGTTTCATTATCATATCATGGAGATTGCTTTACTTAAATATCTCAGAAAATTTTACCATTTAGAAATGCAGCATGTATAGACATTTATTAAACAATTAAGATCATTTAAAAACAATATCATATCAAGAGTTTTAATGTTTGCATCATAGGAATGGGTGAAAAAATATCATCAACAATTTATTTTTGTTGAAAACCTCTTAACTACACTTGCTTTACAAGTGTTATCTGAAGTTTTAGCAAAATCCAGTTCATATCAAGAAAATCTGTGTTCACTGGTTTCTTTACTAGTTTTGCTTTTATTTAGGCATTCAATTTCCTTGTCCATTGCTTGCTTCCAAACTTCTGACTCATTACTGCTCATTGTTCCCTCAAAATGTTCTGGATTATCAGCAATACAGACGTTTACATAAAAGAAGTTATCCATGACCTAATGATTAAATCTATCACGGACTCAACATTCCCTAGCTGGTCTTTTCAACTCAGTTTCTTGTTTGAGGCCTCTTTGATACCCTTTTCTTCGGTTTGTCATTTAGAGAATCATTGTATATGCCTTTGCACCAATAATCACTAAAATGTTCAATGCCCATCCTTTCCACACCAAATCGGAATCGTTCAGAAAAATACAGTGGATGTTTTCTTACACAACATAAACATTTATCATAAAGAGAACATTATTGTTAATCTCTACTCTGAATCCAAATCCATTATTGCCTATTAAAATTCTCACACCAGCTTTAAAATCCCTTTTCGACTTAATCAGTTTTTCTGGGATACAAATAAAAATTCAAATTATGTACAACTTTAAGTGTTTAGCATTCAGTTTCTTTTCTAGCAATAACTCATAAGGCATTTCCCTTTCAATAACATTAGCTTAAGTTCTGTTTTTAATGCTCACCTGCACGAACTACTTCAGGCAAAAATTTTCTATCTGGACTTGCTTAAACTAACAGACATCTTCACATGTCATAATTGACTTGTTGTTCTTTCATCTGTACCACTGAATTCTTACACATTGAGAGTGCATGCGTTTAGAAAGAATATATTTTTCCTATAAACTGACCAGCTTTGCGCCTCTTGCTACAATTGTGTAGATTTTTTAGCCTGCACTATTTTTTTGTTTTTATTTAATCGAATTTTTATCTTGTTCACAAATTAAAATGCCTTCCAAGCTTTTCACTCTAATTAAGGTCATATAAGTTTTGTCTTTTCCATACGAACTTCTTAACAAAAAACCATTTTGGTAACTGGAGTCCAAAGTTATTGTTAATGATGTTCTATGCGTTCTTGTAGATGCATTTTCATAGCTACTTTTATCCCCTAACAAATATTTCTTCATATCTAATCGAGAAGCGAAATATCAATTTTCATAAATTAAGCTTAATTTTTTTAATGTACTGAAATATTGTCTCAACAATTTTCACCCCCTGTTGCATTGCTTTAGAGGCCAAAATTCCAGAAGCACTTAAACATTTATTTCTTTTTAAATTTCTGACTGAGAAGGCAAATATCAATTCTCATAGACATAACAGTTCTGTAATAATTATTTATTTTTTAAAAAAACCTTCATCACTCTCACCCAGTATTTTATCCCCTTAGTAGATAAATTCCCAAAAATGCTGAAATATGTATTTCTTATTTTCTGACTGAGAATCCAAATACGTTTTTGTAGTTTTAGCTTCAAAATTCTCTTAATAGCAATATATTTTAAAAAAGCCCTTTGTTCCATATTTCATCCCCTTAAAAGTGGAATTTCTTACTATTGCTTCTTAAATGATGCCTATAGTGTAAGATCCACACCCTCTCCAAAGTTCAAATTTCTATCCTTAGCTGTTTGGGCTAGGTGATGACAAATCAGAGAACCAATCTGACCATAGTTTTCCCAGTTAGGTGTTGGATTTCCAAAAAGAAAGAAATACATTTTTTTTCACCTATAACCAGGAAGCCAAATACCAATTTCCGAAGATTTAACTTTAAAACTGCTTCTGAAATGAAATATTTTGATAAAACGTTTCATCACACATTTCAGCCCCTTAGGGGTTGAATTTCCAAAAACAGTGACATGCATATGTAGAGTAGCCAAACACCAATCTTCATAGATTAAGCTTAAAAAATGCGTGAACAATGAAATATTTCCATATAAATTTTCATCCCCATTTCACTCCCAGGAGCTGAATTTCCATAAACAGCACAGCACGTGATTTTTTTATTTGTAACTGAGAAGCCAAATTTTAATGTTCATAGATTTAGCTTTAAAAATGATTCCATAATAAAATATTTTCGTAGAAAGTCTAATCACCTATTTCATGCCCATAGGTTTAAATTTTCAAAAACTCTGAACCAAGGATTTCTTTATTTTTGACTGAGAATCAAAATACCAAATTTCCTGGATCTTGCTTCAGTATTGCACTAATAGTAAGACTTTTCAAAAAAGTCTCCATCCCCTATTTCAACCCCGGGACATCGAAAAATTCCTTTTTAAACGACACTTACGGTATAAGATCCACACTTCCTCCAAATTTCAAGCTTCTATCCTTAGCATTTTGGCTGGACAACGATGAGTCATTCAGGCAGTCAGTCAGGACACTGCCTTTTATATACAGAAATAAACACCTGAATTTAAATATTCCTTCCTGTAATCATATCTTAATTTTTTAGTAGTTTCGTCAGTTAGATTTTCTGATTAGGATATACCATAAATTAATCATAAACTTGACTTTTCGATTTGATAGTGAAGACCTTACCTGGTTTACAGTAATATCAATAAAAGTATTCTTTCCCATAAAAACATGAGTTGAGTGAGAGCCATCAAATGAGTATAAATAATGTGTTGTTTCTTTTGGTTTGCTTCTATTGCATTCATAAAGTAAATCCTCCATTTTATTTTTAATACAAACTTTACACTTCATGAACTGTGATTCTAAATTTGCTGCTAATCCATCTACTAACTGATGTGTACACAATGGATTCAGAGGATTAAAATTTGCATGTTCAAGTGTACAACTCATTTCTCCTTTACTGGCATACCATCCTTGCTACTCACACTATTTATGTCAATATCTTTCTTATAAATTCTACTTGTCATGTTGTACAGCCTATCTTCATTCAGAGTTATCACAAATAAATTATTGTCTTAACCAAAAACTTTCGAGATACAACCTACAGATATAATTTTATGGTTCTCAGTTACTTTAGCCTAGCTAATCACGTTACTGTCCATGTCACTGATGTAAAATACAGTTTCCATTTCAACTGGATTCATGTCAGCATTAATTCTAAAATAAATAATTATATTTTCTACTTTTGTTGCATTCAAAACTTTATCGTGCACAATTTTTACATTTATGGGGCACTTCAAAGTTCTTTTCCAGAACAGTAATTGTCATTTTAACAATGTTATCTGTGCAACCACTGTCTGATAACTAGTTGATCTGTACTTCTTACCTGACTTAACAGTATTATGTGATGCTGTAGGTTGTAGCTCTTTCTTACAAATCTGCTCAAGCTGTTTACGTTTTGCTGATATCCTCGACATCCTGGATGAGGGCCACTACTGTAACCATACTACTTGCTTTGACCAGACCCATTGTTGTTATTCCCACTCCACCGTTTGTGTGACCCATGTTGCCAAATGCCATGACTCCCTCCAATAAGAGTCCAACAAAGGTCTTTAAATCTCTGCTTGCTCCTGACTGGTCACAGTTCCACATGAAATGTCCTGGTCCCATATCCACACATCAATTACATAACTGCTACTGGTAGATCATAATGATTTTATTTGCAGCTTGAACTGAACTGGAGTTTCCAGCTTAACTTCAAGCCTCATCTTTTAAATCCATCATCTGAATGTGCTTTTAATGTAGTCAACTCTCTGACCCTCATCTTTTGAAACATCACGCAATTTCCCAATACAGATGAAAGATTCCATCAAGGTTCTCAGCATGTAGTTTAGCTTCTCCTTTTCTGGCAATGTCATGCCTGCTAATTTTAATCCGTTCACAGATTTTTTTTAAAAATATTGAAGAATGTTGCTGTGTCACTACTGTCTTTTAACCCCAGTTTGTCCAGTTTGTTTCTGCAAGCAGTTTTCAGTGCTGTTGATTCACTGGAATATAATTCGTCGAACTTTTTCGTTACCTCAAATGCTACTTCCTTATCACTGATTGTGGCCAGATTTTCTTTGCCTCAAGGATCCTCTTTGCCCATGCACGTTTTTGCTCTTGAAGTCAATGCATAGCGTTCCTTCAGTTTTAGATACGTTTCCATTCAGTCATTTCCATTTCCTGTAACCTTCCACATCAAACATTGGTATCTTAGTAACAGACATGTATAATTTCGCATTTTTTCCAATAACAGCCTTTTTTTGTTTAAAATTATACAATAGTTTTCCTGAATACATATCTTCATTTCTATTTAACAACTATTGACTCCCACTGTGTTAAGAATACTTACTAACGAAATGTTACATAAATTCGTATCTCTCCTTAGATTGTACGCATATTAGGAGTACTCAGCTGAGTCATCATTACACTCATTGTTGACAGACTCCTCAGCACTGTCCACACTATAGTTATAAATGTGCCATATTCCAGTACTGTTTATTCTTTGTATGACGAGTTTCATAAAATATTGTGGGTCTTCTCTTTCTGTTTCTAATTTGAAGTGAATTTTTTGGTGTTAATTATTAATTTCATTGTGTCACTTTTCTTTGTTTTTTTTTTGTTATTTGAGGTTAAGGTGAATTTATGCATTCTGATAATTTATATTATTTCTGCAATATTAATTCTCTTGTTATATTTGTATTACAGTTTGGCATGCTGAGTGTTTCTTGTTTATTTGTAATGAATTCAAATTGTGTTAAATGTTATTTTATTGCTTTGAGTCATATGTGTATGGTAATGTTGTGCTTTGGACCTTTTTCATGTCGGTTCTTTTGTTGCTTGGTGAGATTTATTTTAGTTGAACTGGTGAATTCTATCATCGAAATTATATGTTTGATTGTGATGACTGTTTGCAGTGGGTGTACTTGTGCTGTTTATGGTCCTGCTGAGTGTCTTGCTTTGTTTCTCCTGTTTTCCTAGCAACACTTTTGTATGCATGCAGTTTTCTGCTAATTTATTGGCCAATTCTGGATGTGTTTCTTAAAGTGCAATGGTGAGCTTCTGATTTTTGCATGGAGTTCCCCATTTTCTTGTTTTAACTACATTACCTCTGCCTTTCTTTTTACTTTTGTTGCTGCAGATCACATGCTGTTTAAAGAGACTTTTATATAGTCCCTAATTACACTATGAGCTACACAATTTTCATTAAACTCTATGTTCTGGAGGGTCTTTTAAAGTTTTATTAAAGCATACCAGTATTTATTTTAGGGCTTGCTGGGGAATGCCTGGCTAGTCAATGAAACTTTCATCATTAGTATTTGCTACTCTTGCATTGGCCATGTTGGCAGACACAGTTATTGGATATTATGTCTGCCTTTTATTCAAAACACTCTTTTTAAATATAGGTCCAAACATGTTTCAGTACCTTTGTACCACCATTTATGGGCTTTCTTTATTGAAATATATTATGTAAATACGAAAATGCTTTTAAGCGATAAGCAATCTACGATAATTAGGCCTAAAACTGTTCTTGTTTATTGTTGTCATTATCTTAATTTTTCGTTTTAGTGTTATGGAGGCCCCTTTGTACATTATCAGGTTCAGGCAGCTTGTAATTTACTACTAGCAAGGAGATGTCCTCATCAGTGAAATCGACTTTCTGAAACAACATGTACAGTGACGAAGGTTGAGGTCCAAGGATTCACATCCTACAAGTATTCACCCTGATTGGCCCTCATTTACGACTAACTGACAAAAAACTATTTTGGAATTTTGCATGAATCCTTATAGCTTTAAAAATGATGATAATTTGTCGACTGGTTGTATGTCATGATGAGTAAGATTCTAACTTTCTATGTGAGAGAATATAGATTCGAATCTATTCACCTACATTGACTGTTGTTTCTTTTTAAATTGTTATCAAAATGACTTTGTCCATCATTTTCATTCAGTTAATTGGTTTAAATGAAATTTTTTTCTATCATTTGTCATAACATATTAGTGATTGTACTAAATACATCGTTTGCTCTCATATTTCTTCTTATCAGTCTTTTTCACTTGTAGTCCTTGTCTTTGTGAATTTGATTACTGCCTTGTATTGACTTCGATTTGACTGCTTCGATTTTGTCATTTACATTTTTGCCCATGTTGATATCATTATTTCTATTTCTGATTTTGTTTGAATTTTGTTGTACTTATAATCAATGCTTTCGTTTAACTCATCATTTACGTCATTTTGTCAGTGGTCCAATAAGAATTGATGTTTTTGTATAACGATTCTCATGCACAAAAACATACATCTTTTAATGGAAAATACACTGTTGGCATGACTGCATCATCAGTGTAAACAGATTATTTCATGTTTTTTCTTTTAACCTAACTTTCGAATTTTTAAACATTATGATGGATATATAAAAATAATGAAATTCACATGAAGAAAGCTTCCAAGTGGAACAAGAATGACAGTAAGAAAAAATAAGACCAACTGAAGAAGTTAAAACGTTGAATAAAATGATGTGACAAAGGAATACAAATAAAAGAAACTTCGTGGGAACTAACTAACTGAATAGAAACAGTGATCAAACTCCTTTCGATGAAGACTTAAAAATAAAAAGTATCTACATACCTCACGAAATTTAAACCCAAAATCTTTCACATACAAAGTTTGCACCTTGACTGTTACACTGTGCAACAATGTGTCAATTGTTACCATTTTGAAAGTGCTACAGCATCGAGCGAAATTCTGAAATTTTTCTCGTCGATTATTCGCAAAGGAGGGCCCAGCAGGTTGAAAGGTTGTATGGTATTGTGGGTTATAAGTAGGTACTATAATACCCAATAATACACCCATTACTAAAAACGATGGTTTATTGTACTTCATGGCACGATGTATACAGCACAAAGACAAAGAAAAGGGCACCAAGACGTGGGTCTCTGCTTGACGCCCCAAAGAAGATGGCAAAGAGAAACCAAACCTTCGTAGTTGGTGACGGTCGATGTCTAACTACATAGCCCGCCTCTTACAGTACGGAATACTCGTCGGTGGGCGGGGGCATCGGGCTCACAGGCAGAAGCGTGATTGGTCACTCCTCGGCGTTGTCTGGGATTGGTGGCGATGGCTGTGCTCCCAGCTCGAGGGGGGTTCAGTGCACGGTGTAGTCGTCGAATCTCTGGGGCTGGCGAAGGTGTCGGCCAGTCCTGGAGTGTGGGTGTGGTGAGGAGACCTGTAATGCACACTGCACACCCAGGAACACGAACCTTTTAGGGCACACAAATGGAATGATGAGTTGGCAGGGTTCAGGGGTTTGTACCGACGCGGCGAGGGGGGCACGGGAGTGTGGGGATAATATGTGCTTGGTTGGGAGTGCCTTGATGTTCCCGTCGTGGGGGGAGAGGTCTCAGAGGGGGGTACAGAACTTGATGGAGAGCTGTTGGTGTCACTGGACTCAGCTTGGGACGAACTGGACAGCTAAGGTCGGGGCGAGAAACGTTGGAAGGATGAGCCAGGAGTACTGCAAGTTGCAGGGGGCCTAGAAGTGGGAGCGGCTGGGGGCGAAATAAGGGAGCTCGATTGTGAGCTGTGAATGTGATTAGGAGAATTTGCTTCCTCGACAGGAGGGGGCGGGTACCTCGGCTCCCCGTACGATGGTTTTACCCAGTGAAGTGGTACAGTGACTGGGTTGCATTTGACCTCGATGTCTAATGTCTGGTCTGTGCATTTAATAATTTTATGTGGGCCAGTATAGGGAGGCTTTAGGAGAGTGTGCACTTTGTCATCAAGGAGCATTACGTGTGTGCAGGATGTATGTGTGCGGGGGAGTGTGGCTGGAGGGCAGTGGGTGGTAGGGGTTTAGAGCAATGCAGTTTGATGCGTTCAAGTAAGGTGGGTAGCTCGGAGAGGATGGGTTGAGGTGAGGGATTGACCAGTTCACCAGGTAAGACGAATGTCTGTCCATACATGAACTCGGCAGTTATGCCCTTCAATTCTTCCCTGTATGTGGCACGGAAGCCAAGCAGTACCAATGGCAGTGCCTCTGTCCATAGCTCTCCATGGCATCGAATCGCAGTCTGTAGCGTCCTGTGCCATCGCTCAACTAATCCATTGGATAGGGGGTGGTAGGATGTGGTGTGACCATGGGCAATGCCGCAAAGAGCGCAGAGCAAGTTGAACAATGTGGACTCGAACTGGCAACCTTGGTCAGTGTTGACGGTGGCAGGGGAACCAAAACGAGCGATCCACATGGAGAAGAATTCTCGTGCTACAGTACTGTGGTTATGTTCGGCAGGGGCGCTGCTTCCACCCACTGTGTCGTCCTGTCAATTACTGGAAGGATGTACCTGTAGCCCTTGGAGGGAGGGGGGGGGGGGGTGGGCACTAAGTCTATGGGGACTTGTTGAAACCGGCTTGTGGGTGTAGGGAAACTATGCAGTGGGGCTATGGTGTGGTAAGATATTTTGCTCTGTTGGCATGGTGTACAGTTGTGGGCCTACTACTGGCAGCTACGCTTCATGTTGTGACAAACAAAATATTCCGTCACAAGTCTTGTGGATTCGTGGATGCCAGGGTGCGCTAAGTTGTGGGGCTTGAGAGACACTTCACGGTGTAAGGTGCGTGGGATGAACGGTTGTAGGGTCCCGGTGGATTCGTGGCACCAAATCTCGCCAACTACGCCTGAGTAAGTAATGTGTACTGGTTTGAGTGACGAGGTTTGGTCGGAAATCATTGTCAAGAGTTCCTCGTCCGCTGCTTGCAAGGTAGCAAGGTTCGGTATACCGAAAAGTGACGTCACCGCGTTCACTCGCGAAAGGAAGTCTGCGACGCCATTGTCGGCGTCCCTGATATACCGCACATCACTGGTAAACTGTGATATGAAGTAGAAATATCGAAAACGGCCTGGGGGCGGGTCTTTCGGGGGTTCTGTATGGCAGCGGCTAACCGTTTGTGGTCCGTGAGTACATAGAGTCCTTGGCCCTCTATCTCAAGACGAAAATGTTTGATAGCCTTGTATACCACTAATAGTTCACGATCGAAGACTGAGTACTTCTGCACGTTGTTCAATTTCTTCTGGAAGAAACTCAGTGGGGAGGTAGAGTCGCTGACGGTTTGGCTCAGGACGGCGCGTATCGCGTTTTCGATAGCGTCTGTAGTTGATTAGTTCTGCCTCTGGGTGAGGGTGTGTTTTGGTAAACGTTGAGGCCAAAAGCGTTTTTAATTTCTCGAAAGCGGAGTTTATTTCTTCTGTCCAGGGGACGGGTCGTGTGACTGAAGTTAACCATCCTGTGAGCGCGTCCGTAAGCAGAGCCTAGACTCCTGCTGTGGCAGGTAGGTGCTTCCTGTATTAGTTTATTGTTCCTAAGAAACGGTGAAATTCCTTGTACATAGTCGGGCGTTGCATCTCTAACACTGGTTGCACTTTAGCGGGAGGGGGGACAATGTCTGCTGATGACACCACGAACCCTAGGAAGTCGACAGAGGTCCGGTGTAACTGCAGCTTCTTATTGCTTGTTTTGATACCTGCTACCTGCAAGGTATCGAGTACAGTTTGTACCTGGGTCTTGTTGTCCTCTAGTGAAGGGCTCAACATGAGAATGTCGTCTAAATAGGCGAAACAGAAATCGAGGTGAAAGAGAAGCTCATTTATTAATCGCTGCCAATTCTGGGCTGCGTTACGAAGACCGAAAGGCATGTATTGGTATGCAAAGAGGACAAAAGGTGTGGTATTGGCCGTCTTTTCAACGTCTTCGGATGCCATAGGTATCTAATGATACGCACGTTTGCAGTTGATGACCGAAAAATACCTACAGCTGGACAGTGCGCGTCTAAAATCGGCTATGTTAGGTACGAGGTATTTGTCAAGAAGTAGTCTGTAGTCTCCGCGCATTTTCTTGCTACCGTCTTTCTTATCTATGAAATGTATCGACGTAGACCACGCGCTAGAGGAGGGCTCCAGGACTTTGGCTTGTAAAAGCTCAGTAATTTGCTCCTTCGCTGTCTGCATGAGTTCAGGTTTTAAGCATCTAGTTCTACAAGAGATTGGAGGTCCATCGGTTAGGCGAAGTTTGTGGACGGTTCCGTTGTAACGACCGAGACTGTTGGGTCGATGCATGTTGCCACCTACTTGTGAGCACTCGTGTGTTGTGCAGCAGCCCGTTGGACTCCCGCGAGGTCAACGTGCCCGGAGTGGTTTGGCACGTCCGAAGCATTCCGAGGGTGCTGTTCAGTTGTGTTCAGGTCAGCTGTTTGTGTCCTTGCTGACGTGTTGCCCTGTGTGTCCATAATCTGAGTTGGTGGCGCGACAGGCGTTTCTAGGGAAGATGTCTGCAACGCATAGGTGACAAACACTTCCGGAGTCGGCGAAAAAAGTGTGTTACACTTGCGTGTAGTGGCGGCCTTGTCTTTAGTTAGCGAGTCCGGCACAGAAGGCGTCGCTGGCGGTGAGGGAGTATGAGTCTTAACTGCGGTGTTGGAAACTGGCACTAGCGGCGACGTGACAACTGCCGAGACGTCACTGTTTGTGCATGCGGTTGTCATGGTAACGGCTGAATGTTTACAAATATCCATATCTGCGGGTTTCAGTTGTGCGGAGTCTGCTGAGGGAAGATTAGCACTGTGTGTGGCTGAAGAATCATTGTACGCGCACTGAATCAAGGCACTCGTACTAACCTTAGTGTCATGCTCTGTGATGCGTTGCTGTAGCGTCTCAGTGTGGTGTCTGGCGGCTGTAAACTCAAGCGTAACCTTTTCTATGCGACATCTGATCTCGTGCTGTTCCTGTTGTAAACGTGTCCTCTCATCTGTCTCGGAGATCACTTTGTCACTAGTTTGTTGTAAAGTGGTTGAGAGCGAGTCACACAAACTTATTAGGTGGGAGTACAAACTCAAGTCGGTATCACATGCATTCACAGTGGCGCACTGGAAATGTTCGCCTGAGAGTTCGTGAAAAACAGTATCGCGGTATATGTTAGGCGAAAGTATATGGTGTTTAAGAAAGCCAATGCCCAGAATCGGTTCTTGAATGTCTGCCACCAGAAAAGTCCACTTAAGCCTGTACTTGGGGGAAAGGTGTACAGAAAACGACGTCGAGCCTACACACTGTAGAAACGTAGCGTTGACCACTCGTAACTGTGTACAGTGTGGTCGGATGTTTGCTGCTTTCATTGACAGTGGTAGCAAAGACACTTCTGCGCCTGTGTCAATGAGGAAACGAAGGCTTGTTACACAGTCTTTGCTGTACTTGCGAGTGCACTTAGGGAGTGGCTCCTCTACTGAGTGGAGGGACAGCTGGCGCCTGGCTTTTTCGTTGCTGGTGGCATCGCCTAGACCGACCTGCACGGTGTGTTTGGGTGGTACCAAGGAGGGCTGCATCTCTTGCTGTCGCGGGTGCTCTTGGGGCTCTGGCTCATCGGAAGTGTTGGAATAGGGGGAAGGGGCGGAACTGGTGTAGTCGCTTTTGTTTGTGCGGCTTGTAGCTGGTTTAGCTGGCCCGGTGAGTTGTGCCCGACGTCTAAGTTGTGGCGTCGTCTGCGGCCTGACCCTGAGGGGGGGGGGGAAGGTTGTAGTGCGGGGGGGGGGGGGGGTGGTCGCAGGGCGTGGAGTATGCGCTGGAGAGCGGAGTGCACTCGGTCAGCAGTGCAGATGTGTTCTTCAGTTGATTGATCTTTGTGGCTGCCGATGGCAGTTTGCATGGAGAGAGGCAGTGTCCCAATCCACATCGACATGAGGGTGTCACTGGGCAGGGCCCGTTAGTTGTCGAGTAGTTGTAAGCGTCGCCGCAGCTGTGACGGAGTTTGTCACTGAGGTGCTCCTCGTGTATGAGGTTCTGAACCTTTTCCATTGACATCTGGGTGACGGGTTCCAATATTATCTCCTTGGCAGCTGTGTATTTGTCTACCTGTGGGGGTGCACTTACTAAATTACGGTCGTGGAGGTTGGTCTGCAGACAGATGAATCTTGAGTCATCATTGAGCGAATAGTATTGAAAACTTCGTTGTGCGAGAGTGATCCAGAATTCGGGGTGCTCTAGTGTGAACACTGGTAGTTTCGGTAGCCTCTTGGGTGGCGGCGGTTTGGAAGCGGCCGATAGGTTAGGTGTAGGCGTGGATGTCAGGTGGGGGGGAAGGGGTGGGGGGTTGCTGTATCTTCGAGCATTTGCGACAAGGCTGGCGTGCTCGTTGGCACTGTAAAAATGGGCAGTTGGGTGGTAGGGTAGCTTGGTGCAACGAAGCAGTCAACTGACGTGGCTGGCACAACACAGTTTATGGTACATGGCTGAGCATTAGGCCAGTGTTCACAATTGATGTTACTTGGTCCCCTGGCGAAATAGTTAACTGTACTTGACTGGAGTGGCGTGGTACTATGTTACCACAGTGTGTTGTTTACAATGTTCACATGGCGCATATAAAAAGAGGTTCTATGAGCTGGTAAGAAAAAGTCCTGAGGTACGTTGACTGGCGAAGGTATGGTAGCACTCGCATTATTAGAGTAACTACCTGACAAGTCGACAGAGGCCATGTTCGTGGAAGGATATTGTTGAAGTCTATACAGGACTGAAGCAGGTCCCTCTACGGAATTAACGCTGTCTGCCTGCACACTGTAGTTAATGTTTCGTTGCACTGCTGTAGATGTAGGAGATGGAAAGTCGTTGTTCCGCTGGTGGGATTCATATTTCGGCGTAACGTGGGGGGTGCATGGCGTCACAAAATCAGAGTCTTTAGGATTGATCTCTAGGTTATGTACTCGAAGTGGCGTGAAAGAAGGTTCCAGCCACGTAGTGTGAGCTGATTTCACTGTAGCAGGGTGTTGGAAATCCAGCAGGTTAAACATGCTTTCTTCATCGTGCTGGTCGATGCTGAACTCCAGGTGTGTGTTGTCTATGGTCCTGATCTCCGTGATGCAGCAGAGTCGATGGATGTGAATAGCGTTTTTGCGACGAAGTAGTTCCGAACACTTAACTCGTGCGAAACGGTGGAATAACGAACTCGGGGTCACCAATATGGGGTATAAGTAGGTAGTATAATACCGAATAATGCACCCATTACTAAAAGCACTGATTTATTGAACTTGATGGCACAATGTATACAGCACAAAGACAAAGAAAAGGGGGCTTGACACCCCAAAGAACAAGGCAAAGAGAAATCAATCCTTCGTAGCTTGTGACGGTCGATGTTTAACTACTTCTGTGAACATCGCCACAGTATGATTGGGTGCACTTTAACCTACATTATTTTATAGATGGTTTCGAAAAGGCGATCGCACCACTGGGGACCTCTCATTTTTAAATGTTATTAATCTGAATTTGGTGGGTGAGTTAACGCATCATTTAAAGTAATTTTATTGTGTGAACCTATTTCACTCCTACGTTTCCAGTTACTTTAGTTTAGCTAGGGCAAATTCTATTTCATCTGTGACCACATGAGATGGTGAGAACCACATACAATAACTCTCATATTTTACAGAACTTCATTCGTAAATAAACATTTTATCTTTTCACAGCATCGACTGTCGAAATCGATATAGACACACAAATTCGATGTTAACAGCAATGAATATGAATGAGCGATTCTCTTTTTACAGGTTACTGTCTTTCTCTTTCTGTTTTGTTATTGTCGTGCTGTACGCTCTTAACGACTGAAGTATTTGCATCTTAATGTGTGTATGGATTTGTGTTAATAAAGTGGTAAGATTCATGGGAACAGTACCCTGCTTTTATTCTGCATACTCAATGGTTTGAATTTCCTAGATTTGGTGATCCATAACAGTAGTACGTCTTCTAAAAATTTTACAAACACTCATCGTTACCTTCCTACCGATGCAACGGCTTTCGCGCATTCTCACAATTTATTTGGACCTTTCGCTAGTTTTGACAGTTTTGATTGTGTTTATCATGGACAGCTTAGTATTACCATCAATATGTATCCACCTAAGTCTGAGACTGCTAGTGAAAGTGACTAAAATCATCTTCCCATGTGTGTATATGGATATGTGGATTCCATATAGCGACATCCTGTATTGTTTCAAATGGATCTGATTGACTTATAGCTGACAGAGAGGGACTGCGTGTGTTACAGGACCTCCAATACACATTCTTACTGCCGCCCCCCTCCCAGCCAATTAGACATGTGTTACCATCACAGTTTTCAAGGTGACAAATCTGTTCTTATGTATCAGTGTAGTCGTCTGCGAAACCATACCAGAAGATTTCCAAGTTTTCTACTGCACTGAGGTCAACAGATGGGCTTCTGCCCAACAAAACCCCAGATCAAATCAGTGCCATATGAACATTTTTCAAGCAATGTTTCCACTGTTCAGCTTGTGTTACCAGAACTTCTGTCCCTACCAAAACAACCACAAACTTGGTCTGCTGCTATCGAATCAGTGTTCACCACTCAAAAAATTTTAACGAAACATTGAAATATTCTGCATTTCTGTGCAACATAGGAGAGCATGCTTCTATCATCAGCGATGTTACACTATCACAACCATCTTTCAACAAACATGAGACAACGATATTGCCATTAATTTTAAGACTGTGTAACTCACCTGAGCAACGAATTCGACAGGTAGTTTTCTTGGAGCAGTTTAACAGATGGCCACTAATGCATGTTCGGTGCCAGCTACAAACTCTAGTGGATCCTATGTAAATACCAGACAGTGAATTTAGGCCATATGGGCAAGTAAATTGCTTCCCAGGTTTCATGTGTTCTTAATTTGTAATGGAGGACTCCCACAAGTGGGTAAATTACAGACGGCAGAACATATTTTTGCATTATAAGATGGATGCCTCACTGGTAGCTACTGAGAAGAATCGACCACACCAGGTATATCACAAAATGCCAACTACAGTGCTAAAGTTGCCATAATAGTCTTCATTATGGCTGAGCAGGACTGAATCCACGTGAACACCCCCAGTGCTCCCACCATAGGTCAACTACACTTGGTCACTGACACATACTGCAATCAGCTGACAACAACAAACTGACCAGCATTGCTCTCCATCCAGGGTGCTGTCAGTGGCTGACAGATTACATGGTTGTGCTGGTTTTATACCTGCTTCAGAACTGCATGCATAAGCACCTTCCTCTAAGTGAGCAGCCAAACGCCACTTGTGATCTTCATTAGGTGTCAGAGGTCACAATATTACAAAAGAATTCAAATACTTTGACCACATGAATCAAACTAGTTTGCTTCCAACATCTCATTCTCAATGGCTTCATTTACATGCATGATGGAAGTACCAACCAATATTTTCTGGTCGACTTGTTAGCTGAGTTCAGCACAATCCTGAACACTATTCCCTGTCCTCCTCCACATCATGCTGCAGATCTCTCACAACAACTCAAGGTAGCGAATGGTTCAGTTATTATGACATATGACCCTACTGTACACAACACTGAGTTAGAGAATGGCCAACCTTTAACATAGACTTTCATGCAAATGGGCATGAATGAATACTTGTTAGGGGCAGATTATCTGCGTCATTTTCACTTGTGTCCTGATTTGAGAGAAGGGCTGCTTTTCAACAGAAGATCCAGTGATAACATTCAAGGTATGAATGGGAGACATTTGGTCCAGACTATTCCACAATATGAAGAAGTATCCAGCCACCTGCCTGCACACTTAAGCTGCTATGATTATCACTTAACAATGAAATGACTGCAACTAATAAACTGTAAATGGATACTAAACAGGAATATCTTAGATTGCAACAGAAAAATTATTCGACAGACCCTGCATGACCAATGCAACAGACTGGCAGGAGCTAAAATTCAACTTTCATCATTAAAAAGTTCATATATTAACAATGTTAACTGTCAGCCAACACAGCATTTCAGACTCATGCATTTTTGTTGAAGCAGGAAGGATCTACAGATGAGGGGATGAAGCTGGATACAATATAAATGTATGTTCTCAGTCACTTATCCAAAATACTCAAAAATAGAAAAATTCCTCGGAATTCCCTCACAATTTCTTCATCTTTCAAATTTTTGGGAATATTACCCAGCAGACACATTTATATTCTACTATAGGATCACTAATACTAATGAAGGTAAATGACAAGTTTTTCAGGTATTTTCGACATTTCGTAAGTGTGTTTCTTCGTTTTTCCAAGTACTTTCACCAATAATTTCGAAAGTTTGCATAATTTATGCAACATTTTTTTTAATATGTTCCAAATGTTTCATAGGAAAATTGGGAATTTTCAAGCATAAAATTAAGATTTAAGAGGTTCTTACCATTATCTCATTTCCGCCTCTATTTTCTTGAAAATGTGAATAATAAAATGGAAAAACTCAGTAAAACAACTAATAATTTTCTCTTTTCCCTCTGACTTATACTATTAAAATTTTTTCGATATAAATGAGTGTCTCTAATGTTTTGGAAGAGCTAGAAAATGTAGTATTGGATATATTTTAATAGGAACATGAAAGGTGTTATTTGATAAAGCTGTGAGAATATTAATTATTACATACACATTATGTATTGTGATATACGATAGGAGATGTTTTTCAGATATGTTATGTGTGTAAAAGATGATTGTGATGGCTGGTAATATAGCTTAGAAATCAATGAACATATAACTGATTCATTTTTCAATGGAAAACACAAATATATTAAATGCGAATTTTGTCAAAAATTAAAAATATATGAAATGTAAATTTTATATAATTATATAAATCTGTAATCCCCATAAGGTAATGTATCTACTTCTTGGTTGAAAATATATCTTTTATCGTTATGTCGATTTAATGCTGTTTTATTAACATCAACAGAGCAAATTACATGTATATTACTAGAAATTAAATTCATAGTTCTGTCATGTTTATCATTATTAAACAAACAATCTTCATAATCTTGTAAGCTTATTTTATTTCCTATAAAATATTTCTTAACTCCTTTGATTTTTTCCTCATTATCATCAGTTATACAAGCATACATTTTTTGTCTTTAACCACAAAATTCTTCCATTATTTTTCCATTATAGTCATCTTTCGATTTATCTATTATTTTTTATTGATTTGATGTCATAAATATTATCTTTTATATAGTTCCATGTATCAAATTTTACAAGAATTTCCTTCATATCTTCATAAAGTTTTCTATTTCTGTATTATAAATGTAACTGACAGAATCTTGATAGTTAAGTTCAGCTTTTCTCCATATTTTGGTTGTATAACATTATATTGAGAACTGTACATCAAGCCTTTGAATAAATTGAATATGCTCATTCCAACATAAACTGGTTTATTGAAGATAATTTTTGTGTTGTTCATGTGAACTGCAGAAAGATTTCCATTGATTTGTTTCTTCCTTTAAAACCTGATTTTGCTACAAGTTTTCAAATTTTCTTCAAATTTAAATTAACTCTATATCCACTGTGTTTCTTATATTTTATGTAGAAATCTTTTTCAGAATCATTTTCCATTTAGCCCTCATTCCTGTATTATTTATTTTTCAGCCACTCAGATTATTTAAAATTTAATATTCATGTATTTTTGTCATCTTCATCCAGAAAGACCAATATTATTTAAGATTTCTGTAACAGACTACATAATTTTTGATTTATCATTGAGTGTCATTAATACTTTTAAAGCCACTGAGGCTGATTAATAATTATTTTTGAGAGAGAGTATCGCATTCAAGAATATAACTTTATTTTTGCATGTCGTTGAACACAGGAACAATACGAAAGCCAAGAGATATAAAAAGAGATGGTGTAACCAAAGAATTTGTCAATATTGTAAATAACATTCTTCACAGAGTAAAACGCTGAAGTCCACTGTGTGATTTCGTTGTGACACCAGCTGGTACCTAGACAGCCCCCCCTCCCCCCCCCCCACCCTCTTTGTAAAGTGGAGCTCCAGGCACATATGGATACTTGTATTTTATAATCCTGCCTGCCCTAGAGTACCTCTCTGAGAACAGTGAGTCTTTCAGTGTGGTTTCCTGCTTCTGGCTGGGCGTGTTGCTCTCTGTGGGGAACACATCTTCGTCATATTGTGTAGGTGGCAGTTCTTCACTGGCGTCTTAATTTTCTTCGTCAGCTGCTGGCCACATATGCAACAGTTTAACTCTCTCAAGGGAAACTGTTTGTCACTTCCCGTCATGATTTATCTGCAGCGTGGCCCAGTACATGGCGGCTGAAGAGATGTTCATATAGCGTCTGTCCTCAGCCATACTTAAGGGCAAACGCTAATTTGCTTGTGAACGAATGGCGTGTTGGTGCCATGTCGAGAACCAGGTTTCCTTTGTAGCTGTGCCATGTGGTTGCGGACTTGTTGTAAGGCGTAAGGCATGTCACCCACTGTCGCTTCCATCATTTCAACGAAAAATTCTGCCAGCAGCCTGAGATTTTCTCCATAAACCAGTTCAGCCATGGTTGCACGTAGCTCTGATTTGCAGGCGGTTCGAAGACTTGGCAGCACCACTGGCAATGTTGAGGTACAACTGTCGTTATGGAACATTAATGCTGTCTTTAATGTTCTGTGCCACCGCTCAACGATGCCATTCCTCACTGGGTGATAAGCGGTGGTGTGGTGATGGCGGAATCCACAGAGTATGGCTGGTTGTTGGAATAAAGTGGATTCAAATTGTGGGAGATCCAAGAAGCCAAAAATACTCGAGCTACCGTTTTTGCTGAAATGTTCGATAGTGGAGAAGCCTCTAACCATCTTGTATACCGGTCCACTGATATCAACAAATACTTGTAGCCTTCCAAAGGTGATAGAGAGCCCACAATGTCCAAATGAACGTGGGTGAAACTCTTTGTTACTGGGGGAAATCCTCCAACTGCTTTGTGTACATACCGTCCAATCCTGTTCCTTTGACACAGCATGCATGTTGTTACTCAACTGCAGCAACCCTTCCTTATATTCGGCCAGACACAACGTTCCGTGAGTGGTTTGATAGTTACTCTGCTATCTGGATGACTGAGTTTGCTGTCGAAAGCCTCTTCCCATAGTTGCCTTGAGATGAAAGGCCTGTATTTGTTTGTAGCTATGTCGCACCATATCTTCACATTCTCGCCCGCCGGCTGGATTAATTTCAACCGAAGGCCGGTTGTTACGTCCCGTAAGTACTGTTGGAGTTCTGCGTCATTAGTTTGTGCTGCGGCTAATTTATTGTAGTCTGTGGTTTGTGAAATAACCAAGACCCGTAGCAGGCAATCGGCGGCTATGTTTTCGACACCCTTGATATGCTTAATATCTCTAGTAAATTGACTGATGTATTCTAAGTGGCGAAATTGACGCGAAGAACACTTATCTAACTTACTGAATGCAAGGTCTATTGGTATATAGTCGGTGTATACAGTAAATTCTCTTACCTCTATATACAAGCGAAAGTACCGGTTAGCTTCATATATTGCTAATAGTTCTCTGTCCTATGCCCTCCATTTCCTTTGTGGGTCTGTAAGTTTTCGTGAGAAAAACTCAAAGGCTGTAATTTGTCGTTTACTTTCTGGTGCAGTGCGGTTCCCAACACGACTTGTCTGCCATCGACTACTATTGATAGAGATGCTTTTAGTACCGGATGAGTAATGAGTACTGTTTTTCGTAAGTAGGCCTTTATGGGTTGAAATGCTCTCTCCATTTTCACATTCCGTTGGAACGGTCGTTTGCCATTCGCATTTTTACCTGCGGTAGCGTCTGTCAGGGGCGCTTGTACTAGTGCTGCTCGCGGCAAATACTATCTATAGGAATTTATCTTGCCTAAAAAATATCTGACTTGATGGTAAGTTTTGGGGCAGTTCATGTTGTCGATTACTGCTACCTTGTCCTCCCGCGGGCGTATTCCCTCTGCCGATACTTCATATCCTAGCTACGTCACTTCTACATCTACATGACTACTCTGCAATTCACATTTAAGTGCTTGGCAGAGAGTTGCCGTTTTCGCAGTTCGTATTTTGCTTTGTTGACTATTATTCCGTACTGGTTTATGCGGGCGAACACTGCGGACAGTTGCTTCTCGTGTGCTTCTACCGTCGTTGATGAGATTAATATGACATCAAGATACAAGAAGCATCCTTTCAACTCGCGCAACAGTTCATCAATAAATCGTTGCCATGTTTGAGCTGTGTTCCTTAACCAGAAAGGCATTTGGTCATACTCGAATAAACCGAAAGGTGTTGTTACTGCTGTTTTCGGTATGTCCTATTCTGCGATCGGTATCTGGTGATAGGATTGTTCACAATCAATAATGCTAAAGATCGTTGGCCCAGCTAATTGATTTGTGAAATCGCGAGTATTTGACACTGTGTAATGCTCTGGTATAGTACGTGCATTTAACTTCCTGTAATTGTCACATGGTCTCCACGACACATCGTTTGTCTTTACTGAACGTATGGGTGACGCCCACGGGCTGTCTGATCTATGTGTGATGCCAATAATGCCTCGAATTCTGCTTTTGCTGCCACGAACCGGTCTGGTGCTGACCTGAGCGGCCGTTGATGTGTTGACTGACCGGGCCTGGTGTAAATGCAGTATACAGTTTTGTGAGTTACTGCGAATTTTTGTGCGACCTTGTTATCATTTAAGGCATTCACTGTTATCACGAACTTCGTCTGCTCATCATGGATTTTGCTTTGGGCAAACGTGAGCTCAATCACTGCAAACCATAGCTGCAGTTTGTCAGGCAGGAAATGCGGAATTCGAATTTTTACGTGCTGCATGTTTTCCGTCGAGCTGTTGGTTTTTACGGCCGCAAGCGTGTTTGATGTTGGAGTAAGAGGCGTCTCCAATGCTATCTTTAGTGCTTCAAGTTGTTCATGAATCTGTTCTTGAAGGTTCATGGGCTGCATCTCTTCATTCCTCAGTGAACTTCCTGAAGTCGCTGAATTCTCTTGTTTGTACATCGTAATTTTCTTTATGTTCAGTGTTTGGGGTCACCACTAAAGCCACTGAGGCTAATTAGTAATTATTTATGAGAGAGAGTAATGCGTTCAAGAATATAATTTTATTTTTGCATGTCGTTGAAGACAGGAACAATACCTAAGCCAAGAGATACAAAAAGAGATGGCACAGCTCTAGAACAAAACCAAAGACACATCGTAAATAAAATTCTTCACAGAATAAATGCCGAAGTCCACTGTGTGATTTCGTTGTGTCACTGAGCGGTTCCCACACCTTTTTTTCTTTAGTACCATGCACAATTAGATTTTTAGGAGCTATTGGTAAATCTTTATGTTCATCACATAAAATTTTTCTATATTCTAAATATACTTCAAAAGTATATTCAAATTCTCAATTATCAGCAATTTCACTAATTTTTTGTAGAATCAAAATATTTTGAATCATTTCATTCAAATTGCCATGTGGTAAATTCTGACTCATAGGCCAGCTACATAAACTATTTATATCTAAATGTGTTAAATAATTTGGAATCTTAATTACATCATAAGTTTTATTATTTTCTTCAACATATCTTTTACAACACTGAGATAAGGTGCCTCTCATTCTTTTTCAAACATTTGAGTCATGTTACAATAATTTAATACTGTAATTTAATTTTTTTTCATTTTTAATATCGAATCTCAATTTAGACATGACTTTATGAAATACCAACCTGGATCTAAATCATAAGATTATACACAAGTTTTTCTAAAATCTTCACAAACACCAGATACGAGAAAAACAGTTTTGAGATATAAATGAAGATGTTCACCAAGAGTTCTTATAGTATTTTTTTCCAAAATTAACTTATCGTTTTTTAGTCATCATTACTAATATAACATTCATCTAAGTTATTATAAAATATTTATTTTGATGAAAGATCTATTTCTTCAAATTGTTTTCAGCTATCCATACAATTGTTATGATAAACTTCTTTTTTAATTTGTAAATTTACTAAATTTTCTGGAAAATTTTTTCTAATATATGTCATTTGATCTTTTCTCAGATCTGATGAAAGTTCATCAAGACCTGAAGTCATAAATATAAACGTATCACTAAATCTGATTTTCAAATTTTCTGGTTTTTTACCAATACTAACATATCTGTCTTCATTATTTGGCATTAAATCTATTTCTTTTCCATCACATCCAAGTTCTTTCCTACTAAATGAGTATGGTACCATGATAAATTATGTATATAAGTTTTGCCAAAACTTGGATGTTTTAGTTGTGAATTACCTAATGGAGTTATATATTTTCCATTTAAATTGTCAAAATGACATTTTTTCTTAATTATGATGTCTAAATGATGTACAAGCTTTTGATTTAGTATTATTCCATTCTTTTTCATGTGTTAATACTTTCATTTTTTCAACTTCAGATAATAATTTACAAAGTTCTTCAACTTCCTTCTTCACGCATTTGACAATTTTTGTATGCCAATTAGGTCCTGATATACAACTGGATTGTTATAATATCTGTTCATGTATTTATGGAATAACAAAAACAATTTCCTTCATGATGTGATATTTCATTGTATATTCAGACAGATTGACAGTTATCTATTTTTTTTAAAAAACTCTCAAAACCAGCATAAATGTCTAAAACTTTTTATATTTTTAACTGGTGAGTTAATTTCTTTTGGTTTATTAGCTGAACAATTTGGAATGTGACTGTATAATTTTCTTTATTAGTAAAATCATTTTATCCATTTCAGAAAAAATTGACATCTGTATATCATTTTAATTGAGCTGAAAGTAATCTCAAGGGATTTTTTTAACCAAAGAGATTGTCAAACACATTCATTTTAAAAATATAATAGATTAATATGCATATCTCGTTTACTTTTAGTTATTTTCATTGAATGTATTAGATATTTATTGTCAAATGAATAAGCAATAGCTACATTTACTTCTACTCTCAGTTTTTGAAATATATTCAAGTATAATAGAAAATTTACATTTGTGAAACTCTGACTGATACTAGTCCAAAATGCATATATGTTTTAGCTATATCTGCATTTTTGTATACAGGTTATAACTCGCATTTAACATCAATTTTTATATTAACAAAACCTTTTTTTAAATTTTTTTCTGGTAATTCACCATGTGATGAACCTGTTTAAGAAATATTTTTATTAGTTGCTAATTGTAATCCAATAATTTTGTCTAAAATTCATACAGGTTCTTGGGCTTGAAATTCAGACATTTGTGTTATATTGTTTTCCATTTTTATAACTTATAATCAAGTATCTATCATGCATGATTGTATAATTTTGTGTCTGAAAGTTATATTCTGTACTTTTTTCAGAATCTCATGATATATTGTCATCACAGAAAAGCTTAAAATTTACTTCCAACCCATTTCATAATTTTAAGTTTTATTTCACTGTTTCAATGATTTTTTATGTATATACATTGAAAAAAATTTGGATCACATAAATTAAGATTATTTCTGTTTTAATAGTTTGTAGCTTATTTTCAAATGCTTTATTAGCTAAATATAGATTAACTGTTTTGCTTTTTCTTTGTTTCTCAAATACATCATTCTCAAAGTAGCACATGGAGGACATGGACAGGGACTGTGGGTAGGAGTGTTATGTGGACTTGTGGGTTGTCCAAGAGGTTTTCTGAGATAGTGTGCAGAATTGTGATAAACACTGTGTCCAAATGCTGCAGATGGTGCCACAGCTGCTTAGTTAGCAGGAGATCCTGAGTTTGAAGCCCTGTGTGAACACATTTTCACTGGTTGCGCTGATTTCACGTAAAGTCCCTATGCAGCTGATACCAATAGTTCCTTCTCTTTCCTTTATCTTTCGGTTTATATAATCTCAATATGTTTTTGCAAATAAAATGCTGTTTCTGCTAATTGTAAAATGTTTTATTTGTTCCATTATAATGTCATTCTATAAATTTTTAATTCCATTTTTACATACTTCATCTATAACTTTTAATGGAATCTTTTACACTCCATGAAGGCAAATCCATTAAATTTAATGCAATTCACTTACCTCACCATTTACTCCAAAATTAAATGTCAGTGGAAGTAATGTTAATACTTGTCTGAATACATTCTCTCTTAATTGACTATTTATATTACTTAGTATGTCTACACAACTAGAATTATTTAGATTTTTCATTGCGCCAATCTTATCATTTGCCAATATTATTTTCACGATCAACAACTGTAGAAATTTGTTCATTTAAAATATAAGAAAATGTAGCTGAAATATTAAATGAAACTATAAATTTGTAACATTAATGAAAATTCTGTCTAATAAAATGTTTTCTTAACAAATAGAACTGTTTGTAGACATTATCCATGACAAACTTTCATGTAATCATGAACAAGTGTAAGTGGTGATAATGAAAAAATATGATTTATTTTGAAGGAAAAATATATCTGAAACATTTTAAATTAAAGATACACTTTACTACATGATAAATTTTGTTAATTACAAGGTTCGTGAAGAATTATTAAAAGCAGCCTTTACCTGATAAACAAGAAAAGAAGATTAGGAACTATATTACACGATTTTTTATGATAAAAGATATTATATTTATATTTACATAGACATAGAGAATGATTTGTTGTTATACCAATTACAACTAAAATCTCATGACGTTAGAGATAAAATATCTTCTCAAAGAATAGAAACGGTTCGTACATTTGCAGAAGTTATGAATAAAGTTAGTAACAAGATAATTGATAAATTTTTTATATTATCTAAGCAATAAGAAATAAAAAATAATAAAAGCTTATTATCAAATACATCTTAACATCCTGTTATATGATAATTGTACAAAATAAATATAAAGAAGGAAGTTTTTAATTTAACTGAAGAAAAATTTGGGTTTAAAATTTAGTGTGTATATAAATTTCTCACTTTGAATGATCATAAACAGTACATACTTCATCACTATTTAGGTTAAATAAATAACTGACAGATATTTAGTCAATTATTAATGAGTTTAGATGCTTCATCATCACTAGGATAAAATGGGGAGAGAAACTGAGGGAACACATTTCTTTATTTATATGTAATTTTGTAATACAGTCTGTCATCTTTAGCTGTTGCAAACAACTTTACATTTATTTTCTGAACTATTATTCAATTCGAAATGTCTGAGAAATATCTTTATCACCTTGCTTTTATATGACTCTTAAAACTAGATAATATACAAAAATTTTGTTCTTTTTGGTTCTTACTCATATACATTTCATTTTATATCTTTTAATTAGTGTGTAATTTGTCTGAAAATATAACATCTGCAGTTTCAAAAATTTCTGTAAACTCATTAGCAGTCAAACATGTGTCAAAATTTCCTTTCAGTTTACATATTCTTACTTTGCCTCCAACTTTAAGTTTTTGTTTCATATCAGTATACAAAATTTGAGTTAAATTTAAATTAAATTTTCTACATTGTTTGGTTTCCTTTTTATTATAGAATGTTTTGTATTATTACATATGTAAACATATCTGTAACTAAATTAATTACCTTGAAGGGCTAAATTTTTCACATTTTTTTCCTTCAATGTTCTATTAAATATTTGATCAACAGATATATATAACACTGTAAAATATTGGTAATGGTTAATGATACATGTATGAAAAGTTCTTGAAAATTTTTGTTTGTAAAATTACCTGTTTGTAGAATTCTTGGAGTCCTGGTCAAAAATTTTTTCCAAAGCCTCTTTCTAGATTTTGCCGGTTTATCTTTAACTGGAATACTGCAACCAATTTTTGAAAAACAAGTTTACAGTTGATAAATATTTATTTTTCAAATTCCTTATATTTTGGGTGTCATAAATAATCTATATTAATACAAACAATGTTTCTTCTTTTCAAAGTTTTTCTTGATGGCTGATGGAATTCACCAATAATTTCTTCACAAATACTTACAAAATTTTAACAAATCAATTTTTTGTTTTACGTACTGGAAAGATTCCTTCAACCACTCATGTCAATTTTTAGTTATGGTTCTTTGAGGGTGACATATAAAAATATATTTTTTGCGCTTATGACATCAGATATGATAATGATTGTTCATTCACATAGATTACAGAGGGTAATCCCAAAAGTAAGGTCTCCTATATTTTTATAAGTACATAGACCTGTTTATTTCTACAATGGTTTACTTCGGTTTACATCTTGAACATTTAGCTATTTTTCGACATAATCACGATTTCTGTCGATGCATTTTTGTAGACGCTGCAGCAGTTTTTGTATGACCATGTCATACCCGCTAGCTGCCAGACTGTTCAAAAAGTTATCAACCTCTTCTTTTACCTTGTTGTCAGAGCTGAATCGCTTTCTGGCCAAGTGTTCTTTTAACCAAGGGAACAAGTGATAGTCAATGGTGCCAAGTCAGTACTATAGAGTGGGTGGGTGATTATGTTCCACTGAAACTGTTGTAGGAGGGCAACAGTTTGCTGAGTAATGTGGTGTCAAGCGTTGCCATTGAGAATGTGTACACCCTTGCTCAACATTCCTCTTCTCCGGTTATGAATGGCCCGTTTGAGTTTTTTCAGTGTCTCACGGTACCTGTCAGCATTAATTATGGTCCCAGCGATTCAGTTCCGACAATGAGGTGAAAGAAGAGTGGAACACAATCACCCTGTAGTCATGACTTGTCACCCAATGACTATCACCTGTTTCATAGGTTAAAGGAACATTTTGCTGGAAAGTGATTCAGCTCCCAGGTGTAGTGTTTTTCGAATAAGAGATTCAATTTTATTGGAAAATTACCAATACTTTTAGGCATACTAACAGGTTTTAATCCAAAAACTATATCCTCACTTAAGCAATACATTCCATGATTCATTTACATTTCTTTCTTACATTTTGTGCTTTTCTATTTTGATTCCCTTCTTCTTATTTATTTTAACACATATTAAATTTTTGATTTGCTTAATATTAATCAGTAAGTAGGAGATGTTAAAGTCTTTATACATGTTGATAAGGAACACATTGTTACTCAGTATCTTTATTTCCTTCAGTTGCTCTTGACACACCTTTGACTAAACCCTTCAATTCCTTCTTTAACTTTTACAACTGAATAAATAACAGCTAGATCTTTTTTAAATTTCTCATGTGTCATTCTTGGTTGCTTCTGCCATTTTTTAAAATTCTTCTTTTAATTCTGCAATTTTTTCTTATTTCATTCAGCTTGTTTAACAATTTTCAAATTATATTTTGCCAACATTTAATGAGGATAAAACGCATTAATAATTTATCTTTACACAATTGTGTTAACATTTAAAAACTTGCAGATTTCATCTGCATTTATGATTATGTTTAATGTGTAAGTTTACATTAAATGTATATGATTGATGTTTATATTTATTTTTATGTTTAGTGTTTGTGTTTATATAGTTAAGCTTGGACAGATTAGAAAATTTTTAATCTTATTTTGATATTTTAAGTCAATAATTTTTCTTCTCTTATCTAATTTCCAAAATCGGAACTGATCCTGAAGTCAATGTTTACTACATACGTCTTCCAAATTATCAGAATTTAAATCTCCAGCAGCAAACACGTGGCAATATGAGTTGGATTTGTATCATTATGCCTAAAAATATTAATATAATTCAGAGCATTTCTGACTAATTGCTTAGGTGTTTTTGAATACGTTTGAGCTCATAAAGACAATCTATTTCTTTAGTTTAACTCTAGTAAAAAATTCTCTGACTACATCTTGAATTTAAAGAATGGAATCATCAATTAAAACAACTGAATTATCATCAAATTTCTCCAATGGTGTAATTACACCAGTATTTTCAATAAAAGTAGTAATATTTAATTTGACTTTTTTGCACATTGCCATGCCCTTTGTATTATGGTTGATCTAAATATTAAGAATAAACATATAAATCATTTAGTTTATCCCACTTTAATCACCTTGGAGCTAAAGCATAATTATCTATCATTAACATTATTTTTCTTTATCAACTTGGACCAACAACTAAGCTTTAAATTGAACTGAGTAAAAATTTACCAGTTTTTTCATTATTTTAATTCTGTTTATGGGGTCTCAATCTGTCATTAAATTAGTAACATTGTAACTAGTGATAAATGAAATGATTACTTCAATTAAATGTAGTTCATCAGTTCTCAAAAAAGATTAATTGCACCTGTAAGCGATCATTGAAAAATGTAGCACTAGCTGCTTTTTAAAGAACATTTTTTACTCCAAATTTAAATAAAAATAATAAATGGTATTGTGATGGTGAAACAATAGAAATTCCTGTTAGTCAAAAAAGCTTACTATATTGTTAAAAATTCTTTCATACAAAAAATCTGAAATACATGTTGTTACAAGATAGTTCTTTTTGGAAGTGATATTAAATTATATACGGACATAAAGCATAGAATTAGAAGTGTGTTGGAATTTAATATCATATTATAACAGATAATTAAAAAATTATTGGCAGCAATATTAAGAACATTATAACTTTTTAATTAATTAATGTTAATTTTCCAAAAAAATATTATTTTCATCACAAAACCAATATTATTGCTTCATTTGAGCTTAATGTTTAATTTTGAGCAGCAATAATTTATGAATGAAACTATCATTTACTTACACAAATTCATGCTAAACTCAGGGTTTTGCAAAAAATATCACTTATGGAAACAAAAGTTTGATTGAATTTAATGGTGCTACTGCAACAGATGTTTTGGAAATGAACTAATAAGATTTGTTCTATACACATGAATAATACAAGTGATAACTAACTTCATAGAAATCACACTCAGTTTACAATTATTTCAATATTTGTATACCTAATAGAGCAGATTATCCAACATATAGCAGAAAATCTAACAGAAAAATTAGTTGATAACTATGTACCAAAACTATTTGATTTTTTCAATGTAGAGAAAACATAATAATTAGACTAGGCTCTAGCATACTTTTATTTTATAGTCAGTTTTTTTACACTTTACTTCGTCTCTTACTGATAAAATTTACATGAAATGTCATATTATCATTAATGGAAAAATAATGAGGAAGAAAAATGAACGATTATAAGAAGTAATGTCAGAAGAAGACTCGACTGTAATTTTTATTTTTAATTCAGGTTCAAATAATATTTTTCTTTGTTCCGAAATCAGTCATGGTGGAATCGAAAGAAAAGAGACTTCACCAAAAGAAGAAAAAATAATAGTTGAGAATTTGGAAATTATAATTCCACTTGTTAAATATGAACTCAGTTATGAGCTTAGACATCGATAAACTATATTAAAAATACTAGGCTACCGATTTCTTTTTATGAAATTCTGGTTGCAGAAATAGCAGGAATAAGTTGCAATAAAATATTTTGACACCGATACGACAAATTATTATGATTCAATTGAGTTTGAAACGTGTAATTATATTTTTTGTGTTTCAAACTAATAATCACATGACTGATTCACCAGTATAGGTTTATGTTAAATTAGTTACATCATATTTGTAAAATGGAAAGGATGAAATATATCCATAACAAATGTGGAATTTAGAACCAACATTTATGATTTGGAAGCTTTTGAGTTATTTTGATTTTAAATGAGCTACACAACTGAAAGGAGATCCTGATATAAATTCATATAATTTTATTACAGATTACCCTATTTATCTCATGAACATGAGACACAGAAAAATATTGTAGAAACATTAAAAACGATGATGAAATTGTATACCAATTTTAATGAGATAATTCCAGCTGATACACTTTTGGACATAATTATGTACTGAAAAAAAACCATATATCATATGAGATACAACATGGAATATTCTATTAGAATATCACTTACCTTTGTGATGCTATAATAGAATATACATGTATGTTCTGAGCAATTTCTCCCAAAAATTGGAAAAAGTCGTGAAACTTCGAGGAATTTTGCGATTTTTGACGAACCAGGATAAGTACGTTTTATAGCATACATTTACATTCCACTAATTTTTCAATATTGATCTTTGTTCACCCTGTATTTAGTGGATTTTACGATTTTTTACGATCTGGGTAATGTGAGCTAGAACACAGATTTATATTCTATTAATTGTTAAATATTGATGAGTTGCTCACTTAGGCTTTAGCGGATTTTTACACAGTAGAACCGACAGGTGATGAGAACATGTGCTGCTCTCGATGTACCAACCATCCAACACAGCATCATTCTGCTGGAATCATAGTGGATGACACTGCCTACCCTCTACAACAATATTCTGTGTACATCAAAGACACTCTCACAAATTAGTGACAGTGCACACATTGACAAAGCCTCCTAAACTAGCACATTTAATGCTTCCCCATCACTTACCCCTCCATGACATTAAGTGAGATACAATTCACAGAACCAGAATCTGTCTTGTACAAGTTACAGTAACTATCTCCTTATAAGTTACACGATAGCGAAAGCTGCAATAGTCGAATTGTTAACAAAGAGCATCATATGTCCTCCCAACAGTATGTAGGCTTGCCCAAGGATATAAATTTCAGAAGTGTGAAGAGTTTAGAGCCCTTTACACTCGAACCATTCCTAACCCATATCCCGTACTGAAGATCCAATTATTATAAAGTGCTTCAGTCTTCAGCATTATACATGTAAAAAGGCTTACTTAGAGATACCAGTGGTCATAGAAGACACTCCAAAGTACCCTCTTTGGGTTTTTCGAGTTTTTTGTACATGCCATCTCAGTTCATAAACGCACCACACACTTACAGAACTTTATTGATTTTGCTCTGTTTCTCACATCTCACTGCATCTTCACCACAAGAGAGCGCAAAGAATACCTGCACCAGTTTTTCAATATGCTGGATGATTCAAGTGTGGTGGCGAATAAAGAGAATGTCATTTATGGAAACAGTGGTATTGTTGGAGCATTTCATGTAGCTGGCTGGGATGAAACTACCAGAAGAGGCACACAGCTTATCAAGAATTAAGAAAGCTTTTAGGTATGATAAACATTATTGGCCACATATTCTATAGGTTGTGAAAAATCAAAGCGCCACTGCAATGAACTGTACAGTGGTTGATGGAGATGACACATGCTTTCGATGTGACTTAACAACTCTTACATAATGTTGGGAACATGGCCTACCTCTATGCTATGGCACTTTTGTTTATTAGAGCTGATGCCAGAGAAACTGTTATTGGCACATTTTTGGAACATATGGTCTACAGTATCTGGCAACCCTTACGGCTGGTCTCCTGTTAATTAAAGGGGACCCAACAGCAGTTGTCAGCTTACAACTATGATTTACTAGCAGCATCTGAGGCAATGAAATGCACTGTAAGACAAAAAGAGGACGCACCACAAAGGAATTATCCAATATCAGAAAAACTGAATGATTTATTCAAGAGAAATAACTTCACAAATAGAGCTAACCAATTACATGTTGATCTACTTCTGGCACTTATGCAAGCAGTTATCGCTCAGCATTGACTGATACATTTGTCCTATGTCCTCCTGAGGGATATCATTCGAAATCCTGTCCATTTAGTGCGTTAGTTCGTCAAAATCCAGAGCTGGTTGGAGGGCGCTGCTCATAATACTCAAAATGTTCTTAGTTAGGGAGAGATATAGCGACCATGGTGGCTAAGGTACAGTTTCAATAGCACAAAGACAAACAATAAATCCTTTGTCATGTGTGAGTGGGCATTATCGAACTGAAATTTAAGCCCATGATAGCTTGCCATAAAGGGCAACAAAATGGGGCGAAGGATATCTATGATGTACCGCTATGCTGTAAATGTGCCTTGAATGCCAACCCAACAGGCCATGACATAAAAAGAAATGGCGCCCCGACCTCCACTTCTGGTTGTCAGGCCATATAGGAGGCGACAGTCAAGTGGGTACCCCACCACTGTCTGGGGCGACTCCAGACACGTCTTCATCGGTCATCAGGGCTCAGTTCGAAACAGGACTCATCACTTCAGTCAATTAGATTAGTTGTTGAAGGCGTACCGGATACTTTCTAGGCATCAGTTGGATGCACTGTCACTCGCCATACAGCCTGACAACCAGGACTGATTGTCTGTGGTGCCATTTCTTTTCAAAGTAGGACTCCTTTGGTAGTCATCTGCGGTACCCTTACAACACATTGATAAATGGATGACATTCTGAGCCCCGTTTTGTTTCCCTTCATTGCAAGCCATGCTGGGCTTACATTTGAGCAAGATAATCCCCACTCACAGGTGGAAAAAGGTCGTACTGCTCGTCTTCATACTTGCTAAACCCTACCTAGGCCAGCAAGGTCATCAGACCTCTTCCTAATTGAGAACGTTTAGAGCTATGTGGGCCAGATCCTCGAATTAGCTCGAGATTTGGACGGTCTAACTCGCAGCCTGGACAGAATTTTACACGATATCCCTCAGAAGAGCATCCAACAACTCTGTCAATCAATGCCAAGCCAAATAACTGCTTGCATTAGGGTCACTTGTGGACCAATGAGTTATTGACTTGCTCATTTTGTGAAGGTCTTCCTCTTGAATAAATCATCCAATTTTTTTGCAATTGTAAATATTTGTTTGTCTGTACACGAACATCACATCTGCCAACTTTCGTCTCATTCGGGTAATTCGTTCGTGGTACTTCGTTCTTTTTGTCTTAAAGTGTTTTTAAAGAGAGTGTAGAAGGTTGGCCCTTCATACTTTTTAAAGACCAACGCTCATTCGTCCACGCTATCCATAAACCAAGTCGTGGCGTGTTCCCCCCTGCATGAGACACTTGGACCATATTGCACAACTTACCACTAACATCTGGCTTGTAAACGGGGCAGGAAACATGGTAGCAGATTACATAATTCATGCCTTTAGTGCACTGACTGATTTCAAAAGTTAACTGCCACTGCAATATGGCGATCTCTGTAAAATAATTTTTTGTCGCACAAAGAAAAAAAAGTGGACAGTGCTTCCACACTGGCGGCATCAGTAATTCAGAGGGTAAATTCGATAAGAACTAATCATAATGCTCCATTCATTTCACAAGACATTCTTTGTACTGGGATATAGGGGTCTCTACATGGCAGTGAGACCATTTGCATATGTTGAAAGTGGGAACGGTCACATGTGATGGACGGAGTGCCACGTTAGGACCGCGAAGGAGAATGCATTCGACGTTATTCTGCGCTATTTTGATAAAGAGGTTCTGTGAGGGTCAGAATTTCCATGCATACTAGACAAGACATCATGAAAGCTCCTACAAAGACGAGTGTTAACTATTTCAGGGACACTATACAATTTCCGAGAAGTTGACTTGGTTCTTATTTTACGTAGCCATGTGATATCAGTATAAAATTGAGAACCTCGATAGATGTGCTTGCTTTGATTTGTAGCTTCACAAGCGCATTTAGCGGCGTTGTGTCAATTACGCTGGGCAGTTAAGCACAGCTAGAAGCATCTTGTATGTTCCATTAGGATCACGTGGAACAATGTACCCTGTGCTATTCTGGAATGGATTTCTGCAGCATCTGTGAGGGTGAGTCGCTCAGCAATTAGCTCTTCGCCAGGCCGCCTGTAGAGAGAGGGATCACACCCGCTGCAGCGGACACACGCGCATGCGTCCCAGAGGATAACCTGGCGCTTATTTAGACAGACATGTGACGTCAGTATAACACACGAAAACTTTAACTGTAGAGGTGACTTTGACTTGCCGTCGGCAGCTCTCCTGCACTGGCTTGCATCCGGCTGGTCCTGCACAGTGCATTGGAGTCTCTGATAGTTGCAGTTGATGATAGTTCGGAAGCGTTTTTTACGTGCACTGAGTGTTTTTGCACTGGATTATTTTGGCTGTTTAAGTGTTCTGAGCATTACACATGCATTATCTTTTGACGATTTAGTTGTTTTTTTGTTTGTTGCATTATTTTGCGAGCAGGTGTGCAGTGCAAGATTTCGACAGTTGATGATTAGCATACGTGTTAGGGATCCTGCCACCTCTTGCTTGAGAGACCTGAATGGACACCTGTGCATCACTTCACGGGGTTGCCGGTGCATCCCGATCTCTAGGAGCGTGTGTGGTAGTCCACTGTGCGGTCCAGTGGACAGGAGGCGGCGGGTGGTGCCTGTGCTGTGCTGCATTATTTTGCAAGTAGGTCTGTAGGCTGTGCTATGCATTATTTGGACAGTTTTCGAGTTGATTTCATGTCTGCACATCAGACATCAGTATACTGCATTATTTAGTGTGAGTTTGCTTGTCTGTGTGCTGTGTACTGAAATTATTTTGGTAATTTAGAAGTTGTTTGGGTGTCTGCAGAGTGTAATTGAGGAGTAGTATACAGGTCGGTGGGCTGTGTGGTGTGACCCCTAGCATGCCAGAGTCTGTGTTTTGTATAAACTGTTCCAAAATAAGTAAAGTACACTCCTTCCTCTCTCCAGCCACCCTGCGGAGGCTGAGTCATTTTCCCCTCCAGACAGTCACCTTGGGCTATGTCACGGAATGGACGACAACACTCTCTGGTGAGAGTAGTGTGTACTAGGTCCAGACCTAGTGGCGACCACACTGTTTGTCACCATGTTCCTCCACTATTTTGGCTTACATCACAGAGTGGACGAGAGCATGCTCTGGTGACAGTACTGTATACTAATCCCAGACATCGTGGTTAACACACTATTTCCAGCCAAAATCCGCCATCTTGGATAATGGTACTTGTGTCATGAGCTGACGTCATGGCCCCCATCTTGGATTACGTCACTGAAACGACGACAGCGCCCTCTGGTGGTGTTACTGTGTACTAGGTCAGTTGGACTCTGGACCTCCTGGTGAATACACTGGATGGTGGTAGTGCTACAAATTGTTTAAACAAAGACTGGTGAATAATTTAGACAGATGACAATTAGTAAGCATGTTTGCAGAATCTTTTAGATGGATTCTTATTTTGACAATTTATCAGTTGTTTCCCCCCCATGAACCATGGACCTTGTCGTTGGTGGGCAGGCTTGCGTGCCTCAGCGATACAGATAGCCATACCGTAGGTGCAACCACAATGGAGGGGTATCTTGTGAGAGGCCAGACAAACGTGTGGTTCCTGAAGAGGGGCAGCAGCCTTTTCAGTAGTTTCAGTGGCAACAGTCTGGATGATTGACTGATGTGGCCTTGTAACACTAACCAAAACAGCCTCGCTGTGCCGGTACTGCGAACGGTTGAAAGCAAGGGGAAACTACAGCCGTATTTTTCCAGAGCCATACAGCTTTACTGTATCATTAAATGATGATGGCGTCCTCTTGGATAAAATATTCCAGAGGTAAAATAGTCCCCCATTCGGATCTCTGGGCGGGGACTACTCAAGAGGACGTTATTATCAGGAGAAAGAAAAATGGAGTTCTACGGATCGGAGTGTGGAATGTCAGATCCCTTAATCGGGCAGGTAGGTTAGGAAACTCAAGATGGGCAATGGATGGGTTAAAGTTAGATATAGTGGGAATTAGTGAAGTTGGGTGGCAGGAGGAAGAAGACTTTTGGTCAGGCGAATACAGGGTTATAAATACAAAGTCAAATAGGGATAATGCAGGAGTAGGTTTAATAATGAATAAAATAATAGGAATGCGAGTAAGCTACAACCAACAGCATAGTGAACACATTATTATGGCCACGATAGACATGAAGCCCACGCCTACTACAGTAGTAGAAGTTTATATGCCAACTAGCTCTGCAGATGAAGAAATTCATGAAATGTATGATGAGATAAAAGAAATTATTCAGGTAGTGAAGATAGACGAAAATTTAATAGTCATGGGTGACTGGAATTCGAGAGTAGGAAAAGGGAGAGAAGGAAATATAGTAGGTGAATATGGATTGGGGGTAAGAAATGAAAGAGGAAGCTGCCTGGTAGAATTTTGCGCAGAGCACAACTTAATCATAGCAAGCACTTGGTTCAAGAATCATGAAAGAAGGTTGTATTCATGGAAGAATCCTGGAGATACTACAAGGTTTCAGATAGATTATATAATTGTTACACAGAGATTTAGGTACCAGATTTTAAAGTGTAAGACATTTCCAGGGGCAGATGTGGACTCTGACCACAATCTATTGGTTATGAACTGTAGATTAAAACTGAAGAAACTGCAAAAAGGTGGGAATTTAAGGAGATGGGACCTGGATAAACAGACTAAACCAGAAGTTGTACAGAGTTTCTGGAAGAGCATAAGTGAACAAATGGCAGGAATGGGGGAAAGAAATACAGTAGAAGAAGAAAGGGTAGCTTTGAGGGATGAAGTGTTGAAGGCAGCAGAAGATCAAGTAGGTAAAATGACGAGGGCTAGTAGAAATCCTTGGGTAACAGAAGAAATATTGAATTTAATTGATGAAAGGATAAAATATAAAAATGCAGTAAATGAAGCAGGCAAGAAGGAATACAAGCGTCTCAAAAATGAGATCGACAGGAAGTGCAAAATGGCTAAGCATGGATGGCTAGAGGATAAATGTAAGGATGTAGAGGCTTATCTCACTAGGGGTAAGATAGAGACTGCCTACAGGAAAATTAAAGAGACCTTTGGAGAAAAGTGAACCACTTGTATGAATATTAAGAGCTCAGATGGAAACCCAGTTCGAAGCAAAGAAGGGAAATCAGAAAGGTGGAAGGAGTATTAGAGGGTCTATACAAGGGCGATGTACTTGAGGACAATATTATGGAAATGGAAGAGGATGTAGATGAAATGGGAGATATGATACTGCGTGAAGAGTTTGACAGTGCACTGAAAGACCTGAGTCGAAACAAGGCCCCCGGAGTAGACAACATTCCATTAGAACTACTGATGGCCTTGGGAGAGCTGGTCCTGACAGAACTCTACCATCTGGTGAGCAAGATGTATGAGACAGGCGAAATATCCTCAGACTTCAAGAAGAATATAATAATTCCAATCCCAAAGATAGCAGGTGTTGACAGATGTGAAAATTACCGAACTATCAGTTTAATAAGTCACGGCTGCAAAATACTAACATGAATTCTTTACAGATGAATGGAAAAACTAGTAGAAGCCGACCTCGGGGAAGATCAGTTTGGATTCCGTAGAAATATTGGAACACGTGAGGCAATACTCACCCTACGGCTTATCTTAGAAAATAGATTAAGCAAAGGCAAACCTATGTTTCTGGCATGTGTAGACTTAGAGAAAGCTTTTGACAATGTTGACTGGAATACTCTCTTTCGAATTCTGAAGGTGGCAGGGGTAAAATACAGGGAGCAAAAGGCTATTTACAATTTGTATAGAAACCAAATAGCAGTTATAAGATTTGAGGGGCATGAAAGGGAAGAAGTAATTGGGAAGGGAGTGAGATAGGGTTGTAGCCTCTCCCCGATGTTATTCAATCTGTATATTGAGCAAGCAGAAAAGGAAACAAAAGAAAAATTGGGAGTAGGTATTAAAATCAATAGAGAAGAAATAAAAACTTTGAGGTTCGCCGATGACATTGTAATTCTGTCAGAGACAGCAAAGGACTTGGAAGAGCACTTGAACGGAATGGATAGTGCATTGAAAAGAGGATATAAGATGAACATCAACAAAAGCAAAACGAGGATAATGAAATGTAGTCGAGTTAAATCAGGTGATGCTGAGGGAATTAGATTAGGATATGAGACACTTAAAGTATTAAGGGAGTTTTGCTATTTGGGGAGTAAAATAACTGATGATGGTCAAAGTAGAGAGGATATAAAATGTAGACTGGTAATGGCAAGGAAAGCGTTTCTGAAGAAGAGAAATTTTTTAACATCGGATATAGATTTAAGTGTCAGGAAGTCGTTTCTGAAAGTATTTATATGGAGTGTAGCCATGTATGGAAGTGAAACATGGACGATAAATAGTTTGGACAAGAAGAGAATAGAAGCTTTCGAAATGTGGTGCTACTGAAGAATGCTGAAGATTAGATGGGTAGATCAGATAACTAATGAGGAGGTATTGAATAGAGTTGGGGAGAAGAGGAGTTTGTGGCACAACTTGACAAGAAGAAGGGATTGGTTGGTAGTACATGTTCTGATGCATCAAGGGATCACCAATTTAGTATTGGAGGGCAGCGTAGAGGGTAAAAATCGTAGAGGGAGACCAAGAGATGAATACACCAAGCATATTCAGAAGGATGTAGGTTGTAGTAGGTACTGGGAGATGAGGAGGCTTGCACAGGATAGAGTGGTGTGGAGAGCTGCATCAAACCAGTCTCAGGACTGAAGACCACAACAACAACAACAACATCAGTTGTTTGGCTCTCTGGACACAAATGTATTGTATGATTTACGAAAATGCATTATTTTGACAGTTTACAATTACTAAACGCATCTGCAGAGCATTACTCATGGGTTATTTCTGTAATTTAGGAGTAGTTTACAAGTCTGTAGGCTGTGTGGCATGACCCCCAGTATGTCAGAGCATGTGTTTTGTATCACTGTCATAAATGTAGTATCTCTCAAAATCCATTCCTAAATAAAGTGTCCCAAAATAAATAAATTACACTCCTTCCCCTCTCCAGCAGCCCAGTGCATGGTGAATCATTTTCCCACCAATCCCTAGGGTGAGGTGGTGGTCGGGTAACTTAGTGGAGGTAGCGCACATGACCTATGTTCCCGCCATTTCTTAGGTGAGTAGAGGTTGCATTGCCCTGATGGAATTTGAACTTCCTGCCAAGGGTGCATGGCAGGGTGGAGTGGCACTTACCTACCAAAACCCATCATATTGGATGATGATACTTGTGTCATCGGCTGACATCATGGCCTCCATTTTGGATGTCGTCATGCACTGTTGCCAAGTCTTGGACGACATTATCGCCGCCAACAATGGAGAGTGGAGTGGCGCCACTCTTGTCCCACTACTCATGGCCCGACGTGGACGTGAGTATATAACAGACAGCATATTCAACAGGCAGCGGTGTACAAAATCAGGTGCCAAAGAAAAGTCCTTGAGAATGTCTGCTCCTAATATACGACCTGGAACATCAGCAACCACAAACGCCTATCAATGGGAAAACTAGTCGCCTGATGTCAACTTTAAAGTCTTATTGCCAAAAGTGGGAATGTGCGAAATATTTGCCATCGTCAATATCGGAGCTGCAAGTGGGTCGGAGGACTGTTGGCAGTCATCTTCCTCTCGTGAAACAATACTAAACTCTGAGCCACAATCCACAAGAAAATGAAGCCCTGACGTTCTGTCAGTAATGAATAAACTTGGAGATCTGTCTACTGCCGACACTGTAGCATTCGGTGGTTGATGTAGGCACTGTGAGTTATCCGGATGATCATGCGCGCCTACTAGCAGTTGTTGACAGCATTTGGGTAGTTGCAAGCACGGCTGCACTGTTTTGCAGCATTCCCAGAACACCTGTAGTACCAACACCAAGAATTAGGGCGTGTGGTGTAGTCAAGAGCGTTACTACTATTACTGTCATTCCTAGCAAGCTGTGTGATCAGCTTGGCTAATTCTTTGAGCAGTTTGTTCATAGATGTCTCTGGAACTGCGGCATTGGCTGCCCACTGTGAAATACAGGGATCGGGCACAGAAGCAAATGCTCGGTTCAGGGCCGCCGTCCATAATCTTACTCGCTACAGCACAAGAATTATTAACTGAACAATTTCCACAGCAGCAGCTTTGCGCGCGAGTCCATCTAGAGTTAGGTCAGAGAAAGCAGAAAGGACAGCCTGTACATTTTGAGGCAACCTGTGGAGACAGAATAGTTTTAATGATCGTTCTGAGAACAGTTCGTTTCCCGCCAACGTGCGCAACGAAAAGAGCACCTGAGATGGGAATCGCTAACACAAACCTCATTATCTACAATGCGCTGCAACTGTGCCTCTGCCGGTTAAAAGAAACGCCGCAGAAGAGGTTCTCTGAACAATGCATACGATTGATGGGTTAAAATTTCATCCAGTTGTTCAATAACACTCAAATCCAGTTGAGAATTAATCAAAGTAAATCTGTCAGTATCTGAAGCAATGCCATGCTGTCTATAAATGGTATCCACTGAGACAAAGTTGCGTTTGGGTGGGCCAGAAGGACGGAATTTTGATGTTTGAAAATCTGTTACCGTTAGGGCTGTTGTGTCGATGTATGCTGGAGCAGCGGACACTTGTACACCAGCAAAAGCGGACGGAAAAACTGGGTCTTCCGTCTTCAAGTCGGTAGAATTCATTTGCGAAATGAGTGTAGCATGACAGAGAAAATGAGAAAAATCTGTTCAGTATGGGGCACCAATTTAATATTCAATCATCCTCTAAAACACACTTTCTGACGTGAGCACCTTTATATTATTCACAGTTATGCAGAGCGCAACTTCACAAATATTAAACAAAGAACCAAAGATATTACAATTGTCCTTAGTGGTGCATCCCATATGTTACGTAAGTTCACAATCGATCGTCGATTTATGTGTGCATGTGCCGCATACTCATTACTAGGACAAATACTACAATTGTTAAGAACATACATATGTTGCCTCAGGCCTGAATTAGCAGGTAGTGTGCCTAACTGAGGTGTCTGAATTTTAATTGTAACTCTCTAAATTTGTAAGATTTTAATCATACATTGACGTTTAAAAACTCTTTTCACCTCCTGTACTTGTGTTGAGACTGAGCTATTGGTGATAGAGACTGGGTGCTGTTTCAGAGATTGATAAAACATTTGTAAAAACTCAAAAAGAAGTGAGAGACTTTATCATGATGTGTTGTATGACTGTAATGATGTTTGGATTGAGAAAAAAAAGAAAATGGAGGAAACGAAACTTTGTGATGATGTAACTTAAGTGCCACCTGTAATTACATTGTGTGTGTATATACAAACATGAAAAAAGTTTTGTATCATCCTGGTTCCCAGAACTCCTGAAGATAGATGTTGACTGTGGACATTGTATCACAGACACAGTCTCTTTGACTGTTCAGATTTGTCACTAAACCCGCCCCAAGATGTAAACAACCATGCTTGAGCAGCGCCTATTAGATGGAGGGGTCCGACAGCCAATCAGTTCCAGTCATTCCACCAGGAAGGAGGTACACGGATCATGTTGCTTGTAGTTGAACCATGCCTACATGGTTAATACCGCGGTTCGACCGCGTCTACACTGTTATTTTGTGCCAGGAAGGGCTCGCAACAAGGGAAGTGTTCAGGCGTCTCGGAGTGAACAAAAGTGAAGGTGTTCTGACACGGAGGAGATACAAAGAGACAGGAACTATCGATGACATGCATCGCTCAGGCAGTGCTACTACTGCAGTGGATGACTGCTACCTACGGAGTATGGTTTGGAGAAAGCCCGACAGCAACGCCACCATGTTGAATAATGCTTTTCGTGTAGCCACAGGACGTCGTGTTGTGACTCAAACTGTCCACAATAGGCTACATGGTGCGCAATTTCACTCCTCATGACCCTGGTGAGGTCTGTCTTTGTAACCACAACAACATCCAGCACGCTACAGATGGGCCCAACAACATGCTGAATGGACTGTTCAGGATTTGCATCACATTCTCTTCACTGATGAGTGTCGCATATGCCTTCAACCAGACAATCGTCAAAGACATGACTGGAGGCAACCCGGTCAGGCTGAACGCCTTAGACACACCGTCCAGCAAGTGCAGCAAGGTGGAGGTTCCCTGACATTTTGGTGTAGCATTATGTGGGGCCAATGTACGCCGCTGGTGGTCATGGAATGCGCCATAGCGGCTGTACGATAAGTGAATACTAACTTCCGACCGATAGTGCAACCACATTTGCACCATATTGACGAGGCATTCATCTACATGGACGACAATTCGCGTCCCCGTTGTGCACATCTTGTGAATTACTTCCTTCAGGATAACGACATCGCTTTACTAGAGTGGCCAGCGTATTCTCTAGACATGAACCCCATCGATCACGCCCTGGATAGATTGAAAAGGGCTGTACACACGGACAATGTGGCCCACCAAACACTGTGAGGGATCTACGCCAAATCACCATTGAGGAGACACACAATCTGGACCAACAGTGCCTTGATGAACTTGTGCGTAATATGCCATGACGAATATAGGCATGTATCAATGCAAGAGGACATGCTATGGGCTATTAGAGGTACCAGTGTGTACAGCAATTTGCACCACCACCTCTGAATGTCTCGCTGTACAGTGGTACAACATCAAATTTGTGGTTTTCATGAGTAATAAAAAGTGTGGAAATGATGTTTATGTTGATCTCTATTCAAATTTTCTGTACAGGGTCCAGAACTCTCAGCAACAAGGTGATGCAAAACTTTTTTTGATGTGCGTGCGTATAGAGAGAGAGAGAGAGAGAGAGAGAGAGAGAGAGAGACTTGTTTACATTATTCTACATTATTCTCTACTTAGTATGCTTACAATGAATATTTAGTGTTAATACTCACCTCCAGTTCGCAACATAAACACACACACACACACACACACACACATATATATATATATATATATATATATAGTGTCCCATTTATCTTGATCACCCTAAATAACAGTTTGTCCAGATACAAATTACAAAATGTTTCAAGCAAAAGTTCTTTAGCCGTCAGGAGGACGTTATATCTAATCTATGAAAATTAGTCTAAAAACAGTGTTTGTTTGTTGATGTCATTAATTTCATTTTACATTATAGGATTATGCAGGAACCTCTGTAAATTATCAGGAATGGGTAGCTTGTCATCTGCAACTAAATTATGTTAATGAACAATTTTTTGGCGAGTTGAGACATCAGTTTAAACCTTTTTCATTTGCATTCCCGTGAGATATTGACAACCACACATAAAAACTATGGACCAACAGAAATATCTGATATGAATCATCAGCTTTGGTCAGTGAGATAATGTTAATGATTGCTCTCCCATCACCTTTTGGAGCATATATTCAAAGTTTTGTTGTTAGTTGACCAGCCAACTAACGTTAAAGTACAAAAATCTGGTGACATGTTGATCTGTAGCTTAACCCAAAGCATCGCTTAGGCTGGAAGGTGACACTTTGGTCGTGAGTTGTTGAAGGCAAGAGATGTGAAACTAATTAAACCCGGTTGTGGTGTCAGACTAATCTGTAGCTTTGCCTGAGGTCTAGGTTAGGTTGGAAGGTGACAGTCTGGCAGTGAGCTGGCGAAGCCAATGAAAATGAGTCTAAAAAACCTGTTCGTATTGACACACTGATCTGTAGCTCAGCCCTGTTTGAGAAAATCACTGTTAAGATCGTTATCTTCGCCATGTTGTTTGTATTGCTTCTCATATTTTTTCTATGTCACTGATTAAAGTTGACAACTGATATCAGACATTCCTCTGTATCCAGTACTACACATATTTTGTAAAACTTCATTTGTGAAAAGCACATTTCACTTTGCCAAAACACAATGTAAATGTTGTCAGTGTGTGTCTGGTCTCAGTCGGCGTTCACTTGTTCTCAAGTGACTTCTGTACCAATTTTGGATTTTGTTCATTCTCTCTCTCTCTCTCTCTCTCTCTCTCTCTCTCTCTCTCTCTCTCTCTCTGTGTGTGTGTGTGTGTGTGTGTGTGTGTGTGTGTGTGTGTGTGTGTGCTTTTTAGCCATTTGTGAAGTCTTTTCTGTAAAGTTACTGTGATGTGTTAAATACTGAAACTGTGCAGTATGGTGTAGTCTTGTATAATCTGTTTTCCTTCTGGTTCTGGTGGAAGTTTTATTCTGTCGTAAGTTTACAGTATAGGCTTTGCAAAGGTTTTCATATAATGTGCAATGGCAGCTGTTACTTCTTACATCTCTCAAGTGTTCTGTATATTGAAGTTCCTCCATGTTTGTCCTGTTTATACTGACAGTCAAGTGCTACCTATAAGTTCAAGAAGACCTGATCAATTGAATTTATCTGTGCATGTTTCCTGTATCTTTAAAATGTTGACCTCTCTCTCTCTCTCTCTCTCTCTCTCTCTCTCTCTCTCACACACACACACACACACACACACACACACATATTCAAATTCAAATTTTACATTAAACTAATTTCAGAACAAATGAAGCCAACTGGTATTGGACACACTAGAACAATGTTTAGAATATGCTTTTGGCAAAGTATGAGAACTCCATAGCAGTGAGTATGCAGAATAAAATGCCAGGAATAGTATCAAATGGGCTTTGGTTATGCTGTGTTTCACTCCATGCACGATCTGTCACCCAGTTTTTATGTATCTCAACTTCTGCTTTAACACTATCTTGCAGTCGTCATTTTTGAGGCTATTTTCTGTAGTGGACCTACTAGGCAGTGCACCAGACTGTGACATGACAATAGTATATCTTCATTTTCTGCAGGGTATGGATGCTGAAAGAGAGCTCCAATCTATTCAGGTTATTAAATGATGTAAATAATTTTGCGGTAACTCCTCTGCATTTTATGTAAAATGTTTCAGCCTACATCTTGTGTTATAGTGCTTTGTCGACAGATCTCTCCTAATTAGTGGCTCCAAAGAGATAACAGCATATGTTGCTGTACTGCTGTGAAACACAGAAAGACTACAATAGAATGACAGTTATCTTTTAAGATTTTCAGTTGTTCTGCACTGACATTACCGTCCACACCCTTTGCTCCTTAACTTCAATTTCACCAAGCTGCAGTGCCAAAGCATAAGTGGGCTTCCATAGCAGGCGGAGACATGCACTTGCCATCGCGCCTTGTCAGTGTACTTTTACACCCAACTGCACATATAGCAAACCAAAGCATGCATAGCGGGATGTTTAACAAATAGTTAGGCAACCTGTTTAATTTTCCGCAAACATCTTTCATGAGTCATAGTGGATAGAAGTAGAACAATTTACTCGTCAGAATCGATATGTTACGCCACAAATGCCTCCCAAAAGACAAAAGATGTCATGTAATCTAACTTACTTGACAAATTACATCACATAACATTAAAAATTGTCCACTAAATAACAAGAGGTTTAACTTTTATTCAGTTCACATTTCTATCTCAACTTTATAAAAAAATAAGTTTCACATTTATTTAGTTACCATTACAACTTGCATTAAGTCCTCTAAGAAGAGACTGGTTTTCATTTTTGGAAAATAGCCATCAATTAAGTCAGCTTGCTTTGATAAAAGATGGAGCTACACTTGATATATAATGTTCAAAATTCTGATGTATGTATACATTCTGTAACCTAGGAAGTTACTTTCCTGTTCAACACTTTATTGTTCTATTTGTTTTGGATTTCCCTATGTACTGTCATCTAATTATTTCATATGTACATGTTTCCTTTTCATAGATAAGATAATGAGAGATATGTGCCCTGTTTGATCAAGCTATGCTATTGTTATTCTACTCTTACTCGAAGGTAATTGTATTAATTTCACTTCGAAATCATTGATCATAACAGCATAAGTTTCTAAAACTCATTGAGATGAAAATATTTTGGTTCATCTTTACCATAAGGAGCTACATGCTGACATATTCTTTTACCCCACTCTTTGCAAATTTAAATCTCAGTTCTGTGGTAAGTCAAATGTGATTGAAAATGTAAATGCAAAGAATCGCCAGTGTCCAGGTAAGTCTATTATCCTTTAACGATTTTGGAGAACACTTCAACAGTGTGTCTTATGTACACAGTACACCTTCCTAATTCTGTAAGGGCTGCACTTACACCTTCTCCTATGGGCAGATACTGTGTACTTATCTTTTTATCTTTTCAATGCGAATGTCCCTTTTTTTAAATTTCTCCGCATAAAAGACTTCAGGTCATTCCGTCCATGCATTCACCTGACCCAGGACTACACTGTTCAAATGGCTCTGAGCACTATGGGACTTAACATCTTAGGTCATCAGTCCCCTAGAACTTTAAACTACTTAAACCTAACTAACCTAAGGATATCACACAACACCTAGCCATCACAAGGCAGAGAAAATCTCTGACCCCACCGGGAATCAAACCTGGGAACCCGGGCGTGGGAAGCGAGAACGCTACCACACGACCACGAGATGCGGGCGACTATACTGTCCCTTGCCTGTATCCACCTGCCCTTCTCCTCCACAGTACCTACCTAACATCGTGTATACTCCTCCTTAAATCTTTAAGAGTGCGTACCTTGTTATTACAAAAAGATGTTTTATGATTCATAGTTTTATACCTTTTCACCTATGATTCTTGCACTGTCATAACATACAAATAATATGTTAAAGCATCTAACAATGAGCTTTCTTTCATGTTATTCCTTCTATATTCAACCACTTGTAACATTCCTACACGCTTCTTCAAGTAGTCTTCAGCTTCCCAAAAACACTTGTTGTTCATGAGTGTCCATCAACAGATTTTTCAAATAAGTTTTCTGGTTCAAAATTATTCTACTCTCCTCCTCCTTAATTCTCAAGAACAACTTCAGATTACACAAACCTTTCATTTTCAGTTCACTTCTTAAAGCTAATTTGAATTCTTCAATTATCATCTTATCATTAACTAAAACCACAATTTCGTACACATATAACAAAACATGAATCTTGGGTTTAAATTCCTGTAAGTGTACAGACACCCATTAGCACTTCCTTCAACAAAGCCTGAATCTTTAACAAACTTGCCAAACATTAAATTTCAATATTTTGAAGACTGCTTTAAACCATAAACTGTTTTATATAGCTTACATCTACATCTACATCTACATCCATACTCCGCAAGCCACCTGACGGTGTGTGGCGGAGGGTACCTTGTGTACCTCTATCAGTTCTCTCTTCTATTCCAGTCTTGTATTGTTCGTGGAAAGAAGGATTGTCGGTATGCCTCTGTGTGGTCTCTAATCTCTCTGATTTTATCCTCATGGTCTCTTCGCGAGATATACATAGGAGGGAGCAATATACTGCTTGACTCCTCGGTGAAGGTACGTTCTAGAAACTTCAACAAAAGCCCATATCGAGTTACTGAGTGTCTCTCCTGCAGAGTCTTCCAGTGGAGTTTACCTATCATTTCCGTAACGCTTTCGGGATTACTAAATGATCCTGTAACGAAGCACGCTGCCCTCCGTTGGATCTTCTCTGTCTCTTCTATCAACCCTATCTGGTACAGATCGCACGCTGCTGAGCAGTATTCAAGCAGTGGGCGAAGAAGCGTACTGTAACCTACTTCCTTTGTTTTCGGATTGCATTTCTTTAGGATTCTTCCAATGAATCTGTCTGGCATCTGCTTTACCGATGATCAACTTTATATGATCATTCTATTTTAAATCACTCCTAATGCGTACTCCCAGATAATTTATGGAATTAAATGCTTCCAGTTGCTGACATCCTATATTGTAGCTAAATGATACGGGATCTTTCTTTCTATGTATTAGCAGCACATTACACTTGTCTGCATTGAAATTGAATTGCCATTCCCTGCACCATCCGTCAATTCGCTGCAGATCCTCCCGCATTTCAGTACAATTTTCCATTATTACAACCTCTCGATATACCACAGCATCATCCGAAAAAAGCCTCAGTGAACTTCCGTGTCATCCACAAGGTCATTTATGTATATTGTGAATAGCAACGGTCCTACGACACTCCCCTGCGGCACACCTGAAATCACTCTTATTTCGGAAGACTTCTCTCCATTGAGAATGACATGCTGCGTTCTGTTATCTACGAACTCTTCAATCCAATCACACAATTGTTCTGATAGTCCATATGCCCTTACTTTGTTCATTAAACGACTGTGGGGAACTGTATCAAACGCTTTGCAGAGGTCAAGAAACACGGCATCTACCTGTGAACCCGTGTCTATGGCCCTCTGAGTCTCGTGGGCGAATAGCGCGAGCTGGGTTACCCACGATCGTCTTTTTCGAAACCCATGCTGATTCATACACAGTAGATTTCTAGTCTCCAGAAAAGTCATTATACTCGAACATATTACGTGTTCCAAAATTCTACAACTGATCAACGTTAGAGCTATAGGTCTGTGTGTAAAATCGAACTGGTATCCCATCAGGTCCAGCGGCCTTTCCTCTTTTGAGCGATTTTAATTGTTTCTCTATCCCTCTGTCATCTATTTCGATATCTACCATTTTCTCATCTGTGCGACAATCTAATGAAGGAACTACCGTGCAGTCTTCCTGTCTGAAACAGCTTTGGAAAAAAACATTTGCTATTTTGGCCTTTAGTCTGTCATCCTCTGTTTCAGTACCATTTTGGTCAGAGAGTGTCTGGACGTTTTGTTTTGATCCACCTACCGTTTTGACATAAGACCAAAATTTCCAAGGATTTTCTGCCAAGTCAGTACATAGAACTTTACTTTCGAATTCATTGAACGCCTCTCGCACAGCCATCGTCACACTAAATTTCATTTCGCGTAATTTTTGTTTGTCTGGAAGGCTTTGGCTATGTTTATGTTTGCTGTGAAGTTCCCTTTGCTTCCGCAGCAGTTTTCTAACTCGGTTGTTGTACCACGGTGGCTCTCTTCCATCTTTTACGATCTTGCTTGGCACATACTAATCTAACGCATATTGTAAGATGGTTTTGAACTTTGTCCACTGATCCTCAACACTATCTGTACTTGAGATAAAACTTCCGTGTTAAGCCGTCAGGTACTCTGAAATCTGCTTTTTGTCACTTTTGCTAAACAGGAAAATCTTCCTACCTTTTTTAATATTTCTATTTATGGCTGAAATCATCGATGCAGTAGCCACTTTATGATCGCTGATTCCCTGGTGTGCGTTAACTGTTTCAAATAGTTCGGGTCTGTTTGTCACCAGAAGGTCTAATATGTTATCGCCTCGAGTCGGTTCTCTAACTGCTCAAGGTAGTTTTCAGATAAAACATTTAAAACAATTTCACTGGATTCTTTGTCCCTGCCATCCGTTATGAACGTTTGAGTCTCCCAGTCTATATCTGGCAAATTAAAATCTCCACCCAGAACTATAACATGGTGGGGAAATCTACTCGAAATATTTTCCAAATTATTCTTCAGGTGCTCAGCCACAACAGCTGCTGAGGCAGAGGGCCTATAGAGACATCCAATTACCATGTCTGAGCCTGCTTCAACTGTGATCTTCACCCAGATTATTTCACATTTCGGATCTCCGTCAATTTCCTTCGATACTATTGCACTGCTTATCGCTATAAACACGCCTCCCTCTTCACTGTCCAGCCTGTATCTGCAGTATACAATCCAATCTGAGTTTAGAATTTCATTACTGTTTGCATCTGGTTTCAGCCAACTTTCTGTCCCTAGTACTATGTGAGCATTGTGATTGTTTATTAATGAGAGCAGTTCTGGGACCTTTCTATAAACGCTCTTGCAGTTTACTATTAGCACATTAATATTGTTATTCCCTGTTGCATTTTGCCTACTCCTACCTTGCCGCATCTCAGCAGGCATCTTGTCGGGCCTAGGGAGGGAATTCTCTACCCTAAAAAACCCCCATGTGCACTCCACACGTACTCCGCTACCCTTGTAGCCGTTTCCTGCGTGTAGAGCACGCCTGACCTATTTAGGGAGACCCTACATTTCTCCACCCGATAGAGGAGGTCGAGAAATTCGTACCCCAGATCTCCGCAGAATCGTCTGAGCCTCTGGTTTAAGCCTTACACTTGGCTCCAAACCAAAGGACCGCGATCGGTTCTGGGTACGTACTACAAATAGTTGCTCAGATTCCACCAACCGCCTGTATCAACTGAGGATCACCTCTGAACCCAGACGGCAGGAGTCATTGGTGCCGACATGAGCAACAATTTGCAGTCGGGTGCACCAAGTGCTCTCTATCGCCGCCTGCAGGGCCTCCTCCACATCTCGGGTGAGACCCCTCTGCAAGCAGACAGAGTGAACACTGGCCTTCTTCGTCGATCTTTCCGCTGTTTCCCTAAGGGAAACGCGCCTCACGTTGGAGCTCCCAACCACTATAGTTCAATTCTTTTATCTTGGCGGCTCTCGCCCGCCCGCCCAGACGCGGTAGATTGCTGCGTTACCAGTTGCAAACGACGCATGCGCCAAGAGAAGTAGAGCCGTAGTATAGTATAGTTCGCAAACTTACGCACAGTTTATGAAGTAAATCCAACACGACGCATTAACCCTTTCGCTGCTACAGAGACGTGCTCCCTGCATTCCGCGCTGTGCGCGATTTTGTCGTCACTGCACAGCTCGTCTGTGCAGAAACATGGTGTTCCGACTGCTTTGACACACTTATCATTCGATTTCAAAAAAACTATTTGGCCCAAAAATGTGATTTTTACACATCTTCTTGGCTGATACCTTTCCCCCATAAATGCCTTAATTTTGTTTCATGTTCAGTGCAGTTCTCGTGCAGTATTAAATTTAGTTAACCATTTTGAAGAGTTTGCAGAGGTAAAAGTCTATAGTGTACACTTTCCGTATGGTCGATTTTAGTTGCCATAATGTTGAGAGTGAAATGTGGAGAAAATACCTAAGTGTCATATAAAATTTACTGTATAACAATATCTCATTTAATTTAAGTACCAGGTAGGTGTCGTACGTAATGTTGAGAAATATTCCGTCTTTCGAGACTGTAATAGAACTTTTATTTATACCAGAGTCATTTCACTTTTTTTCTAAAACGTTCTGATTAAAACAAAGTGGCGGCGAAGTATACAAAACTGAATTGTGGACATAATAAAACGTAGAAACTAAAATAGATTGTCAGTGAGGCGCAGTGTGCAAACAACTTGTGTTTGTAACAACGGACAGCAAATACTTGCCAAAACATAGGTAGAAGAAAACATTGAATATGATTTTGCCAAAGCAGCGAAGCAAAGAATTGCGTCAGACAATCAACAATCAAGTAGCTCGGCAACGTACGAGCCGAAGTTCTGCTCTAAATAATACTTTTGATACTGTCGCAAAAGAATATATCTCAATATGAATAGTAAAACAGTGACTGCTAGAGAGAAAATATACAAACAAAAAAGATAACATGAATACTGTATGTGTGCCTTTTCATTGTTTTTAATTGCTATGAAAAGAAATATTGGAGGACATATGATTCTAAATTGTTTTTCTCTGCCTGAATTGTGCTTGACACATTCGCGAATTTGTTTCTCCATTTAGTTTTTCCATGGCTGAAACCAACCCTATATGTATTGAACATTGTGTTTTGTCTACTGCAGGTTTCCTCTGATTGTTTGCATGTTTATTTTCGTGATATATGAGCCCGTTTTTCAGGACGCTTCACTTCAGTTTTCCTTGGATAATGTGTCGACAGCAGTTACAGTTCTACCATATACTTGTGACATTGTCAACAAAAGGTGACATACCGCAACAGTTTCATCAGCTATCGCATCAGTCGGCTGAAGATAGCATATCAACTTGTCAATTTCTAAGCAATGCTCGTCAATGTACTTTTTATTAATTGAACTTCAGTTGCAGTAACTGTTTACGTAGAAGTAACAGGCTACCAATGCTTTTTAGTTCATATGTATCACACAATTCCTTACACATTTGAAACACACTGTTTCCTTCATGTATACTAAATTGCTGTCCACAGTCCATTCTTTAATTCTGACATGACACTTTTTACCACACTTCATGAGATTTTTGAGCTCTTTGTCTTTCTTAGCTCGTTCTTTTTCCATGCCACTATCGGAAACTTCACTTTTTTGTGTATTCTTCTTCACTGCTATTCAGCAACTATAATTCGTCTAACATACCTTACATTCGAATTTTCAGTTTCCTAAATTGCTTCCATCAAATAGAAGAACACTACGATATTTGCCTTCCCATTCTTCCGGCACTCACTAATCAGAAACAAAAAACTGCTTGAGTAACAGCTGCATTTTAAACTAAACTTCCATCTGTTCTGTGTCTCTTGGCCCATAGCCAGTGGAGAAAATTGTTTGCAGACTGTGGTTGCAAGCAAGATATCTTTCATTTGAGCTGATTTATTGATTGAAGGAAAATTAAGAACACAATATCTGACATGCATAACAACACTGGTTCGCTCCAATAGTTGCCAGAGAGTGCCAGAAAATAGGCTTTACTGTGCATTCGCAGCTTCAGTGATATAGGAAGGCTGTGTTCAGTGTTTTCTCTGTCTGTACACTTTTCGTCGAATTTCTATTTGGAATTTCGTTCATACGGGGGCACCATGAGATCATGTGCAGCACTGTAAGATTTTGTTCAGAGGAGCATGCAGAGCTATTATAGTTGAGGACAACTGTTGTATCATATCCTATCCAGATAAGGAACATAAAATAAGGGAGCAGTTCTTGGCATAATATTCATTTCAAAAGTAGACTTTATAGCTGTGCCCTAATATTTTGCTATGTGGGAACTCTATCATAGATTTCTCTTTTATTTATACTGTCCACTACTGCTATGTAGTGCACACAGCTAGTTTGAAGGAATATAATTTGCCATTGCAGCTAACATAAATTAAAATATAACCTCAAGCCTTGAGCAGATACCACACATGCAACTGATTTATTTTTTATTTTTTGTGAGAAATCTATATTCAAATCAAATCAGATTGATTTGTGTTCAGTTCATATCAGAACTGATTTAAATACACATTTCTTGCAAAAGATAGAAAACGTAGTTGCTTTGTGTACAGCAGAACTAAAGAAAATAAGTTATTTCATGACTATTTCAAACCGTATAAAAACTAATAAGATTATCTGTGAAGCCAAGAAACTGTACAACTGGCAGTTTATATTCTGCTCTAAGAATCAGTATAGAACCATGTGGGGAGTTACAAGATAAAACATCGTGTGCTGCCAGACCATAATTGACCAAGAATGGTATTTTGCAATTTCAAACATAAACAACATAAGTTAAAAAAATTGTCAAGCCTAGAGGAAGTACTACACAAGTAGTGAAATATGTCTTGTGATAAAAAAACATTGTGTTTCACAGAAGGCAGATTTGTAAAATTCTGCGGAAGCTGCCAATATACTTGAAACAAAATATTTTATTCAACATACTGCTGACCAGATTTGCATAGTTATTCATCTATAAGTGAATATTCCCACACTCCATATGTGAATGGAACAGGAAGAAACCATAATAACTGGTGCAGTGGGATGTACCCTCTGCCATGCACCTCATAGAGGTTTGCAGAGTAAAGCTGTAGCTGTAGAATATTTACATATGTTCGTACCATACAGCATTATGAGATTTTACATCATGTTATAAAAAAACAGGGCATAAGAGAATACTCCAAGAGCATCAGAAATTGCAAACCACACTAAAATGCATAATTTGGCTGAAAGTGCAAGTGTGTACGTCCAGTTTCATACTGAAGTACCTGGTATAAAGCTTTTCAGTGTTATTTTCTGGATGCTAATTTTCTTGGAGTACCAGACTGTGTTATCTCACATATGCATCTTTATTATGGAATAATACCACATGTGCCAGAAAATGATAAACTGGACTTGAAATTGAGCAAACAGTTGAAACTAGACAAGAGTATAGAATGAAACACTTCGTTTCATATAAACTGAGTGTCTCTGTGGAAAGATTTGTAAAAGCCAAATTTCCTTAACAAATCGACAAAAATAGCTGCATTGTTCTGCCAAATGCCTGATTGTTAATAATTTGAGAATAAAACAAAATCAGAAACTGGAACTAATAACATATTTTAGTCTTCTGTACCACAGAAGTTCATTTTGTTTTCATTTCACATGAGAAATGTAAACAAAGAGGAAATAACAAAATCATGATCTACAAACATTGGTCACATAGAGACTACCCCACACTCCCGTCCTTTCCGCCTCACTACAACTCAGTGGTACAAGCATGCAAGTGTGAATGTGACTGCTTGGGTGCACCAGGAAAAATTTTCCAGCTAGCATCTGGCTGCTTGCTGCTGCTGCTCATACAGCTAGCAGCCAAACTTCAAATAGCCAAAAGCAGGAGAAGGCACTACTCATACTCGATTTTGGTCCCAAGCATGTACATTGACAACTTTGTGGATGACCCTAATATATTTACAAGCATACTGTACAAGAAAGAAGACAAAAATAAAAAAAACTTCATAGCCAGAGATTAATAATATATCAGAGAGATAATAATGAGTAACACATGGAAATGCTATTCCTTCACAAAGTAAATACTTTTGTATTATTAATATGATTATGGATACCACCTTTTGAAAGATAATGTCTGAAATTATATCCCCGTGCAATTAAAAGTGCACAGTAAATTGTAATATTCTGGACCAGTATTGTATTTCTTGTTAGGGTATATTGTGGATGAAATTTAGCCAGTTAGATGGAACCTATTTTTAAAAAAACTTCAAATACATTAAGTACTATATTACATACTAAAGATAGTGGTGACTATAAACCATACTTTCACAGTTGAGTCAGATGGAGCTTAAAAGCGTTAAGTCCATTTTCGCAACTTTTTAGGCGAAGGAAAAAACTCTATAGATGTATCGAAGCCAAATAAATAACGATTATAATTCCAATTATGTATAAAATAATTTCTTAGAATGTAATTTTTATCAGTAAAAATACAATTTGAACATTTAATCCACATTTATCTTTGATTTTCAAAAACAGACTTTTCAGCCATGTCGTTCTAGTAAATTCATTGATTAATAAATTTAATATGGTGTATTAATCACATGTATTTACTGAATACATATTAAAGGACAACAGTAATGTCAATTACAAATTGTATCACTGCTGTAACTGAACACAATTTAAATTCCTGAATAAACAGACAAACACATGTGACTTATTAAGAATGGGAAGATTCACTTAGAGTACCCATTGTTCACCATTTTGGAATGTTCTCATAAAATTCCATCACGTCCTGAGAAACATATTTCACTAACTTTGCAATGTCCTGAATAATTTTGAAGTTTATGGGAACTTTATCCTTGTATACCTTTTCAGATCGCATGGAGATAAGGTGGCGACCTTGAATTTCCAGAAAGCATCTGTGAGTAACAGGAGAGTTGATGTAAACAGACACTTCAACCTCTCCAATCTTGTACTTGAATTACTTAAGTTTTAAGGGAGAAAATGCCCGCTTATTATCTCTTGGAAATCCTTCAGATTCCATTGATGTAACAATCTTCTTAAAGTAGGATGGCCACCATTCATCAAAATCAATGATTTCATCATAATCTGCTGTTTGCTGTTAATTCAATGTATTCTTTTGAGACATAAACACTAACATATAAGGGTCTACTGGTTGCATGCAGCCGTATAGTACATAACACATGCTCGCCAGCCAACCTACCTGGAATGCTGACAATTTGCTTAGTCAGTTCATGTGCATCTGGCCACAGTGCAATGCAGGGAGTAAACCACTGGCCACCATACGCAGCGCGCCGTATGAACTAGCGTGGCCTCGGGTGCGAATATGCCTCTTTTCTTGGCTTACCATGGAGCCTTTCGATATAATTGTAATTAGGATGTCAGACACAGTGATGATGGGTGGTGTAGCATGCGTGTTTCATAATCAGCCTTTGTTAATAAAACTGTTTAAACTTACTTCTCGAGTTCACATACTGCTGTACCTCAAAGACCAGTCGCTTACAATTCCTGACAAATATTTCATCTAATTACCATCTGGGGCAACAACACAAAAGCCCCCTTATAAACACAATTTTTTTTCGTTTTGAATACCCCAAAATTTCTATCACATGGTAGGTATGAATGAACATCTTCATGAAACATGTGGGTAATTGACTCAAATCTACCAATTGTAGTCAGTCCTATACATATTCTCACCATTATGTGCTTTTGGTTTTGTCCAGTACCTCCTGAGAACAAGCTGAGATGCTTGATTGTGTCTGGAATGTAGTTTTTAATGTAGTGGTATAGAATATTGCACACTTCATTTGCACCTTTTCTTCCATCACCGCCATGATAAAGATATACTATGGTGCTGTCATCTTTTAATGCTTTGATGACCAAATTATTTTCAGAAGTTGTAGACTTTTTTTGAACACTTTATTGGGCTAACAAACCATACATAATATCATAGTTTAAATCTTGAAAGTGAGAATTTAGCCTATGGGTATAAAAAAATTAGTGGAAACTAATGTTCCTTCTGAACTTTGGAGTAACTTAACTTGGTATTTTTAAAAAAAGTATATCCTTTATTTTTTAGTACAAAACATATTAAATATTACATTTGTATTTGTATTACTCCATCTTGTTCTTTGAGTTCACTAAGTTGATATACTATGGAACTTAGAGAAGCATGGTGCTCCACACGAAGGTACTCAACAGTTGCTACAAATCTGTACACTCATCCCATTATTTTATTGTACTTTGCCACAGCCAATGGGCAGAATACTTCACTTCTGCTTCCATCTTTGTTTCTTCTCAAAACAGTTGTAATGTGTTTGAGATTGTGGTAATTTGATACTATACAAACAGGTTCACTATCCTGCTACTACACTGCTGCAACACATGATCTGACAGCAAATTCGAATTCTCCCCTGCTCTATCTAGAATTTTTTTCAGTGTATCACGCAAATCCTTCCTGTTTGAATGAACACTTCCAGGGCTATAAACTCCACGAGACTGTAACTCTTCCATTATTCATACTGTTGTAAAATAATTGTCAAATGCCACCAGCATATTTCTGCCAGCCATTGTATTTGTTAGGGTAAGCACAACTTCTTCACCCAAAGTAGATACAGACATATCATTTGTATCCCCCCCCCCCCCCCCCCCCCCCCCCCCCCGCGAACCATACACCTTGCCGTTAGTGAGGAGGCTTACGTGCCTCAGTGAAACAGATAGTCATACCGTAGGTGCAACCACAACGGAGGGGTATCTGTTGAGAGGCCAGACAAACGTATGGTTCTTGAAAAGGGGCAGCAGCCCTTACAGTAGTTGCAGGGGCAACAGTCTGGATGATTGACTGATCTGGTCTTGCAACATTAACCAAAATGGTCTTGCTGTGCTGGTACTGCAAACAGCTGAAAGCAAGGGGGAAACTATGGCCATAATTTTTCCCGAGGGCATGCAGCTTTACTGTATGGATAAATGATGATGGCGTCCTCTTGGGTAAAATATTCCAGAGGTAAAATAGTCCCCCATTTGAATCTCCGGGCGGGGCCGGGAGGATGTTGTTACCTTGAGAAAGAAACCTGGCATTCTACAGATTGGAGGGTGGAATGTCAGATCCCTTAATTGGGCAGCCAGATTAGAAAATTTAAAAAGTGAAATGGATAGGTTAAAGTTAGATATAGTGAGAATTAGTGAGGCAAGAGGAACAAGACTTTTGGTCAGGTGAATACAGGGTTATAAATACAAAATCAAATAGCAATAATGCAGGAGTAGGTTTAATAATGAATAAAAAAATAGGAGTTCGGGTAAGCTACTACGAACAACGCATTATTGTGGCCAAGATAGACACGAAGTCCACGCCTACCACAATAGTACAAGTCTATATGCCAACTAGCTCTGCAGATGATAAAGAAATTGAAGAAATGTATGATGAGATAAAAGAAATTATTCAGATAGTGAGAGGAGACGAAAATTTAATAGTCATGGGTGACTGGAATTCGATAGTTGGAAAAGGAGAATTGGTGAATATGGACTGGGAGGAAGAAATGAAAAAGGAAGCCGCCTGGTAGAATTTTGCACAGAGCAAACTTAATCATAGATAACACTTGGTTAAAGAATCATGAAAGAAGTTTGTATACATGGAAGAAGCCTGGAGGTACTGGGAGGTGTCAGATAGATTATATAATGGTAAGACAGAGATTCAGGAACCAGGTTCTAAATTGTAAGGCATTTCCAGGGGCAGATGTGGACTCTGACCACAATCTATTGGTTATGAACTGTACATTAAAACTGAAGAAATTGCCAAAAGGTGAGAATTAAGGAGATGGGACCTGGATAAACTGAAAGAACCAGAGGTTGTACAGAGTTTCAGGAAGAGCATAATGGAACAATTGACAGGAATGGGGGAAAGAAATACAGTAGAAGAAGAATGGATAGCTTTGAGGGATGAAATAGTGAAGGCAGCATAGGATCAAACAGGTAAAAAGATGAGGGCTAGTAGAAATCCTTGGGTGACAGAAGAAATATTGAATTTAATTGATGAAAGAAGAAGATAAAAAATGCAGTAAATGAAGCAGGCAAAAAGGAATACAAATGTTTCAAAAACGATATCGATAGGAAGTGCAGACAGGATGAATGTAAGGATGTAGAGGCTTATCTCACTAGGGGTAAGATAGATACAGCCTACAGGAAAATTAAAGAGACCTTTGGAGAAAAGAGAGCCACTTGTATGAATATCAAGAGCTCAGATGGAAATCCAGTTCTAAGCAAAGAGGGGAAAGCGGAAAGGTGGAAGGAGTATATAGAGGGGTCTATACAAGGGCCATGTACTTGAGGACAATATTATGGAAATGGAAGAGGATGTAGATGAAGATGAAATGGGAGATACGATACTGCGTCAAGAGTTTGACAGAACACTGAAAGACCTGAGTTGAAGCAAGGCCCCAGGAGTTGATAACATTCCATTAGAATACTGACAGCCTTGGGAGAGCAAGTCCTAACAAAACTCAACCATCCGGTGTATGAGACAGGCGAAATATCCTCAGACTTCAAGAAGAATATAATAATTCCAATCCCAAAGAAAGCAGGTGTTGACAGATTTGAAAATTACCGAACTGTCAGTTTAATAAGTCATGGCTGCAAAATACTAACGCGAATTCTTTACAGACGAATGGAAAAACTGGTAGAAGCCGACCTCAGGGAACATCAGTTTAGATTGAGTAGAAATATGGGAACACGTGAGGCGATACTGACCCCACGACTTATCATAGAAGCTAGACTAAGAAAAGGCAAACCTATTTTTCTAGCATTTGTAGACTTGGAGAAAGCTTTTGATAATGTTGTCTGGAATACGCTCTTTCAAATTCTGAAGGTGGCAGGGGTAAAATACAGCGACGGTATTTAAGGAAAGCTGTGGTTGGGAAGGGATTGAGACATTGTTGTAGCCTCTCCCTGATGTTATTCAATCTGTATATTGAGCAAGCAGTAAAGGAAACAAAAGAAAAATTCGGAGTAGGTATTAAAATCCATGGAGAAGAAATAAGAACTTTAAGGTTCACCGATGACATTGTAATTCTGTCAGAGACAGCAAAGGACTTGGAAGAGCAGTTGAATTGAATGGACAGTGTCTTGAAGGGAGGATATAGGAAGAACATCAACAAAAGCAAAACGAGGATGATTTAATGTAGTCAAATTAAGTCAGGTGATGCTGAGGGAATTAGATTAGGAAATGAGACACTTAAAGGAGTAAAGGAGTTTTGCTATTTGGGGAGCAAAATAACTGATGATGGTCGAAGTAGAGAGAATATAAAATGTAGACTGACAACGGCTAGGAAAGCGTTTCTGAAGAAGAGAAATTTGTTAACATCAAGTATAGACTTAAATGTCAGGAAGTCATTTCTGAAATTATTTGTATGGAGTGTAGCCATGTATGGAAGTGAAACATGGGCGATAAACAGTTTGGAAAAGAAGAAAATAGAAGCTTTCAAAATGTGGTGCTACAGAAGAATGCTGAAGATTAGATGGGTAGATCACATAACTAATGAGGAAGTATTGAATAGGATACGGGAGAAGAGGAGTTTGTGGTACAACTTGACTAGAAGAAGAGATCGGTTGGTAGAACATGTTCTGAGGCATCAAGGGATCACCAATTTAGTTCTGGAGGGCAGGGTGCCGGGTAAAAATCTTAGAGGGAGACCAAGAGATGAATACACTAAGCAGGTACAGAAGGATGTAGGTTGCAGTGCGTGCTGGGAGATGAAGAAGCTTGCACAGGATAGAGTAGCATGGAGAGCTGCATCAAACCAGTCTCAGTACTGAAGACCACAACAACAACAATCATTTGTATCTCTTTTTCTAGTGTAGATGTCGAAATTTATGATGTACCCAGTACTGGCATCAGCTAGGCATCACACTTTATATCTACATTTCACTGATTTCATTGGCATATATTGTTTGAGTGTTGACCGTCCTTTGAAGGCTGCCATACATTCTTCAGCTGCTAAAACATAAGATGGTTTGTACACATCACAAAGCTTGCTTGATATTGCACTGATGACAGGTCGAATTCTGTGGAACTTGTCATCACCCGGTTTTCCTTTTTTGACACACGTCCTGTTATCATTGCAATGCAGGTCTCAACAATTTTTTTGTATTGATGCTTTGTCGTGACTTATGACATCATAGTTACTCCAAGAATGAGACCACTGCTCCAATAATTTCCGAGTTGTGGAAGCTAATGAACATCTATCAAAATAAGCATTCCCCAAAAAATCTTTTAGCTCAGGAACAGTAATGTCTTGTCAGTTGGAAGTTATGAAACTGTAGTGTTGACAGAAGAGCCAACACCATATTACTAGTGGAGTCCGAAATGCACGTGTTTTAGCTCACACAGGCTGGCGTGAGAAGGGAAGAACTATACAGACGTGAGGTCTGGAACATGACAAGCAATTAGAATTCAGAAAGCGGATGTAATTAGTTTGATACTTAACTTTAATCCATTAATGATTAACGTCGCTCTTGACGGTACATGCTTCACAATATTATCTGTTCAGAATAAATAGTAACTGAATATGGCGCCTTGCTAGGTCGTAGCAAATAAAGTAGCTGAAGGCTATACTAAACTATCGTCTTGGCAAATGAGAGCGTATTTTGTCAGTGAACCATCGCTAGCAAAGTCGGCTGTACAACTGGGGCGAGTGCTAGGGGGTCTCTCTAGACTACTAGACTAGACCTGCCGTGTGGCGGCACTCGGTCTGCAATAACTGATAGTGGCGACAGGCGGGTCCGATGTATACTAACGGACCGCGGCCGATTTAAAGGCTACCACCTAGCAAGTGCGGTGTCTGGCAGTGACACCACAGAAACAATGTGTGTATAGTGTGTGCAGTGACTGATAGTGAGATATGAGTGAGCAGTGTGGCATTACATTCTTTAATAAGTTATTTGTAAAAGAAGTATTGTACACCAGGAGTAAATCTAATGACTATCTCCAACTAGAAGTCTGTAAATATATGTGTATACGAATTAGCTTATTTTAAATTGATCTAAATTTTTAAATACTTTGATAGGTCCTATATCTTTGTAAAAAGAGGTCTATAGATAAATGAAGCTAATAATGCTACTACTACTACTACTACTTCTATTACTAAAGTTATTTTCGTTCTTTGCTTCTCTGACTTTCCTGCCTTGCATATAAGCTCGTGTAATTGCAAATGTGAAGCAACAGATCTTCTGTAAATATACACTCAAAATATTTTATTTCATTATTAGACTTCGAGTAATTTGCAAGATTTTCTGTGCTTTATTCTAATTTCAGTGGAAGATTCTCAAAGTAAGAAATATTCTTGTTCCATGTTTTATCACTAGAAGAAAATGTTGCAGCAGATATTTCTGGTCACTAAAGGGTTAAATTGTGGACATTAAACACATTTACCCATAGTTGCCACGCATAAAACACTTCTTGCCCAAAAATTTGTGGTAAGGGTAAATTCTGCATATAGTCAAAGGCAATGGCACCTCTTTCTTCATTTTGAAGTCCCTGGCTTTTTTCAGGGACTCGTAAAACTTTTAACTCCTTAGAAGATGAATCTGCAAAAATGTGCCTTGGCTGCAAGTTTAGAAGCTTCTCAGAGATGGGAACTTTTTAATTTCGCATTAAGCTCCTCACAAAGAGATCAAACATTTATCTGTGGTCTGCCGAAGCTATAATCGCAATTTTCGCTAAAATGCTGCCTGTAGAAGTGATATTTCACAGCTGTGTCTGGATATGCGGTGCAGTACATCTGATAAGTTGTTTTCTCACACAGCCGAGAATCTAAATACTGAATTTCCTTTCCAGCATAATGTGAGGACTTCAGAGGAAAAGAATGTATAGACCCTATGTTCAGTTATTGTTTTCAGGATACTTTCAGTAATTTTATTTCCTTTCGCATTCTTACCATGTTTATCTTGTGGTAGTTTCCCATTTATTAATGTGGGAACCTGCTTCATTCCAATGGAGCGCAATTTGCGAAAGGCTTTTTGTCGCACTTGCACATTACAAAACATCGAAAACTGGAACAATGCTTATTTTTTCCAGCACCATCTAATTTCCGAGATCTTTGCCTCTAGACATCATAAGCTTCAATAAGGCCCATCAGGTACAAATCTTGAGCATCTTTGTTTGGGAGATAACGAAATTTCGAAAGGATATCAATTTTCTCATTTTCAGCGATTCTCTCGAAACAGCGTCTCCGGCATCTACAATCAATACAATTGTTTAACAATGGGTCACTTAATCAAGTCTTCTACGATGGATATTGGATAAGAATACAGGTTACACCAATATAGCAACTTCGGCATCGGAAAAAGACAGAGTGGAAACGAAGCTTATTATCGTCAATATTGATGTATTAAAAATTTGACTGCCCAGCAGTCCTATCCTGTTTTCTTTTTTGCAACGTGTTTTCCGCTGCAGTTAATTATCTTTGATTATGGCTTGTTTTATTCTGTTTTTCTTATGAGTGAAATCATTTCTCTTTCTTCTGAGCCACATAGCGTAAGACTGACTTCGGCACGACAGTTAAACAACAACTGAATGAATATGAAATTGAAGATTTGCGCGGGAAGTAGCACTTAACAGAATTGCCAACAGACACGGAGCTGAAAAGTAGTAAGTCCGTGACTTAACCACTTGTCTGCTGCACATACCTGACCCGCAGTACAAGTTTAACATAGAAACGGAAGGCTAACTTAACTCATTAAGTACCAGTGTCCTATTTTGAGGACATTTATTTATAAATACACAATAAATTATTAATTTGCATCTATTATTGTTCTACGTCATTTGTTGATGCCTTTTATAACAAATGTATGCGTAGAGGAAATTAAAAGCAATAAATCCTACTATTAATTGATTATTGAATACTAAGGCACACTTTTCGTTATTACAGGTATTTACTTTATCGACGATTTAGTAATATTTGAAACATGTGGCAAAGATCTTAATGTGATTATTTATAGTCAGCAATATGTCTTTTAAACTACTTGCATTGTTAGCTTAATTAGAGTTATATTCATTGTTTTCCATTGTTATAAAATTTGGTGTACTCGAAATAGGACAGTGGGACTTGGTGTTATCATTTCAGTTATTTGTATTGCTGCACGTTCCAATATGAAACTCTGCTACGGCTTATGTATTTTCTTTTTAGAACGTGGTAATTTTACCAGATTTTGTTGCGGAGGTAAGTAACGACCCCTCTTTTATATATAAATTACAGGATATGAAGTTACTTTGAAATTTACAGTGTATTATGTAAGCATATTTATGAATATGTTACCCATTAGTAAATAATACAGTTCCAGATAGACAGTTTATCAGAGGCAAGCCTATTAGATTTGGCTATAAGTTGTGGTCTCTTTGTGGAGCAAGTGGCTACTGTTTCAAATTTGATTTATACTGTGGAAAGGATCCAGCAGATACTGCAAGGGACGACCTATAAACATGTTGGACTGCACTGAAAAACCCGAGAATCATTGTGTGTACTTTGATAAATTCTTCACTAGTAGAGATCTTCTGATTCATCTGAGAAATTTGGGTTTTCGAGCAATTGGGACTGTCAGAGAGAATCGAGTAGGTGACTGTCCACTACTGAGCAGCAACGAACTGGGGGGGGGGAAGTTCGAGGAAACTATGACTACCAGTTCGACAGGAATGGTGAAGTTTGTTCGATGGCACGACAACAGATGCGTACAACTGATACAAATTTTGACCAAGTTGAACCTTTGGGAGCAGCTACGCGGTACAGTAGACAGGCAAGTAAGAAGACAAGCTGCCGTTTTGAAGTCATGTAACGTGTACATGGGATGTGTTGACCACCATGACTGGTTAATTGGAAAATATGCGACGATAATTAGAGGGAAAAAAATTGTACTGGGTCCTATTACACGTTTGCAGGAAATGGCCCTCGTGAATGCCTGACTCTTCTACAGACTAGTACATGGGAAAAATGCACAGGATTTACTGGATTGCAGACGTGCTGTTACAGTTACGTACCTGAAATTGGACACTGGAAGACTGAATATTGGACGTACAATGGAATACCCATCAAGTCAGTTGAGAGTGATACCTGACATCAGGTTTGGTGGAATTGGTCATGTTATTGACATAAGAAGCATGCAAAGAAGATGTGTAAGAGCTAAATGCAACAGGAAACCAAAAACATATTGTGTTAAATAACGTGTAACACTGTGTGTTGAGTGGATTGTAGCGTTTCACAAGAAGTAAATAGCTGAGACTAGAATACAGTTTAGTACGCTATACGATACTGTTAGATCCCAGTGTCCTATTTTGAGGATGGCCATTATATCGGCATGTATAAATATTCTTTCGCTATTTTTGTACTTATTGTGGTTCATACACTATCTACATTATAATTAAGGAATAAAAAATTCAATTTGTTTAAAAAATTAATTTAGTACTTAATGCGTTAATGCTTTTCAGTGCTGTTTAAATCGTCCAAGTAATTCACGATGTTCAACAAAACAAAATACGCAATTTGGACTTGATACCTTTCAGCTCCGACCGATTCAATTATTTTGCAAATGGCTTGTTTGCAAACGCAACTTTACTAAAATATGTTTTTTTCTGTCATCATACATTTTCATTTTTATCAGTTTTCACTGTTCACCCCTGTACAGCTCAGAGATATGTTAATTCATATATTGATCATGTTAGGTTGACACTGACAATTTATATCCTGAAATTAAAATAAAATCAGAAGAAATGAGAAAATACCGTCAGGTATCAACAAAAAATAACCAGTAAGAAATACTATTGATCGTACTTATCTCTGAAAAAACATGAAATCAAACTTAAAAATTTGTTATCCAAATTTGATACAATTTGTAACATTTGGAATACAAAGCTTCACATCTGACCATGTTAATCGATGTGCTACAGTGTTTCCATGTCCTCTGTTTATTGCTGTTAACTGGCGAAATTGAAGTTGAGCATCTGTGCTTTTAAAACTATGATTTTTTGGCGGCTTGTTTAAGGTGAACTTCAGGCCCAACATTTGACTAGATAGATGGGCAGTCCTTGTCTACTCAGTTCAAAATATTATTGTGCAAGTATGCTACTACAGTGCAATGTTTGTAACTGTATGACTGCTTGTGGTGATGTGTTGCGTACTGTGGAGATGGAGAAGATGTCAATTTTTTGTGAGGAGAGCCAATTTCTTGTGAGGACATATTTTACAGACTTTAAATTCGACACCTTTTTGCTCTTTCTATTTGGCCCAGAAAATGGTATCTTCCCTTTCGTCCATACATGCACATGGAGGAAACGTGTACCGGCAACTCTATGCGGAAGCATAGTTGAGTGCACTTGCAGCATAGCACGACTGTGTCCCGTCAAAAGTATAGTTTGTGTTTGTGTAAAAATGTCTATTACTGCAGTGAGTTATTTGTGCAGTGAGGGATGAGGGTGCCTTGTAGCAGTTATTGATGGATGTAAGTCAGTTTGCTACAGTCATGTTTAAGGTCCTGAGGAGGGAGCGGAGTGCAAAAGTGGGAACTGGCATCTGTATACATAGATGATAATTGACCTTTTCTTGCAACTAGATGACGGTTTGTACAAGAACGTGACAGAGAAAAGTGTTGGAACTTCTCATTTAGAACCCGTGCATTGTACCAGTACTAGAAAATCATTTTTGGTGTTGTTGCTATGTATGCCTTTTTGTACAAGTTCTTTACATTTTCTGCTGTTAATAGTTCATGTTGAGTGTTACATTATTTCCGTGTAACATTCATTCATTGTGAAGATAAATTGCTTTATTTAGTTTCAAAACCACAGCCACTTCTTACTTAAGGATCAAATTACAACAGGTTATGGGGTCAGTCCACCCCGTACACCAGCATCACATCAACAGAAATTTATTGGAAGCAAAGAAAACTACATATTTATGTATTAGATCAAGAAAGTTCACTTCAAGATACAAATACAGAATGCTGACATCATGATTTTGATCAATGTTCATTCATTTCCATTGAGAGACAAAGAAATGCAACAGAAGGCAGTTCACAGTGAAAACTTAGTTGCAAGAATTGTGAAAACGCATAAGTGAGGAGATCAAAGATGAAACTGAAACATGTACTGCAAGAGCTAAAATACCTTGTCAGCTGACCCAGGTTGTTTATTTGCATCTGTAGAATACAGCAACCTAGAAAGAAGCACAGCATAAATTACAACAAATGTATGAGGACTTTGGACTTTATCAGAGGATAGGATTACTGACAATATTTTGACAACTAGCTTGCAGAACTGTTCATATGTGGAAGAATATTCGTTGAGAACAATTTCAACACTAAACAAATTTAGAGAACTCCATTATGCTAATAACTGGGGATTCAATTAAAAAATTGCTACAGGAAGTAAAGGTTGATGGATGTGGAAATTCAAGTTTTCATGAGAGAGCTCATCAAGCAAATAAAAAGGACAACCAGAATAACCCACACTAAATTCCCAGTGGTCTGAGATGTCACAACTGCAACAAGTGACTGTCACAGTGAAGACAAATAGAAAATTTGCCATCAAAGAAGCAATTTAGAAGACAGTCTTAACATTACCAGTGTCACCTCTCATAGACACAAACACTGGTACGTATATTCTGGTTTATCAGCAGACATATGCCAAAGTGTCCATCTGATTTGAATTTCACGGAGTCAGAGCACAGTTCACAAGAAGTGGAACTTACCCATTAAAGAGACAGATTGCAGGCATGTTGAAGCACTAGCAGACAGAGAGAAGACAAGTGCTAGTGTGACAGATGTACTCTAAGTACCTCAATCGAGTACAAATATACTTTCTGTAAGCAAAATAGTGGAACGGGGTGACTTAGTCATTTTTGATGATAGAGACTGTCACACTTGTAATGTAGAGTGTAAATTGATAGCCACAACATCCTTTCATCAGGCAAGAATAGATTCAGGAGAAATAACAGTGGAGAAAATTTTGGCAAATGGAATGTTCACAGACCTGATAATAGGCTTCTGCCAAGAACCAGACATCATAAACTGACCAAAAACATGGACTACTGGCTGACTGCATCAGCGTTGATTTAAAAACCAACATAACCGAGAATCCTGTGGTCACGTTTAAATCTTATTGATAATTAAAGAACTCAAAAACATGCTAATAGCAAGAGCTTTCATAGTGTCAAGGAATACCTGACTCATCAACATTCAAAATAGAACAGTTTATTTCCTTCATCATAGTGCTCAAAAGTGTTCATTTGAAAAATAAATTCTATTAATTTATTACTCTAATTTAATATATTGTGACCATTGTTATGGTATGGTTTCATGTTATACATGAGAATATTTTATTAGCCAACATGAAATGGTAAATATTTCGCACCTTTAATCTATATAAGATCATGTATGTCAAATCCTATATCATTTTCTGGATCATTTTTTAATGATGAGATACAAGGAAGCTAAATACATCAGATCAAATCGAAAGCTGTCGTTGCGTTGCACCAATATTAAATGACAGTTAGCAAAACATTTTCAGCTAACTGGTAATTTGACTGCAGTTAACTCCATGTGGTACAAAGGAGGGTATGCAAAAATGATGATAAGAAAAACATGCAAGTGTAGGGTTAAGAAGAACCTGGACTCGTTGATTCACATTAGAGGCTAATTGTGCTGTATAATGATCTTACATACATGCTAGTAGAAGTTTTTCATTAACTCATTTAAATTCTCATCCTTTTTCAGCTTTAAACTGATTATAGTTAAAGTATAGTGTCTAATGTCAGTTTGTACTGGCATAATATCTATCAGCAGAAAATACTTCTATTGGAGCACAGAAAATGAGATATGACCCTGCTTGAAAGACTCTGAATGGGAAGTGGGATACAAGCTGCCTTGTTCTAGCTTCCTCAGTACCCTTAAAAATTTTTCAAAATAAAATATTCCTGATGCTGCAATGGCTACCATCAAGTACTGGTAACGTACTTTATCACAAATTTCAAAACTGAGGTTTGTTTCATAATTTTGTTTGAATGGAAGAGGAGTTTTTCCAAGTTACTTGCTTCATTGAAAAAGATAGTTTTCAACAAGATAAACTTGAGGCAGTCCATAAAATCAAGAGATAGTTGTTACAGGTTTTACATGATGCTTCATAGTATTAAACTTCCAGGTTGTAACTTGTGTTTACTTTCTGACACAAACTGACAGTTACGTTAAGATTTCTGGCCACTGGGGTAACTTTTCAGTCATTGGTCTTTGCAACAAGAGTTGCAGCAAATACATTATTTATAATAAATAACATTGACACTGCAGATAATACTTTATTAAATCAAGAAAAAAAGATGAAAAAGAGTTTTGGAATGAGATGGACGCATACCTGGCAGCTTCCTCTTTGCAGCGCATGATGTTATCAATTAAACTACAGCTTCAGCACAACTGGACTGGTCTCTGTATTGTTATATACTTTGTAAAGACTGTGTCTACAACTGTCATTACTTGATATTTAACAGTCCTGAATTGTATCAGAATGGTGCACTTTTGATAAGTCATCATTGTGCCATAGCATTGAAATTCACTGTACCAGTTACTTCAGGAAATCCATCTAGCACACTGAAACCATCCAGCATGGAGTGTATTTCCACTCAAGAATAAAACTAAACGTATTGTGGAGACACTGCTGCTATGATCCCCGATACATCACTGATGATTCTTTTGTGCTGCTGTTCTATGTACATTAGAACTGTCACCAATAACTATTTTAAGTGCACAAGTTGCAATGCTCTTAATGTCATTAGAACTCTGCTCATTGGGAAGACAGGGTTATTCAAATACGTAGGAAATTTCAACTTCTGGTTGATTTGACCTAATAACCAATACACTGTTTCTTTTGAAGGATGGAAACTCTCGTGAAATTTCCCGTCCCTGTAATCTTCAAAAGGATTTTCCCTTTCCACAAGTACACCAATATGTTTGTGGTGACAATTTACATACTGAGGACACAACATTTTTCATCTTCTACACTATCTAAAACATCAAAATGCACCATCATATTGCTGTGATATGTGTCTACTTTATTTTAACCATGATCAGTTGAAGATAAATGAGTATCCGACCTCGGACAACTTTAACTGTGATCAACTCCTTTATTTAACTTTAACCGAGGTTGGTGCAGTTGACCATGGTTAAATGCCAACTTAATGGTGGTTAACTTTTATTTGACGTTAGTGCAATCAGTCCAAAGTATTTAGAACTATTACTTTTAGTGGGATTGTTGGAAGTTATCACATCAAATTCATACTTTTACTAGAAAATCAGCTTTGGTGTTAGTGTAATGGACTCTACTTCATATATGTCCTTTGTCTTTTCAGTTTGTAGTCGTTCATGTTGAGCTTTACACTAATTCTGCATGAAAATAAAGTGCTAAATTTAATTTCAAACCTCAACTGCTTTTTATTTAAGGCTCAAATTGCAAAAGCAAGTTTTTGGAACCTTCAATATTCTGTAAATGTTTGCACTTGCCTCCATTACTTGACACTGCTGAAACTGCATTTCATAGAGCAAGGGTACCAAGATTATTTCCTATCAAGAGCATGACAACCAAACAAGCCTACATTATATAGGAATTATTGAAGTCACAGTATTTACTGTAACAGAAATGCTAAATATAAATGGGATAAAAAGTCTACTCACCAAGCAACGGTAGGAGAACACTCACTCAAAAAGGTTTAACTTCTTGTAAGAAGGTGCCACTAGCTCCAAAATCTTATAAAAGTTAAACCTTTTTGTGTGTGTGTTCTCCTGCCGCCGCTTGGTGAGTAGATTTTTTGTCTATCCATTTACATTATATTGTCAGTAACTAATTATTTTCATTGTTAAATGTACAGTTCAGTAGGAGAGAAAACATAATTTCTATAAGAACATGTGATATTTTGCAGTGAATTTAAAGTCTGTACACCAGAGCCCATCATGGGAAAATCACCCCTTTTGTGGCTTATTTCCCATCAACCTTGTGAGCATCTATGGATAAATCCAAACTATCAGAATTTTGAGCAGTTTAAGACTGAATCTCTTCAGCAATTCTGTTATTGTCTTTAAACTCCTCTTCAGTAATCTGAAAATAGTGAGTATATTCTTTGCACTGATATGTTGCGAAGTTATGATATTTCACGAGAGAAAGATCATATAAGAATAAAATTGCTGTTATAACAGAAGAATTACTGGTGTGTGCTCCATGTAGAATAATCTTTCTGTAGTACTTGTTGTGATGTTAGACACCTTAGTGGTACTACCTGGTCTTCACACAGGGGATTTAATTCAATGTTTATTTATTACGTGTGAGTGACAACTATCTATTGGGAGTCATACATCTATAAAACTTTGATTATGAACTTACCAGTCCATTTCAAGTAACTGCAGAAAGAAATCAAGTGAGATGATTTAATTCATAAGTCAGCTGAATCAAGTTGAAAAAACCGTATTACTGAGTGATAACAGAGAACACAGGCTGCTGAATTTGAAGCACCACAGTAGTGTGATGAAGAAAAGACAGTCACCAATTTGCCATTTTGTTCAATCTGAAAATTGATGATAGATGTTTAATTTTTAGGATGAATTAGTGTGCGATAAGTAGGAGATATTTTCTTAAGTGAAAATTATTCTTTACATTCAACATCTCTGAAATTCATTCTCATAAAGAAAAATCTTTCACTAGGGTAACTGCTTTGCAAAACAAAATACTGACAAATGAAAAACTTTGCAAGGATTCATAAGTTGAGGCTGCAAAATTCTTAACTGTGTTAATATATCAACAAAAATAACCAATGTTTGAAAATATAATATGGATAGATAAAAAATGTACTCACCAAGTGGTGGAAGGAGAGATCATAAAAAAGATATGGAAACACGTGAGCTTTCAGAGTGTAACATTACAGGACATATTGGGACATATTGAAGTATTCGATACTGTAGACTTTTAGGGGATGTCGATACAGATTTGCAAAATGTAAAGGGAAACTTTGGTGATGTTTAAATATTGTACTGTGTCAATATTAGGACATTTTGCACAGAAAGAACAAAAATAGAATTAATGTAAATATATATTAGTGTTAGTAACCTAGTTTCATTCAATTTTGTAATTATATTTCATTTTGTAAAAGAAAGACTCACTGTTTGCTGTAGCTCTGATTAATTGTATAAATTATCAGTTTTGAGCTAAATTATTTCGTATAATATGGACAAGATACTTTTAAAAACTCACCAGCTAAAGAGAAAGTCTCTAAATGAACGTTTAATGCACACTTCTGGAACTTTCTATGGAGAAATTCTATATTATGATCGCAAAAATACGAAAACTTGTGAAAACTGTTTCATAACCTAATTTCGAAAGACGATTTGTATCAAGAAATATTGCTAAAAAGATTTATTTACGTTTTGAAACACGATTTAAATCATTTTACATATAAATAGTTGTTCTAAATCACTCAAGAAATATCCAGAATCAAATGTCAAGATATTTCTGGAAACATCGGTACAAATCTGGTGAAGGTTATCCAGAAGCTGGTTGAAAAATGTTATAAAATCTATTTGGGAATTATGCTTGTAAGAATTTATATGTACTGATCCTTTTACTTACTTTAATCTGTACTAAAATTCTGTAATGTCTAATTTAGTTTTAAGTCGTGAATTGCTATTGTATTGTAAACAAAACATTGTCAAAGACTCTCATTGTTTGGAAAGATATTAATACACCTAGGAGTTGTCAGTTGCCAGTTCGGATGTGCAGTACGGTTGGCTCGGAGAGTCAGTTGTTGAGTCTGTGAAGTCTGTCAGTTCTGTTTGTAAATAAACGTCTGTAATGAAGAATTACTTGTTGTCGTCAATATGAACTCAAGACCTTTTGCACGAAGCAGACACCTCCTAATGCAACGTTTTAATTTGGTTGAGGAAGCTGGAATGTTATAATTTGGTGTTGAGGAGCTGAAATGTTATAATTTGGTTGAGGAAGCTGGGATGTTATAAGAGCCAGTGGCTCCTTTTACTGGAAGAAGTGTCAAAGGGAAAGGAATCAGTATGAAGGAAGAGGACTAATGAGGTTCAGGAAATGCGAAGAGTCAGCCAGAAACCTGGATCAGGGGGACTTACTGGATAGGATTAGAAGGAAAGACTGATGCAGTATAAAAATCCTAGACTGAGACAGATAAACATTAAAGTCTGCTACACACACATCAGCGATGTCACAGTACCCACGACTGCACTGGCTGTGATGCCAGAGTGACATAAATTCCTAGTGGTCAGTGTTTCTTTGGTGTGTGGCAGTGCACTTGAGCAGCTGCATGGCGAAGTTCTCAGGCTATGATCTCATGTTGATTACTGTGATTTTGGATGAAGAACGGGAAAAACAAGTGAGAAATGGAAGTGGTTTTATAAGGGGTGGAAAAATAAAGCAACAGAAGGAGAATTTGCCACTCAGTAAAGTGAATTAATGTACAGGGTGACAATTATTGACCTGTATGAAATGAATGGTTTGCATTAGGATGTTCAAACTGCACGGTTAGCTGAGGGGCATGATGGGAATTAGTATGCACATGTGCACATGAAGCCCACTGTCATTTGGATGGGTTCATCAATAAGCAAACTTGGTGCCTTTGGGGGACTGAGAATCTGTATTTCATGACTGAGAAGTCTCTTCACCCTCAATGGTTGACTGGCGCACAATGTCCAGTCATGGAATAATTTGTGTGATATTTCTCAATGGCATGATGACTACTAAACTGTACATGAAAGTTTTGGAAGATAATTTCACCCCCATTATCCAGAGTGACCTTGATTTCAACAAAACATGGTTCACGCAAGACAGAACTTGACCCCATCAAAGCAGGAGAGTGTTTGATGTCCTGGAGGAGCACTTTGGTGTCTGCATTCTGGCTTTGGAATACCCAAAGGCCACTGGCATGGGCCTTGATTGGCTGCCACATTCTCTGGATCTGAACACATGTGCCTTCTTTTTTCAGACTACATTAAAGGTGAGGTGTACAGCAATAACCCCAAAATAATTTCTAAGCTGAAAGCAGCCATTCAGGAGCTCACTGACAGCATCGATGTTCCAACACTTATGCAGGTTATGCAGAATTTCACTATTTGTCTGTGACACATCATCGCCAATGATGGCAGGCATGTCAAACATGTAATAACCTAAATCCAAATATCTGTAATGATGTTTACATATTGAATAAAGTGTGTGTATGCCATAGTTTGTAACTAATTTACATTTCTTTTTTATATAGTTCAATAATAGTCACCCTGTACAATGGAACAAAGTTTTATGAATATTTCAGAATGTCAGAAAATACATTCAACTTACAGTTGAACAAGTTGGAAGTTCATCTGAAAAAGTAAAACACACACTGGAGAAAAGCCATCACACCAATACAATGGATCACCATTTGCCTGATGTTAGTTGTATATAACATAATTAACACACACTTCAGCAGTTTATTGGGAATTAAATACTAGGGGCATTTAATAAGCAATGTAACACACAAGCAGATTGGTTTTATTCAGAATTTCAATACACCATTTTATTCCTCGCTCTTATGACTACAACCCACCCCCCCCCCCCCCCCAAAAAAAAAAAAATCCCATTTTTTCTTCAACATTACCTCCTTTCAGTGCAACAGCCTTAAGCCAGTTTACTGGGAGAATCTGTATGTCTGCATGGTACCACTGTACTGGTTAACATCAGAGCCAGTGTCTTGATGCATCAATAACCTCCCCATCACTGACATACTGCTTCCCATGGACTACATCCTTCATTGGGCCAGAAAGGTGGGTATTGGAAGGTGCAATATTAGGGTTGTAGGGTGAATGAGGAAGAACAATCAAGTGAAATTTTGTGAGCGATTCTAAGGTATGCAGACTTATGTGAGGCCTAATGTTGTCATTGGAGAATGAGAAGTTCTTCTGTATTTTTGTGATTACAAACATACCGAAGTTGTTTCTTTGATTTCCTCGGGCTGTTGTGGTACACATGAGATTGGACAGGTTTGCATGAGCATTTTGTGATGATGACAGACAGCTTGCCCAATGACTCATAGTGTTTTTGTTCACTACAGGTCTCTATAGACACTCTGCAAGTACCTATGAATATCTGTGGTGCCTATGAATATCTGTGGTGCTCTGGTTTTCCACCAAAGAAACTCAATGACAGTTCTGTGCTTGGAATGCACCTCCATTACAGAGACCATTTTGTAGGCTACAAATAGTGCCACCACCTGTTGGAACTTTAGGGGCTAAAGTGGGAATGTTCCATGATGTCGCACAGCAAATACATTTTTTCATCCAAAACTGGATGAGGGAAAAAAGTGTTGTATTACTTATTGAATGTCCCTCGTACATGAAATCAACATTCATCATTTTTGGCTTCTGTTGTATAGTCTTAAATGTTTTCTTCTGGTTAGTGTGATACTGATTCATTACCGCTAAGACCACTTGTGAAATTGTTGTTTGTTACATCCCTATTGTCTACCTTTTTTCAGATACTTGACTGTTGGAGATGTGCTGAATATGATATCATTTAGCTGTCACAAGTACACAGTATGGTTGATAAGACCATATGGGAAACCTGCAAGATAATTACAGACAATGATGAATCAATTGATGCCTGCTCTGACAGAAGAAATGTGGAAGGACATTGCTAATGCTTTTTATAAAATGTGGCATTTTTCTGAACTTCATAGGAGCTATGGATGGGAAACACATATGTAATATGGCTCCTTCAAAAACTGGATCACTATTGTTCAATTGCAAACAGACATTCTCTATAACTTTGTTGCCTATTGTAGGTGCTCAGTGTACTTACATTTCTATTGATGTCAGGGCACATGGAAAGATAATGTTACAGTTATAGCTAACACTCTCAGACAATAGTCTTAGTCTTTTACCTAGCTGGTTGCATTTGTTGATGTAAAATCAGAAATATACATTTAATTATTTACCAGCTGTTTTTATTTCTGCTCCTGTTTCATTCCAGAGTGTATTACTCAGCTTGGTGTCCATGTATTTGGGATTGGAAAGGGCATAAACATAAAACACAGGATAGTTGCACATTATCTCAATAACGTTTTCATCATTCTTATTTATGGAGATGAACTACTGCATAACAACACAACAACCTAATGATCTCACGACTGTGAAGCAAGCAAAAGGAAAAGAGTGGACACTGCCCTTCAAATACCGATATAACAAGATGGTCATGGCACTGTCATGTCACTGTTTGTGTGAAGTGGTCTTAAGGTGATCTTGCAAGGAAAAAGTTCTATATTTAGGTATAATCAGGATTATACTATTAAAAAACTAACTTGATAGAAAGTAAATATGAGTGTTTAATATGGTTATTTAAAGGAGGAATTTTGCACATATTACACAAAATGGTTTTCTGAGTTCTTTGTGTATTTGCTTTGTAAAAGAATATTCCAGATTCACAATCATATGACAAGATGTAACCTCCAAACCATTGCATGAAACATATGGTACAGTATCTTTACACAAGAGGAGGTACTGATTAGCAGATAAACATATAAACATGGTGCTGAAATATGTAGCTCAATTTTCAAACTTGTATTTTTTGTTATAGCACACATGTATGAGGAATGCTCATATAGTTTCCATTATCAACTCAAAAAAATAAAGTTGCATAATTAATTTTTGGTTTATTTGTGGGTGCACATTTAAAGTCTTGCTATGCTTTGAAATCCCTGATCCAAAGTGCTCTAGCACACTGCTAGAGCAACCAAAACAAAACTGCAGTTGTTGTTGTTATTGTTGTTGTTGTGGTCTTCAGTCCTGAGACTGGTTTGATGCAGCTCTCCATGCTACTCTATCCTGTGCAAGCTTCTTCATCTCCCAGTACCTACTGCAACCTACATCCTTCTGAATCTGCTTAGTGTATTCATCTCTTGGTCTCCCTCTACGATTTTAACCCTCCACACTGCCCTCCAATATTAAATTGGTGATCCCTTGATGCCTCAGAACATGTCCTACCAACCAATCCCTTCTTCTTGTCAAGTTGTGCCACAAACTTCTCTTCTCTGCAATCCTATTCAATACTTCCTCATTAGTTATGTGATCTACCCATCTAATCTTCAGCATTCTTCTATAGCACCACATTTCGAAAGCTTCTATTCTCTTCTTGTCCTAACTATTTATTGTCCATGTTTCACTTCCATACATGGCTACACTCCATACAAATTCTTTCAGAAATGACTTCCTGACACTTAAATCTATATTCAATGTTAACAAATTTCTCTTCTTCAGAAACGCTTTCCTTGCCATTGCCATTTTATATCCTCTCTACTTCGACCATCATCAGTTATTTTGCTCCCCAAATAGCAAAACTCCTTTACTACTTTAAGTGTTTCATTTCGTAATCTAATTCCCTCAGCATCACCCGACTTAATTTGACTACATTCCATTATCCTCGTTTTGCTTTTGTTGATGTTCATCTTATATACTCCTCTCAAGACATTGTCCATTCCATTCAACTGCTCTTCCAAGTCCCTTGCTGTCTCTGATAGAATGACAATGTCATCGGCGAACCTCAAAGTTATTATTTCTTCTCCATGGATTTTAATACCTACTCCGAAATTTTCTCTTGTTTCCTTTATTGCTTGCTCAATATACAGATTGAATAACATCGGGGAGAGGCTACAACCCTGTCTCAATCCCTTCCCAACCACTGCCTCCCTTTCATGCCCCTCGACTCTTATAACTGCCATCTGGTTTCTGCACGAATTGTAAATAGCCTTTCGCTCCCTGTATTTTACCCATGCCACCTTTAGAATTTGAAAGAGAGTATTCCAGTCAACATTGTCAAAAGCTTTCTCTAAGTCTACAAATGCTAGAAACGTAGGTTTTGCCTTTTCTTAATCCGTTTTCTAAGATAAGTCGTAGGGTCAGTATTGCCTCATGTGTATCAACATTTCTGCGGAATGCAAACTGATCTTCACCGAGGTCGGCGTCTACTAGTTTTTCTATTCATCTGTAAAGAATTCCCGTTAGTATTTTTCAGCTGTGACTTATTAAACTGGTAGTTCGGTAATTTTCACATCTGTCAACACCTGCTTTCTTTGGGATTGGAATTATTATATTCTTCTAGAAGTCTGAGGATATTTCGCCTGTCTCATACACCGGATGGTTGAGTTTTGTTAGGACTTGCTCTCCCAAGGCTGTCAGTATTCTAATGGAATGTTGTCTACTCCCGGGGCCTTGTTTCGACTCAGGTCTCTCAGTGCTCTGTCAAACTCTTCACGCAGTATCTTATCTCCCATTTCATCTTCATCTACATCCTCTTCCATTTCCATAATATTGTCCTCAAGTACATCGCCCTTGTATAGACCCTCTATATACTCCTTCCACCTTTCTGCTTTCGCTTCTTTGCTTAGAACTGGGTTTCCATCTGACCTCTTGATGTTCATACAAGTAGTTCTCTTATCTCCAAAGATCTCTTTAATTTTCCTGTAGGCAGTATCTATCTTACCCCTAGTGAGATAAGCATCTACATTCTTACATTTGTCCTCTAGCCATCCCTGCTTAGCCATTTTGCACTTCCTGTTGATCTCATTTTTGAGACGTTTGTATTCCTTTTTGCCTGCTTCATTTATTGCATTTTTATATTTCCTCCTTTCATCAGTTAAATTCAGTATTTCTTCTGTTACCTAAGGATTTCTACTAGCCCTCGTCTTTTTACCTACTTTATCCTCTGCTGCCTTCACTACCTCATCCCTCAAAGCTACCCTTTCTTCTTCTACTGTATTTATTTCACCCATTCCTAACAATTGTTCCCTTATGCTCTCCCTGAAACTCTGTACAACCTCTGGTTCTTTCAGTTTATCCAGGTCCCATCTCCTTAATATCCCACCTTTTTGCAGTTTCTTCAGTTTTAGTATACAGGTCATATCCAATAGCTTGTGGTCAGAGTCCACATCTGCCCCTGGAAATGTCCTACAATTTAAAACCTGGTTCCTAAATCTCTGCCTTACCATTATATAATCTATCTGATACCTTTTAGTATCTCCAGGGTTCTTCCATGTATACAACCTTCTTTCATGATTCTTAAACCAAGTGTTAGCTGTGACTAAGTTGTGCTCTGTGCAAAATTCTACCAAGCGGCTTCCTCTTTCATTTCTTAGCCCCAATCCATATCCACCTACTACGTTTCCTTCTCTCCCTTTTCCTGCACTCGAATTACAGTCACCCATGACTATTAAATTTTCATCTCCCTTCACTATCTGAATAATTTCTTTTATTTCATCATGCAGTTCTTCAATTTCTTCATCGTCTGCAGAGCTAGTTGGCATATAAACTTGTACTACTGTAGTAGGTGTGGGCTTCGTATCTATCTATGCTGTTTGTAGTAGCTTACCCGCATTCCTATTTTCCTATTCATTATTAAACCCACTCCTGCATTACCCCTATTTGATTTTGTGTTTATAACCCTGTAGTCACCTGACCAGAGATCTTGTTCCTCCTGCCACCAGACTTCACTAATTCCCACTATATCTAACTTTAACCTGTCCATTTCCCTTTTTAAATTTTCTAACCTACCTGCCCGATTAAGGGATCTGACATTCCACGCTCCGATTTGTAGAACGCCAGTTTTCTTTCTCCTGATAACGACATCCTCTTGAGTAGTCCCCGCCCGGAGGTCCGAATGGGGGACTATTTTACCTCCGGAATATTTTACCCAAGAGGACGCCATCATCATTTAATCATACAGTAAAGCTGCATCCCCTCGGGAAAAATTACGGCCGTAGTTTCCCCTTGCTTTCAGCCGTTCGCAGTACCAGCACAGCAAGGCCGTTTTGGTTATTGTTACAAGGCCAGATCAGTCAATCATCCAGACTGTTGCCCTTGCAACTATTGAAAAGGCTGCTGCCCCTCTTCAGGAACCACACGTTTGTCTGGCCTCTCAACAGATACCCCTCTGTTGTGGTTGTACCTACGGTACGGCTATCTGTATCACTGAGGCACGCAAGCCTCCCCACCAACGGCAAGGTCCATGGTTCGGGGGGGGGGGGGGGGGGGTACTGTGTAGTAATCCATTTTCTGGGAAAAATGCTGAATTGGAAGTGGATGGCAACAATGCACCATTATACACTGAAGAGCCAAAGAAACTGGAACACCTGCCTAATATCATGTAGGGTCCCCACGAGCATGCAGAAATGCTGCAACATTACGTGGTTTGGATTCAACTAATGTCTGAATTAGTGCTGGAGGGAATTGGTACCATGAAGCCTGCAGGGTTGTCTATAAATCTGTAAGAGTACGAGGTGGGTGGAGATTTGTTCTGAACAGCACATTTCAAGGCATCCCAGATATGATCAATAATGTTCATGTCTGTCATGTTCAGTGCTCAATGGAAGTGTTTAAACTCAGAAGAGTTTTCCTGGAGCCATTCTTTAGCAGTTATGAATGTGTGGGGTGTCGCTTTGTACTGCAGGAATTGCCGAAGTTCGTCAGAATGCATAATGAACAAGAATGGATGCAAATGATCAGACAGGATGCTTATACACATGTCACCTGTCAAAGTGGTATCTAGATGTATCAGGGATCCCATATAACTCCAACTGCACACGCCCCACACCATTACAGAGCCTCCATCAGCTTGAAAAACCCCTGCTGACACGCAGGGTCCATGAATTCCTGAGGCTGTCTCCATACCCGCACATGTCCAACTGCTCGATACAATTGGAAACGTGACTTGTGTGACCAGGCAACATGTTTCCGGTCATCAACAGTTCAATGTTGGTTTTGACGGGCCCATGCAAGGTGTAAAGCTTTCTGTCAGCAGTCATCAAAGGCACACAAGTGGGCCTTCGGCTCCTAAAGCGCATATCAATCATGTTTCATTGAATGGCTCATAAGCTTTCACTTGTTGATGGCTCAGCATTGAAATCTGCAACAATTTGCAGATGGGTTGCAGTTCTGTCATGCTGAACGATTCTCTTCAGTGTTGTGGGTCCTTTTCTTGCAGGATCTATTCCAGCCCAGCAATGTCAGAGATTAGATGTTTTACTAGGCTCCTCATATTCGCAGTATACTCATGAAATGGTCATATGGGAAAGTCTCTGCTTCATCACTATCTTGGAGATGCTGTGTCCCATTGCTCACGCACCGACTATAACACCACATTCAAACTCACTTAAATATTGATAACTAGCCATTGTAGCAGGAGTAACAGATCAACAGACCTAATGACTGTGCCAGACACTTGTTGTTTTATATAGGTGTTATGGTTTTCAATGCAGTAGGTTGTCTAAGTGAAAATCATTCATGGATCAGTCTTCAACATCTTGCATAACATTATGAATATGGCAAAGGTCACCATCCACTGGATTCTGTGAATCTCAGATCCAGTCAAAAATCCTTTCGAATCAAGGCAGTAGCAGACATGTTGTAGCTGTTTCCAGCAAATCCACATTATTTCTATAGCCAACTTACAACCACAGATGTTGGGAGTAACACTGTGGCCACAAGACTAAAGAGAAAAACAATCAGTGGAGACGTATGAATTCACCAACTTATAAAGAGACATACTTGCAACAATCACGAGGCAAGATTATTTTTGGGGCTGCCATGGTGTGATGTTAGTAAATTACACTCAAAAGGGGCAAACCATTATAGGAATATGCTGCTGAAGTCTCCTGATGAGATTATGGGCAGCTGTCAAGATGAAGCATTGTAGGAAGCTGTGCTAGTGGCCTTTTTGCTCCAAGAACAACGCCACAGCTTATTTTCCTTGAGCTATCAGAGTTTGCCTCAACTCCTGTATCATCCTGACATGAATCTAAGTCACTTCTTCCTCTCTTCTGGAATGAGCAAATCATTGTATGATAGTCATTTCAGAAATGATGATGAAGTTATTGTAGTGCCTTGCACTGAAGGGAGAATAAAGGGATCAGATTTCAAAAATTTATTTATCAAAAAGTGTAAAGGGTGGAATCACAACTCCAATGTTCTTTGACAGAGAAAAATTCAGATTTCAAGATTCTCATAGTTGCATATGTAATGCAAGCACCATTTTCTATGCAACAAAATGAAAATGTTAGCTCATACTTTGCCACATATAAATCAGCTGGTCTCTAGTTATCAAATTCACAGCTTGAACAATTGTGCATCAAAGACTCTCATTGTTTGGAAAGATATTAATACACCTAGGAGTTGTCAGTTGCCAGTTCGGATGTGCAGTACGGTTGGCTCGGAGAGTCAGTTGTTGAGTCTGTGAAGTCTGTCAGTTCTGTTTGTAAATAAACGTCTGTAATGAAGAATTACTTGTTGTCGTCAATATGAACTCAAGACCTTTTGCACGAAGCAGACACCTCCTAATGCAACGTTTTAATTTGGTTGAGGAAGCTGGAATGTTATAATTTGGTGTTGAGGAGCTGAAATGTTATAATTTGGTTGAGGAAGCTGGGATGTTATAAGAGCCAGTGGCTCCTTTTACTGGAAGAAGTGTCAAAGGGAAAGGAATCAGTATGAAGGAAGAGGACTAATGAGGTTCAGGAAATGCGAAGAGTCAGCCAGAAACCTGGATCAGGGGGACTTACTGGATAGGATTAGAAGGAAAGACTGATGCAGTATAAAAATCCTAGACTGAGACAGATAAACATTAAAGTCTGCTACACACACATCAGCGATGTCACAGTACCCACGACTGCACTGGCTGTGATGCCAGAGTGACATAAATTCCTAGTGGTCAGTGTTTCTTTGGTGTGTGGCAGTGCACTTGAGCAGCTGCATGGCGAAGTTCTCAGGCTATGATCTCATGTTGATTACTGTGATTTTGGATGAAGAACGGGAAAAACAAGTGAGAAATGGAAGTGGTTTTATAAGGGGTGGAAAAATAAAGCAACAGAAGGAGAATTTGCCACTCAGTAAAGTGAATTAATGTACAGGGTGACAATTATTGACCTGTATGAAATGAATGGTTTGCATTAGGATGTTCAAACTGCACGGTTAGCTGAGGGGCATGATGGGAATTAGTATGCACATGTGCACATGAAGCCCACTGTCATTTGGATGGGTTCATCAATAAGCAAACTTGGTGCCTTTGGGGGACTGAGAATCTGTATTTCATGACTGAGAAGTCTCTTCACCCTCAATGGTTGACTGGCGCACAATGTCCAGTCATGGAATAATTTGTGTGATATTTCTCAATGGCATGATGACTACTAAACTGTACATGAAAGTTTTGGAAGATAATTTCACCCCCATTATCCAGAGTGACCTTGATTTCAACAAAACATGGTTCACGCAAGACAGAACTTGACCCCATCAAAGCAGGAGAGTGTTTGATGTCCTGGAGGAGCACTTTGGTGTCTGCATTCTGGCTTTGGAATACCCAAAGGCCACTGGCATGGGCCTTGATTGGCTGCCACATTCTCTGGATCTGAACACATGTGCCTTCTTTTTTCAGACTACATTAAAGGTGAGGTGTACAGCAATAACCCCAAAATAATTTCTAAGCTGAAAGCAGCCATTCAGGAGCTCACTGACAGCATCGATGTTCCAACACTTATGCAGGTTATGCAGAATTTCACTATTTGTCTGTGACACATCATCGCCAATGATGGCAGGCATGTCAAACATGTAATAACCTAAATCCAAATATCTGTAATGATGTTTACATATTGAATAAAGTGTGTGTATGCCATAGTTTGTAACTAATTTACATTTCTTTTTTATATAGTTCAATAATAGTCACCCTGTACAATGGAACAAAGTTTTATGAATATTTCAGAATGTCAGAAAATACATTCAACTTACAGTTGAACAAGTTGGAAGTTCATCTGAAAAAGTAAAACACACACTGGAGAAAAGCCATCACACCAATACAATGGATCACCATTTGCCTGATGTTAGTTGTATATAACATAATTAACACACACTTCAGCAGTTTATTGGGAATTAAATACTAGGGGCATTTAATAAGCAATGTAACACACAAGCAGATTGGTTTTATTCAGAATTTCAATACACCATTTTATTCCTCGCTCTTATGACTACAACCCCCCCCCCCCCCCCCCCAAAAAAAAAAATCCCATTTTTTCTTCAACATTACCTCCTTTCAGTGCAACAGCCTTAAGCCAGTTTACTGGGAGAATCTGTATGTCTGCATGGTACCACTGTACTGGTTAACATCAGAGCCAGTGTCTTGATGCATCAATAACCTCCCCATCACTGACATACTGCTTCCCATGGACTACATCCTTCATTGGGCCAGAAAGGTGGGTATTGGAAGGTGCAATATTAGGGTTGTAGGGTGAATGAGGAAGAACAATCAAGTGAAATTTTGTGAGCGATTCTAAGGTATGCAGACTTATGTGAGGCCTAATGTTGTCATTGGAGAATGAGAAGTTCTTCTGTATTTTTGTGATTACAAACATACCGAAGTTGTTTCTTTGATTTCCTCGGGCTGTTGTGGTACACATGAGATTGGACAGGTTTGCATGAGCATTTTGTGATGATGACAGACAGCTTGCCCAATGACTCATAGTGTTTTTGTTCACTACAGGTCTCTATAGACACTCTGCAAGTACCTATGAATATCTGTGGTGCCTATGAATATCTGTGGTGCTCTGGTTTTCCACCAAAGAAACTCAATGACAGTTCTGTGCTTGGAATGCACCTCCATTACAGAGACCATTTTGTAGGCTACAAATAGTGCCACCACCTGTTGGAACTTTAGGGGCTAAAGTGGGAATGTTCCATGATGTCGCACAGCAAATACATTTTTTCATCCAAAACTGGATGAGGGAAAAAAGTGTTGTATTACTTATTGAATGTCCCTCGTACATGAAATCAACATTCATCATTTTTGGCTTCTGTTGTATAGTCTTAAATGTTTTCTTCTGGTTAGTGTGATACTGATTCATTACCGCTAAGACCACTTGTGAAATTGTTGTTTGTTACATCCCTATTGTCTACCTTTTTTCAGATACTTGACTGTTGGAGATGTGCTGAATATGATATCATTTAGCTGTCACAAGTACACAGTATGGTTGATAAGACCATATGGGAAACCTGCAAGATAATTACAGACAATGATGAATCAATTGATGCCTGCTCTGACAGAAGAAATGTGGAAGGACATTGCTAATGCTTTTTATAAAATGTGGCATTTTTCTGAACTTCATAGGAGCTATGGATGGGAAACACATATGTAATATGGCTCCTTCAAAAACTGGATCACTATTGTTCAATTGCAAACAGACATTCTCTATAACTTTGTTGCCTATTGTAGGTGCTCAGTGTACTTACATTTCTATTGATGTCAGGGCACATGGAAAGATAATGTTACAGTTATAGCTAACACTCTCAGACAATAGTCTTAGTCTTTTACCTAGCTGGTTGCATTTGTTGATGTAAAATCAGAAATATACATTTAATTATTTACCAGCTGTTTTTATTTCTGCTCCTGTTTCATTCCAGAGTGTATTACTCAGCTTGGTGTCCATGTATTTGGGATTGGAAAGGGCATAAACATAAAACACAGGATAGTTGCACATTATCTCAATAACGTTTTCATCATTCTTATTTATGGAGATGAACTACTGCATAACAACACAACAACCTAATGATCTCACGACTGTGAAGCAAGCAAAAGGAAAAGAGTGGACACTGCCCTTCAAATACCGATATAACAAGATGGTCATGGCACTGTCATGTCACTGTTTGTGTGAAGTGGTCTTAAGGTGATCTTGCAAGGAAAAAGTTCTATATTTAGGTATAATCAGGATTATACTATTAAAAAACTAACTTGATAGAAAGTAAATATGAGTGTTTAATATGGTTATTTAAAGGAGGAATTTTGCACATATTACACAAAATGGTTTTCTGAGTTCTTTGTGTATTTGCTTTGTAAAAGAATATTCCAGATTCACAATCATATGACAAGATGTAACCTCCAAACCATTGCATGAAACATATGGTACAGTATCTTTACACAAGAGGAGGTACTGATTAGCAGATAAACATATAAACATGGTGCTGAAATATGTAGCTCAATTTTCAAACTTGTATTTTTTGTTATAGCACACATGTATGAGGAATGCTCATATAGTTTCCATTATCAACTCAAAAAAATAAAGTTGCATAATTAATTTTTGGTTTATTTGTGGGTGCACATTTAAAGTCTTGCTATGCTTTGAAATCCCTGATCCAAAGTGCTCTAGCACACTGCTAGAGCAACCAAAACAAAACTGCAGTTGTTGTTGTTATTGTTGTTGTTGTGGTCTTCAGTCCTGAGACTGGTTTGATGCAGCTCTCCATGCTACTCTATCCTGTGCAAGCTTCTTCATCTCCCAGTACCTACTGCAACCTACATCCTTCTGAATCTGCTTAGTGTATTCATCTCTTGGTCTCCCTCTACGATTTTAACCCTCCACACTGCCCTCCAATATTAAATTGGTGATCCCTTGATGCCTCAGAACATGTCCTACCAACCAATCCCTTCTTCTTGTCAAGTTGTGCCACAAACTTCTCTTCTCTGCAATCCTATTCAATACTTCCTCATTAGTTATGTGATCTACCCATCTAATCTTCAGCATTCTTCTATAGCACCACATTTCGAAAGCTTCTATTCTCTTCTTGTCCTAACTATTTATTGTCCATGTTTCACTTCCATACATGGCTACACTCCATACAAATTCTTTCAGAAATGACTTCCTGACACTTAAATCTATATTCAATGTTAACAAATTTCTCTTCTTCAGAAACGCTTTCCTTGCCATTGCCATTTTATATCCTCTCTACTTCGACCATCATCAGTTATTTTGCTCCCCAAATAGCAAAACTCCTTTACTACTTTAAGTGTTTCATTTCGTAATCTAATTCCCTCAGCATCACCCGACTTAATTTGACTACATTCCATTATCCTCGTTTTGCTTTTGTTGATGTTCATCTTATATACTCCTCTCAAGACATTGTCCATTCCATTCAACTGCTCTTCCAAGTCCCTTGCTGTCTCTGATAGAATGACAATGTCATCGGCGAACCTCAAAGTTATTATTTCTTCTCCATGGATTTTAATACCTACTCCGAAATTTTCTCTTGTTTCCTTTATTGCTTGCTCAATATACAGATTGAATAACATCGGGGAGAGGCTACAACCCTGTCTCAATCCCTTCCCAACCACTGCCTCCCTTTCATGCCCCTCGACTCTTATAACTGCCATCTGGTTTCTGCACGAATTGTAAATAGCCTTTCGCTCCCTGTATTTTACCCATGCCACCTTTAGAATTTGAAAGAGAGTATTCCAGTCAACATTGTCAAAAGCTTTCTCTAAGTCTACAAATGCTAGAAACGTAGGTTTTGCCTTTTCTTAATCCGTTTTCTAAGATAAGTCGTAGGGTCAGTATTGCCTCATGTGTATCAACATTTCTGCGGAATGCAAACTGATCTTCACCGAGGTCGGCGTCTACTAGTTTTTCTATTCATCTGTAAAGAATTCCCGTTAGTATTTTTCAGCTGTGACTTATTAAACTGGTAGTTCGGTAATTTTCACATCTGTCAACACCTGCTTTCTTTGGGATTGGAATTATTATATTCTTCTAGAAGTCTGAGGATATTTCGCCTGTCTCATACACCGGATGGTTGAGTTTTGTTAGGACTTGCTCTCCCAAGGCTGTCAGTATTCTAATGGAATGTTGTCTACTCCCGGGGCCTTGTTTCGACTCAGGTCTCTCAGTGCTCTGTCAAACTCTTCACGCAGTATCTTATCTCCCATTTCATCTTCATCTACATCCTCTTCCATTTCCATAATATTGTCCTCAAGTACATCGCCCTTGTATAGACCCTCTATATACTCCTTCCACCTTTCTGCTTTCGCTTCTTTGCTTAGAACTGGGTTTCCATCTGACCTCTTGATGTTCATACAAGTAGTTCTCTTATCTCCAAAGATCTCTTTAATTTTCCTGTAGGCAGTATCTATCTTACCCCTAGTGAGATAAGCATCTACATTCTTACATTTGTCCTCTAGCCATCCCTGCTTAGCCATTTTGCACTTCCTGTTGATCTCATTTTTGAGACGTTTGTATTCCTTTTTGCCTGCTTCATTTATTGCATTTTTATATTTCCTCCTTTCATCAGTTAAATTCAGTATTTCTTCTGTTACCTAAGGATTTCTACTAGCCCTCGTCTTTTTACCTACTTTATCCTCTGCTGCCTTCACTACCTCATCCCTCAAAGCTACCCTTTCTTCTTCTACTGTATTTATTTCACCCATTCCTAACAATTGTTCCCTTATGCTCTCCCTGAAACTCTGTACAACCTCTGGTTCTTTCAGTTTATCCAGGTCCCATCTCCTTAATATCCCACCTTTTTGCAGTTTCTTCAGTTTTAGTATACAGGTCATATCCAATAGCTTGTGGTCAGAGTCCACATCTGCCCCTGGAAATGTCCTACAATTTAAAACCTGGTTCCTAAATCTCTGCCTTACCATTATATAATCTATCTGATACCTTTTAGTATCTCCAGGGTTCTTCCATGTATACAACCTTCTTTCATGATTCTTAAACCAAGTGTTAGCTGTGACTAAGTTGTGCTCTGTGCAAAATTCTACCAAGCGGCTTCCTCTTTCATTTCTTAGCCCCAATCCATATCCACCTACTACGTTTCCTTCTCTCCCTTTTCCTGCACTCGAATTACAGTCACCCATGACTATTAAATTTTCATCTCCCTTCACTATCTGAATAATTTCTTTTATTTCATCATGCAGTTCTTCAATTTCTTCATCGTCTGCAGAGCTAGTTGGCATATAAACTTGTACTACTGTAGTAGGTGTGGGCTTCGTATCTATCTATGCTGTTTGTAGTAGCTTACCCGCATTCCTATTTTCCTATTCATTATTAAACCCACTCCTGCATTACCCCTATTTGATTTTGTGTTTATAACCCTGTAGTCACCTGACCAGAGATCTTGTTCCTCCTGCCACCAGACTTCACTAATTCCCACTATATCTAACTTTAACCTGTCCATTTCCCTTTTTAAATTTTCTAACCTACCTGCCCGATTAAGGGATCTGACATTCCACGCTCCGATTTGTAGAACGCCAGTTTTCTTTCTCCTGATAACGACATCCTCTTGAGTAGTCCCCGCCCGGAGGTCCGAATGGGGGACTATTTTACCTCCGGAATATTTTACCCAAGAGGACGCCATCATCATTTAATCATACAGTAAAGCTGCATCCCCTCGGGAAAAATTACGGCCGTAGTTTCCCCTTGCTTTCAGCCGTTCGCAGTACCAGCACAGCAAGGCCGTTTTGGTTATTGTTACAAGGCCAGATCAGTCAATCATCCAGACTGTTGCCCTTGCAACTATTGAAAAGGCTGCTGCCCCTCTTCAGGAACCACACGTTTGTCTGGCCTCTCAACAGATACCCCTCTGTTGTGGTTGTACCTACGGTACGGCTATCTGTATCACTGAGGCACGCAAGCCTCCCCACCAACGGCAAGGTCCATGGTTCGGGGGGGGGGGGGGGTACTGTGTAGTAATCCATTTTCTGGGAAAAATGCTGAATTGGAAGTGGATGGCAACAATGCACCATTATACACTGAAGAGCCAAAGAAACTGGAACACCTGCCTAATATCATGTAGGGTCCCCACGAGCATGCAGAAATGCTGCAACATTACGTGGTTTGGATTCAACTAATGTCTGAATTAGTGCTGGAGGGAATTGGTACCATGAAGCCTGCAGGGTTGTCTATAAATCTGTAAGAGTACGAGGTGGGTGGAGATTTGTTCTGAACAGCACATTTCAAGGCATCCCAGATACGATCAATAATGTTCATGTCTGTCATGTTCAGTGCTCAGTGGAAGTGTTTAAACTCAGAAGAGTTTTCCTGGAGCCATTCTTTAGCAGTTATGAATGTGTGGGGTGTCGCTTTGTACTGCAGGAATTGCCGAAGTTCGTCAGAATGCATAATGAACAAGAATGGATGCAAATGATCAGACAGGATGCTTATACACATGTCACCTGTCAAAGTGGTATCTAGATGTATCAGGGATCCCATATAACTCCAACTGCACACGCCCCACACCATTACAGAGCCTCCATCAGCTTGAAAAACCCCTGCTGACACGCAGGGTCCATGAATTCCTGAGGCTGTCTCCATACCCGCACATGTCCAACTGCTCGATACAATTGGAAACGTGACTTGTGTGACCAGGCAACATGTTTCCGGTCATCAACAGTTCAATGTTGGTTTTGACGGGCCCATGCAAGGTGTAAAGCTTTCTGTCAGCAGTCATCAAAGGCACACAAGTGGGCCTTCGGCTCCTAAAGCGCATATCAATCATGTTTCATTGAATGGCTCACAAGCTTTCACTTGTTGATGGCTCAGCATTGAAATCTGCAACAATTTGCAGATGGGTTGCAGTTCTGTCATGCTGAACGATTCTCTTCAGTGTTGTGGGTCCTTTTCTTGCAGGATCTATTCCAGCCCAGCAATGTCAGAGATTAGATGTTTTACTAGGCTCCTCATATTCGCAGTATACTCATGAAATGGTCATATGGGAAAGTCTCTGCTTCATCACTATCTTGGAGATGCTGTGTCCCATTGCTCACGCACCGACTATAACACCACATTCAAACTCACTTAAATATTGATAACTAGCCATTGTAGCAGGAGTAACAGATCAACAGACCTAATGACTGTGCCAGACACTTGTTGTTTTATATAGGTGTTATGGTTTTCAATGCAGTAGGTTGTCTAAGTGAAAATCATTCATGGATCAGTCTTCAACATCTTGCATAACATTATGAATATGGCAAAGGTCACCATCCACTGGATTCTGTGAATCTCAGATCCAGTCAAAAATCCTTTCGAATCAAGGCAGTAGCAGACATGTTGTAGCTGTTTCCAGCAAATCCACATTATTTCTATAGCCAACTTACAACCACAGATGTTGGGAGTAACACTGTGGCCACAAGACTAAAGAGAAAAACAATCAGTGGAGACGTATGAATTCACCAACTTATAAAGAGACATACTTGCAACAATCACGAGGCAAGATTATTTTTGGGGCTGCCATGGTGTGATGTTAGTAAATTACACTCAAAAGGGGCAAACCATTATAGGAATATGCTGCTGAAGTCTCCTGATGAGATTATGGGCAGCTGTCAAGATGAAGCATTGTAGGAAGCTGTGCTAGTGGCCTTTTTGCTCCAAGAACAACGCCACAGCTTATTTTCCTTGAGCTATCAGAGTTTGCCTCAACTCCTGTATCATCCTGACATGAATCTAAGTCACTTCTTCCTCTCTTCTGGAATGAGCAAATCATTGTATGATAGTCATTTCAGAAATGATGATGAAGTTATTGTAGTGCCTTGCACTGAAGGGAGAATAAAGGGATCAGATTTCAAAAATTTATTTATCAAAAAGTGTAAAGGGTGGAATCACAACTCCAATGTTCTTTGACAGAGAAAAATTCAGATTTCAAGATTCTCATAGTTGCATATGTAATGCAAGCACCATTTTCTATGCAACAAAATGAAAATGTTAGCTCATACTTTGCCACATATAAATCAGCTGGTCTCTAGTTATCAAATTCACAGCTTGAACAATTGTGCATCATAGATCATGAAGAGTAGCAGGCATAGATTGGAAAAAAACAGTCTTTTATGTACCTGCGCAGATAAGAACTGATAACGAAACTACTGTTATCTCCCCTTCCAATCCAACATCTTGGAATGGTGCTATTAATGTAATGTCACCTTCTATGAAGGTGAAGTTCCATGAGTCACTTTGAAGTTGGAGAAACAGCCAGTTTCTAGAAATGTTCTGTATAGATATGAGATTAATGTGACAGTGTTCCCAATTAAAAAAAAAAAAAATGTCCATTAACTGTTTACGGAAATGGCACAGAAGCTGTTAACATTGGGTGGGTCTCTTGCATGTTGAATAACTGTCATAAGATTCTCACTCATGCAAAATCTATCATTAAGGGGCTTAACTGTATGCTAAAGATGAAAAATGGGTTAATCCAAAAAAAAAAGATGATTTAGAAAAGCTCGTCTTCTATGTTCTTTAGAACTCTGCTACAAAATTTTTAGCCTTTGGTGTGGTCATTAGGATGCAATGCTTTGGAATAACTACAGTTTTTATGGTTTTTGATGCAGGCAGTGTTTCAGAACTCACCATATCTTTGGATGAAGTATTTTTAATTCATTATTTATTCATGTCCTAGATATTTTTAGGGCTCCATATGCTGCTTGGATACAACTGACACTTTCATCTATGCTTTTCCATTTGCAGATGAAAACATCTTGCATGTATGTTTGTTGCCATTCATAAATTTATGTACAATGATGTGACTCTGTGTGCAACATTGTCACTAAAATGCACAGTGAAGATTAAATGGGCTCTAAATTTGGTAACTGAAGCACACACAATAATCATTTCTCTGCTGTACCCATTTTCCTACAAATAAGCAACAGTGCCATTGAGGCCCTAATTTAACTTCCATGTGGACTACTCAAAACTTTCAATTTTTTTGTTTATGCGTGTTGAAGTGATATTTATGTTTTTTATTGTTTGAGAGAGGTAAATTCTTGATATCTGCTCATTCATTTTGAATAAGCCTATATACAGAGATGACCTACAATCATCGTCAAATTTCATAATCACAGCTTAATTCTTTCAAGATAATAATTAAAAGTTTATGACTACTGACTACCTTTTGTACAAGCTTTCTCTCTCTCTCTCACTCACTCACTCACTCACTCACTCACTCACTTTCAGATAACCCCTGCACACACACACACACACACACACACACACACACACACACACACACTTACACTCGCACTAGAATCTAACATTCTCAGGCTCAGCTTGTGAATGTACTCTGACATGTAAAAGTTGAGGTGCACATCTCAAGACTTTGTCTGTGTCCCTGTCTGCCCCTCTTGCTTCCTCTAGGTACACAGAGCATTTGTGGTTTATCATACCTTCAAACAGCTTGGCAGCCATGTCAAAATATTTGGCAATATGTACCACAAAGAAATTTTTTCTAATGAAAAAAATGAGGGCTAGACTGGGGAAGTACAGACAGGAAGGGTCTGGTTACTCAAATTCCAGGTTAGAAGGGACCAGCCTGTTATGAATATAAGAAAAGATGAAAATCAAAAGGCAAGGTACCAGGATTAGTAGGATCTTCACCTCAGCCTTATGCCTCTTCCTTCATCATTGTCTCCCATAACATTTGCAATGGATAGGTTGCTCTCAGTCAGGATGTGAGAGACCTGCCCTTTTTCTCTAACCTACCCCAACCTATTCCTCTGTCATTCCTTAGGAAGGGACAAACACTTCCAAAAGGTAAGCTAGTTTTTTTCTAGTTTTGTATGTGTCTGTCAGCTGTATGTAGAATTCTGTCTCATGAAGGTATGTGAGGGCCAGCTAATCTGTTTCATTGTAATTTTATAGTTTAATAGGAGACTTTCCAGTATAATGTAACTGCTTAAGAAATCTGCATTCTGTTCCACTATGCACATGACCTTCCCTCCATGAACCACAGACCTCGCCGTTGGTGGGGAGGCTTGCGTGCCTCAGCGATACAGATAGCCGTACCGTAGGTGCAACCACAACGGAGGGGTATCTGTTGAGAGGCCAGGCAAACGTGTGGTTCCTGAAGAGGGGCAGCAGCCTTTTCAGTAGTTGCAGGGGCAACAGACTGGATGATTGACTGGTCTGCCCTTGTAACACTAACCAAAACCTCCTTGCTGTGCTGGTACTGCGAGCGGCTGAAAGCAAGGGGAAACTACGGCCGTAATTTTTCCCGAGGGCATGCAGCTTTATTGTATGAATAAATGATGGTGGCGTCCTCTTATGTAAAATATTCCGGAGGTAAAATAGCCCCCCATTCGGATCTCTGGGCGGGGACTACTCAGGAAGACGTTGTTATCAGGAGAAAGAAAACTGGCGTTCTACGGATCGGAGCGTGGAATGTCAGATCCCTTAATTGGGCAGGTAGGTTAGAAATTATAAAAAGGGAAATGGATAGGTTAAAGTTATATATAGTGGGAATTAGTGAAGTTCGGTGGCAGGAGGAACAAGACTTTTGGTCAGATGCATACAGGGTTATAAATACAAAATCAAATAGAGGTAATGCAGGAGTAGGTTTAATAATGAATAAAACAATAGGAATGCGGGTAAGCTACTACAAACAGCACAGCAAACACATTGTTGTGGCCAAAATAGACATGAAGCCAACGCCTACGACAGTAGTACAAGTCTATATGCCAACTAGCACTGCAGATGACGAAGAAATTGAAGAAATGTATGATGAAATAAACAAATACAGATAGTGAAGGGAGATGAAAATTTAATAGTCATGGGTGACTGGAATTCGGTAGTAGGAAAAGGGAGAGAAGGAAACGTAGTAGATGAATATGGACTGGGGATAAGAAAAGAAAGAGGAAGACGCCTGGTAGAATTTTGCGCAGAGCATAACTTAATCATACATGAAAGAACCCTGGAAATACTAAAAGGTATCAGATAGATTATATAATGATAAGACAGATATTTAGGAACCAGGTTTTAAATTATAAGACATTTCCAGGGGCAGATGTGGACTCTGACCACAATCTATTGGTTTTGAACTGTAGATTAAAACTGAAGAAACTCCAAAAAGGTGGGAATTTAAGGAGATGGGACCTGGATAAACTGACTAAACCAGAGGTTGTACAGAGTTTCAGGGAGAGCATAGGTGAACAAATGGCAGGAATGGGGGAAAGAAATACAGTAGAAGAAGAATGGGTAGCATTGAGGGGTGAAGTAGTGAAGGCAGCAGAGGATCAAGTAGGTAATAAAATGAGGGCTAATAGAAATCCTTGGCTGACAGAAGAAATATTGAATTTAATTGACAAAAGGAGAAAATATAAAAATGCAGTAAATGAAGCTGGCAAAAAGGAATATCAACGTCTCAAAAATGAGCTCGACAGGAAGTGCAAAATGGCTAAGCAGGCATGGCTAGAGGACAAATGTAAGGATATAGAGGCTTATCTCACTAGAGGTAAGATAGATACTGCCTAAAGAAAAATTAAAGAGACCTTTGGAGAGAAGAGAACCACTTCTATGAACATCAAGAGGTCAGATGGAAACCCAGTTCTAAGCAAAGAAGGGAAAGCAGAAAGGTGGAAAGAATATATAGGGGGTCTATACAAGGGTGATGTACCTGAGGACAATATTATGGAAATGGAAGAGGATGTAGATGAACATGAAATGGGAGATATGATACTGTGTGAAGAGTTTGACGAAGCACTGAAAGACCTGAGTCGAAACAAGGTCCTGGGAGTAGACAGCATTCCATTAGATCTACTGACGGCCTTGGGAGAGCCAGTCCTGACAAAAATCTATCATCTGGTGAGCAAAATGTATGAGACAGGTGAAATACCCTCAGACTTCAAGAAGAATATAATAATTCCAATCCCAAAAAAGCAGGCATTGACAGATGTGAAATTACTGAACTATCAGTTTAATAAGTCACGGCTGCAAAATACTAACTCGAATTATTTATGGACGAATGGAAAAACTGGTAGAAGCCGACCTTGGGGTAGATCAGTTTGGATTCCGTAGAAGTATGGGGACACGTGAGGCAATACTGACCCTATGACTTATCTTAGAAAAAAGATTAAGGAAAGGCAAACCTATGTTGCTAGCATTTTCAGACTTAGAGAAAGCTTTTGACAATGTTGACTGGAATACTCACTTTCAAATTTTGAAGGTGGCAGGGGTAAAATACAGGGAGCGAAAGGCTATTTACAATTTGTGCAATAACCAGATGGCAGTTATAAGAGTTGAGGGCCATGAAAGGGAAGCAGCGGTTGGGAAGGGAGTGAGACAGGGTTGTAGCCTGTCCCCGATGTTATTCAATCTGTATATTGAGCAAGCAGTAAAGGAAACAAAAGAAAACTTGGGAGTAGGTATTAAAGTCCATGGAGAAGAAATAAAAACTTTGAGGTTCGACGGTGACATTGTAATTCTGTCAGAGACAGCAGAGGCCCTGGAAGAGCAGTTGAATGGAATGGAGATTGTCTTGAAAGGAGGATATAAGATGAACATATACAAAAGCAAAACGAGAGTAATGGAATGTAGTCGAATTAAGTCGGGTGATGCTGAGGGAATTAGATTAGGAAATGAGATACTTAAAGGAGTAAAGGAGTTTTGCTATTTGGGGAGCAAAATAACTGATGATGGTCGAAGTAGAGAGGTCATAAAATGTAGGCTGGCAATGGTAAGGAAAGAGTTTCTGAAGAAGAGAAATTTGTTAACATCAGGAAATCGTTTCTGAAAGTATATGTATGGAGTGTAGCCATGTATGGAAGTGAAACATGGACGATAAATAGTTTGGACAAGAAGAGAATAGAAGCTTTCAAAATGTGGTGCTACAGAAAAATGCTGAAGATTAGATGGGTAGATCTCATAATGAATGAGGTGGTACTGAATAGGATTGGGGAGAAGAGTTTGTGGCACAACTTGACTATAAGAAGGGATCGGTTGGTAGGACATGTTCTGAGGTATCAAGAATTTAGTATTGGAGGGCAGCGTGGAGGGTAAAAATCGTAGAGGGAGACCAAGAGATGAATACACTAAGCAGATTCAGAAGGATGTAGGTTGCAGTAGGTACTGGGAGTTGAAGAAGCTTGCACAGGATAGAGTAGCATGGAGAGTTGCATCAAACCAGTCTCAGGACTGAAGACCACAACAACAAGAACATGGTCATGATACTAGTGTCATAATCTACAAACTCGGAAGCAAATTTATTTGTAAAGAGTACTATGATACTCCATAAATTTGTTATCTGATGAGTCCTTTGTCAAAGTGGGCATCACTTTTGAGGGAATAGCAATTACTGCCCCAAGTCTTGAGACAGTTGATAGGCTGTGTACAGAAAATTAAAGTGAATAGTGTTGCAACAGTCTGTAAGAGTCTACGAGTTTTGCTTTTGCAGAGAACTGTACTGTAATGATAGAGCATATTAGTTTTATAGGTGTAAATGCTATGATTAAAATTCTCCATTTGGGATTGTGTTGTAAAGGAACTGATGAATATTTACATGATGCCAATCTTATCAATAGAGAAATGATTTCTGACAAAGAAAAGTGTGGAATGTTGTGGTAACCCACTGGGATAGACATCAAGCATCAGCTGACATGTCTAACATCAGCTGTCAGCGCACAACTGGCACATATCCCATGACAGTCACTCTGCGTCCACTATCGAGAAATGTGGCCACTAAGCTGAGACACTGTGTCTGAGCATGTGCACATTGAGTACGCAGGTGCCTCTTAGCGCCACCTGCGACATGCCATCTACATATACAATTGCCACCCTGTGATTGCCCTCAGTCTGCTCTCAGGCTCATCATGCTATTTACTATGTTAGCTATATACTTGTCTTTCTATGTGGCTATCAAGTGGCAGCTCGTAGATACACATTCTGGGGGTTCCCAAATTTTTAAATTCAGATAAATATGACAGTGCAAAATTAATAGCATCTGCTATATAACAGTTACACTCATCGACATATTTATACAACTTCAGCCACTCTCAGTAATAATAATAATAATAATAATAATAATAATAATAATATTCATAACTTGTTTGGCAAAAGGAAGAATTGCTGTTGTAAAATTTTCTTGTTTTGTACATAATTCAGTACAGTTTATGACAAGAATTAAATAGTGTTTAAGCTTTTGCTACTCTCCGTTCTGCATTTTTATGAAAGTGGGAGTTTTCACTCTGTTTTATTTTTTCGGACAAATGTATGAGATTCCTAATTCATGTATTCATGTATTAGTTAATGAATTAACTTCTAGGCTGAAAATCAGGCATTCTTACATTGCACCCACATATTGACTTATGGTTATATTCACTCATTTGTTAAATGTTTGTTTGTAGTTTCTCTTATTTGATCTTGTCACTTTCTCAGACAACAAATCTGGTTTGAGATCCCCTAGTTTCTTTGTGGCAAACTTTTCCTGGTAATTTTCATTTCTTTTAGTGCTTAATACCCAGTACATGTTGACACTCCACAGGAAAGCCAATTGCTGCACGATAGACAACCAACTCCAAACACAAACTGCTGTTTGCAAAATGCAGTAGTAGTACTATCTACCAACAAGGTCACTTGACGAGAATACAAACGAGGCTCTGAGAGCTATAAGAGGCAAAAGCACAAGCACACTGTCTTTGACCCCCCCCCCCCCCACCCTCTTCCCTACCTAAGGGAATATCAGAGTAACCAGTGATCAGTTTTTTGTGATTGTTCAAATATATGTACAATGTGGGCCTACAGAACAGATAAACCTTAAGATCAACAGATGTCAAAAGCATGAATAAATACTACAGTCCCACAATCAATGATGACATGTTTTATGGTTCTCATCACCTCAAATGGATTACTCTATGATAAAATCCAAAACATTATGTACCACATCTCAATCAGATTACCACAAAATAGGTTTTTTCCTCAGTATAACTATAACATACACTGATGTCCAATCTAATTTTGGTATATAGTGTGTGAATTCACATATTTATGGGGTGTGCTACCACCAAGCAGAATATATGGCGAACATAGATAAAAGTCTGCTGCATTGTGGTATCATCTGGTATCACTGACATAAACTAGTAGTTGATTGATAAGGGGCTATCAGTGCACACTATGAACTGTGCAAATTGTTTATCAAATCTGTATGTATTTGGCACGCAAGGCAATTATATCTTGCCAGTTGTGCATGCACAGATCCTCCTTAAAACATGCACAAGTGAAGGTGTGCTCATGACCCTGATGCCAAGTTTCAGCAGTCTAATGGAGCACTACATAGCAAATTTAGTGCCCTGTATTTCAGATTACCGCATATACATTATATTCAACAGCATTCAAAGAAAAATAACCAATAAATCCACAAGGTAACAAAAGTTAGGGTGTTCACATGCTCTTGTGCTCTTACACAGCAGCTGGCACTGTGGCTATTCCATACATTATATCCATTGTGGACTACTGGCCTGTGAGTTTGTTAAATATACTTGTTCTGGGGGATTGTCTCTTGTTTTTTATGTTGTTAGTTTCAACATAATTGCTGACAATTGTGTGCATTTTTCGTGTTTGCTATGTAACCTTGGATCTTGCACAACAATCTGTGTAACTGGATGTGTCGATGGAAGTCATGCTGTTTCACTTTTTGCAGCAGCAGTCAGAGAGATAAAAATGTGAAGAAACCTTGTTGTCTACATTGCTCTCTTGGCAGTCGGCTACATATCTACAACTGTTTCCAACTTAGATAAAGACGCCTGAAGAGTGGTAAGCATATGAGGAGTGCCTTGGCAGCACTGTGCCATATTCCAGGTAAGGGATCCAGCCACAGTCAATTCATGGAATCAGCACACCAGACCTTTAAAAAATATATGCTCTCTTAACTACCTACTTTCACTCACAGTGCCATGTCGTTGCATCCTGTGTGGAATTTTATCAGTATCATAAACAGCCTTTCACTCACACTGCAATTGGACAGCTAAACAGCAGGGATTTAGTGGGGAATACCATTTTTTTACTCCAGTCAATAAGTGAACGTGTGCAGATACGATAATTAGGGACTCAATCATTCTGGTGCTCCAGATAAGAAGTTGCATCAGGAAGCTCTACAATTTTAGGACCCTACTTTGGTGGACATTTCAAAAAGGGACCAATTTTTCAAAGTTCCCCATGTAATGGGCCATCAATAAGAATTCTGGGGTGAGGTGGTGACCATTGCATCAGTTCTGGGAGAGGGAGACAACTTTGCCGACACAGCAAATGTGGCAACAGTAGAGCACAAACACTGCCGCACTCCATCTCTATCTCATAAACCAGGGAAGGAGTCTTGGCTCTTTGACCAGTACTCACTTACATTGTGCCTGGACTGTTTTTGAACATATCAGAAATGACTACCCTGACAGGAGGGCATAGTGTGAAGTATGCCAGAAGAAAGGACATCTCATGTCTCTGCTGAGCTCTGGACAAAAAAACACTCACCTTGACAGTAACTAATCAGTATTAATGTGATTTCGTTGGAGTCTCACAGCACAGTGGCGTCACCTAAGAAACTGTTCATCGTGCTCACATTGCACAAAAAACAATTTCAGCTACTCGTTTGCTCCAGTGTCTCAGCATTTTTGTTAAACACTCAAACATATCACTATCCGGGACTGCTGCCCCTTCAGTCCACAGCTCACTGCTTAGTGACATATAACAAACAACAAATTCCACTCAAAGGAAATGTGATGATGTACAAAAATATTGTGTGACACCTCACCTTTCTTGTGGTTCACAGCACAGATACAGAGAATCTATTCAGCCTTAATGCTTTTTCAACTTTCAGATTTGTCATTAATGACCTGGTCCACCTGGTTTTGGAATAAGTACCATTTCGAGAATTGGAAACCCTGAGTAAGGAATTCCCTGACATTTTCTCTGGGGGTGAGAAAAGGGAATAACTTTATGGCACACTTTACATTAAATGAACACTCACTTCTTCCATGCACAACACATACCTCTTGCACTGCGGGATGTCATCAAGAATGAACTAGATGAAGTGAGAGCTGTGAGCGTCTGTGAACATGTGTCTGCAAGTGAGTGGGCAACAGCTTTTTGGTTACCATAAAAAAAAACTGTCAGGAAATTCTGTCTGTTATACGACATCCTCCTCTAGCACTAGTTTTTCTCAACAGAAGTTGTCAATACTAGTATTATTTTTTGAATTTTAGAGTGGTCAATATAATCCAGTTGCTTTCCTGAAAACTATCATATAATTTTATACACAGTGTGTTATATTTCTTGCTAAAATTTAGGGAAATGATTTACTTTATAAAATGTTTTAGTCTCAATGCTATAATCAGTAAGTACTAGAATGAAATTTTCACTCTACAGCGGAGTGTGCGCTGATATGAAACTTCCTGGCAGATTAAAACTGTGTGCTGGACTGAGACTTGAACTCGGGACCTTTGCCTTTCGTGGGCAAGTTCTGGCGGAATTAAAGCTGTGAGGACAGGGCGTGAGTTGTGCTTGTATAGCTCAGTTGGTAGAGCAGTTGTCCATGAAAGGCAAAGGTCCCGAGTTCGAGTCTTGGACCGGCACACAATTTTAATCTGCCAGGAAGTTTCAGTAAGTACTAATTCTGAATGTACAGTTAAAATTATTTTTTTCAGAAGCGTTTGAAATTATGAATTATTGGCACACTTAAAATTTCTATTATTAATTATGCAATTCTGTACTGGTTACTATGTTTATTTCTGAATTCATTTATAAAATAATAATTGAAAGTAATAATGTAATGGAAACTAGTAGAAATTCATTTATTAAGAATGATTGTAAACCCTTTGGAATATGTTTTTTTCTGCAGAGTAGGAAAGTCCTAAGCATGCCTCTGATGTGATCAGACATATTTTTGTATTTTGTGTGAACAATGTAATTTTAGCTTTGTTAATGTGAAAAATCAAGAGACTGTATGATATACTAAAATGTGAGAAAATATATCTACATAAAAATAAAAATTCTGCAACAACAATCTTCAAATTTATTTAGGACAATCCAGCTGAGAGGACCTAAAATGTGACATTTTCAGCTTCAAGATCAGACCACTAAAGAAGAAGAACTGGAGCCAACTTATATGACAAGTTAAGTAAACTAGAAAGTTTATTGTAATCTTCCCTCCTCTCATATCTTCTTAAAAGACTAATGTGGACAATAGGTGGTATTAGGAAGGGAAGGAGGGGGGGGGGGGGGGGGGGGAGAGGTTACATGCCCATGTGGAGACTTTAAGGTTTCAGTCAATTCATAGTCAGAGATCAATATGTATCCCACTCCAAAGCCAGACAAGCTTCTCTCTGCACTTGTGGGAAACCAGTATTTTTTGAAGGCTGATCTCTCAGAAGCTTACTTATAACTAAACCAGGATGATGAATCACAGAAAGTGAAGGTAGTCAACATAAAACATGGAATATAGTTGTTTCAAACATTTAGGTTTTGAGGTGGCTAGTGCCCCAGCAACCTTTCAAACATTTGTTGAGCAACTGCTACAAGATGTTCCAGGGTGCATAAATTATCTAGAGGGCATTGTGGTGATGGGGGACACAATGGAAGAACACATAGGAAACTTGTAGTGGTTGTTCCACACCCTCCAGTCCTCAGGCCTCCAAACTGACCTCTGAACATCTCTCTTTTTTCAATTGTTGGTTGAATACCTAGGACACATCGTCTCATGAAGTTATTAAGCTCAAACACAATCTGGTTGAAGGTGTCATTGTGCTTTCTCGCTCCACAGATGTAAAGGAACTCCATTCCTTGCTAGGAAAAGTAATTTATTACAGAAAAGTTATAGCTGGCATACCATCAACTGTACACCTTCTCAGTAACATGTGGAAGAAGGCTGTGCCTTTTGTGTTGTTGTGGAATGTGAACTGGCATTCATGACCCTGAAGCAGGCCCTCCTATTGGCAACATGTCTTGCCACATTCAACTGGACAAACAGCTAATGGTGGTGGCAGCTGCATCTGAATGGATCCTAAGGGCTGCCCTGACACAAAGAGTCACAGATGGCTCTGAACATCTGATCATACTTGCATCAAAGACACTCAGTGCCATACAAAAGAGGTATTTTCAGATAAAAAATATGTCCTTGTGATCATTCTTGCACTTAAATAATTTCAAGAATTCCTATTCAGAACAAAGTACCACCTCATCATGGTTCATAAGCCACTGATATTCCTCTTCAGTCCTGCAGGAAAGCTACCTGAGAGAACTGCCAACCACTTCAAGCACTGTGCACTCTGTATCAGCAGGTATAATAACAAAATTCACTTTCACAATACTGGTCAACATGTCAATGTGGATGTCCTGTCCTGTCTCCTGATGAGCCTCAACATTGAGTTTGACCAAGATGACATCTTGTGCTTGTTGCATGATAAATACCTAAAACTTTTTTATTCACTCAGACATAGAAGTAACTCTCCTGCAGCAGTGAGACCATCATCAGTACAGGACACATAATCGCATAAATAGTGCTTAAGGACAACCCAGAGGATGAGTTGAAGTACCTCCTCGGCACCTGGGGAGCAGCAGAACATGATGAGTTAACTTGCCCATAGCAGTAAAAGAGTTAATTACTTCCTTTGTTCTGTTTTTTGACTGTGAGAGGTATCTCCTGGTTTCTGTAGGTAGACTTTCCCTCTCTGCATTTGATCCCTTATAACTTAGAACTTCACAGAATATATTTTACTCAACATTGTGAAAACAGTTTTCTGAATCTGATAATGATGTATATACAGGATTGCCTTTCATCAACCTATTTTCTAATTGAAGTCATGTGGTCAGTATTACTTCACATGATCCAAAATTTATCCTCAATCTAAATATATCTTCCCTCAGGTCAGTTTCCATTCATCATACTATTCTTCTACAGATGGTCATTCCACTCTTCTATACCTGATTCTTCTATACATGATTTGGGTTATTATGTTTAAACTATGATTTATTAATCTGATGATTAGGTAAGACACTTGTCAAAACCTGTCTTTGTTGGTACTGAGTTTATTATATTCTTTTTTGTGTTTGGGTATACTTCACTAGTCTCATATATACCACAACACTTGTGTAACAAATTGTGATAACAAACATTTCTTACTTTATAGAAGTTGACAGTAACAACTACATAACACATAAAAGTCTTTATTTTGATTCACAAGTTTTTTGATATAAGACAGCATCTTATTACTGAACGTGTCACAGTATTGCAATGATGCAGCTATGAAGTGCACATTACTTGAGTTAATTTCAGTTTGCAGAATGAGAGACAGGGCATCACCTATTTTAGTGTGAACATATCCTGTGACACAAATATGCAACAACTGATGGTACGATAGTACAGACTGAATTGTGTGACAGGATCTCAGTATGTTGTTGTTGTTGTTGTTGTTGTTGTTGTTGTTGTGGTCTTCAGTCCTGAAACTGGTTTGATGCAGCTCTCCATGCTACTCTATCCTGTGCAAGCTTCTTCATCTCCCAGTACTTACTGCAACCTACATCCTTCTGAATCTGCTTAGTGTATTCATCTCTTGGCCTCCCTCTACAATTTTTACCCTCCCCACTGCCATCCAATACTAAATATGTGATCTCTTGATGCCTCAGAACATGTCCTACCAAATGGTCCCTTCTTCTTGTTAAGTTGTGCCACAAACACCTCTTCTCCCCAATTCTATTCAATACCCCCTCATTAGTTATGTGATCTACCCATCTAATCTTCAGCATTCTTCTGTAGCACCACATTTCGAAAGCTTCTATTCTCTTCTTGTCCAAACTGTTTATCGTCCATGTTTCACTTCTGTACATGGCTATACTCCATACAAATACCTTCAGAAACAACTTTCTGACACTTTAATCTATACTCGATGTTAAGAAATTTCTCTTCTTCAGAAATGCTTTCCTAGCCATTGCCAGTCTACATTTTATATCCTCTCTACTTCAACCATCATCAGTTATTTTGCTTCCTGGCAAAACTCCTTTACTACTTTAAATGTCTCATTTCCTAATCTAATTACCCTGCATCACCTGACTTCAACTACATCTCTTATTAAACTGGTAGTTCGGTAATTTTCACATCTGTCAACACCTGCTTTCTTTGGGATTGGAATTATTATATTCTTTTTGAAGTCTGAGGGTATTTTGCCTGTCTCATTCATCTTCCTCGCCAGATGGTAGAGTTTTGTCAGGACTGGCTCTCCCAAGGGCCGTCAGTAGTTCTAATGGAATGTTGTCTACTCCCAGGGCCTTGTTTCGACTCAGGTCTCTCAGTGCGCTGTCGAACTCTTCACGCAGTATCGTATCTCCCATTTCATCTTCATCTACATCCTGTTCCATTTCCATAATATTTTCTCAAATACATCACCCTGGTATAGACCCTCTATATACTCCTTCCACCTTTCTGCTTTCCCTTCTTTGCTTAGAACTGGGTTTCCATCAGAGCTCTTGATATTCATACAAGTGGTTCTCTTTTCACCAAAGTTCTCTTTAATTTTCCTGTAGGCAGTATCTATCTTACCCCTAGTGAGATAAGCCCCTACATCCTTACATTTGTCCTTTAGCCATCCCTGCTCAGCCATTTTGCACACCCCCCAGCGCGTTCGGGGGTAAGAATAGGCCCGCAGTATTCCTGCCTGTCGTAAGAGGCGACTAAAAGGAGTCTCAACTATTTCGGCCTTTAATGTGATGGTCCTCTAAGGGGTTTTACCACTACCTTCCCAAATTTTCTGTTAGTGCGTACCATTTGGGAAAGGACGCCTTACGTGGTGCACCTTAAATCTATCTTGCCCTAAGATCTGGCACACCTGATATTTTCATGGAGTTGGACTTACATCAAGCTTCCAGCCGCATCCGCTGCAGTGTGTTCCAGATAGCATACATTCCCTCCATTGTGCACTTCCATCTTTGCCCTTGTGATGTACATGGATATTTCGACACCCGACATCCAGCAGGCTAGCCAGTCCATTGTGGTGGGGTCATCATGTACCCTCTGAGCTGCTACCTCCCCACGTATGCTGAGGAGTAGATATGCCTGTCCCTTTGGGGCATCGGGACTCCCAGCAAAGGCCATCCTGCCATCCTGGTCTTTGCTGCAGCTGGGTGTCGCCCATGGGGAGAACCCCTGCTCGGAGAGGGTGGCATCAGGGCGGATGACCCGCAATGAAGCGTGGTACATCATCTCTCTTTGGTGGGCGATCTTTTCCCTCCCTGGCCACTCCATGGGAGGAACGTTTGTCCAAAGAAGGCAGTGGAGATTATTCACCCCGGTACCTCATGTGTACGCGAGTTGGTGGGGAATCATTTATGTCGACCAAGCCCCAGTTTTTTGTTGAGCATTTAGAGGACAAGCTCGGGGAGGTGGAGGGCTTGTCCAAAATGCGTTCTGGGTCAGTTCTCATCAAAACAGCATCCTCTGCCCAGTCACGGAGGTTGCTCACTTGTGAGAAGTTGGGGGATGTTTCCGTCACCATCACTCCCCATAAAAGTTTAAACATGGTCCAGGGTATTATATTCCACAAGGACCTTCTTCTGCAGTCCGACGATGAACTACACGCCAATCTAGAACAACGAGGTGTTCACTTCGACCGGCGCATCCATCGGGGTTCGAGGGATAATCAGGTAGCCACCGGTGCCTTCGTCTTGGCCCCCAAAGGTGATGTTTTACCTGAAAAGGTCAAGGTGATGGTTTAACGCTGTGATGTGAAGCCATATATCCCTCCTCTGATGCGGTGTTTTAAATGCTGGAAGTTCGGGCACATGTCATCTTGCTGTACTTCCGGCATCACATGTCGAGATTGTGGATGTCCTTCACATCCCAATACTCCATGTGCTCTGCCTCCCATCTGTGTTAACTGCGGAGAACATCATTCCCCCTGCTGGCCGGACTGTAGGATATTCCAGAAAGAACGGAAGATAATGGAGTATATGACCCTGGACCGCCTGACGTACACCGAAGCTAAACGGAAATATGAGAGGCTCCATTCTGTGGCAATGACGTCGACCTACGCCGCTGCTGCAACAATGGTTCTCCCATCATCACGTATTGTTGGCTCTAAGATCGGTCAGAATCCACCAGCCCCCTTGGTTGTGGGGGGGCACTTCACTCCCTGTTTCTCCTGCTCCATCTCCTTCAGGAGCAACAGCCCCCCAACCAACGGGGACATCAGTTCCCCATTCCCAGCCAGAGAAGAGTAAGACTTCTTCGGCTACTCTCGCCTGGAAGGGGTCCCTTGGGAACCTCGCTTCGCAAGTTCTGGACACCCGCAAGTGGCTGAAACAACCACCAGTTCGTGGTCGTCGAGCCTCATGGTCATCGTCCGTCCCTGAGTCTGACCCAGTGAAGCCCATGAAGCCTGAGCCACCGAAGGCACAGTGCGAGAAGCAGAAAAAGAAGAAAGTCCCCAAGACCAACGACATTGCGGTGGCACCCGTCCCACCGCTTCCTACAAGCTCTGCGTCTGAGGACGAGGTGGAGATTCTGGCGTCCGCTGAGGACCTCGATCTTGCCAGTCACTCAGACACTATAGATGGCACTAGCACAGGTGCTCCATCAGAGGCAGCAGGTGACCCAGTGGCGTAATCTGCCTTTCCAGTCCCTTCACGCCTTTCTCAGCTATGGACAATATCATTCTACAGTGGAACTGCAGCGGTTTCTTCCACCATCTAGCTGAGCTCCGACAACTTATCAGCCTTCACCCTTTCTTCCGCATTGCTCTTCAGGAAACTTGGTTTCGAGCAATGCGAACCCCCGCCCTCCGTGGCTATCAGGGTTATTATAAGAACCGGGCAGCTTATGAAAGGGTGTCTGGTGGCGTCTGCATCTACGTCCTTAACTGTCTTCACAGCGAGTCTGTCCCTCTACAAACACCTTTAGAGGCTGTTGCTGTTCGGGTGTGGACGCCACAGGCTGTTACCGTCTGCAGTCTTTACCTTCCACCGGATGGTGATGTCGCGCATCATGTCCTGGCTGCGCTGATATCCCAATTGCCGCCACCTTTTTTGTTACTGGGCGACTTCAACGCCCACAACCCTCTGTGGGGTGGGTCAGTGGCGACAGGTCGAGGCGCTACCATTGAGTATTTATTGGCACAGCTCGATCTTTCGATTTTAAATGATGGTGCCTGCACACGCTTCAGTGTGGCACGCAGCACGTACTCCGCCATCGACCTTTCGATCTGCAGCCCTAGCCTCTTACCGTCTGTCCAATGGAGCGTGCACGACGACCTGTATGGTTGTGACCACTTTCCAATCTTTCTGTCACTGCCACAGCATCAGTCTTCTGGGCGCACTTGCAGGTGGGCTATGAATAAGGCTGACTGGGACTTGTTTTCCTCCACTGCTGCTATTGAGCCTCTCTCTAATGATGACATTGATGCGGTGGTTCAATCGGTCACCACCGTCATCGTTACTGTGACAGGATCTGCCATTCCCCGTTCTTCTGGGTCCCCTTTGCGGCGGACTGTGCCTTGGTGGTCGCCTGAGATCTCTGAAGCGATTAAAGATTGCCGGCGGGCGCTCCAGCGTCACAAGCGACATCCCTCCATTGAACACCTTATCACCTTCAAACAGCTGCGTGCGCGAGCCCGACGCCTTATCCGTCAAAGCAAGCAGTAGTGCTGGGAGCGGTATGTGTCAACCATTGGCCTCCATGTCACTCTATCGCAGGTCTGGCCCAAGATTCGACGCGTGTGCGGCTATTGGACCCCTGTCAGCATCCCTGCGCTCTCACTGAATGGAGCAGTTTGTACTGACTCTCTGAGTTCCGCTACTGCGAATTACCCCCTGGCCTTCCGCTTCGTTAAAGAATGGGTGGAACGTCAGAGCCTTTCGTTTCACACCCACCATCCAGAATCGTACAATGTTTCATTCAGTGAGTGGGAATTTCGCAGTGCCCTAGCCGCTTGCCCTGATACCGCTTCTGGGCCAGATGGTATCCACTGTCAGATGCTGAAACACCTTTCAGTGTACTGCCAGCGACGGCTCCTCGACCTTTACAACCGTATTTGGGTCGAGGGTGAGTTTACGTCGCAATGGCGGGAAAGTATTGTTATCCTCATTCTGAAACCAGGCAAGAACCCTTTGGAGGTGGACAGCTACTGTCCCATTAACCTCACCAATGTTCTTTGCAAGTGGCTTGAACGGATGGTGAGCCGGCGCTTGAATTGGGTACTGGAGTCTCGGGGCCTTCTGGCTCCATCGCAAGGTGGGTTTCGTTAAAGGCAGCTCCGCCCCCGACAATCTGGTGAGCCTGGAGTAGGCCATTCGTACTGCCTTTGCCCGCCGTCAGCACCTGGTCGCTGTCTTTTTCGACATGCGTAAGGATTACGATACTACATGGCATCATCACATCCTTTCTACACTTCATGGATGGGGTCTTTGGGGCCCTCTGCCGATCTGTATCAGAAATTTTCTGTCGTATCGCACCTTCCGCGTGCAAGTTGCGGCCTCCCATAGTTCCTACAGAGTCCAGGAGAATGGTGTGACACAGGGATTTGTCCTCAGTGTCTGCCTGTTTTTAATAGCCATTAACGGGCTCGCTGTGGCGGTGGAGACGTCTGTCTCAGCGTCCCTGTATGCTGACGACTTCTGCCTTTACTACAGCTCTATTGGCATTGCACCTGCTGAACATCAGCTACAGGACGCTATCCGCAAGGCTCAGTCTTGGACTGTAGCGCATGGTTTTCAGTTTTCGGCTGCCAAGACCCACGTTATGCATTTCTGCCGGCGCCGAACAGTCCATCCTGTACCGCGGCTTTATCTTGACGATGAACTTCTTGCTATGGTGGAGACCCACAGGTTTTTGGGTGTAGTTTTTCATGCCCGGTTGACTTGGCTGCCTCATATCCGGCAGCTTAAACAGGTGTGTTGGCAGCATCTAAATGCTCTGCGATGCTTGAGCCACACCCGCTGGGGTGCCGACCGATCTACCCTGTTACGGCTCTACCAGGCATTAATCCAGTCCCGTATGGATAATGGGAGCCTGGCTTATAGCTCAGCATCCCCATCTTCGTTGCGAGTGCTGGACCCAATCCTCCACAGCGGGATACGCATTGCCACTGGTGCTTTCTGGACCAGCCCAGTGGACAGCATACTTGTGGAGGCGGGTGTCCCTCCACTGTGATTACACCGCCAACATTTGCTGGCTTCTTATGCTGCCCATGTTTTCAGCTTGCCCGGGCATCCTAACTATCGGATACTATTCCCACAGTCGCACGTCCATCTTCCAGTACGCTGGCCCAGGGCTGGATGTACGATCGCGGTCCACATCCGAGATTTTCTCTCTGGACTTGGGGCTTTACCTCTTCTGCCTCCTTTCCGGGCACCTCTGCATACACGCCCGTGGTGTATGCCTCACCCTCGCCTTCAGCTGGAATTGGCACAGGGCCCGAAGGACTCAGTCCCTCTGGAGGCTTTCTCCTGCCACTTTCTTTCCATCCTTGCAACGTATCAGGGCTCTGGCATTGTTTACACTGATGGTTGCTGGTCATGTTGGTTATGCGCTAACTCTAGGGGACTGTTCCGAACAATGTTCGTTGCCGGCTGGCTGCAACGTTTACACTGCTGAGCTGGTTGCCATCTTTCGTACCCTAGAGTATATCCGCTCCTGCTCAGGTGAGTCTGTCGTGATCTGTAGCAATTCCCTGAGCGGTTTACGAGCTCTCGACCAGTGTTTCCCTCATTCTCGTCTGGTGATGGCTATCCAGGAGTCCCTGCATATTCTTGCCCGTTGCGGCCGCTCTGTGGTCTTTGTTTGGACCCCGGGCCATGTTGGGATACCCGGCACTGAAAATGTTGACCGCCTGACGAAAGAGGCCACCAGTAAACCATCTCTGGATGTTGGCCTCCCTGAGACTGATTTGAGGGCAGTCTTACGCCGCAAAGTTTTTGCGCTATGCAACGATGAATGGCGTGAATTGACCACGCGTAATAAACTCCGCGCTGTCAAGGAGACAACAGCTGCGTGGCGGTCATCCTTGCGAGCCACCCGCAGGGACTCAGTAGTCCTTTGTCGGCTCCGCATTGACCACTCCCGACTGAGACACAGTTATTTACTGTGCCAGGAGGACCCTCCTCTATGTCACTGCGGGGTGGCTTTGACAGTGGCCCACATTTTGTTGGTGTACCACCTTTTTAGCTATGGTCAGGCAGGCATTTGCGCTGCCTGATATGCTCCCTGCCCTTTTAACTGATGGCCCTGCTATGGCTGGCTTAGTTTTACATTTTATTTGGGCATGGGGTTTTTATCGTTTAATCTGAGCATTTGTTATGTCCTTTTGTGTTGATTCTGACCTATGGCCTACGATTTTAGTCTGATTTTTTAATGTTTTTCTAAGTGGTTGGCTTTTCCTTTTTTATTTCTATTGTTGGCCAACTACCTTCACCCTCTGTGTGATTTTAGTTTGTCTTGTCTGGTCATTGTCTAAGTTTCTCTTGTTCTGTGTCGTCTGTGATCTATTCTGTTAACCATTTTTACACTCTGTGGGTGTTTTTAGTATTTGGAAAAAGGGACCGATGACTCTAGCACTCTGGTCCCTTAAAAAAAAAATTAAAATTAAAAAACATTTTGCATATCCTGTGGATCTAATTTTTGAGACATTTGTATTTCTTTTCCCTGCTTCATTTACTGCATTTTTATATTTTCTCCTTTCATCATTTAAATTCAATATTCTTCTATTACCCAAGGATATATAGTAGCCCTCATCTTTTTACCTACTTGATCCTCTGCTGCCTTCACTACTTAATCCCTCAGAGCTACCCATTCTTTTTCTACTGTATTTCTTTCTTCCGTTCCTGTCAATTTTTCCCTTATGCTCTCCCTGAAACTCTGTACAACCTCTGGTTCTTTCAGTTTATCCAGGTCCCATCTCCTTAAATTCCCACCTTTTTGCAGGTTTTTTAGTTTCAATCTATAGTTCATAACTAATAGATTGTGGTCAGAGTCCACATCTGTCCCTGGAAATGTCGTAGAATATAAAACCTGATTCCTATATCTCTGTCTTACTATTATATAATCTATCTGATTCCTTCTAGTATCACCAGGATTCTTCCATGATACAACCTTCTTTTAAGATTCTTGAACCAAGTGTTAGCTATGATTAAGTCATGCACTGTGCAAAATTCTACCAGACGGCTTCCTCTTTCATTTCTTACCCTCAATCCATATTCATTCACTATGTTTCCATCTCTCCGTTTTCCAACTCTTGAATTCCAGTCATCCGTGACTATTAAATTTTGGTCTCCCTTCACTACCTAAATAATTTCTTTTATCTCACCATACATTTCATCAATTTCTTCATTATCTGCAGAGCTAGTTGGTATATAAACTTGTACTACTGCAGAAGCAATGAGCTTTGTGTCTATCTTGGCCACAATAATGCATTCACTATGCTATTTGTCCTACCCCCATGAACCATGGACCTTGCCGTTGGTGCGGAGGCTTGCGTACTTCAGCGATACAGATGGCCGTACCGTAGGTGCAACCACAACGGATTGGTATCTGTTGAGAGGCCAGACAAACGTGTGGTTCCTGAAGAGGGGCAGCAGCCTTTTCAGTAGTTGCAGGGGCAACAGTCTGGATGATTGATTGATCTGGCCTTGCAACACTAACCAAAATGGCCTTGCTGTGCTGGTACTGCGAACGGCTGAAAGCAAGGGGAAACTACAGCTGTAATTTTTCTCGAGGGCATGCAGCTTTACTGTATGGTTAAAACATGATGGCGTCCTCTTGGGTAAAATCTTCCGGAGGTAAAATAGTCCACCATTCAGATCTCCGGGGACTACTCAAGAGGACGTCGTTATCAGGAGAAAGAAAACTGGCATTCTACAGATCGGAGCGTGGAATGTCAGATCCCTTAATCGGGCAGGTAGGTTAGAAAATTTAAAAACGGAAATGGATAGGTTAAAGTTAGATATAGTGGGAATTAGTGAAGTTCGGTGGCAGGAGGAATAAGACTTTTGGTCAGGTGAATACAGGGTTATAAATACAAAATCAAATAGGGGTAATGCAGAAGTAAGTTTAATAATGAATAAAAAAATTGGAGTGCGGATAAGCTACAACCAACAGCATAGTGAACACATTATTGTGGCCAAGATAGACACGAAGCCCATGCCTACTACAGTAGTACAAGTTTATATGCCAACTAGCTCTGCAGATGATGAAGAAATTGATGAAATGTATGATGAGATAAAAGAAATTATTCAGGTAGTGAAGGAAGACCAAAATTTAATAGCCATGGGTGACTGGAATTCGAGAGTTAGGAAAAGGGAAAGAAGGGAACATAGTGGGTGAATATGGATTGCGGGACAGAAATGAAAGAGGAAGCCGTCTGGTAGAATTTTGCTCGGAGCATAACTTAATCATAGCTAACACTTGGTTAAAGAATCATAAAAGAAGGCTGTATACATGGAAGAATCCTGGAGTTACTAGAAGGTATCAGATAGATTATATAATGGTAAGACAGATATTTAGGAACAAGGTTTTAAATTGTAAGACATTTCCAGGGGCAGATGTGGACACTGACAACAATCTATTGGTTATGAACTGTAGATTAAAACTGAAGAAACTGCAAAAAGGTGAGAATTTCAGGAGATGGGACCTGGATAAACTGACTAAACCAGAGGTTGTACAGAGTTTCAGGGAGAGCATAGGGGAACAATTGACAGGAATGGGGAAAAAAAATACAGTAGAAGAAGAGGGGGTAGCTCTGAGGGATGGAGTAGTGAAGGCAGCAGAGGATCAAGGAGGTAAAAAGACGAGGGCTAGTAGAAATCCTTGGGTCACAGAAGAAATATTGAATTTAATTGATGAAAGGAGAAAATATAAAAACACAGAAAATGAAGCAGGCAAAAGGGAATAAGCCCGTCTCAAAAATGAGATCGACAGGAAGTGCAAAATGGCTAAGCAGGCATGGCTAGACTGCAAATGTAAGGATGTAGAGGCTTATCTCACAAGGGGTAAGATAGATACTGCCTACAGGAAAATTAAAGAGAACTTTGGAGAAAAGAGAACCACTTGTATGAATAGCAAGAGGGCAGATAGAAACCCAGTTTGAAGCAAAGAACGGAATTCAGAAAGGTGGAAGGAGTATATAGAGGGTATATACCAGGGTGATGTATTTGAGGACAATATTATGGAAATGGAAGAGGATGTAGATGAAGATGAAATGGGAGATACGATACTGCGTGAAGAGTTTGACAGAGCACTGAGAGACCTGAGTCGAAACAAGGCCCCCGGAGTAGACAACATTCCATTAGAACTGCTGATGGCCTTGGGAGAGGCAGTCCTGACAAAACTCTACCATCTGGTGAGCAAGATGTATGTGACAGGCAAAATATCCTCAGACTTCAAGAAGAATATAATAATTCCAATCCCAAAGAAAGCAGGTGTTGACAGATGTGAAAATTACCGAACTACCAGTTTAATAAGTCACAGCTGCAAAATACTAACGGGAATTCTTTACAGATGAATAGAAAAACTAGTAGAAGCCGACCTCGGTGAAGATCAGTTTGCATTCCGCAGAAATGTTGATACACGTGATGCAATACTGACTCTATGACTTATCTTAGAAAACGGATTAAGAAAAGGCAAAACCTACATTTCTAACATTTGTAGACTTAGAGAAAGCTTTTGACAATGTTGACAGGAATACTCTCTTTCAAATTCTAAAGGGGCCGGGGGAAAAATACGGGGAGCGAAAGGCTATTTACAATTTGTGCAGAAACCAGATGGCAGTTATAAGAGTTGAGGGGCATGAAAGGGAAGCAGCGGTTGGGAAGGGAGTGAGACAGGGTTGTAGCCTGTCCCCGATGTTATTCAATCTGTATATTGAGCAAGCAGTGAAGGAAACAAAAGAAAAATTCTGAGTAGGTATTAAAGTCCATGGAGAAGAAATAAAAACGTTGAGGTTCACCGATGACATTGTAATTCTGTCAGAGACAGCAAAGGACTTGGAAGAGCAGTTTAACGGAATGGACAGTGTCTTGAAAGGAGGATATAAGATGAATATCAACAAAAGAAAAATGAGGATAATGGAATGTAGTCGAATTAAGTCACGGTAATTAGATTAGGAAATGAAACATTTAAAGTAGTAAAGGAGTTTTGCCAGGAAGCAAAATAACTGATGATGGTCGAAGTAGAGAGGATACAAAATGTAGACTGGCAATGGCTAGGAAATCGTTTCTGAAGAAGAGAAATTTCTTAACATAGAGTATAGATTTAAGTGCCAGGAAGTTGTTTCTGAAAGTATTTGTATGGAGTGTAGCCATGTATGGATGTGAAACATGGATGATAAATAGTTTTGACAAGAAGAGAATAGAAAGCTTTCGAAATGTGGTGCTACAGAAGAATGCTGAAGATTAGATGGGTAGATCACATAACTAATGTGGAGGTATTGAATAGAATAGGGAGATGAGGAGTTTGTGGCACAACTTGACAAGAAGAAGGGACCGGTTGGTAGGACATGTTCTGAGGCATCAAGGGATCACAAATTTAGCATTGGAGGGCAGCGTGGAGGGTAAAAATCACAGATGGAGACAAGAGATGAATACACTAAGCAGATTCAGAAGGATGTAGGTTGCAGTAAGTACTGGGAGATGAAGAAGCTTGAACAGGATAGAGTAGCATGGAGATCTGCATCTAAGCAGTCTCAGGGCTGAAGACAACAACAACATGCTGTTTCTAGTAGCTTACCCGCACTCCTGCTTTTTTATTCATTATTAAACCTACTCCTGCATTACCCCTATTTGATTTAAAACTTGTGTTCCTGCTGCCACCGAGCTTCACTAATTCCCACAATATCTAACTTTAACCTATCCATTTCCCTTTTTAAATTTTCTAACCTACCTGCCGGATTAAGGGATCTGACGTTCCATGTTCCGATCCTTAGAACGCCAGTTTTCTTTCTCCTGATAACGACATCCTCTTGAGTAGTCCCTGCCCGAAAATCCGAATGGGGGACTATTTTACCTCTGGAATATTTTGCCAAAGAGGACACCATCATCATTTAACCATACAGTAAAGCTGCATGCCCTCAGGAAAAATTACAGCTGTAGTTTCCCCTTGCTTTCAGCTTTTCCCAGTACCAGCACAGCAAGGACGTTTCGGTTAGTGTTACAAGGCCAGATCAGTCAATCATCCAGACTGTTGCCCCTGCAACTATTGAAAAGGCTGCTGCCCCTCTTCAGGAACCACACATTTGTCTGGCCTCTCAACAGATACCCTTCCATTGTGGTTGCACCTTCAGTACCGTCATCTGTATTGCTGAGACACGCATGCCTCCCCACCAACGGCAAGGTCCATGGTTCATGGGGGGCTCAGTATATTAGAGTTCAATATTATCCAACTTACTATTTCACAGGGCTTTGGACAATAATGATCTGATGGAGCAGTGGAGTTTTTCTTTATGCATCAGAGGAGTATTTTGCCCTCATGTCTACCAAGAAATACTGAATATATTTTTCAGTTGACTTGTTATTTATATATTATCAGGCTGGCTGGATGAAATTTGACAACAATTTTATGTTCGGATTTCATTCAACAAATTCAAAATGAAGAGATCAGTAAGTTTTGTATAATTATTAATGCTGGAGCATGAAGTCTATTAATACACCCTTTGTGAAACTGTTTCTTGCATTTCTATTTTCAACACATAATTTGTCTAAATCCATTAAGATGAATGAAACAAGTAATAAAATATAGTGTACTAGAGATGGAGAAGGATATCTGACTGTCTCTGAAATGCATGGTAGACACAGTGCAATATGCCAAAGTAATTTTGTTAGTGAAATTAGCATTTCCCAGAGAACCTAAGGAATGCACAAGTGGTGCTCTCACTAAAGAAAGGTAATGTGGAAAGAACTGCAAATTATAGGCCAGTTACACTGCTGTTTTCATTCTCAAAAATTATTGAAGCAATCATGAGAGAGCAACTGATAAGTTACATCAGTAAACACAATCTCTTTAATGACGCACAGTTTGTTTTTTAGAAGAGGGAGAAGTACAATATCAACCATTGAAGAGTTCATAAAGTGTTACTTGAAGCTGTGGATAGCGATGATTGTATTTTCGACAGTTTCTTAGACTTTTTGAATGCTTTTGACACTTTTGATTAAGAAACATTATTGAACAACCTAGAAGTGCTAGGCACAAGATGAACAATGAATGAGTAATTTCCATCTTACTTGGAAAACAGGGTGTAGAAGGTGGAGATATTTACATGTCTACATAACTTACACATGTTGTTGGGGTTATCTCTGTTTATACATATTTTTTGTGATAGCCAAGATTGCTTGATTTTAAGACCTTTATTCCAATTACTAGTTTTGAAGAATCGTGCTGTCATCATCAGATTGGTGTTACACTGGATGAAAAGAAAACAGATAATCAGTAATCTGCACAGGACAAAACCATTTTTTGAGATGACCCAAATTTTACAAAAGCTTTTACATACCTTTGCATATATGATCATATTTTGAGAACAAAGTGTAAACACATTAAAAAACTCCACATGGTTTGTCATTTATAAAATAGAGTGCTTCCAGATGGGTTGTCAAATGAATAAAAGGTAAAAGTACAACATTCATAGCACTGATAGGGTTAAAACTGCATGCCATGTTGATGACCTCACATGGATGAAACGAGGTGCTGCAGAGCCCTTGTGAGTAGCCATGTGGATGTCAGGTGGTGTATCGTATTAACTGGTGACATACTGAAATATTTTGAAATTAGTCGCATGAAAAATTTTTGATCAATTTAAAAAGCATGTTATGTACCTGTCATTATAAATAACTTGTAACCATGTTCCACCCCTCCTCCTCCCTTTTCCTGTCCCCCCTTCCTCTTTCTGCCCCCTTTCCCTTTATGTTTCATTAAAGCTCTAGGATTCCTTCCCCTTCCCACCTCCCTCTTCACCCATTATTCCCTTCCCCCTTTCCCTCCCCTCCCTCCTTCCCCCCAACCATCCTTTCCCTCCCTCTGGTTTTTGGATTTATTGTTCTATGGTGTGTACAATATTTTTTGTATAACTTGGCTTGGGTGGACTGGTGAATGGTAAGCATAGGATATAAATAAAAAGAACGCAGTGTACAGAAAATGAGCTCATCAGTTGTTATGATGTACTGAGTGCCTTGTAGCAGATAATGATAGTCAATAGGGATTACAAATTTTTGTTACTCTTATGTTTCTCCAGACATGTAATCTGTAATGGTGAAGAGGGCCATATACTTGTTTACGAGTCAGGTGTAAAGATTTATTTTTGTGATTCCTATAGTATATAATACATACATCAAAAAAGTTTTGCATTACCCTGGTTCCCAGAACTCCTGAATATAGATGTTGACTGTGAATATTGTATCACAGACACAGTTCCTTTGACTATTCAGAGATGTCACTAAACCTGCCCAAAGATGTAAACAACCAAGCATGAGCAGCGCCTATTAGATGGCGGGCTTCGACAGTTGATCAGTTCCAGTCATTCCACCAGGAAGGAGGTACACGGCTCATGTTGTCTGTAGTTCAACCATGCCTAGACGGTCAATACCATGGTTCTATTGCATCAGCATTGTTACCTTGTGCCAGGAAGGGCTCTCAAGAAGGGAAGAGTCCAGGCGTCTTGCAGTGAATCAAAGCAATGTTGTTCATACATGGAGGAGATACAGAAGAAAGGGACTGTCGATGCCATACCTTACTCAGGCTGCCCAAAGACTACTACTGTAGAGGGTGACCGTTACCTATGGATTATGCTTTGGAGGGACCCTGACAGCAATGTCAACATGTTGAATAACGCTTTTTGTGCAGCCACAGTACGTCGTGTTATGACTGAAAGTGTGTGCAACAGGCAGCACGATGCGCAACTTCACTCCCAACTTCCATGGTGAGGTCCATCTTTGCAAACATGACACCATGCAGCGTAGTTCAGATGGGCCCAACAACATGCCAAATGGACAGCTTAGGATTGACATCACGTTCTCTTCACCAGTGAGTGTTGCATATGCCTTCAACCAGACAAACATAGGAAACATGTTTGGAGGCAATCCGGTCAGGCTGAATACCTTAGACACATTGTCCAGCGAGTGCAGCAAGATGGAGGTTCCCTGAAATTTAGGGGCAGTATTATGTGGGGCTGATGTACATCACTGGTGGTCATGGAAGGCACCGTAATGGTTGCACAAGATGTGAATGCCATCATCCAACCAATGGTGCAACCATATCAGCAACATATTGGTGAGGTCTTCATGGACAACAATTCATGCCCCAGTCATGAACATCTTCTGAATGACTTCTTTCAGGATAATGACATAGCTTGACTAGAGTGGCCAGCATGTTCTCTAGACATGAGCCCCACCGAACATGCCTGGGATAGATGGCTGTTTATGGATGACATGACCCATCAACCACTCTGAGGGATCTGCACTGAATTGCCATTGAGGAGTGGGACAATCTGGACCAACAATGTCTTGATGAACTTGTGGATAGTATGCCATGATGAATACAATGCAAGGAGACATGCTACTGGTTATTAGAGGTACCGGTGTGTACAGCAGTCTGGACCACCACCTCTGAAAGCCTCAATGTATGGTAGTTCAACATGCAATGTGTGGTTTTCATGAGCAATAAAAAGCACAGAAATTATGTTTATTTTGATCTCTCTTCCAGTTTTCTGTACAGGTTGCAGATCTTTGAGAACTGAGGTGATGCAAAACTTTTTTTGATGTGTGTATGATTTTAAATTGTGTACAAATTTTCATGAGATTAATTTGAAAATATTTCATTATATCATGGTTAATAAGATGGTGCCACCTGACATCTACACAGCAAGTCACAAGAGTTCTGTGGCCTCTCTGTTTAGTCCATGTGAGGTTGTCAACATGGTGTATAGTTTTAACTCCATTGGTGCTATAGATCTTGTACTTTTACCTTTTATTCCTTTGCAACCCATCTGGGAGCACTCTGTTTTACAAATGACAAACCGTGTGAAGTCTTTTTAATGTATTTATACTTTGTTTTCAAACTGTCGATGACACAGGTATGTAAACATATTCACAAACATATGTAAAAGCTTCTGTAATGTATGGGTCATCTCAAAAAGTGGCTGTATCTTGTGCATATTACCATTTACCTATTTTCATTTCAAACAGTGTAATGCCAATCTGAAGATGACAGCATGTTTCTGTAGTAATTGGAATAAGGTCTTAAAATTTGAGCAATCTTGGCTCTCACAAACAATATGTATTCACATGCCTGCTGTAATAAATTTTTATTAAAACAATTGTCAGTTAAGACATGCAGTTGCTCCTCAGGGTAGTGTATTGGCTCCAATTCTGTTCTTAATATTCTGTATAAATGACTTTCCGGGCAGTTTAAGACATGAAGAACATGTTCTCTCGCTGCTGACAGTAACATCATAGTCGCTGATAAAACACCAGAACTTGTATTTTGGGGTCAAAGGCACAAAACATGCACACAATTTTCAAACTGCAACAAGGGCCGATATAAATAATAACTGTAAGTAGTTAAGAGATACAAAGGTGAATAAATATAAACTGTAATTTTTTATTAGTTTGTTTAAGCTTCAGAAGAATTCAGACACATGAACTTTTTCTATATGGTCCTGAATGGAAAACACATTTTTTTAGTTGGTAGGGAGTTTCTTGATCCCATTTTCATAAAATGAATGTGACTGTGACAGAAGCCAGTTGGCATGAACTTTTCGACAGTGCCATTATCATCAAATCTGTGTCCTACAAATGTTTTCTTTGGTGGTCCAAAAAATGAAAACTGCTGAGTGATAAGTCCAGACTATAGGAGGATGTTGTAGTATGGTCCAGAATAATTCCTGAATTTTTTGTTGACTCTGGACAGTTGTGTAGGGTTGACCATTGTGAGAAGATGAGGTACCCACCTTGTAGACACTTTCTGAAACCCAGGGTTGTCAGTAATGATCACCTGAGTGCTACTGTAGCTTTTTCAACCTCAGTAGCTATTTCAGCAACTGTTATTTGGTGATTATCTTCAATAACCTGGCTAATGACATAAATATTATCCTCTGTCATGTTGGTCTTCAGGCAATTTTAGTGAAAACAACTGTTTCTTATCCTCGTGGAAACTGTTTGTGCCATGTGTACACTTGTGTCTTTCTCAGGGTGTTGTCCCCAAACTGATCGTAAGTCAGTTCAGAATTTTGGATGGTTTCTCATCATCTGTATACATAATCATGGACCAAGAGCCAGTTTGTAGTTACATTTACCCAGGAAAAGCAAACAAAAATTCAAAACAGCATTTTATATCAGGTGATAAAATTGGGTAATAAATTGCCAAAGGAAGTGAAAAAGATTTCTAGAATACATCTGTTTAAAAAGGTAGCTAAAACGTTCCTCAAAAGTAAAGTATATTACACAATTAAAGTTACTTAGAGAATTCGGATAAGTGGATGGTAATGTAAGGGGGTCACATTTCAGTATGTGATTATGATTTCTGCTTTCACAAGGAAATCATGTGTCAAGATGTAAAATAAATGATAGTAACCTCTGTTGGCTTAGTTTTTCAGGTGAACTGTGGCACGTAGTTGAATATGGAGTCTGTAGTTGATGAAAGGGGCACAACAGCATCTTTAGAGTCATCAAAGGGTGTCTTATTGTGTACAGCAGTTAAGAGTAGAACTATATTTCACATAGCAAGTAACCAGAAACAGACCAGGAGTCCATCAGGGGATGTCTTCAGTATGAATGGCAACAGAGAACAAAGTTACATTTTATTTGCAGGTTACCTGAAATAAACTGTGTATAAATCAAGGAACATTATATAATAGAGACCTACTGAAAAGGGCAATGCTGCTGTTAATACACTGCATCATATTTGGGAGGATGGAGGTCCTCTGTCTGGTCATCCTGATTACTCCACCTGGTCATCCTGATTTGAATTTTGTGTGGGTTTACTGGATCACTAAGGCAAATGCTGGAACGGTTCCTTAATCAAGGCCATGGCTGACTACATTACCTATCCCCTTAGGCTACCTGTCCTGTTTTCATAAAACATGTTATATATGGTGTATGTTGTATATTTTGACTTACTGATCAATACTGTATACTTTGCCAACCCATATACCATTGTGAGATGGCCCTTGGATGAGTAAATAAATTAATTTCTAGTTCAGTAGAACACTTATCCATCAGAATGCTAAATTATGTAGATGACTCTGCCATTATATTTACTTCTTGTTTGGGCTTTTGGAGAGAAATCATATAGAGACAATATCTTGATTACAATTACAGTTAACATACCTTGAATCCTGAATGCTGAACTTCATGGGCTCTAATGACATGTGTAAATCCATTTACAAGAAGGAATTTCTCCAGTGCATGAACGTCAAATATGTGGGCTGTTCCTCTTTTGCGATTAGCTGCAAATCCACTATTTGCCAGCAGCTCCATTGAAAGTTCCTCATCCATTATATCTTTCCTGGATAAAACATAATATTTTACTTTTCTGACTTAAAAAACTTAGACTGCAGATCTGTCTTAAAACAAACTATAGAAGTTTACAAAGAAAGCCTCTTGTAAACATGCTTGGACTCACAACCACATTATGCTGTGAAATGCATATGAGAATTAAATTGTTCGGACACTTTAAAAAACCTCACAAAACTACCAGCATACATATACAGCATATGTGGGAGTTCCTGCTTGGAATGCTTAAATGAAGGAGTAGAATCCAAATAAATGGAGTAACATACACTTTTATTACTAAATGGAGATGTGCAAAGAAATGTCTGTACACTACAAAGAGGTTCAGAATGAACTGAATGAGTCAAAGATATTCTCCTTGTGGGAGGCTAGACTGTGGAGTATTGGCAGCAGGAAATCACTGAAAATAGCAGCTGTTGACATCACCTTTGCACAGTTGTGCATGACCAGTCATTCCACGATTGACTACAATTCGTTAGATGGCTGGACTATTTGCTGGTAAGAAGAAAGATGTTGTGTTGGTGTTCCTGCTCCTTTTAATCTATTGACTTAACTAATATATTTCCCCATAGTTGACCCTATATTTACCATTAAAATTTACGAAAATCAGCATATTTTATCTTACATACTTTTCTCAAAATTATATAATTTTTTTGATAGGAATTCTTTATAAATTTCATCTTACTACATATTGAAATGATGGGGAGTGAAGATAATACTGTTTTAGATGTTTTTGTTTGTGTAGCATACTCAAATGCATTTGCGTTGCACATGCCACTAGACACATTTCACACTTGTACCATATGTCACCTTTTTTTTTTTTTTTTTTTTTTTTTGGGGGGGGGGGGGGGGGGGGACTGGCAGGCAGTGGATATAAAACTAACATAATGTAATGTGCTCAACTTAATGCTTGCGGTCTAAAGGGGAAATTCCAGATTGGGGCCATTCACATCTAACATAGTCTGGAAGAGTGATCTGCTCTATTATTTCCTCAGCCAACTGAATATTAAACTGACTGAAACAAGATATTTTTCATATCACTTTGATTAGTAGGGCATGTGAATTGAAAATCACAATGCCCACCAGGTAAAAGAAACTTTTCTTGTAGCCTTTGCCATTTTCTCATGAGAGTGAAATTGAATTGTTGTATTGTGTAATTACTTGGGACATCTGGACAGGTGTTTTGGTTTTCTATCAGTTTTTATCTGTCACTGCCATATTGACCTCTGTATGCATTGTATGGATAGTAGATAGAATATTTACTTATTTTTTATGCAACCATTCACAGCCATGAGTTTGTGTGAAAATAACACTGCAGACTCTTCATTTTTTTAGTTTATATTTCTTGAATTGGTATGGCATATTTTGTCTTGTAGATCTAACTGTGCACTTTTCAGTGAGCTTTACAAACAATGACAGATAAGTGCACCAATTGTCAACATGTAAAATATGACCATTGTGCAGATACAGTTGCGAGAGGTCCATAGCAACAGCTTCAATAATCAGGATTTCTCTGTTGCTTGGCTCAGCTTTTTTCCTATATAAATATGAAATCCTGAACAGTAGCTACTATTTGACACACAAATTCTGAAGAACTTTATTCTGAAACATGCCTTTTTTTGAGCGATTCAATTGGATGTAGCAGAGTCTACTTCTGAATTTCTTGAGGCTTTAATCCATTCCAGTATCTTCTTCAGGATGATAAACACTATGGAAATTGTATTTGAGATTGTCAATAACATGTTGCCATTTGTTCTGATGGATTGCAGGGTCACCATTTTCATTATTTACAACATAAAGGAACTTACAAATACACTGCTGGTAAAAAAAAGGTTGGTACACGCTTTTAGAGGTTTCCACTTCACTTGAGATTTATTGTTGCAACAGTGCATACAACAGTGGATATGGGATAAATGAAATGATTACATTTACAGATTAATAGTGCAAGTGGTTTTGACGAACCAGTTATAAATCCAAGCTGAAACAGCCATATTAGTATGCTGTGTAGGCTCCACAGGTGTAAGTGCAGGCACTGGGTCTGGCATTCAGCAATCATACAGATGGCAAATACTGTTGTGGGATACATTATGCCATGCCTACTTGACATGTTCATGTAGTTATGTATGAATTGTTGGTTGTCGAGTTGCACGAGTCATTTCTTGTTCAGTCAAATCCCACATGTGATCAATTGGAGACATGTCTGGAGATCACTTTGGCCTAGGAAGTTGTTGTACATATTGCAGAGCACATTGTGTTTCATGAGCAGTATACTGGTGAGCATTATCCTGTTTGAGCAACACATCATCTCCCTGTGTCAAGAATGGCAAAAGAACATGACTAACAGTATTCTGCACTTATCGAGTGCTGGTTAGCATCCCCTCCAGAAACACCAAAGATACCTGGGGTGGCAGCATTATGTCTTGGAAAAATACTCCCTGCAAGACAGCACTCACCAGGTCTACATTGTACACGTGAACTACCACCACCAGCGTGCAGGCAGGACGTGCTTTCTTCGCTGAAGACTACCGTGAGCCATTCCATCTCCCAAGTGATTCTCTGATGGCGGCAGTCAAGCCATGCACATCAATGCTGTGATGTGAATGGAAGAAGGGCTAGTGGTGTGTGTACCCTCACCCACAATGCTAATAACAGGTTCACAACAGTTCGTGTTGACATGTCTGAGCTCAGAAGCCCTCTTGTCTGTACTGTGGTAGCCGTATGATCTGTTACAGCTGTCCTTACAGTACAATGATGTTGGCAGGTGTCTGTGCTGTATGGACATCCAGAACCTTGTCTACAAGTGTGAGAATGTTCACATGACAAGTGACACCTGCATCATTGTGCAACTGATGCAGCCTGTCCAACTTGTGTCACAATTTTCCAAAAGGACCACTGTACCACTCAGAACGCCACAGTTTGACACCTTAAAAACTCACTCACTTGGCTGTAGGAAGTACAAGTGCATATCCACGCCATGGTTGCTTCCTTGCTTTGCAAGTTTGTGCCACACTGAGCCTTCTGGATGTGAGCGTGAGTAGACACAGATGGCGCTCTGGTAGCTATGCCAGCCTGCTATCTGTTGGCAGATGACACTGAAACCATCATCAGTAAATCTACTATCCCCTAGATAGCATATGCCATTGTTGGATTATAATCAACATCATCCTTCCTTGTGTACTAATTTTTTTTATATATAGTATTTGTAAGAATCTTCTATGTGGCATGACGTCAGATGAGAAAGGAGTATGATTTGATATTTTTAGGACCAGTGTGACTGAAGTGTTGGCTTCTTCACCTGTGCCATAAGAATACATAAAGCAAAATAAGCTTGAATTTCATCAGATGATGATAAGCACTGTTTGATTTCAAAGTAGGGCATCTTTTCCATTTACCTCATTGTCATCAGTAGTATAATTTACCTCACCATCTTCTTTATCAGAACTATCAGAAATACCAATTTTATTCAATAGATTTTTGATTTTCTCATCTGTGAGAAACTTTTTTTGGTACGTCTTTGCTTGCTACTACATAGCTGGTGAAAAACTCTGAAGATGATTGCTTATCACTTGCAAGATATCAAAAGAAATTGAGTGTGATATCCATCACTAAATAGACTGATTTATCAGCTTTCCAATGGTATATAAAATGTCAGGCTACCTACTGACAGAAAATAAGACACACTAAGAAGAAGCTATGGCTGCTCGGCCTGCTTCACAGCCAGTAAGGTAATAATGGACTTGAAACCTGCTGCTGGCTTTGATAGGCTAAAGTAGCAGGGGGGGAGGGGGTTATCAGAGATAACTGAGTAGTGGTATTCTCAGCTGGTGTTGAGATTACCAAGATGTGGTGGGAAGTGCTCATCTGTGGAAGTGACCAGAGAGTATGTGTGCTTTTATCCATCTCTGCTTGTGTGCTTGCTGGCAGCTATTGTTCCCTAGGAGCCATGATCATTAGGAGACTGTTGACTGATAACTGTGCTGTCATCAATACACATTTAATGCAGTAGCATAGATTGTAGTGGTGACTGATCTGTCTGGAAATAAAACTGTTCTTAATTTGTCATTCCTCATGTTATCCTACAATCACAACAAAATCATCTATATGTTTCACATTTATGTCATTTGGCTGTCATCTTGAACATGTCATCAGTATTCTCAATGTCTGATGTTCTGCCATACTCTCAAGTGATGTGAATGTTGATGTTAGTGTGAGCAGTCCCTGTGTCAACTTTGCTGGTTTGAAGCAATGCACTGAGATTGTGACTGTCTTCCTATGTAATGAAATATTGAAAGTATTGACTCTCCATTTCAGAACTTGGTGTGGGTGAGAATACAGTGGTTGCAATGCTGGTTTGATCACATTTTCCCACAACGTGATGCACTCGCAGTCCGTTAAAGCCTTGAGCACAAAAACTTTTGATCAGCTGTAGGGCTGGGCCTGCAGTATTCTTTGTTGCATGGCATGTTGTTTCCCTCGCCAGACCACAACTGGTAGCACCATGATCATTGGTGGTTGTACTGGGGAGAGGAAATCTGCCAGTAGACTGAGCAACTTGCTGCATAACATCTCTGCCAAAAAGGCATCGAAGTCTTCTGCGAATGTGGAATGCTCACTTAAGAGAAATGACTCTGTCCACTGGCCCCATGACACATAAGTGCTACTTTGAGTGTTCTATGTCATCATTCCACCAAAAAATTGGCCTCTGGATGGTAAGCTGTGATGCAGTAGCTCTGGATGCTACAAAGTTACATAGTTCGCAGAATAATGCGAACTCAAATTGGCTGTCTTGGTCAGTACTGATGAATGCTGGAAAGCTGAAACACAATATTCACAATTGTGCAAGCTCCCTCACCGTCCTTTCTGCCATTATATCTGGCAAGTCTTTTGCCTTAACCTAGTCAGTGATGCAATCAATTGCAGAAAGAATATACCAACAAATTTCCAACTCTGGTAGGGGGCCAACTGGATCAAGGTGAGCATATAACTAGTCTATGGGTATTTCATATCAGCCATGCTTCAAATGTGTCGTGTTGCCCAGTCTTACAGTGCTGGCAAGCCATGCTGGTCTGAGTCCAAAGTTTTCTGTCTTGCTTCACATACAAACAGAGAAATTGGTCCATGACTAGTAGAGGGACATATTTCCAGATGTGACAGTCTAAGCAATCTATCAAAAATAAGCTTTCTGACAGTGAGTGGGACTAGTGGGTGGAGACAGTTTTGTGACATGTATCACCAGACTTGCATGGAGGAACCAGGGATAGTGTGCCACTCAAGCTTCAAACCATTCACGGTATTTTGTAGGAGACTGCAGACAGATAGAGGGAGCTGAATGAAATACATTTGGCTGTCAAGAGAGCAATGCATGATCCCTTCAATGACTACCATAGCAGAATATTGATTAGTGACCTTTTGCAGAACCCAAATAAATTCTGGCTGTATGTTAAGGCTGTTAGTGGCATCAAACTTAGTGCCCAGACCCTTGTGAGTGAGACAGGAACTGAGAGAGTAGCAAAGCAAAAGCTGAAATGCTTAATTCCGTTTTCACATGTTCTTCTAACCAGGAGAATTGCTCCAATTTAATACTCATACCAGTGGAAAAATGAATGAAATAAGTATTAGTGACATTGGTTTTGAGAAATAGCTGAAATCATTAAAATTGTACAAAGGTCCAGGCCCCAATGGAGCCCTGTCAGATTCTATACTGAATTTGTAGCTGAGTTAGTCCTATAATCTATCATAGATGCCTCAAACAAAAAATCATGCCCAGCTCTTGGAAATGGGCACAGGTCACACACATCTATAAGAAGGATAGTAGAAGTGATTGTAAAACTACTGTCCAATATCCTTGAGACTGACTTGTTGTAGAGTCTTAGAACATATTCTGTGCCCAAAGATAGTATCTTGAACAGAATGACCTCCTCAGTGAAAAAAAAGCATGGATTTTGAAAACATCCGTCATATGAAACCCAACTGGCACTTTTCTCACATGACATACTGAAGGCTTTGGATCAAGGCCACCATGGTGATGCTGTGTTCCTTGATTTCTGAAAAGCTTTTGACTCAGTACCACACTGATGCTTTATGTGAAAAGTATGATCATATGGGGTATCAAGTGAAGTTTGTGACTGGATTGAGGACTTTTTGATAGGGAGGACACAGCTTGTTATCTTGGCTGGAGAGTCATCATCAGATGTAGGAGTAACTTTGGGTGTGCCCCAGGGAAGTGTGTTGGGACTCTTGCTGTTTATGTTCCATATTAATGACCTTGCAGAAAATATAAATAGTAAAATCATACTTTTTGCAGATGATGCAGTCAACTGTGATGAAGTACCATCTGAAAGAAGCTGCATAAATCTTCAGTCAGATCTTGACAAGATTTCAACCTGGTGCAGAGATTGGCAGCTTGCTCTAAATGTTCAGAAATGTAAAATTTTGCGCTTTACAAAACAAAAACAAAAAAAAACATAATATCCTATGACTATAATAGCAATAAGTCAGTGTTGGAATTGGTCATCTCATACAAATACCTGTGTGTAACATTTTGTGAGGATATAAAACGAAATGATCACATAGGTCAGTCGTGACTGGTTTTAGAATATTTCTCAAGTGTATGGGACCTGTACCAGATAGGACTAACAGGGGATATTGAATGTGTACAGAGAAAGTTTGCACATATGGTCACAGGTTTATTTAATTCATGGGAGATTGTCACAGAAATACTGAAGGAACTAAAGTGCAGATTCTTGAAGACAGACATACACTCCTGGAAATTGAAATAAGAACACCGTGAATTCATTGTCCCAGGAAGGGGAAACTTTACTGACTCATTCCTGGGGTCAGATACATCACATGATCACACTGACAGAACCACAGGCACATAGACACAGGCAACAGAGTATGCACAATGTCGGCACTAGTACAGTGTATATCCACCTTTCACAGCAATCCAGGCTGCTATTCTTCCATGGAGACGATCGTAGAGATGCTGGATGTAGTCCTGTGGAACGGCTTGCCATGCCATTTCCACCTGGCGCCTCAGTTGGACCAGCGTTCGTGCTGGACGTGCAGACCGCGTGAGACGATGCTTCATCCAGTCCCAAACATGCTCAATGGGGGACAGATCCGGAGATCTTGCTGGCCAGGGTAGTTGACTTACACCTTCTAGAGCACGTTGGGTGGCACGGGATACATGCGGACGTGCATTGTCCTGTTGGAACAGCAAGTTCCCTTGCCAGTCTAGGAATGGTAGAACGATGGGTTTGATGACGGTTTGGATGTACCGTGCACTATTCAGTGTCCCCTCGACGATCACTAGAGGTGTATGGCCAGTGTAGGAGATCGCTCCCCACACCATGATGCTGGGTGTTGGCCTTGTGTGCCTCGGTCGTATGCAGTCCTGATTGTGGCGCTCACCTGCACGGCGCCAAACACGCATACGACCATCATTGGCACCAAGGCAGAAGCGACTCTCATCGCTGAAGACGACACGTCTCCATTCGTCCCTCCATTCACGCCTGTCGCGACACCACTGGAGGCGGGCTGCATGATGTTGGGGCGTGAGCGGAATACGGCCTAACGGTGTGCGGGACCGTAAGCCAGCTTCATGGAGACGGTTGCGAATGGTCCTCGCCGATACCGCAGGAACAACAGTGTCCCTAATTTGCTGGGAAGTGGCAGTGCGGTCCCCTACGGCACTGCGTAGGATCCTACGGTCTTGGCGTGCATCCGTGCGTCGCTGCGGTCCGGTCCCAGGTCGACGGGCACGTGCACCTTCCGCCGACCACTGGCGACAACATCGATGTACTGTGGAGACCTCACGCCCCACGTGTTGAGCAATTCGGCGGTACGTCCACCCGGCCTCCCGCATGCCCACTATACGCCCTCGCTCAAAGTCCGTCAACTGCACATATGGTTCACGTCCACGCTGTCGCGGCATGCTACCAGTGTTAAAGATTGCGATGGAGCTCCGTATGCCACGGCAAACTGGCTGACACTGACGGCGGCGGTGCACAAATGCTGCGCAGCTAGCGCCATTCGACGCGCAGCTAGCGCCATTCGACGGCCAACACCGCGGTTCTTGGTGTGTCCAATGTGCCGTGCGTGTGATCATTGCTTGTACAGCCCTCTCGCAGTGTCCGGAGCAAGTATGGTGGGTCTGACATACTGGTGTCAATGTGTTCTTTTTTCCATTTCCAGGAGTGTATAAACTATCTGGGAAAGTCTTTTAACAAAATTTCAAGAACCATTTTTAAATGATTACTCTAGGGATGTACTACAACCTCCTATGTATCTCTGGCATAGGGATTGTGAGGATAAGATTAGAATAATTGGTGCACACTTTAATGGTACTTTAATTACGTAACCATTATGGGACCTTACCTCAACCTCTCGATACCAGCAATATTCTAATGTGTTTCTGTAAAATAGTTAACATATTTCTGTGACAACATTCAGATTTGATTTCATTAATGTAGAGGTAATTCGATACATCAATATGTATATATTGCAATGATATTATTCTTATGTGTATTTTTTCTTTTGTCACTATGATCTTTGATGTACTTGTAACTCTATTTTTTGGGCGTGTAAGCGGTTATTAGAGAGTCAAGCTTTGCTCGCCATGTTAAAAAAACACAAATTGTAGTCAGTTTATGAAATGTGAACTTTAACAGTGAGGAAGATATTTTCAAGTATGTTTTATATTGTGAAGTGATTTTTTGGAACAAGTTACATAATATTGCAACAAAAGTAATAAAAAAAAGAAGTGTAACTTAAATTCAGAGTGCTGATTACTTTTTTACATCACCATTGTCCTAACTTGCAAAAGTTTCATATTCGAGAATGGTTTATGAAACACATCTATAAAACTTTTGAATATCGCAGAATAACACCTAGGTCTCTTTGAATCCAAGCTTGGAATCATCAATACCTAGATTTTCGATGATTGAGCCATGAGTTCACAACGAGACCAGTGTGGGAAACATGAAAAGATGAGTGCCTAGTTTATCCATTATTTCAAGAAATGACTTTATTAACTGTGCTCTAATGACACCTGCCACATAATATAACTTTGTTGTTACCCAAAAATCCAATATTTAGCAGCAGGAGCAACACTACAATCATAATTAATTTTTGACCTTTGTTGTGGTAGGGTTGTTAGAACACACAGAGGTATTCAAACAATCATTCTTTCCATGCTCCACACGTGAATGGAAAAGGAAGAAATCCTAGTAACTGGTACAATGAGATGCATTCTCTGCCATGCACCTGAGTAATTCCAGTACAAAAGAACACATGAATAGGATGGAAAGTAGCATGAAAGAAGACAATAGTAGCGTGGAAAACAAAACTGATAGCATTAGTACTGACATGGTTAATTTAAAGGTTGAACTGAAGAAAGAAATTAAAAAGGAGATTAAGGTAGTCAGCTCTAATCTTTTAGAATTAAATAAGAAGGTTGAAGTGGTAGCTAAAGATTGTGGTAAAAGGATAATACTAATGAGAAATCAACATTGAGTTGTAAATGTGTGGAAGAGAGAAAGAGGCTTTGTGATGAGAATAATAGCAAGGTGGAGATTTCAGAGAAACAATGTACTGAAAATAAGCTTTGTGATGAGAATATTAGCAAGGTGGAGATTTCAGAGAAACAATGTGCTGAAAATAGGGTTAAACTTGAGAACCAAATCGATCAGATTAAAAATGATTCAGAAACTGAGGTAAAAACCAAGTGTGCAGTAGTGGTAGAGAAAAAAACTGGTAAAGGTAAATGAAAATGTAAATTCAAAATCGAATGAAATAGAAAAAAAAGTGCAAGAGGTACAAAATGTAAAGCATAGCGTAAGTGACAGTGGGTCAGATTCTCACTGTAGTTGTAATGATGATAGCAATGATGAATCCAGTAGTGATGAGGCAAATTAGCCTTTAAATATGTCTGCTTGTGTCTGTATATGTATGGATGGATAAGTGTGTGTGTGTGCGTGAGTATATACCTATCCTTTTTCCCCCCTAAGGTAAGTCTTTCCATTCCTGGGATTGGAATGGCTCCTTACCCTCTCCCTTAAAACCCACATCCTTTCATCTTTCCTTCTCCTTCCCCTTCCCTCTTTCCTGACGAAGCAACTGCCGGTTGTGAAAGCTCGTAATTTTGTGAGTGTGTTTGTGTGTTATTTTATTGTGCCTGTCTACCGGCACTTTCCTGCTTGGTAAGTCTTGGAATCTGTTGATATGGAACTAGCATACATAAATACATAAGACATGAATGAAAACAATATGTCAGGTATAACATATGCTAGGAGTTCCCAACAATTCTTTGGGTTTCATTTAAGATATCCATCCAAATTGTAGAAAAAATTTTCTTTTAAGGAATACATACTGCTAATTTCTTTTATATTCTGTGGAAGCTTATTATAGATTATCATAACTCAATAACCAAGACAGTTCTGAGCTGGAGGCAATGACTCAGCTTTGTATTATGATCATGAATAATGTTATTCAAGCTATAATTTTCAAGATTTTTTTCTGTTATACATTATGGTCTGAAAAAGAAACTCACAAGGAACAGTCAGAATGCCCAGGTTTTCATACGGTTCTTTGCAGATATTGTTACAGTTCTCTTTTGGAATCTGAAAACTGCTTGTAGATTCTGGGTACCATTTCCCAAAAAGATTATTCCATAGCCAAGGATGGCATTTACATAACCAAAGTAAGCTGACCTTACATAGATGCCACTGCATACTGATGCAAGAACTTTAAGTGCATAGCAAGCTGTGGAGATCCACTTTGAGATAATTGTGACATGTTAATTCCATTTTTCTCCCTCCATGAACCATGGACCTTGCCGTCAGTGGGGAGGCTTGTGTGCTTCAGCGATACAGATAGCCGTACCCTAGGTGCAACCACAACAGAGGGATATCTGTTGAGAGGCCAGACAAACGTGTGGTTCCTGAAGAGGAGCAGCAACCTTTTCAGTAGTTGCAGGGGCAACAGTCTGGATGATTGACTGATCTGCCCTTGTAACACTAACCAAAACAGCCTTGCGGTGCTGGTACTGCGAATGGCTGGAAGCAAGGGGAAACTACGGCCGTAATTTTCCATGTTTCACTCCCATACATGGTTACAATCCATACAAATACTTTCAGAAACGACTTCCTGACACTTAAATCTATACTCAATGTTAGCAAATTTCTCTTCTTCAGAAACGCTTACCTTGCCATTGCCAGTCTACATTTTATATCCTATCTACTTCGACCATCATCAGTTATTTTGCTCCCCAAATAGCAAAACTCCGTTACTACTTTAAGTGTCTCATTTCCTGATCTAATTCCCTCAGCATCACCCGACTTAATTCGACTACATACCATGATCCTCATTTTGCTTTTGTTGATGTTCATCTCATATCCTCCTTTCACTATCCATTCCATTTCACTATCCATTCCATTCAACTGCTCTTCCAAGTCCTTTGCTGTCTCTGACAGAATTACAATGTCATTGGCGAACCTCAAAGTTTTTATTTCTTCTCCATGGATTTTAATACCTACTCCGAATTTTCCTTTTGTATCCTTCGCTGCTTGCTCAGTATACAGATTGAATAAAATTGGGGATAGACTACAACCCTGTCTCACTCCCTTCCCAACCACTGCTTCCCTTTCATGTCCCTTGACTCTTATAACTGCCATCTGGTTTTTGTACAAATTGTAAATAGCCTTTTGCTCCCTGTATTTTACCGCTGCCACCTTCAAAATTTGAAAGAGAGTATTCCAGTCAACATTGTCAAAAGCTTTCTCTAAGTCTACAAATGCTAGCAACTTAGGTTTGCCTTTCCTTAATCTTTTTTCTAAGATAAGTCGTAGGGTCAGTATTGCCTCAGGTGTTCCAACATTTTTACGGAATCCAAACTGATCCTCCCTGAGGTCGGCTTCTAGTTTTTGCATTCATCTGCAAAGAATTCGTGTTAGTATTTTGCAGCCATGACTTATTAAACTGATAGTTTGGTAATTTTCACATCTGTCAACACCTGCTTTCTTTGGGATTGGAATTATTATATTCTTCTTGAAGTCTGAGGGTAATTCGCCTGTCTCATATATCTTGTTCACCAGATGGTAGAGTTTTGACAGGACTGTCTCTCCCAAGACTGCCAGTAGTTCTGATGGAATGTTGTCTACTCCCGGGGCCTTGTTTCGACTCAGGTCTTTCAGTGCTCTGTCAAACTCTTCACACAGTATTATATCTCCCATTTCATCTTCATCTACATCCTCCTCCATTTCCATAATATTGTCCTCAAATACATCGTCCATGTATAGACCCTCTATATACTCCTTCCAACTTTCTGCTTTCCCTTCTTTGCTTAGAACTTTAATCAATTAAATTCATTATCTCTTCTGTTACCCAAGGATTTCTACTAGCCCTCATCTTTTCACCTACTTGATCCTCTGCTGCCTTCACTACTTTATCACTCAGAGCTACCCATTCTTTTTCTATTGTATTTCTTCCCCCCATTCTTGTCAATTTTTCCCTATGCACTCCCTGAAACTCTGAACAACCTCTGGTTTAATCAGTGTATCCAGGCCCCATCGCCTTACATTCCCACCTTTTTCCAGTTTTAGTATACAGGTAATAACCAATAGATTGTGGTCAGAGTCCACATTTGCCCCTGGAAATGTCTTACAATTTAAAACCTGTTTCCTAAATCTCTGTCTTACCATTATATAATCTATCTGATACCTTCTAGTATCTCCAGGATTCTTCCATGTATACAGCCTTCTTTTATGATTCTTGAACCAAGTGTTAGCTATGATTAAGTTATGCTCTATGCAAAATTCTACCAGACGGCTTCCTCTTTCTTTTCTGTCCCCCAATCCATATTCACCCACTATGTTTCCTTCTCTCCCTTTTCCTACTCTCGAATTCCAGTCACCCATGACTATTAAATTTTCATCTCCCTTCACTACCTGAATAATTTCCTTTATCTCATCGTACATTTCATCAATTTCTTCATCTGCAGAGCTAGTTGGCATATAAACTTGTACTACTGTAGTAGGTGTGGGCTTTGTGTCTATCTTGGCCACAATAATGCGTTCACTATGCTGTTGGTAGTAGCTTACCTGCACTCCTGCATTACCCCTATTTGATTTTGTATTTATAACCCTGTATTCACCTGACCAAAAGTCTTCTTCTTCCTGCCACTGAACTTCACAAATTCCCACTATATCTAACTTTAACCTATCCATTTCCCTTTTTAAATTTTCTAACCTACCTGCCTGATTACGGGATCTGACATTCCATGCTCCGACCCCTAGAACGCCAGTTTTCTTTCTCCTGATAACGACATCCGCTTGAGTAGTCCCCGCACGGAGATCCGAATAGGGGACTATTTTACCTCTGGAATATTTTACCCAAGAGGACGCCATCATCATTTAACCATACAGTAAAGCTGCATGCCCTCGGAAAAAATTATGGCCATAGTTTCCCCTTGCTTTCAGCTGTTCGCAGTACCAGCACAGTAAGGCCGTTTTGGTTAGTGTTACAAGGGCAGATCAGTCAATCATCCAGACTGTTGCCCCTACAACTACTGAAAAGGCTGCTGCCCCTCTTCAGGAAGCACATGTTTGTCTTACCTCTCAACAGATACCCCTCCGTTGTGGTTGCACCTAGGGTACGGCCATCTGTATCGCTGAGGCACACAAGTCTCCCCACCAACGGCAAGGTCCATGGTTCATGGGGGGGAGGCAGAGCATAGAAGTTTATATTTATTTAAGTAGCTCATAAGTATATTTTTCATTAAAGTCTCCAATATTTTGGTAAATATTGGAAGTAAAGCAATTGGCCTGTAATTTTCTATATTTTAAACATCACTGATTTATGTGAAGAGGTACGATTTTCACTAGTTTCATGTAGTCTGTGAAGCAGACTGTCTTGAAAGAATGGTTAATGATGTCAGTTAAAGAGGCTTCAATTCTGGCTATGCACTCTTTTAACACACAAACTGGGTCATTGTCCAGTCCCGTTTGAGAATTTGTTTTTTAATTGTTTTATGGTACTGCTTACTTCTCTCTCAGTAGTGGGGAGCAGAACCATTGAATCTTATATGTAATTTTGCACTGAATATTAGATCTTTTTGGTAATTTGCACTGCATGCCTTTTACAACACTGGTGAAGTATGAGATTATGAAGTTAGCCAGGTCTTTTCGATCACTGAGTGTATTGCCTGATTTCTTGATTTTAGTGCTTGAGTGCCCATTTTCTTATTTCCAGTCTCACGTTTAACTTAAGTCCAAGCAGCTTTAGTTTTGTTATCTGCATTTTTATCAGTTTGTTGTTAGCTGACTTTTTAGTTGCCTGAGGTATCTTTCTGTAGATTTTTTATAGTTTTTGTAATAGCTTATAAAAGCAGAGTCACTGCATGTATTCTTTATAGAGCTGAGTTGTCTGAAGGTTAGGGGCAGATTTTGTAATCCTACTGGTAATCCATTTTGTTTTGCTCTGTGGTCCAACAGGAAGTACAACTTTGGTAAATTTTTCTTCAAATCTGAACTCAAACAATGACATGAAATGACAGAACTTTTTGTTGGCATCTGTTTGTGCATATATGTTGTCTCAGGTTTTGCAATGTAACTGCACAGTAAAATTTTGCATGGCTGATTTGGAGTAGATTCTATTGCATGCATGTAGCTTGGTTGCTTTTTCCTTAGGAACGTATATTTGTGCAATTTGACAAAGATGACCTGAAAGTCCCAAATTTTTTAATAATAAGTCACAGTTTTCTGTGCCAGTACCAAAGCCTGTATGATCAGTAGTACAGGCTGAGTGTGTCATTATCCTTGTTGCACAGGTGACTTGTGATATCATTCCAAAGCTAGAATAAAACACTCAGAAAAGCATTAGCAACATTATTTTTGCTGTGCTTATGTTAAGATTTCCACATAGCAGGATGTTACTTTTAGTGTTTGATGCCTGTTCTAGACTCTGTATTAGTTTTGCACAGAATATGTCACAATCACCACTAGGAGAATGATATACACACAATATGACAAGTTTTTTGGAAACATTTTGAGATGATAACTGTATTGCTGACACTTCAAAGTGTTTTTTTTTTCACCAAGAGAGACAATGTCACTTCTTACCTTATACTGGACCTCATTCTTAATATAAATACATGACCCTCCCCCTTTAATTGAAACTCTACAATAAGAAGATGCTAGTATACATGAGGGTAAAGTTACATAAGCAATTTCACTTTCATTGCACCGGTGCTCAGTGATGCACATAACAGGGCTATTTAGGGTTTACAAATTGACTTCAAGCTTCTGCACTTTGTTCTTGATACACTGAATGTTTTGGTGGAACCCAAACATGATTAATAGTTCCTTTTCAGAGACACAGTTCACCAGTTCATATCTGGGCAACAGTCTGCTTCCAAAAGCAATTTTTCTATGTTGAGTCTTCCCACCTGTCATCCTCTCCTGCAACAAAACTGCCTCCAGTCCATAATCTGAGCTTCCTCCCTTAACACACAAAGTCCAGCACATATCGGGGTATCTTACTGCTACTGAGACTGTTATTAATGGCTTCAAGTTCACAGTCACAATCAGCTGTTTAGCACCATATTAAACTCTTCTTCAACAATCTACACAAGTTAGGTGAATTTAGACTAAAATCACTGATATACTTTCTATAGAATGAATGTAACCAATGAGTTACTTCAATTATTCTCTGCTCTTTGGCACCCTACATACAGCAACAGCCCTCTCTATTGGGTGCTATGCTTTTATGAGTCAGATGAAGAACCAGCAGTTATGCTTGCACAAATTTACTTGCTCGGCTTAAGTTTCACTCTTCCCCCCTTCCTCCCAAATCATAAGCTGCCTTGAACACATCCTCAAACAGTCCTAAGCATTAACTTCTCATTAATTCACTACCTAGTAAATGATATAACGCTCTCACAAAAATAGCTACAGATATAGATAAAGCAAAAGACCCATTTCTAAAATATAACTTTTATTTTTTTTTTTTTTTTTTTTTTTTTTTTTTTTTTTTTTTTAGAAAAAGAGAAAGGTCAGTGTGTAATGAAGCAGGGTTGCCCACTGCTCTCCTGTTTTCGTTTTACACTCCTTCAGTAACTTAGTTGAGCAATAAACTTTTTTTTTCCCCCCACTACCCAGATTCCGAATTCCGACTACAGATCCTGTGGCCTTCAGCTTCATAGCACAGGATTCAGAAATAGTTTAAATGAAATTCCCATAGTAAAATCTACTATTTCAGTACATTCTGATGTCTATTCTGAAAGTAATGAGCTAATTAGTTTGATTGGAAATGCATCCTTTTAAAAGTTATGAACAATGATGTATATTGTGCTATACATATTAAATAAATTTTCGAATGAGCTAATAGATCAAATTCAGCTGTAAGACTGCATCCAAAAGAAAGCCTAAACTTTACTGATTCCAGCAAAGTGTTTAAATTAACCTAAAGTCTATTAGTTAAATAGATATTAAGACATGAAATCTGTAGCCTGTATGACTTTCAGTGCCAATTGTGACCAAATTACTGGATAATTCCAAGATCTGTTTTGATACTTTTGCTACCTATATTTTTATATGTAAAATGACTCCAGTCTCAACTTTGTAAGTGCATTAATTAAGAATTAAGTAAATTTGAATAAGTAAAAATCATTGTTCAAGAGGGCTGCCATGGTTATAAGTCGGGAATTCCCACTGCGAATGCATAAGTTAGTTCTGCGTATTTAAATTTATACAGCTTACTCATGTTATTTAAGTAATAAAACCCAAAACTTAACTTCAAAACCAATTAGAAAGGATCATTTTAACCCTGGGAAATTATAAACTATAATATATTAACAGAAATAGTCAAATATTCAAGCACTCGTCTATATAAGGTCCGAGCTGGTGCAGTTCTTGGTTAGTTCTTGGTGAGATTCTCATGGAGCAAAAGTGCGGCAAGTCGGTGCTGGAATGTGATGTGATAATATACACAGCCACACATGATATCACAAGGCAACTTACGCTAAAACTATGTTCTGTGACGTTAAAACTCCAACAATATCTCTCTTTTGATGAGCTTACTTCATGTCCAAACATTTAATTTGTTGCCAGAAACATAAAAAAAACTGCAGACAAACTTGAGCCTGAATCTGATAATACTGTATTATCAATTTCACCCACACTGATATCAACAATAGTTTGAATCTCAGCATCAACTCATTTCAACCCTGTTTCTTTTAATAAATCATTTTATATTTCTCTTCTGCTTCCCTCTTTACATATTCCCCTATCTTCAACCCCATACTGACTGGGTGTAGTGGTAAGCACACTGGACTCGCATTCAGGAGGAAAACAGTTCAAACCCACATCCGACCATCCTGATATAGATTTTCTGTAAATTCCCTGAATTGCTTAAGGCAAATGCTAAGATTGTTCCTTCGCAAGGGCACAGCTACTTCCCTTCTCTATCTTTCCCTAATCTGAATTTGTGTTCTGTCTTTAATCACCTTATTGTCTACAGGACATTAAAACTAATCTAATCCTCCTTCAGTCCTGTAATCCACATCAGTACCCTCTTCAAACAAATCTTTCAATACATCCCTAACATCCTCTTTTCAACTTCATTATTCTACTTTTCTGGCAACTCTAAATTTTAATTTACTCCAATCCTTTGGCAATAAAGCTTTATGTATTTTTGTATTGAATATCCAATCAGTTAAGTTCTAGCTAGCCTCCTGTTTTCTAACCAATCGCAATTAACATTATCATCCAGAACAGCACGCTCATCATTAAAGAAAACATGGATTTCAATTTGGTCATCAGGGAAACTTTCAATAACAACATTCTTGTCACTGCTGCACAACTCCAGACAACATCAACTCAATAATACTACAATGCAGTACAGAAGATGATGTAGATGGTGGCATCACCAGTGGCTGCACATGGACATGGTGCAGATGGCAGCACATTGACATGTGGTGAGGACACCTCAGCATGGTCACTCAGCAGTGTGGAAGTGGGAAAAGGACACATCAGCATGGAAAGTGAGTCAGTCAGGTGGCACTTGCACATGGCCACATAACGGTGACTGCACCATGGACAAGGAATGGTATGGTTATCATGGCCTGTAATATTGTCAGAAACATGCTGCAGGTCATATACCTTGCATCATAATAACTCTGACACTATCTCATGGTTGTATTAGGCCAGTGTGGATACACAGTGGCATCATCACTTTCCATAATACGATGCATAAATACTCTGTTCTTTCTGTTCTGTCTGTAGCTCAGAGACCTCATGCCAACTATCAACTTCTAATACCACAATACACACACAGGGAAAACATATCCCAACATACATTTAAATAAATGCTAATATTTAGCTCTATCCCAGATAAGCAAACCACATTTTAGACAAGCAAACCAATTGGATGCTCACTGAAATCCTATGAACAGTAATAAGCAGTGATTGGACAAGCACACCATTTACAATATTTCGGCTCAACTATATCTAAGGATCAGTTGTATACTGTTGTCTTTTGGGTCATATAACATTTAAACACTGATATGGCGTAGCATAATAGTTAGTAAAATATTAATATGATTAAGCATGGGTTTATCAAAACACATTTAAAATCAGATCCATAAATAAAAAATGAAATGAGTAACTGGATCCCAAAGGATAATGCTGCAGCCCAGGTGCGGCTCCTAGTGAAGGACTCTGAGGTGGAGGCACTGCAAAATATATTTTAAAATACATTTCTCAATAATGTATTACAGAATTTAAATCATCAGGACACATTTCAAATATGGCAGTGATTGTTTTTGGGACTGTTGATGTGATGTCTTTTGAACAGGTAGTAGTTAGTGTTAAGGTACACCTTGCAATGCCTGTTAGCTCTATGTATAAGGGGCTCAGAGGTGTGGCTTCTACAGACTACAGCTCTTATCGGTCTCCTGAAGGCTAGACTAGCAGAGTCCAAGGAAGTCCTACCAATTCTCATATGACTTTCACATTCCACTATTTACATAAATGGGAAATGAGCAGAGTTGCTGAAACTTCTCTATCAAATCACTGTCACTGTAATGTCTATTATGCTTTTATTTGTCATTAATTGATGTTTAGTGCAAATGTTTTAGATAGTTTTTTGTTTTTGTTTTTCACCAGAGTGCACTACAGTATGGTAACATTTCATCACCTAGTGAGAGATTCATGAATGAATAGAGGAAATATACAAAGGAAAAATTCACCATTACTATCATTAGCAAAACTACTTTTTGTGAGTATATTTTGCATGAGTTCTAGTACATTTTATTTTCTTGCAAAAAATTGCAGCTTACAGTGAGTGTCAAAACAGCACAAAATAAATTCAGTGCACAGTTTATTAGGCAAAAAAAGAAACTTGAGCTTGACACAAAGATAGTGAATTGTACAAATTTTAGTGAAATGTTCATAGACCATTTTGCAGTGCAGAAGATGAGATGAGCTTATTTCTTCTGTAAGAAAATGAATTAAAGTACGTAAGAAAAATGTGCATGTGTAACTAATAAAAGGCAATTTCTTTATTATACAGTAAAACCCCTTTTTAACGAATCTCAGGGTACCAAAAAAATTGTTCCTTAAAAGAGAGTTTTCCTTAATTAGGGGTTTATGTCAAAATGCACTAAATAAGTGTTCCGGAATCAAACTTGGAACCTAGGCTATTTAGGCCATATAAATACTCCATAATCACAAACTCGCCTTGTGCTGCATACAAAAATACAGTGAACATGAAAATGTTTCTTGGCAAATTTAAAACTACTCAATATATTAATAATACTTTTTTTTTAATTTCAAGATATTTTGGATGTTAGGTCACATCAAAAGTCATCAGCTGGTATCTTGATTTAAAAGGAGAAAATTTCATTTAGCTAATGGCACTCAATGAATTAGATATCACAATAACGAATAAAACTGTTGTACTGTCTTTATTTCTGAAAAAAATTTAGGAGAGTAGTCTGCTGCTTCCTTCCAGCACAGCATACTCCTAGAAGTTGTCGTTCCTGCTGGTTAATACTGTTAAGAACTGACTCATCCACAATGAAGGATGAGAAATACCTTGTAACACTCTTCAAGTCCTTCCACAGCTGCAGAAAACTTTTCTTCATCATCATTCTCGTCACCACCACTGTCACCACCAATTTCAGTTTTTTCACCAATACCAGCAGCAAACAGCACACTCATGTCCATAGTGGGTGTAGAAATAAGTACATTATCATCACACAAAATAAAATCTTGCAATGTCACAGTTTCAGGAGCATCTTTAACATTCCAATCTTCTTTAGGGATATCGTCCTCCATAAATGATGTTGCACAACAGCCAGCATTTGCAAAGCAGTTTATGACAGTCTGCTGTGTGACTGCATTCCAGAGCTAAGTAAAGCTGCAATCTTCGTGAGGGGGCCGGAAGATCACATTCAATGCAAAACCTAAAATGCAGGTATATATTTGGGAAGAAGATAGTAATTCAGATCTAGTGTGTTTTTGCTATATGTGGGTGCTCTTTCCTCGAAGATAGGCTGTATTCTTGAGAAACAATGTGTTAAGGTGATTTTCCGGCCCCCCACGAAAATTACAGCTTTACTTGGCTCTGTGAAGACGATTTACAGCTTCGTAAAGTGGGTGTCTATCAGATTCCTTGCGGAAATTGTGAGAAGTCGTACATAGGTCAAACAACGCACACCGTTCATGAGATGTGTGTGGAGCATCGAAGACACACACGCTTATTTCAGCCAGACAAATCAGCTGTGGCCAAACATTGTATTGATACAGGGCATTCCATGAATTACAGTGATGTGAAGATTTTAACATCTACTTGTTTTGGGAATCTGTCTTCAAGGAAGCTATAGAGATTAGATTAGCTAATAATTTAATAAATAGAGATAATGGTTTTAATTTGAACAATGTATGGAATCCGGCTCTTTGGGTAATTAAACTGCAGAGAAGTCATCATGGTGTCACCGCCGCCGATCATACATCAGTAAGCAAATTGAATGTCTGTACGCCTTCGCCACAGGCGGCACATGTGTAAGTGTATTTCTCTGCTGCCAACCAGCATCTGTGACCCGCATGCGCGGTACCACCACGGTGGAACATTTAAGGCCATGCTTGGCAATTTGTCATCAGTCTTGTGACTCACTCTGAGAATGGCCAGACGATATGCGGCCAAAATATCAGTGGAAGAAATTTTAGTTGCGTGGCTGCATGCCCATAATTTAATTGACATGGCTCTAATAATTTGCAATGTTCACAAAAGTTCCACTAAAGCTCACTAAAGGATCAAGGTAACTCAGTTACTGCTATCAGTTATACAATATTAATATATTAATATATATCAGTTATACAATATTAAATGGTCCAATCACATTAAACTGATTACTGCTCACATTTGATGTCAACATGCAATAATCACTTGCTAATGGCAGGTGATAGGATTAGCAGTGGAGAGTGTATGAAATGTGTTGAGGAGGCATGAAGTACACAGCAGTCATTGTCATTATGCAAAAGGGCATGATCATTGTCTTTTAGGCCAAGGGTGGCTGGATGCATTCTCAAAATGGCTCAGTTTGTAAACTGTTCGTGTGCTACCATGGTTCAAATATACTGTACATATCAAAATGGTGCTATCCAAAACTGATGCCAAGGCAAATGTGATGGATCAGGTGTGAATGATGGCTGGAGAGATGTGTATGGATGAACATATGTGCAACTGTTGAGCAACTGACTGCCCAGATGAACCAAGGGGCTACCAACATTGTCTCCTCAACGACTTTTCAGCGAATGTTTCTGCATAATGGCCTCTGCAGCAGGTGCCTTTTTCATGCACCTAGGCTGACTGCTGTTCATTGGTGATGAAAACTGGAAATAGCACATGAAAACTGCAGCTAAATCCATTGAGTGGCAGCACCTGGCCTTTTCAGATGAATCAAATTTTACTCTCACTGGACAGATAGCTGTTAGCATGTACAGTGTGAAACATCTGAAGGCACAGACCCTGCAACAATCATTGGAAGGGTCCTGGCTGGAAGCATTCTCTGGCTGATCTTGCAATTCTGGAAGGCACAATGGATAAATACAAATATGTATCTATACTTGGGGATTATGTCCACTGATGCACACAGTTTTTCCTCAGCATGATGGCATCTAAATTTATGTTTACATTTGCACCTAACACTGTGAACCACTGTGAAGCACATGTGCCAGTTATTAGAGTTTACTTACATCTCCCATTGATGGATAAATTGGTCCTTTTAATTCTCTGCTCCTCATTTTTTATATTATGCTCCTTGTTTCCATATAATATAGCTTTTGTTGCACTCGTATTCATGCAATAAGAAAATAGAGCAAAATTAGTTTTTCTTTTACGTAATAATCACAAAATTTTTGCAATTGTTCATTTAACATTCACTAAAAAAAAGTCTATTCATGTTTAGATATGACTTTGTCCTGTCACGGTCACCAATTGTGTTAGGTCTGTTGGTAGATTTTGGAATAACTGTGCAGGGAGGCAGCCCAACAGCTATCACAAAGAGTATGAATCGGCATGAAATTTATGTAATGAGAGATAATACTGTAACTAAAACATGAATCCTTCTTGAAATGAAATTGATGTCATCAACAGTCTCCCTCTCAACTCAAGAAAAATACAATGCAACGTACCAATACTGAAGTCACACAAACCATATTTTGCAGCAAACTTGGTCCTTAACAAAACATCAATTGTTCAATTACTACTACTACTACTACTACTACACACACACACACACACAAAAACACACACACACACACACACACACACACACACACACATTGCTGATCATACAGTCCATCCTCTTAATCTTGATGATTAGCGCATGTTAGCAAATGTATATTTATTTTTAGACATCTTACAGAATGGAAGAAATTACTGCCTCATCTGATGACTGCAGGTAAAAGTCACACTTGTAAATAAAAATATTCTTGTGTCTATGATAAATCTTAATATATATGTATATGAGTAAAAATTGCATGTCCTTTTTGTGTTAGATCTAAAACATAAGTACTCTCGACCAAGATTGAAACAAAAGTTGTTAAAGAAATTGAATATTCCCCAGATATTGTTCTTTTGTTACAAAGATAATTTTAAAATCCTATCTTCGCCCTCTTCTGCAGCAGTATTACACTCCCCTCTGTCAACTATAATCTCTCACATCATTATCAGGTCATCTGAACAAAAACCTGTGCCCAGTGGTTGGAAGAAAACACAGGTCATACCTGCCTACAAGAGGGTTGCAGAAATGATCCATAAACCTACTATCCAATGACCTTGACATCCACTTGTTGTAGAATGTTAGAACATATTCTGAGCTTAAACATAATAAGATATCTTGAATAGAATGATTTCCTCCATGCCAGCCAGCAGGGATTCTGAAAATATAGATCAGGTGGAACCCAACACACCACTTTTCTCACAAGACATACTGAAAGCTTTGGCTGTCAGATAGCTGCAGTATTTCTTGATTGGTGAAATTCATTTGATTCAGTGCCATACCTGCATTTATTGTCAAAAGTACAATCAGTTGAAGTATCCAGTGAAATTTGTGACCGGATTGAGGACTTTTTGGTTAGGAGGACACAGCATTTTATCTTGGGTGGAGAGTCATCATCAGATGTAGAAGTAAACTTGGGTGTGCCCCAGGGAAGTGCGTTGGTTCCCTAGCTCTTCATGTTGTGTATTAATGACCTCACAGACAATATTAATAGTAAACTCAAGCTTTTTGCAGATGTTGGAGTTACCTATAATGATGTACTATCTGAGAGAAGCTGCACAAATATTCAGTCTGATCTTGATAAGCTTTCAAAGTGGTGCAAAGACTGCCAACATTTGGTAAATGTTCAGGAATGTAAAATTGCATGCTTCTCAAAACTAAAAAATGTAGTATGCTTTGACCATAGTATCAATCAATCATTCATGGATGAATCACTCATGGAATCAACCAAATCATACTAATACCTGGCCGTAAAACATCTTTGGGACATGAAATGGGACAATCACATAGGCTGAGTTCATGGTAAGACATGTAGCAGACTTCAGTTCATTGGTAGAATGCTAGGGAAATGCAATCAGTATACAGAGAGGATTGCTTACGTATCCCTCGTGTGACCCACAGTAGAATATTGTTCAAATGTGTGGGACCCATACAAAATAGGATTGATAGGCCATATTGAATATATACCGAGAAGGGCAGCATGATTGCTCACAGTTTTTTTGACCCACAGGAAAAAGTCATATAGACAATGAATGAAATGTACTGGCAGACTCTTGAAGATAGAAGTCAACTATCCTGAGAAAGTCTCCAAGGTTTGAAGACCTGGCTTTAAATGATGACCCTAGGAAGGTATTACAGAACCATACATATAATAACCCCCATAAAGTCCATGAGGACAAGATTAGATTAATTATAGCACACATGGAGGTATTTAATCTGTCATTATTTGTGTGCTCCATACATGAATGGAATGGGAAGCGATCCTAATAACTGGTACAGTGGGATGTATCCTCTGCCATGCACTGGTTTGCGGGCTATAGACATAGATGTAGATGCAAAATTATTCAAGAATTTGCTGATTAATCTAAAGCCCACAAAAGAATCTACGGTAGAATAACCAGACAGGCTATAATTATGTAGAATGAGAATTTGATGGGGTCCTCATCAAACAAAATGAGATACACATGGAACGTTACAAAGGAAGATACTTGTAGCTCAATACCAAAAAGAAAGATGTATCTTTCACTCCATAATGCTCCAAAGTCACAGATCCAAAATCAGTTGTTAAAAAATGCAATGAGTATTTCACTACACTAGCTGAAAACTTTATTCAAGTAAACTCTCCCAGTAAGTTGGTGATCTTCAATGCTTCTACATATGTTCATGAAATGGATACTGATAAGATAATAAATAAAAGTAAATCATTAAGCAATAAAATGTCAGTTAGTCTAGCTGAAGTACCTTGCTTCATATTAAAAGCAATGCCATTAGCAAAAATTTTAGACCCCTATTTAGAAACAGCTGTCTTTCCAGATGTTCTGAAAATAGTAAATATTCACCAGTGATAAAATAAGTTTCTTCAGATATAAACTCACAAGGAACCTATTGAGCACAAGGTCAACCTTCAGTGAGGCTCATTTGAAAGTGTTATGTTAACAATTATGACAGGAAATTATTAGTTGCTAACAATTCACCATGTGCCTCAGGAGGGTGACAGAAAATGAGTGTCTGGTAGCTGCAGGTTCAAACGTCAATGGAATGTGCGTATTACACTTCATAGAAAGGATAATGTCAACATTCAAGAAATGTTCAAAACAAACCATTAACTATCACCATGAACACCGAATGAAAAATGGTTTACCTCAGTGATCACAAAGGGTTTGCACCATCAAGATCAAAGGTGAACTCCTTGGGAGTTACAAACAATGCAGGACATTAAGCTAGATATCTACTCTAAAAGAATGCATATAGAATCATATTACTGTAATGGAGTCAGAACTGATGGAATGTGATTGCATGCAAACAAATGTGAATAATCTGTAATGGATCTTATCATGAAAATGGCTACCCTTTAAGGTGTAGCTGCAACTAGTGTGGTAGTATGTTTCGTAGGTACAGGAAAAACGAACATCCAGAGGCTAAAACTATTCATTGGTTCCAGGTGGTGCTAATTACAATGTCACACTCTTTTCACAAGGGATAGTTTGCTCTAAAAGAGTATGATTTTTATATACAGACCAGGAACCAAGCAAAAGAAAGTTATTTTGACCATCTATTGGCCAAAAGCAGTGCACATATCATAGATGTAGTTCTCTATTACCCATTTTCCCACTCTTGCTTGCTATGATTTAAAAATTTCCTACTGCCCTTGCAAGATTTCACATCAAAGAATGAATCACAGGGGGCAGGCCACCTCCAACTTCTTGCAACACAATAAATAACTTTCCAGCCAATTTACTATACAGGTTAACAGTCAGGATAATTGTATACAACTTCATTAAGGCACTGATTTAGTTGATCTTGATACAACTCTCTTACTACCTCTAATTTCCAGGGTTCCTTTCATGTACATGTCCTTTTCAAATCCTGATTGGTGAAGATGAAAACAAATTCCTTACTGAATGATTGGATTAGTTCATCTATCTCATCTACAATCTTTCAGGCCAATTCTTTAGTTCACTGTGCATCATCAAGTTGACTCTTTGTTTGAAATTTTGTTACATTACAGCTTCCAATTCTGTAGCAATGTTTGAAGCTATACAACCATCCACTGCTTTTCTTGAGAACACTGTAATCTATGCCATATGCAAATTGATGTGCATATTGTAGTAGGTTACTATCATGCAGGTCCTGTAAACTTTATCAAGCACTCTTGAAATGTGAAGACACCAGTTTCTGTAAAAAGTGCACCTTGTCCTTCCTTGAATATCCACATTTTTCTCATGCACTACATGGACATGCTGTGGACAATGACTGTCCTTTACTATGTTTCACTGGAGATGGGATTTATGATTCTCTGTCCAACAATGATGATGAACTACATAGCTGAACACCTGTTTTAATACCAGTTTTACTTGTTAAGCACATATGATGTTCATAGTACTCCTCATGTGCATTGTTCACACAGTCAAGTGTATATGACACTGCACATTTCACAGACTTACCTTGTGGAAACACTAATATTTCATCTGCTACAAACAATGGTTTCTGAATCCTTAGATATACTGTAAAATCCATCAATCAAAACAAAACAGGTGTAGGTTTTTCCATTACCTTTCAAAAGCCTTTAATGTCAGGGATCAGAAAATCTTGTTCAAAAAATAGGTAAGAACTGTAGCTCGTTGTGTTCATAACTAAAACATAACAAGCAGAAGGTATTATTTCACTAGGAGTTCACCACACTGAACTAAATAATGAACAACACTCTCTTTTTTCATGGTTTACCAATAAAATATGGTGTCCTCAGCATTCAATCCTGGACCTGTAATTCTTCTGGATTTGTGTGGATAACCTTGGTTGAACATATGAGTCCCCAAAAAACTATCCTATTTGTTAATGATACAGCATATTTATCACAGGATCCAGTCCAGAAAGCTTGCAGTCAACAGTAGAAACTTACATCAAAAGACTCACAAAGTGGTGCACTAATACTGAAATAACTGTATCTGCCAACTTCCACTTATTTCCACCATCTAGCCAAATGTCTATTCAGGCACAATTTTAAAAGAAATGTTCCACTAGAAAATTTAATCTTGACAAAACTTTTAGGTCTGTGGGTTCAGCAGGGTTTTAATTGGGACATGCCTGTAAATAACTTGCAAAAGAAACTTACATCTGCATACTATGATCTAAGAATATTACAGTTTACAACACTACCACAAATATTCTATGCACACATCTACTCACTGCTTGAATATGGGATCATTTTCTGGGTACACTTGACTTGTAAGTAACTATTGTTAGAGTTTCCAAAAAAGAAATCTAAAATAATTTTTGGCTTTAAAGAAATAGAGTTCTTTCAGATTCACTTTACTGAGCTTGGTACTCTAAGTGTTGCATGCTTAATCATCTATGAAACTGACTTATTTATTGCAGACTAACTCTTGAACCATGAACCATGGACCTTGCCGTTGGTGGGGAGGCTTGCGTGCCTCAGTGATACAGATGGCCGTACCGTAGGTGCAACCACAACGGAGGGGTATCTGTTAAGAGGCCAGATAAACATGTGGTTCCTGAAGAGGGGAAGCAGCCTTTTCAGTAGTTGCAGGGGCAACCGTCTGGATGATTGACTGATCTGGCCTTGTAACATTAACCAAAACGTCCTTGCTGTGCTGGTACTGTGAACGGCTGAAAGCAAGGGGAAACTACAGCCGTATTTTTCCAGAGGCATGCAGCTTTACTCTATCATTAAATGATGATGGCGTCCTATTGGGTAAAATATTCCAGAGGTAAAATAGTCCCCCATTCGGATTTCTGGGCGGGGACTACTCAAGAGGATGTCGTTATCAGGAGAAAGAAAATTGGCATTCTATGGATCGGAGCGTGGATTATCAGATCCCTTAATTGGGTAGGTAGGTTAGAAAATTTAAAAAGGGAAATGGATTGGTTAAAGTTAGATATAGTGGGAATTAGTGAAGTTCGGTGGCAGGAGGGACAAGACTTTTGGTCAGGCGAATACAGGGTTATAAATACAAAATCAAATAGGGGTAATGGAGGAGTAGGTTTAATAATGAATAAAAAAATAGGAGTGCGGGTAAGCTACTACCAACAGCATAGTGAACCCATTATTATGGCCAAGATAGACACAAAGCCCACGCCTACTACAGTAGTACAAGTTTATATGCCAACTAGCTCTGCAGATGATGAAGAAATTGATGAAATGTATGATGAGGTAAAAGAAATTATTCAGGTAGTGAAGGGAGACGAAAATTTAATAGTCATGGGTGACGGGAATTCGTCAATAGGAAAAGGGAGAGAAGGAAACATAATAAGTGAATATGGATTGGGGGGGAAGAAATGAAAGAGGAAGCCGTCTGGTAGAATTTTGCACAGAGCATAACTTAATCATAGCTAACACTTTGTTCAAGAATCATAAAAGAAGGTTGTGTACATGGAAGCATCCTGAAGATACTAAAAGGTATCAGATAGATTATATAATGGTAAGACAAAGATTTAGGAACCAGGTTTTAAACTGTAAGACATTTCCAGGGGCAGATGTGGACTCTGACCACAATCTCTTGGTTATGAACTGTAGATTAAAACTGAAGAAACTAAAAAAAGGTGGGAATTTAAGGAGATGGGGCATGGATAAACTAAAAGAACCAGAAGTTGTACAGAGTTTCAGGGAACAATTGATAGGAATGGGGGAAAGAAATACAGTAGAAGAAGAATGGGTAGCTCTGAGGGATAAAGTAGTGAAGGCAGCAGACGATCAAGTAGGTAAAAAGACGAGGGCTAATAGAAATCCTTGGGTAACAGAAGAAATATTGAATTTAATAGATGAAAGGAGAAAATATAAAAATGCAGTAAATGAAGAAGGCAAAAAGGAATACAAACGTCTCAAAAATGAGATTGACAGGAAGTGCAAAATGGCTAAGCAGGGATGGATAGGGGGCAAATGTAAGAATGTAGAGGCTTATCTCACTACGGGTAAGATAGATACTGCCTACAGGAAAATTAAAGAGACCTTTGGAGAGGAGACAACCACTTGTATGAATATCAAGAGCTCAGATGGAAACCCAGTTCTAAGCAAAGAAGGGAAGGCGGAAAGGTGGAAGGAGTATATGGAGGGTTTATACAATGGCAATGTACTTGAGGACAATATTATGGAAATGGAAGAGGATGTGGATGAAGATGAATTGGGAGATAAGATACTGCGTGAAGAGTTTGACAGAGCACTGAAACACATGAGTCGAAACAAGGCCCCGGGAGTAGACAACATTCCATTAGAACTACTGACAGCCTTGGAAGAGCCAGTCATGGCAAAACTCTACCATCTGGTGAGCAAGATGTATGAGACAGGCGAAATACCCTCAGACTTCAAGAAGAATATAATAATTCCAATCCCAAAGAAAGCAGGTGTTGACAGATGTGAAAATTACCGAACTATCAGTTTAATAAGTCACAGCTGCAAAATACTAATGCAAATTATTTATAGACGAATGGAAAAACTGGTAGAAGCTGACCTCGGGGAAGATCGGTTTGGATTCCATAGAAATGTTGGAACACGTGAGGCAATACTGTCCCTATGACTTATCTTAGAAGCTAGATTAAGAAAAGGCAAAACCTACATTTCTAGCATTTGTAGACTTAGAGAAAGCTTTTGACAATGTTGACTGGAATACTCTCTTTCAGATTCTGAAGGTGGCAGGGGTAAAATACAAGGGAGCGTAAGGCTATTGACAATTTGTAGAGAAACCAGATGTCAGTTATAAGAGTCGAGGGGCATGAAAGGGAAGCAGTGGTTGGGAAGGGAGTGAGACAGGGTTGCAGCCTCTCCCCAATGTTATTCAATCTGTATGTTGAGCAAGCAGTAAAGGAAAAAAAAGAAAAATTCTGAGTAGGTATTAAAATCCATGGAGAAGAAATAAAAACGTTGAGGTTCGCCACTGACATTGTAATTCTGTCAGAGACAGCAAAGGACTTGGAACAGCAGTTGAAAAGAATGGACAGTGCCTTGAAAGGAGGATATAAGATGACCATCAACAAAAGCAAAACGAGGATAATGGAATGTAGTCAAATTAAATCGGGTGATGCTGAGGGAATTAGATTCGGAAACGAGTTTTGCTATTTGGGGAGCAAAATAACTGATGATGGTCGAAGTAGAGAGGATATAAAATGTAGACTGGCAATGGTAAGGAAAGCATTTCTGAAGAAGAGAAATTTGTTAACATCGAGTATGGATTTAAACGTCAGGAAGTCATTTCTGAAAGTATTTGTATGGAGTGTAGCCATGTATGGATAGAAGCTTTTGAAATGTGGTGCTACAGAAGAATGCTGAAGATTAGATGGGTGGATCACGTAACTAATGAGGAGGTATTGAATAGAATTTGGGAGAAGAGGAGTTTGTGGCACAGCTTGACAAAAAGAAGGGACCGGTTGGTAAAACATGTTTTGAGGCATCAAGGGATCAAGGCAGTGTGGAGGGTAAAAATCGTAGAGGGAGGCCAAGAGATGAATACACTAAGCAGATTCAGAAGGATGTATGTTGCAGTAAGTACTGTGAGATGAAGAAGCTCGCACAGGATAGAGTAGCATGGAGAGCTGCATCATACCAGTCTCAGGACTGAAGACCACAACAACAACAACTTCTTGTAAGAAGGGAATTTATTTTAGAACAGCTACTGTACCAGAGGGCAATCAGTTATACATATTACATAATATGATCCTATCCCAGGAGCATAATTAACATTGGTTTCATACTACAAAATAGGAAATAAAACTTCTGTATATCTGATATTTAAAGTGAAACTGTATTCTCATTTTGACCTGTCCTTAGACAGATACTGGTAGCTTAGGTTGTAAGAAATTACCTCTTTAGTTTAGCTTCCTTTTTGCTGATACTAAAGAAATCAGTATTCTTATTTTAAACTGTCTAATGTCACTTGTACAATTTGTGTTGAATGATAAAACTTGACCATTAAAAGAAATCAACTCAAAATATTCATATAGTTCATCTCCATTTAACTTTTGTTGAGAAATGTTTTGTAACTTCATCACTAAATTTATAAAGCCATTATTCCATAGTAAACAACATGCATAATGTCCCATTTCTCTTGACCACCCTAAAAACTTTTTGTGCAGAAGAAAAATTAAATAAAAAAAGTATCAAGTGGGACATTTACTGGCATGATTGCCTTTTCTGTAACTTGGTTCTTTATGAAGACATGAGAGAGAGTATGCCTTTTTTTAAACAGCATCCCTTATTTTTTATTTTGTGATCCACTTTCCTTGTCACAACCTGTTACAAAATGTATCATGGTCTACCTTTGATGTAAACGTGATGTTATTCACAAAGATAATGCAAAATTGACTTTGACTGTCTTGTACTAGCATAAGTGCAGATACCGGTAAAGGCAACATAACTTGTCCACTTATTTGAGTTGACAGTAAACAAATAGAAACACATGGAAAACACACACCAGCCATTCATTCAAGCATTTTCAGTTGAAGTTTTGTGTGAGTTCAATGTATACCAATGAAGAGTAGGTAGTAATGCTGCCCATCCATGGGGAATGTAAGTTGACAGAAATAATTGCAATAATGTTTTCTTGTTTACAATATGGATACATGTAATATGGTACTGCAGTACTTTTAAATCATATGTTGTGTCCATTACAGGCAGTCCTTCACTATACACTGCATCATTATTACTTGCATATTATCATAGTTGAAGGTAGGCATGAAGCTACTCAGGTAGAGGAAATCTACAGAGAGCACTATGCTGACAAGAACCCACCTTCCCAACAGGAAATGAGAAGTTTCCAACCAATGTAACACAATCATCATAGAACTCACACAGATGAAGCAACTCAAGGGACTGTTCTCCCTTCCGTTGGAACGAATTTACACATGAGCACACAACAGCTTGAACAAGAAGTTTCTGTCCCTAAATCCAATTTACACTATGGTACATTATAACAGCAACAAACCCTTGTAGCTACAACTTGTTCTCCAATATTCTTTGTACCCATGAATATTCTGTTCCAGTGAAAATCCATGACATCAGTGTCAATGGAGAGTTAATTCTGGTGTGGCACCCTTGGTACTGCAATTATTGGTCCTTATTTCATCTATAGTAACCTAAACAGCAGGGCATTGCCAACTTTCTCACATGAATTCTTCCTTGTCTTTGGATTAAGTTCCACAGACAACCAGAATGTTTATGTGGTTGTTACAGGATGGGCATCCAGCACACAATGCCTTCCATGCATGTCATGTTCTGAACTCAAGGTATCCTGTCAGACAGATTGGTGATGAAGGAACAGTGAATTGACCTGCTCGTTCTAATGACTTAACTTCTCTGGATTTTTGTTTGTTTGGGGATGCATAGTAGATGTTGTCTACCACAGTATTTGAACAACTCCATAGAACATGCAGAAACATGTCATGCTGGCTTGTACTTCACTTCATCAGGCAACATTGTAGCAGTGATCAATTCTTTCATCCAACACGTGGACCAGTGTATCACTTTACATGATGACCAATTTCAGGAATTTGGTAATGTCTCCCTGTCTTCCTTGACATATTTTTCAGTTTTTCTCTGGAAAAACAGTTATTGGGGGAGGGGGGTCAAGATAAACAAGACACCCTGTACACGAAGATGAGCACATTTTATTTTGGCAAATTAAATACCAGTATTTTCAGATAAATATAAAAAATCTGGAGCCCATAAAGAAATTATTAGTGTCAACCATTAGAGCACTTAATTCTCATCCAACTAAGTCACTGCAAGTTTTGTACTATCTGCTTTTTCTCTTCAGACTGAAGTAAAACTGTACTTACATAATTGCTTAATGTGTTCATGTGTTGGAGAAGAAAGCAAGCTAATGACTGGATAAATTGTGATTTATGCAACCGCAATACAAGGCATACATCTATTGACATGCTAACTTTGTCTGTTTGTCAGGAGATGAATGGGGTCCTGTGTTCTGGAGCAGGAGTCTTCAATGCAAAAAGGCCTCTATTTTTTATGGAACATAGGTAACTGTTATTCTATGATAAATATGAGCATGGACATGTAGATATTAAGCTAACAACAGGAGATAAACAGCTATTTACTGTAACTGAAGAAGCAGCAGATTTTTAATCGGAGTACTGCCTTTCCTGTCAGCCAGTACTCTGATTCAGTATAGTGTAAGTAAAAAAAGTAATTTAAACTTCTTAAACAATATTTAAATATTTAATGTAGTTCTAACAGATGGTTCACTTTGTTAATATTTAACATCACTCATCCATCTTCCTAAGAATCTCCTTCCTAATAACATCTCTGGAACACAATGAATTAATGACTGAAATAGGTAGAATATGTATAAGAAAATTACTTTTGTGATTTTATCATGGCTATGTAAATCACAGTTTTTATGAAACTGATTTTTATTATTATAATGGAGAGTATAAAGGAGATAATGTACTGGGAAGAACAGGTACTATATTGTAAGGAAACATGTTTTCTCACCAAGTATCAGTGCCACAGAATTCCTGACAAGTAACAGAAATGCTATGGTATCATTACTACTACTACTACTACTACTACTACTATTACACACACACACACACACACACACACACACACACACACACACACACACACACACACACCTCTTCAACATTATGGTGAATACAACATTTACAGAGTGTTACGAGGCAGTGGTGCTTTTCAGTTAATAGGCTAAGAAATAATCAGTGGATTTGATTGTCATTTTGTAAGCCAAGTGTGTACGAAGACAGTTCCTTGAATAAGATCACTGCTTAATCTTCTCTCCTTCACTGATGTTCCTTGGTGTTCTGCTTCTAATTACTTGCCTCATGATGGTATTTTTTAATATATCCGAAACTATCATATGTCCTTTATATTAGGAACTTACTTTCCTCACCAGTGTGGTTATCATAACTCAGAAAACATAAGAAAAATAAAATAGGTATACAATATTAATAATCTTACTTTATAGGGTCGTTCCACATAAGTTCCCAGGCTAACAGACTTTGTTCATCTGGCCTGGGAAGAGGACAAGGGATGCTGTTGATGGCTGAGACCACAGGACATGACCAGGGTGGAGGGATGCCTCCATGAGCACAGAAAATCTGCAGACAGTAGTTCATTATTTTTGCAAAAATTCTGACATAAAAGAAAATGCAAGAAATGTTTAAAGTAGTGGTGTAGAGAAATTAGAAATACAGCCCCATTATGAGTATTTTTCATCACATTAAAACACAGTCAAATATCTGTCATGTCAGATAAGTTAAGGTTTACAAACACACACATACACACACAACTATATTCCATTGATAGCAAAAGACAATATTTATAAATCAATAATGAATATACAATACTAAAAATCTATGTACAACAGTTAAAATCCAGTACATTATCAATCAGTTTTACTTTGTGCATCATGAATGACCTGAAGATCTGAATAATAGTTTCAGTGACTGGAATTTGATTATGGTCATTAGTTAATTGCTGCAGCTTATAGACTGTCATAAAATAAATAATTTTTAAGATAATATTGCATGTAAATGCATCACAAAAACTTTTCTTTCCAGATAACAACAGACACAGATTAAAAAAGATGTTTCTTTTGGTGATCAGAAACATCTTCATTCAATAAAAGAAAGCAAAGTGTTGGAGTTAACAAGATGATGAGGGGCTAAGTACATGTGTTGTTTAAGTTATAAGGCACATGGTACAACAGTAAGCAAGGAAAGTGAACAACAAGATTCAACAGCTGTGTCAACATACAAAAATTCGCTACAGAAAAGTATCTGAAAACAGAACTTAAAATGACACTCAGAATATTCAACAATTTATGATCATGGGAAAATACACTTACACAATTTGGTAATAGTAACTTTGTGTTGTGAGACATTTGACACATATCAGGGATACAGGCAGTAATGGAAGTGGTGACTAAACCTCTTTTCACCACAAACTGGACTGCTCAGTACTTGTAGACACTTCGAGTACCTGATACACTCAAAAGACTGAATTACCTAATACACAAAAATACTTCATAAATCATATAAATTTTGGTTTTCTTTGTTATGACTAAATAATTTATAGGCAATTATTTCACTTAGGTACAAATATATGCTGTTATTAAATTCCTGTTCATGCAGGTGCATATGAGCAACTATGCCGCAACTGACTGCCTAAGGAGGTCACAGAAGGACCATACCTCAGTGTGTCAATTGGATGGAGTGGAGTGTGATTGCTACTGGTCAGCATAGATAATAATGTGTGAGTGGAGGAAGGAGTCTTTATGGGAACCAGTGGTTGAGTAGATGGTATATTTAGATGAATAATGTGCCGCTTCACCCTGCAGATAAGTGTAGGAAGTCTTTTACCTATTGATGGTTGTGATTCCTCTGTGAAGTCTGGTGACAAGAGTTAGTGGTTCAACTGTAAAAGATTTCTGTTATGTATGTATGGAGGTATGAATGCCTATCTGAAAGTTTTCCTGTGTAGTAGTTCTACTAGAGACATGTGGAGGTCTTCCTTATATGCTGAAAACACACACCTAAAAGTATCCACAGTAGGGCCTCTGTCCACTCCCCACCAGACACATGTGGGATGTTTTGAGTGGGTGATGCCAAAGCTCCATGAGGACATTACTTTGAGGAAGGTATGTTGTGGTTTGAAGTGCTGAACACCCCATAAGTGACAGAGTTCAGTATAAAGTGCTGATTAAAATTGTCTGCCTTGATTAGTGTTTATGGAGGCAGTGAAGCCAAATCAGAAAATTGATTAATGGACACATGCCTTTATGTAGCTTCTGCCATGATGTCAGGTATTGGTATAGCCTCAAACTAGTGAGTTACCCTGTCAATTGCTCAGTGGATGCAACAAAAACCACCTGATCTAGGGAGTGGCCTGATGAGATCTAGGCTGAAAGCACCCCTTTGGGATTAAATAATGTGTTTTTTCAGCCCCTGGCTATAGGGCGTCCTGCACAACAGATGTGTTGTGTTGGGGTAGTATCAGCCTGCTTTATCAACCTACTTTGCATGGCAACCTATATGTCAGGGGAAAAAAATGGTTCTCAAACCCTTGCATGACAAGTTTGATGTGAGAGTAATATCAGCCTGCTTTATCAAGTTGTTTTGCAGGGGCTACACATGCAGATGGGAATGGCTGGGAGAAGGTTGACATGTATAGCAGAGAGGATGGATAGGGAGAGAGGGGTGGAGGGAACGGATAAGCAGTTAATGGACAGGGAGAGGGAGAAACGAGGGGAGGGGCAGAGAGAGAGGGAGAAGGAGATGGATATAGGTAGGTGGGAGGAGAAGATGGAGAGTGTACAGGAGGAGGAAGTGGACAGAAAGAAACACGAGGAGTTTGCGATGCAGGAGGAAACTGGAATTTGTAATGGGATAGGGTGCAGGTAGAAACAGAAGAGGGGAGGAGGAGATGTGGACAGAGGGAGGTGGGAGGAAGATATGATCTGGCAAGAGGGGGCAGTGGGAATGGTCAAAGAGAGGGGGACAGGGAGATGAAGAGAGAGAGAGAGAGAGAGAGAGAGAGAGAGAGAGAGAGAGAGAGAGAGAGAGAGAGAGAGGGGGGGGGGGGGACGAGGAGATAGGTAAGCAGAGGTGGGAGTATGAGGTGGATGGACACACATGGGAGGAAGATGTGTGAACACTGAAATGGGGAGAAGGAGATGTGTGCAATGTATGTGTTGAACATCAATGCAGGGGAAGCTATGGAGAAAAGGCTAGCACATTATAAAACAAGATTAACATTATGTCATTTCTGAAACGTTAATTTTACATAGCATTAAATGTAGCATTGAAAGTGTTAGCAAAAGTTAGTGGTGGATACCCTTCCTGACCTCACCAATCCTCCAGGTGGTATCTGTATTCCACATCTGTCTGCATCTAGAGTAAATCTCATGTTAAAGTGTATGTTTCATAAAGCAGAGGTGGGAGTATGAGGTGGATGGACACACATGGGAGGAAGATGTGTGAACACTGAAATGGGGAGAAGGAGGTGTGTGCAATGTATGTGTCGAACATAAATGCAGGGGAAGCTATGGAGAAAAGGCTAGCACATTATAAAACAAGATTAACATTATGTCATTTCTGAAACGTTAATTTTACATAGCATTAAATGTAGCATTGAAAGTGTTAGCAAAAGTTAGTGGTGGATACCCTTCCTGACCTCACCAATCCTCCGGGTGGTATCTGTATTCCACATCTGTCTGCATCTAGAGTAAATCTCATGTTAAAGTGTATGTTTCATAAATGTTTGCTTAACGTAAATCTGATGTGGAATGTGTGTACCATTCCAGGATTTACTTAGTAGGAGGTGGGAAGCTGCCTCAAATCCACACTGAAGTAGGTTGGCCTGCAAACCCTCATTGTTAATTCACAAGATGAATGAGATCACCTCCCCAAATCCTGGAAGAGACACGTTATTGATGTAAGTTAAATCATACCATGCTGGCTTGGAGACATGATTGCTATTATATTATGAATACATTCAGGAACACCTGAAATATAACTCAATTCATGTCCAACTATTGCTATTTTCTTTATTACCTGTATGAATGTGCTCACACTTACCGTACATGGGAGAGACTACAGACAGTTTGTACTCATGTCATATGTCTATCTTACAGTGTTGGCTGGCAGCACCTACTTAGGTCCAAGTTTTACAATCTCTTTTGACATTTGGCCACATGAAGTGGTCCGTGACAAGTCTTATTGTTGGATGGACTCCTTGATGGGACAGCCCATGTAGTTTACCAAAGACGACTCTCCTCATGCTGTGGAGTACACTGGGTCAATCATCACACATTACTTGTGTTGATGAACTGATAATGGTGTGGTACTATATGTGCAAACCAGTTGTGGTGTTACATAGGAGTTCGAGTAACTGCATGTCCTGTAGTTGTGCTTCTACTAGTCTGTCATAATCAGTATCCACTAAGTGTGCATTGATCTGTGGGAGAGGTAGTCTGCCATAAACTTGTCTGTACCATGGAGATGCTGAACATCAGATGTGAGTTGTGTAATATAATCTAAATGATGAAAACACCATGGGCAACAATCTTTTGATGGATTATGGATGGAAGCTGCCATGGGCTGAATATCTATGTAGATGGTCTGAGGTCTGTCTTCATCATCATCTTTGAGCTGACATACTGCTTCAGACATAGCCAACAATTCCTCATCATATGCAGAACAACTGCACTGGGAGTTGTAACAGAAGCATAGTGGTTGTTGTATTCCTGATATTGGCTATTGGAGAACTGCTCTGATCACAGAAGTGCTTGAATTGCAAGTGATTGACAAGCTTATGGCAGGTAGTAGGTGCTCCAACATTGTAGCCACAAAAGTCAGTTTCTGATTTGCACAAATGCCTGTTGGATTTGTGTGATTTGTTCAATACTCCTTGCTTGCCTGCTAAAGTATTCATCAGTAGTGCCTTGGCGGCAGCTGTGTCAGGAAGGCATCTGCAATAAAAATTAACCAAGCCTTAGAAATCAACATAATTCCTGAAAGTTCAGTGGATGCAACGGCTGACTAATGATTGTGTTTGTAACATCATAGATTAAGGGTCGACCTGCGACAGCAATATCACAACTTCCATACGGGCCGCTAGATGCTGTGGCAAGCACTAAGAGTGCATTGTGATCGCAGGCACGTGTGTTGCATATGGGCCGCGAGGTGCTGCCACGAGCACAACCGTATATAAGTGCCGACAGAGTTCGGCCAGCTCTTATTTTGTTAGCATCTCAATTTTGCCTATTCTTTTATTTGCTTAGTTGCTTAGCTCTTATTCGCTTATGGCTCATGTTATTGTGCTCTCTTTCAGCCGTTCTAATTGTTTTGATTTACTCCCAATTGAGAAGTGCTCATTTTGGTATCTCAGACGACAATTTTGTGATATGAGGAGAATTTTGAGGAGCGAACCCATGGAAATAGTCTTAAGTGATTCCCTTTAAAAATAAAAATTTGTGTGACACTGAAAGACGTGACACTGTAGGCGATATATATATAAACAAAGATTCCAAGACTTACCAAGTGGGAAAGTGCCGGTAGACAGGCACAATAAAATAACACACAAACACACACACAAAATTTCTAGCTTTCTCAATCAACGGTTGTTTCTTCAGGAAAGAGGGAAGGAGAGGGAAAGACAAAAGGATGTGGGTTTTAAGGGGGAGGGTAAGGAGTCATTCCAATCCCGGGAGCGGAAAGACTTACCATAGGGGAAAAAAAGGACAGGTGTACACTCGCACACACACACACACATATCCATCCGCACATACACAGACACAAGCAGACATACCTGTGTCCTATCCAAAGGCCTCACCTTCAGCCCCACCTCCAGATTCAACCAAAGAGCCCTCGTGAAAGATTTACTGTCCTACACTCATACTCTCTGCTGGAAATATCACTTTGTCACGAAGAGAAATGATCCTAATCCTACTCCAAATGATCTAACTCCTCAAGACACTGTCCAAATTGAACCCTGCCTGGAACAGTTTCGTCCTTTGTCACAGCGGGACCCACCTCCTTTTCCTCAAAATCACCCTCTCCAAACCTTCCATGAATTTCTGACTTCCGGCCTTGCCTCAAAAACCTTAATCCTACTCCCAACATCACCAATGCTGAAGCCCAAGCTATTCGTGATCTGAAGGCCGACCGATCCATTGTCATTCTTCTGGCAGACAAGGGTTCCACAACCGTGGCACTTGATCGTCGGGAGTATGTGGCTGAGAGACTGCGTCAGCTTTCAGACAACACCACATACAAAGTTTGCCAAGGTAATCCCATTCCTGATGTCCAGGCAGAGCTTCAAGGAATCCTCAGAACTTTAGGCCACCTACAAAACCTTTCACCTGACTCCATCAACCTCCTGACACCACCGACACCCCGTACCCCTATCTTCTACCTTCTTCCTAAAATTTACAAACCCAATCATCCCAGCCGCCCTATTGTAGCTGGTTACCAAGCCCCCACAGAACGTATCTCTGCCTACGTAGATCAACACCTTCAACCCATTACATGCAGTCCCCCATCCTTCATCAAAGACACCAACCACTTTCTCGAATGCCTGGAATCCTTACCCAGTCTGTTACCTCCAGAAACCATCCTTGTAACCATTGATGCCACTTCCCTATACACAAATATCCCGAATGTCCAGGGCCTCGTTGCAATGGAGCACTTCCTTTCACAACGATCACCTACCACCCTACCTAAAACCTCTTTCGTCGTCACCTTAGCCAGCTTCATCCTGACCCACAACTTCTTCACTTTCAAAGGCCAGACATACCAACAATTAAAGGGAACAGCCATGGGTACCAGGATGGCCCCCTCATGTGCCAACCTATTCATGGGTCACTTAGAGGAAGCCTTCTTGGTTACCCAGGCCTGCCAACCCAAAGTTTGGTACAGATTTATTGATGACATCTTCATGATCTGGATTCATAGTGAAGAAGAACTCCAGAATTTCCTCTCCAACCTCAACTCCTTTGGTTCGATCAGATTCACCTGGTCCTACTCCAAATCCCATGCCACTTCCCTTTATGTTGACCTCCATCTGTCCAATGGCCAGCTTCACACATCCGTCCACATCAAACCCACCAACAAGCAACAGTACCTCCATTATGACAGCTGCCACCCATTCCACATCAAACGGTCCCTTCCCTACAGCCTAGGTCTTCATGGGAAATGAATCTGCTCCAATCCAGAATCCTTGAACCAGTACACCAACAACTTAAAAACAGCTTTTGCATCTCGCAACTACCCTCCCGACCTGGTACAGAAGCAAATAACCAGAGCCACTTCCTCATCCCCTCAAACCCAGAATCTCCCACAGAAGAACCACAAAAGTGCCCCAATTGTGACAGGATACTTTCTGGGACTGGATCAGACTCTGAATGTGGCTCTCCAGCAGGGATACAACATCCTCAAACCCTTCCCTGAAATGAGATCCATCCTTCATGAATTCCTCCCCACTCCACCAAGTGTGTCTTTCCGCCATCCACCTAACCTTCGTAACCTCTTAGTTCATCCCTATGAAATCCCCAAACCACCTTCCCTACCCTCTGGCTCCTACCCTTGTAACCGCCCCCGGTGTAAAACCTGTGCCATGCACCCTCTCACCACCACCTACTCCAGTCCTGTAACCCAGAAGGTGTACACGATCAAAGGCAGAGCCACGTGTGAAAGCACCCACATGATTTAACAACTGACCTGCCTGCACTGTGAAGCTTTCTATGTGGGAATGACCAGCAACAAACTGTCCATTCGCATGAATGGACACTGGCAGACAGTGTTTGTTGGTAATGAGTATCACCCTGTGGCTAAACATGCCTTGGTGCACGGCCAGCACATCTTGGCACAGTGTTACACCATCCGAGTTATCTGGATACTTCCCACTAACATCAACCTGTCAGAACTCCGGAGACGGGAACTTGCCCTTCAGTATATCCTCTCTTCTTGATATCTGCCAGGGCTCAACCTCCGCTAATTTCAAGTTGCCGCCGCTCATACCTCGCCTGTCTTTCAACAGCTTCTTTGCCTCTGTACTTCCGCCTCGACTGACATCTCTGCCCGAACTCTTTGCCTTTACAAATGTCTGCTTGTGTCTGTGTATGTGCGGATGGATATGTGTGTGTGTGTGTGTGTGTGTGTGTGCGAGTGTACACCTGTCGTTTTTTCCCCCTAAGGTAAGTCTTTCCGCTCCTGGGATTGGAATGACTCCTTACCCTCTCCCTTAAAACCCACATCCTTTCGTCTTTCCCTCTCCTTCCCTCTTTCCTGAAGAAGCAACCGTTGGTTGCGAAAGCTAGAATTTTGTGTGTATGTTTGTGTGTGTATCGACCTGCCAGTGATTTTGTTTGGTAAGTCACATCATCTTTGTTTTTAGATATATTTTTCCCACGTGGAATGTTTCCCTATATATATATATATATATATATATATGTGCGGATGGATATGTGTGTGTGTGTGTGTGCGAGTGCACACCTGTCCTTTTTTTCCCCTAAGGGAAGTCTTTCTGCTCCCAGGATTGGAATGACTCCTTACTCTCTCCCTTAAAACCCACATCCTTTCATTTTTCCCTCTCCTTCCCTCTTTCCTGACGAAGCAACTGCCAGTTGCGAAAGCTCGTAATTCTGTGTGTGTGTTTGTGTGTATATATATATATATATATATATATATAATAAAAAGTAACTTCCACATGGGAAACATATATTAAAAACAAAGATTCCAAGACTTACCAAGCGGGAAAGCGCCGGTAAATAGGCACAATGAATAAAACACACACACAGAATTTTGAGCTTTCGCAACCGGCGGCTGCTTTGTCAGAAAAGAGCGAAGGAAAAGGAAAGATGAAAGGATGTGGGTTTTAAGGGAGAGGGTAAGGAGTCATTCCAATCCCGGAAGCGGAAAGACTTACCGTAGGGGGAAAAAAGGATAGGTATATACTCGCGCACACACACACACACACACACACACATATCCATCCACACATACACAGACACAAGCAGACATATTTAAAGGCAAAGAGTAAGGGCAGAGATGTAAGTCGAGGCGGAAGTGTGGAGGCAAAGATGTTGTTGAAAGACAGGTGAGGTATGAGTGGCGGCAACTTGAAATTAGCGGAGATTGAGGCCTGGTGGATAATGAGAAGAGAGTATATATTGAAGGACAAGTTCCCATCTCTGGAGTTTGGATAGGTTGGTGTTGGTAGGAAGTATCCAGATAACTCGGACGGTGTAACACTGTGCATGGCCAGCACATCTTGGCACAGTGTTACACCGTCCGAGTTATCTGGATACTTCCTACCAACACCAACCTATCCAAACTCCAGAGATGGGAACTTGTCCTTCAATATATACTCTCTTCTCATTATCCACCAGGCCTCAATCTCCGCTAATTTCAAGTTGCCGCCACTCATACCTCACCTGTCTTTCAACAACATCTTTGCCTCCACACTTCCGCCTCGACTTACATCTCTGCCCTTACTCTTTGCCTTTAAATATGTCTGCTTGTGTCTGTGTATGTGTGGATGGATATGTGTGTGTGTGTGTGTGTGTGTGTGTGTGTGCGCGAGTATATACCTATCCTTTTTTCCCCCTAAGGTAAGTCTTTCCGCTTCCGGGATTGGAATGACTCCTTACCCTCTCCCTTAAAACCCACATCCTTTCATCTTTCCTTTTCCTTCGCTCTTTTCTGACGAAGCAGCCGCCGGTTGCGAAAGCTCAAAATTCTGTGTGTGTGTTTTATTCATTGTGCCTATTTACCGGCGCTTTCCCACTTGGTAAGTATATATATATATAGACTTACCAAGCGGGAAAGCGCCAGTAAATAGGCACAATGAATAAAACACACACACACAGAATTTCGAGCTTATATATATATATGTTGTAAGCTGTATGCCATTGCTGCTAACTGAATGGCCTAGAAATATAAAATATTGCTGTCATAGTTGACATTGACTATGATACCAAGCTTGTTCACAGATCAAAAACTGGTTTGAGATGCTCTTGTTGTTTGTGCTGAAAGGTAGAGAAGACTAAAATGTAAGTAAGCATATCAACAGGAAAACTTGAGAAGAATACTGTCTAAAACCTCTGCCTCTTTAACACATTTCTGAGTCCATATGGCATGTAATAGAATTCATAAAGTCCAAAAGGGATGATAATAGCTGTTTTTGGTATGTCCATGTGATTCAGGGGAATCTCAACATAAGTCTTTTTACAGTTAAAAACACTGAACACAGATGTGCCTGCTAAATTGTGAATAAGGTCATGAAGACTTAAGAATAAGTAACTACTTGGGAATATACAGAAGTTGAGAGTCTGATAGTCACCATCCTTTTTGGATATGAGACGAATGAATGAGGTCCAAGGACTATCAAATCATTTGACAATACTGGCTTGTAATAATTCATCTATACCAAACTCATTCCTGTACAGCTTATCGGGGGTCAATCAGTATGCATTTTGCTGGTTTAGGGGGCTTGGTGTGATATTAATTTTATGAAAATTTCCATCACAGATAGCACTCCATCTAAAGAGCACACATGAATCCAGAGGGGTGGGAGAAATACACGTGGCAATTAATGGGCACTGGGAGAAGGCTGCATTGTATTAATGTGTCAGTATTGGTATTGGCGTTGCAGGCTGCTCCAATGGTATGCATATGTCTCTCGTGGGCTGTTAGTGGGCTGTTCCATGCCTGCTGTCCTGTCTATGGTGATAATGTCAGAATGAAGAGGCTGTTATTGGGTAAGATGTTTCAAGCATGACCACACAGTGGTGAGCACATCCCTAGATGTGCAAATTTTGTCAAGTATAGTGTTGTTCTTTTCATGTAAGTGAAGTGTTTCTTGTTTGATGTCAAGGCAGCTTTTGCAGTCCCAACACTTATGACAGACAGTCTTGAATGATCTGCCAGCCATGATTGTTTGTGGTGGTGGACTGAATGCTTCTACTGGTAAAGGTGACACTCTGTGGGCAGTGAAAGGGTTCTTCTTTTGGCTCAATGGGTGAAATGTAAGTGAAACATTGTGGTTCCACTATCAGTCATTTATTGACACATAAACTCTTAAAACAAACAGAGTAATATGTTGTGTTTTAACTCGCTCAATTCCTCGCAGCAGAGGTGCAGCAAGGAGTCACAGCTTGCAGATTCCAGTGACCGCTGATGTGGCAATGGCTCAATGTTACAGCGGAATGCCAGATTGTGTATTCTTCCATTCAGCACCATATCCATGACCCACTACGGTGGCAGCATGACCTTCTCCTTGCGAATTCACTCATTGCGTTATTAACAAGTGGCTGTGGTGTGGAGCAGAATGCTCTGTCCCTCAATTGAGCCAGCAACCCTTAGATCTGGCATCTTCTGCTGGAGTTCACTAACTTTTAGGTTCACAGGTGACCCACCTGGTGAGACCGCCATCCCTTCACCCTCAACAGCCACCTGGGTAAGTACCACACAAACTTCCTTCTGGTAATTCTGGTAACATCTTTGATGGTGTCTTCTGTGTTGAACTATTGGCATGGTACTGACATCTTCTTCTGCTGAGCAGTGTAATGGCTAAGTTGTTGCAGTGAAGTATGACATCCACTGACTAACCTTAGGACCGGTTGTCCAGGTGATGTTTTCTTGTCTCTTCTTTCTCCCCTCAATGGACCACCTCATGCCCATTTGTTGGAGGTGTTTATTTGGTGCTTTTGGCAATGTCGCAAAGTTTCTAGGGCAGCAACTGACTCTTCAGTCATTGATCTAAGCTTCTCACATGTCAGGGTTACCTTGTTTTACCTGTATGCTGGTGTGGTCAGGCATTGCCCTGTTATCCTCCTCCAAATCACCAGATACATCACACATGTGAGCTCAGTATGATGACAGTTCCTAGAGCATTGGCTGCTGATGTTTTAACTGTACTTGTCGTTGTTCAACTTGGAAGCATTGCCCATCAGCTCTGTCACTGGTCTATCAAAGTGCTGACTGCTGCTGCACAACTCCACTGGTCATCAGCCTCCATGTCTGACTGCTGTGGCTTCCAAATATTGTGGCTTAATATGTCAAAGTTAAAATAGCAAGAACATATGACATTATCTGAAAAGAAATTTTCTAGTGTAAAGTTTCTTTGAGAGAATGAGAGCTTCAGGTTATTTGCGTTTTACACCATGGAAGCATTACTTGAAAAGGAAAACACCTGGGACCAATTTGCACTCACCAATGTACTGAACTACAGTTGTCTGCTGTCTGTGGGTTGTTTGCAGCCTAATGCTGATGATGGTGTCATGAATTTCTTGTACCACAAATTCCCTAACATGTATCCCTGAAAGTAGAGCCAAGGTTATGTAACACAAAATGTAGTGGGTTGGGGTTTTGTGACACTAGATATTGAGCATCAGTGACGAGGTGAATAAAGATTATTTTGTCAGGGATGGCAGAAGGGAAAGCAACGCTTCGTGGGTGGTGAAATGGGTTCTTCCCCTGGCTCAGTGGGTGAGGTGTGAGTGAAACATTAGTGGTTCCACTATCAGTCATTCACTGACACATAAAATCCTTAAAACAAACAGAGTAACCTGCTCAATTCTTTGGAGCAGCAGTGCGGAGTGGAGTTGTAGCATGCAGATACTGGTGACCACATGCTCATGTTGAAGCATAATGCCAGGTGGCACATTCTTCCATTCAGTGGCATACCCATGAGCCACTGTGACAGTGGCACTACTGTCTCCATGTGAATTCACTTGTTGCATTGGTAACAAGTGGCTATGGCATGGTACTGAGTGCTCTGTCCCAGAATCAGCAACCCTCAGGTTTGGCATCTTCTGGCAGAGTTCACCAACCTCTAGGTTCACACTTGACCCATTAGGTGAGACTGCTGTCCCTTTGCCATTACCAGCCACCTGGGTAAGTACCATACAAACTTCTTTCTGGTAACATCTTTGATGGCATCTTCTGCATTGAGCTATTGGCAACGTACTGACATCTTCTTCTGTCAAGTAGCAATTGCAGTGAAATATGTCTGCTTACTAACCATCGGTCCGTTCGTACAAGCAATGTTTTTTCTTCTCTTCTTTCTCCTCTTAAAGGACCACGTCATGCCCATTTGTTGGAGGTATTTATTTGGAGTTTTTGCCAATGTCACAAAGTTTCTAGGGCAGCGACTGATTCTTGCCCTTGGTCTATGCTTCTCACATTGGGCATAAATGTGACCAATGTTGACACATGTCAGGGTTACCTTGCTTTACCTGTATGCTGGTGTGGTCCGTCATTGCCCTGTTGTACACCTCCACCTCACCAAATACATCACACACATGAGTTCAGTATGACAATAGTTCCTGGAGCTTTGACCACTGATGTGGGAACTGAGATAGTCGTTGTTCTCCTTGGAAGCATTGCCCATTGGCTTGGTCATTGATCTGTTGAAGTGCTGACTGCTGCTACGTAAACTCTACTGGTCTTTGTTCTCATTGGAATCATTGCATATCAGCTCAGTCATTGATCTCTTGAAGTGCTGAGTGCTGTTGCACAAACTCCATCGGCCTCCTTGTTCAACTGCTGCCTCTTCCGAATATTGTTGTTTAATGTGTCAAAGTCTTTAAAATGTTCACTTAATGTATAATAAGTCTTTACGTATTTTTCTGCTGGCTCTCTGCTTTGAACAACCATAAACAACATATAATTATTATACAAACCTGTCATATGGAACAGCCAACACATTAAGTCTTGAAAACCATTTTTCTCGCCCTGGTGCATAGGCTTTTACATATAACAATCAATTAAGGCAGGACAATACTAGGCCAACACAACACACCTATCATGCTGGGCAGTGCACACATTGGGGGCGGGAAAAGCATTTCTTGGTTTTGACATGTAGGCAGCCCATCAAAGCAGGTGGATAAGGAGGGTTGATACTGTTCCCACACAACATGCTTGTCATGCAAGGCACCCTATATTGCTAAAAGACCCACCTGTGAAAGCAGACATGCAATTTACCAGTTCTACTTTATGTGGACATTGAACAACTAAATGTCCAACTAAATGGCCACCACCAAACTATAGCCAGAAGCAAAGTTGACCACCCACTGGCTGGGCAACTGCTGAGCACAGCATACTTGATTTAAATGGCTGCTTCACAACTAGTGCCATATGGATCCTTCCTCCCCTCCCCCCTCACCAGTTTCACTGAACTAAATAGATAGGAAATATCCTTGCCATATTTTATTTGTTCTTTTAATTTCGTGGTCTCAGTCTCCACAACCCCTGCACCTGAAACCTCTTCCCCACAGTCTCCCATTCTTTTTATCTGTGATCCCCTCCCACTTCACATGCCCATACCATTATCATTATGCACTACATAAATTCAGCAGTTCTGGTCCCATGTGTCTTGTTTCTATCTTGTGCATATGCTGGCTCTCCCTGGTACATTTCTATCTTGTGCACCTTCTGCCTCTCTCCAATCTCCCTTCCCCAACCCTCCCTCTGGCTCCCCACCTCTTTTCTCCCATTGCCCATGCTTGCAACACAATCTCTCATCTCAATCGGCAGTCATGGCATCATGTATACAGCAACCAAATTGTTGCTGTACTATTAAGTGCATTGTTATTTAAATAATTTACAGAACTTTCAAGGTGGAGCTGTGGCAATTATGCTGTCTGAAAATGAGGGAAGTTGGAGATTAAGAATGAAAGATTCTATCTTTGCCAATTATCTTTCAACAGGAAATCACTCATATGATGTTGACTGTGAAGTATTACATTCTGTTAAGAAAGTAGAAAGCTGACCCCACTGGAAATCAACAAACATACGAGCCAGGATGCCAGATTAGTATTAAATAACCAAACTCAATTTCCTTTTTCTCCCTCTGTTGAATTAAATTTTAGTTATAAATAATAGATTAAAACTGCAAAATCAGCTTTATTTTTCACCAGATGTTAAATGTATGTCCACATTAAAAAGTGTATGTTTCCTTTTTTCAGCTAATGTAACTATTTCTAGATGATAAAAATGTAATGCTTTCCTTTGTAAACACCTTATATGTCATAATTTTTTGAATAAATAATACCTGTAACAGTCACACATCATGTTATTTCTGTTTGTGACATTAAGTTCTCACCAGAAGATGGCATAAGAAGGTGGAAGTCAGTTCATATTAAATAAATATAATTTTACAGATAGTTTGCAGATAGATTTTGTTGACTGCCAAAGTTCAGAGCTGTGTTCTCCATTATGGAGGTATAAAAAGGAGTTATAATGTGGTCAACATATGTTAGAATCTTTTCTGTATGTGATATCACCAACAAGATTTCCATAATGTTAAAACTCTGAATTTTTCAGCTTAAAAGTAAATTTTTAATGTGAGTCCCAAATTAAATACAGTTACATATTTAATAAGTTTACACGGAAATATGATGTTATCATGAACTTCCTCAGTCTATATTTCTCAAATTTTATAAATATCATTCAAAGTAATCTGAGTTTCCAACGGCTATCCATGCCATCTTGTTATTCAGTGTGGCTGTGTTTACCAGGCCATTTATGTTTAACAGGAAAAATTTAATTCTTTAGTGATTTAACTTTAATTTATTTTGTGATTCAGGACCATTTTAACAAAACATGACAGACATAATATTTTTCAAAATGCCTTTTTTCATCATGTTCTGATGCTTCTGTATAAGCCTCACACAATGGCTAACAGAAAATATGGTGACAGAGAATATCTGTCATCATAAAAGGTATCTGAATCTAGTAAATGTTCACAAAACTTGACATGTACAGGTTTCAGGATTCCAGAAAACTCAACTAATCCTTCTTTTGTACTTCATGGTTGGAACTTAGAACATTAAATTTAAAAGTTAAATTTAATGGTGTTTACACAACCTGTGTTTATTATTGGTCAATTGCACAACATTTGATGAGGGTTGCCCAGAAAGTAATGCACTGCATTTTTTTCTCAAAGACAATGCTACGAATGTGAAACATTACATATGTATAATTTGAAGTCTCCTGAGTGAGCGTGCCAAGTTTCCATCATTTCCAACAGATAGTATAGCTGCAGGACAGTTTCAAAATGGCATGTGTAGGAGATGTACATTATAAGCAATGTGCCATCATTGAATTTCTCACTGCATAAAAAGAAACTTGTGGGAATATTCACAAATATGTGTGCAAAGTCTATGGAGCATCTGATGTTGACAGAAGTACAGTTAGTTACTGGGTATGGAGGGTGAGGTCATCAGAAGGCAGTTTGGCCGAGTTTCACAGTTTGCAGCAGTGAGGGAGACCATTCGTGGCTGTTACACTTGACATGATCCTCAGAATTCCCCTTTTTGGCCCAATAAAGGATGCCAATTGTGGAAGACATGTTGAGGATGATGAGAAGATGATTCACACAGTGAAGCACTGGCTCCACCAAGAGGACAAAGACTGGTACTGACAGAGCATACATGCCCTTGTTTCACGCTGGAGAAAGGCCATAGAATGGGATGGAGATTACTTGGTACAGTAGGGTTTGTAGATAAAACACTGTTCTTTCATGCATGTAATTCTCATTATGTTTAATAAAGAGTTGTTGAAGACAAAAAATTTGGTGTGTTACTTTCTCGGCAACCGTTGTACAGGATAAACATACTGTCTGCTACATGATTGTTGAACAACAATGCATATTGTCCTGGATAACTCTCTCTCATATGCAGCCACAGTTTTACTGTGAGATGTTATAAGATTCAGAATATTCTGAAACAGTTCAGAGGTGAAACATGGGAGACAAAGGAGGAGTCATTAACATCAAAAGAGTAAGAAGTGTGTGATTGCACTTTCAAATGAAGATCTGAATACAGGCTGTGGTAATACTGAAACAATTTTCATTTTAAAAATAGCTAGATATGAATAAGGCAAAAGTTGAACACGATAATTTCTTACTATGATACATAAGAGTGATCTAGCCTAAGACACGCAAACGAAAGGGAGCAATAAAAGTAAACAAATATCTGTGTCAGTCTTGTAGTATATAAGAGAAGAAAGTCAAGAGATTCCAGTCTGTGCCTAAACATTCAGAAAAGTGACGGGTAAATCTGATTTTATTTATAGCCTAAATAACAAGTTTGTGGAATGAAGATAACTGTCTGAACAGCTATATTTATTCATATGGGTTTTTCCAGGAGTGTCTGGAGACAGACTCAAGTGCACTGCTACAAGATATAAGCTAGAGGGTAGACTACCTAAGGAGAATCAAGGTCACCAATTGCAGGAGGGGGATGAAGAGCAGACACAGTTAATTGAGAGTGATATACTTAAGTAGAAATGCAGATCTTCTCATTGCTCTGGAAATGAAGTTCAGTGCTCATATCCTGAAGTAGAATTAAACCTTACACAATTCATGATAAGTACAAAGTTTCTCATCTTAAACAAGAGTTGCTGGGCTGCTCTCTTTCAAAGCATGAAAAAGTATTCTCCAAAATGTCTGAATATGAGCTCTGAAAAATCCTCATACTGACAGTTGCTCGGCTTGTGCTCACTTTGTGGTAGGGTTGTTCAAGATTTGGAATAAAAAATAATATAAGAACAGGTTATAGTTTGCACAAAATGAAGGCAAAATTTTTTTTGTATCTTAAATGAAAATACAAACAATAGTGTGAGAGTTCATTTTAAATGCCAGCAGAATTGGTCCTTACCCAAACTGTCTACTGAAGAAGTATATGTCGAGTTGTATAACTGTACAATCTTAAAATATTCACAAAAGAAAGCACACAAAGTAAGTAGTTACATACAGCTTGAGACTGATTCAGGGTGGGTGGCAAATGAAACTGCATTTGTCATTTGCTGTGAGAGACTATTTAAATTAAGCTCAAAGGTATTTGGAGCAATTCAGCATTATTTCCCAATCTGTGGAAATAGTTATTTGTCTCATGACAGGATTTTTGGCCTTATTGAAAAATAACTAAGAAAACACTGAACAGTTGTTCTTGCCATATAATATTATAACATTTTGGGAAAGTTTGCAGAGATGAAAGTTTAGAGTAAAGGCTGGTATGAAATCAACCTCCAAACATGTAATGAAATTCAAAGTGCCTTTTAAGATATCTGAGGCAAGAGTATTGCATTATGTAAGAAGCTCTAAGATCAGGGCAGAATTTCTTTTTCAGCATACTTACTTTGCTTCACTGACAGATGTTGAGGGGCTCAAAGCTGGAACGAGAAGTGCTTCACTTGAGTGAATCTCTTAAGCAAAAATTAAGCTAATAAGGTGAAGAAGCTGATGCATTATTTTGAAAATGATTCAAAGGAAAGTAAATAGTTCAATTTAAAAGTTGTGAAAGGGTATGCTAATGATACTGACTTCAAAACTCTGTTTTATGAAGAACCTTTACATTAAAGAAAACTGAGTTTCATTATTGTTTTGGATTCCACACAGTACTAAATATAAGCATCATATTAAAATATGTACTAGTGCTTCACTTGTCATTTAAATACATGACTTAAGTTGAACAGTGGTTTTAAGATGTGAGATATAGTTTTCTTATGGTGGAATCTTCTGTTTCTGTGTTAACTTACAAGAGAATTATAAATTTACTAATACGATGTTAAACTCTTAGTCTGATATTATTTACAAATATAATATAGTTAAGAGCCCACCGACATTAGATGATTAGAATGTAAGTTTATAACACCTAGCCTAATAAAATAAGGGAGATTGAGGATAGAATAAAGACAATATTATAAAAAAGGATAGATTGCTACTCATTATATAGAGGAGATGTTGAGTTGCAGACACACAAAACAAAAAGACCATTATTCATGTTAGTTGTCAGTCAAAAGGCTTACTTCTAACCTAGAAAACACACACATACCCATGCAAGCATAACTTACACATACATATTTACTGTCTCTGACTCCTGAGGCTGACTGTGAACAACTGCACCTAATGGGAGAAGCAATCTGTGTAGTGAGGGTAAGGAGGAGGCCAGGGCAAAGAGGGGGAGTTGATGACGGGGGGAGAAAGAGAGAGATTACTTGGTATGTTGATAGAATAGAAGGCTGTGTAGTGCTAGAATAGGAGCAGGGAAGGGGACAGATGGGTGAAAGACAGAATGCAGCACAGCGGTTGTAGCTTAGTTTGTAGATCATATGACTGTTTTCAGACGTAGGCCTGCCGTTGATGGGATAGGCAATACTTGTGACCAGAATAGAGGAAGATGGTGGTGGGAAGTTGTATGGGACCATTCTTGCATCTTTGCCTATTACAGGGATATGAGCCCTGAGACAACTGATTGAAAGCAAGGGTGGAGTAGAGATGGACTCGGATATTGCATTGGTTCAATGTGCAGTGGAATACAACTGCAGGAGGGGAGGGAAGGGTAGTAGGTATGCTACTCATTTCAGGGCATGATGAGAAGTAGTCAAAATCCTGTTAGTGAATGTGATTCAGTTGATTCAGCCCAGGGTGGTAGTGAGTCATGAAGGAAATGCTCACACTTCTTTGTAACTGGACAGTGTGAATGTGGAAGGTGGCAGGTGAATGCAGAGATAAGGCTTGGGAAATCGTTTCTGTACAAGGGTGGGAGGATAATTTTAGTCCAAGAAGGCTTCAGTGGGACCCTTGGTTTGTATGAAGATGGTCTGTGTGTTTTAATAATAAAAAATACATACATTTTTGGAAAGAAAAAATTTAATGTATTTTCAGTTGTGTTATTAGAAATGTTCTGCTTGTACGAATTTAGGCTAATCAGACTTCCTCTTTTACATTCAATTGTAGATGCTGGCAGCTGACTTCAAAGACATCAATGCCTTTCAAAAATGAAGAAAATCCTACTTACTTGGTTCCACTTCAATAAAAATACTTAATACTGTTGTTAAGCATTATCTTATTCATACTCATAATTACGTCTTTGGCAAGGCTTGTGGTCGATCAGTGTTTCATTCTTTGTTTTTAATAAATTTTAACTTTACAATATCCTGGGAGTCTTTCACCATGTACCTATGCAGCTGCCCCCACACTGTATGTTGACACGGTATGGAGATGTACAGTGTTTTTTGCATGTACACACTAACATTTGCCAATAGGGGTCTATGCCCTTTATTTGTCAGCTTCTCATTTATTTAATGGAATGGATATGCCAGATTATCTATCCTATGTATGTTAAAGTTCTACAAGGAACTGAATGATTATATACATAATATATATGTGTGTGTGTGTGTGTGTGTGTGTGCGCGCGAGCATATACCTATCCTTTTTTCCCCCTAAGGTAAGTCTTTCTGCTCCCGGGATTGGAATGACTCCTTACCTTCTCCCTTAAAACCCACATCCTTTCATCTTTCCTTTTCCTTCCCTCTTTCCTGACGAAGCAGCCGCCAGTTGCGAAAGCTAAAATTCTGTGTGTGTGTTTTATTCATTGTGCCTATCTACCGGCACTTTCCCGCTTGGTAAGTCTTGGAATCTTTGTTTTTAATAATATAATAGTCCATTAAATATGAATTTAGTGCACTGATAATAATGTTTATAAAATAGAAAGAAACTTCCACATGGGAAAAATATATTAAAAACAAAGATTCCAAGACTTACCAAGTGGAAAAGCGCCAGTAGACAGGCACAATAAAATAAAATAACACACAAACACACAAAATTACGAGCTTTCGCAACCGGCGGTTGCTTCGTCAGGAAAGAGGGAAGGAAAAGGAAAGATGAAAGGATGTAGGTTTTAAGGGAGAGGGTAAGGAGTCATTCCAATCCCGGGAGCGGAAAGACTTACCTTAGGGGGAAAAAAGGATAGGTATATACTCGCGCACACACACACACATGTATGTGAGTATATACCTAGCCTTTTTTCCCCCTAAGGTAAGTCTTTCTGCTCCCGGGATTGGGATAATAAAGTTTAGTTTGCTTTGGCCTCACTGCCAGGATTCATGCTTGCAGTCTGGCAGGTTTGGCGGCTAAGAACTAGTTACTAAGGATCAACATGTTAGTTGGTACTGTCGAACATGCATGCACTCATTTTCTTAGTGTTGATTTCACACTAAGCATCACATTTTCGCCTGAGTAACACATATTAAAGATTTGCAGTGGTGTTTGTCTTCATTCTGGGTGCAGTCGGTGTGCGCTTTTTGTTCAAAATCCAATTCTGTGGCACAAGATCTCCATTTTTATGGCCCGGGAATTTTTATTACCATCGTACTCGTATTTTCAGCAGAGAGAACCCTGGCCGACAGCATCCGTTACCGAGGTAAGTACTGGTTCGAAAAACTATAGTTCACTTATTAATGTATCAAGTGTTGCAAGCCATGATACTCAGAAATTATTTCATTGCACTCATATGTTAATGTTGCCACACTTGACCACCTACTTGTTGAAAGACACATATAGCCATCCAAAACATTGTATAAATTACTTGTCTTCAGAGTTAATTCCTTCATTCCTTCACATGGAGTTTGGTTTTCAATGAAAATTCATACAAGAATTGAGTTACAACAATATACATAACATGAAAGCTTATACCTATGGCTGACATTCCATCCATTGCTTATACTATGAACATAAATTTCTCAAGTTTTAAAATGTCATAAATTTTTCATTAACGGGGTTCTGTTACTACAGTTGTTTGTTAGTTTTAACTTATCTTCATTCACATCACATATGAAAATTAATTACATAATCTATTGTTATGGTACAATACATGCATATGAAATATTTATGCTTCATTTTATAGATAGGCTTTTATCATTTATGGGAGCTCATTTCTTTCTTAGGTGGATTGGGTTTTGTTACCACAGTTTGTTTGTTAGTTTTAACTTATCTTCATTCACACCACATGTACACATTAATTACATATCACATTATCATGATACAATACAAGCACATGATACATTCACATTTCATTTTATAGATGGACTTTTATCGCTTATGGGAGCTCATTTCTTCCTTAGGTACAGTAGGGAGAAAAACATTCGAAATAGAACTAAAGCATTATGCATTGCTGGCCTAACTTTGCTTGACACTGTCTCCTTTGTTTGTGAGGGAAGAAATGTCTGCTTGTGTCTGTGTATGTGCGGATGGATATGTGTGTGTGTGTGTGTGTGTGTGAGTGTATACCTGTCCTTTTTTCCCCTTAAGGTAAGTCTTTCCGCTCCCGGGATTGGAATGACTCCTTACCCTCTCCCTTAAAACCCACATCCTTTCGTCATTTCGTCTTTCCCTCTCCTTCCCTCTTTCCTGAAGAAGCAGCCATTGGTTGAGAAAGCTTGAATTTTGTGTGTATGTTTGTGCTTGTTTGTGTATCTATCGACCTGCCAGCGCTTTTGTTTGGTAAGTCACATCAACTTTGTTTTTAGATATATTTTTCCCACATGGAATGTTTCCCTATATATAGGTATTTCCATACTTCATTTAATTTCATAGACATTCATTTATTCTGTTACCCTTTATGACCATTTACTCTGCAAAGAAAATTTTTTACGGTATTTTGTTATTTCTCCTTAGCTTACACATCTCATATATTTTTCCATAATGTTCCCTTTTGCTTGTAAATACGTTGTATATTGCTTAGCTTTTAATTAAATCTCTGTGTACATGTATCAATAGGTTCCTTAGTTCTTAGACAGTAGATGCAATTGCTTAGTATTTCCATTTAGGTACTTGTACATATCACATTCCTATTTGGTTGCACCTTCTGCCAGTCTGTCATGCATTCACACAGGTCAATGCCTCCTCCCTACTACTGACATCAGCATGTATTGTTGAGTGTGGACAGCTGAGCCATAAGCTAAATTTGTTTATACTTTTGCTTTGCATGAAGCGGTATATTACTTCTCATTGCTGCTGAGTTTATTCTTACATGCACAGCTCAAAAGAATTACTATGCCTATACACATTATCTTAAAATACACACAATTATCTTGTGATAGAAAGAAAAAAATGTTAACTACCTAGAAGCTTTTATATCTTTGTGAGGGTGGAGACACTTGTCTCTCCCTGTTTTCTCATAGGCTAATCTGGAAGTCCCAGGGTATGGTGTTTTGGAAATTATATATGGCCCAGAATAGAGTAATTGCCACTTCTTATTCTTATTTGCCAAATTTCGTTGATTTGGGGTGCATCCTTAAGAGGACTCATTGTCCTTTAAAAAATTGTGTAACACGTTTCAGTTTCTTATTATAAATTTTCTTTCTGTATTCAGCCCTGTTTTCTAGTGTAGCCATGGCCTGTTTGATTTTGTCTTGTAGTGTCATTTCTGTAGTGGGTACATTTGGTATGGGTGACTCCCAATAGCTTATTTGTTTTGTCTGGAACATTGTTAGGTGTGAAACCTGTTGAAGAATGTGGAAGGTTATTGACAACTTGCATGAAGGGAGTTACGAATTCTACCCATTGGGTGTGTTTGTGAGGGGTGTATGTCCTAATAAACTGGATGAAATTCTTTAGAGAGACATTCTACTGGGCTTGCTTCTGGGTGAAAAATTTACTAATACATGTTTTATGCCCTGGGGTCATAATTTTTTTCCACTTTAGCCCAATGAAATATGAAGCATTATCAGTTAGAAGTACCTTTGGTCTACCAACTTCTCTCAAATAGTTTCCCTCAATTCTTTTTCTGATATTTGTGGCTGTTGCATTTATAATGGCATATATTTTGATATGTTTTGAGAACATCATATAGTGCTACTACGTATCTTACTCCTCCTTTACTTCTTGGATATGGACCAGCTGTGTCCAAGGATACTATATCTAGAGGGTTTTTTGTGAGTATTGGGAGTAGCTCAGTATATTTTGATCATTGGACTGTTTTGATTTTTGATATATTGCACACTTACTTAATACCTTTAGGGCTCACCATCTCAATTTTAGCAAATAACAAAGTGTTGCAATTTTTTCAGTACCTTTGCCTGCTGCATAATTGTCCCCATACTTCATGTGTGTGTCTTATAAATTCGTCGATGTAATCTTCAGGAATACACACACCACTGATCAGATTTTTCATGTTTCCTACAAAACAAAAACGTCCTTGTACTCCTGATACCATTTACTTACCTTTCTATCTTCATATTGCTTAAGGTTTTGCATTACTTTACTCCATCTGCAATCTTGTTGTTGTATAATTTTCATTTGCTTACAAAACTTATGGTAATCAGACTGTTGTGTTGTACCTTGCGTTAATAATGTTTTGATTTCTGTATCTTGCTCTGTTAATTCACTAAATTCTCTAAACCTCGTAGTAATCTAGATAAGACATCTGAAATAAAATTCTGACTTCCTTTAATATAAATGATCTCAAAATTGAATTCTTGTAAATATAGACAGCACTTAGCTAATCTATGGTGCAATAGTTTACATGTTAAAATAAATGACAGTGACTGATGGCGACAGTTAACTTTGGTATTCTTACTCCACAAAAAATTTTCAAACTTTTTAAATGGCCATATTATAGCTAAACTTTCCAGTTCTGACACAGAGTAAGATCTTCTGCTTCTGATAATGAGCAACTAGCAAAAGTGATGACCTTGGGTACATCTTTACCTTCTTCTTCTCACATCTGGAACAAGCATGCCCCCACCCCTGAGATGCGGTACCTGTACATAGACAAAACTCCTTGGACATATCAGGTTGGCTAAGAATGTTTGGATTGACTAATGCCTGCTTAATGTTATTAACATCCTCTTGACACTTATAATCCCATAACCAAGGCCTATTTTTTCATTTCAAGCTGAGCACTGCAGCACTGTTCATCAGTTGCTGTGGTATGAATTTACAAAAAAGGGTGCTAGTCCTAAAAAAGCTTTTAGTCGTTTTTTATTCCTTGGAGCTGGATAGTTGCAGATGGCATCAACTTTTTTTTGGATGAGGTAATACACCTTGTTGTGACACAAAATGTGCTAAAAATTTCACTTGCTCCTTACCAAAACTATACTTTTTTTATATTGGCTGTTACTATTTATTTATTTAAATCTGCAAATTGTTGAAGTACCTGTTCAATCAGCCTGATATGTTCTAACCAAGTGGGTGTGGCTATTAGCATGTCATCAACATAAACAGCGAGTTTGCTAAGCAATTCTGGTCCTAAAACCTTGTCCAGTGCAGATATAAACTCGCCCACCCTAATGTTCAATCGAAAAGGTAGAACATGGAATTCATAACTTCTGCCACCACAGACAAATGCTGTATATTTTTGACTTTCTTCATGAAGCTTTATTTGCCAGGAGGATGCCTTAAGATCGAGTATACTGAAACATTTTGTACCGTAAAACTTTAGAAGCTGTTTGTCCAAGTTGTCTGGTCTTATGCAAACTGGTACAAAAATCTTATTGATACTTCTAGCATGCAGATCTAATCTTACAGACCCATCTGGTTTTCTGACTGGTAATATAGGACTACAACAGGATGAAAATGAAGGTTGTCTAATTCCCCATTTAATCATATGATTGATCTCTTCCCTTACTGCCTCTCGTTTTGCCCATGGAATAGGATATGACATTACACAAAATGTTTCATGTGGATAGATTTCAAATTTACATTCATAGTCCTTGATTACTTCTGGTTCCTTACTGAAAACATTTGTATACTTAAATAACAAGTTAGAAAGTTCTTGTCATTGCACATCATTTAGTATCTGTGATTGACTTAGTTTCTGCTCTACCATTTCGTAAATAACCACAGTGTTTGGTTTTTGTTCAGCATCCAATTTGTTTGTGAAAAATACAGTTGAAAAGGAATATTGTATTATTACATTTGATTCTAGTTTGTTTTTATTTTTTTTCATCAGGTGTTTGACTAAATAAATACAAAAAATCTGATCCTTTACGTAAAAGTGGCATTTACCATTACCTATGTCAATCTGTGTTTTGTATGTTCTAAATGTGTCCATGACAATAAGACAATTAACTATACATTTGTCAATTATAATAAAATTTCACTTCACTGTAAAATGTTCAGTGTGTAATGGAGTAAGTGTATGATGTCTAATCAATTTAGTCTTACCGCCTGTTGCAGTTTGCACCTTACAATGTTGGACAGGAAATGTTGGGAATTTGCCTCTTTTCTTCAATTCACAGAAAAATGCATTTGACATTAGGTTGGTAGTAGAACCTGAATCTAAAATTAACTGTGTGTCAATATTAATGATTGCTTGTACTTGTTCTTCCTGGATATTATTAGTTGTATCATGCTGATACAGATCATCCTTGATGTCACTTTGTTTGTCAAACATTATGAAACATGTTTGTACTTTTGCTTTGCCCCCACTCCCAGAGATGTCAATAGCCTGGGGCTTAACCGTGAGTGGTTGGTGTTTTCCGGTGGTGTAGTGTGACTTAATTCATTACCTGGAGTAATTTCAGTTTGTTGCACTGTGTGGGTACTTCGCCAATTTGTGTCACTGGCTGCTGTGCCATTATTTTGCTGCACAAAGTTGACTGCGGTACAGCATAAAGCATGGCATTGTTCCCGCATGGTGGCCACTGCTGCGGGTGACTATTTCTGTTCATGTTCAGCATAGTATCTTGTGATGGTGGATTGTAATTTGTTCATGCATTGAAATTACTTCTGTTGTTTTGAAAATTTCTTTTAAATCATTTGTTTTTTCCATTCCCATTACGGTACTCCTTACCTCTGGTTATGTAACTTTGCTTTTGTGTGTACCATCCTTACTATGTGTTTAGATCACATTTTACTGACAGATTTACATAGCTACATTGTTGTTGTGCCTGGTTTTCTGTTGGTTACTGGGTCCAGGTCTTTCCTCATAGATTACATTGATAGTGACAGAAAAATTCAGTGTAATGTTCTGGCACTGAGACTAATTTTTCTCTAATGTACGATAATAAATGACTTTTCAAAATTTTTATCATGTCTGCCTGTGATATTGGGTTCGTACAGTAGCGTATCTAGTTCAGGTATTTTTCAAAGTATCCATGTAGACTACCGTATTTGCCATTGAATGGTGTGGGATTGAAAACCTCACATCTGAGACAGACCAGTATTTGTTGAGGGAAGTTTGTTCAAATTGGATATAAGTGCTGCAATGGTTGGCCACTTCAGTTGCCCACAAAAGAATATGGCCTTGCGTATACCTCATGACAAATCTAATTTTCTGCGCTTCCGTCAAGTTGCATGGAAATACATGACAAAAAGCACCGGCAAATACTACTTGATTTACTCTTTTACCTGTGGTAATGAATGTAGGAAACTGTCTCAGCAAACCTTTGTCTGTAGAAATAGTTGATAGACGTGTGGCATTTTCAGTCATATTTATGTTGTTATTTTACTTACCTGTAATTCCAGTTGGTAATTGCTCAGGTATTGGAATTGTGGATATGTTTACATTCTGCACTCTACAACTGTCACTGGTGCCTGTTGTGGAACTTGTGACAATTTGTGGATAAATACCAACAGAATGCGGTTTGTGCACTGTTGCCTGTTTATTATTTACATGCATATTTCGAGATCCAATAATATTTTCTTCTAAAAGATTGGGAATCATGTTTTCTGCTGCTTGTAATGTTAATGTTTACCTTGTTCACTATTTCATTTTCTTTTCTCTGAGTAGCCTTTTCTACTACATTTGTGTATAACTTTCAATCTGTTACTAACTTCTCGGCAATCATATTACCTTTATGTAACACATTATTGACTAATGAAATCACTCAGATTTTCATTGATCTTCTCTCTCCTTCTTAGCACATGCTGAGTCAACTTCTAATATTGTTACCCTTAAAGTAAGCTATTCTACATATAGAGGTACACCATTACAGGCTTTATATAGTTTGTTAATGACAGTGGTCACTTTTTTTACTGTCGAAAGCAACTGGTTTCGTGTGGCTTCAATATTTGTCTTTGCATCTGTGATTTTCCTTATCTGTTGCTCTACTTGATGATGATGATTGTTAATAGAATCTACCTTATGTTTTAACTCCATAATGTTACTGATAACTTTAGAAAGTACTTCATGCTTTACTTGTTTTTTCATATCATTCAATTCTGCATCGATTTCAGTGTGAAAATTTTTGGCTAAGTCATTGAATTTCTGTGAGACCATGTCTTGCAAATCCTTGAATACTTGTTATTGTTCTTGTTTCATTATATTTAGATCTTGCGTGATGGTGTTCAGATTATGTGTCAAATTATCAATTTTGGTACTGGTATCTTGTTCCATATCACTGAAATTTGTGTTGATACTACCTAATTTCATGTTTCTGTTAGATAATAACTGCCACAGCAGTGCATCAGATGTACTACTGTGGTTGCTGTCAGCTGTACTTTCCAAGTTAATGTTTGTGTTGTGACCAAGTGGTGTTTGTAAAGTGTTGTCAAGATTCAAATTTATTATATCACTCTCCAATGTTTCATTCATGAGTGGCATGTTACTCAGGGAAATCCGTGACATTGTCCCATCAATTGTAAACATTGTGTCATCAAGGTTATTCTGCTGTGGAGCATCGCTATCATTTGTCACACCTTTGACACTCATCTCTGATCTACTTAAACTTTCTGCAGTTGGCATGCATTGCACCTGAACTTCAATTGTTTGATTGTGCAATTCTATACCATCGTGGCTGATTGCATTTTCGCTATAGCTATCAACAATGGACATATATTTTTTGGCCATGTTGTATGAATATGCAAAAATAAAAAATTCACAACAAACATTAAAATTTCATATGCTAATTATTACACTTGATAATTGTACTTTATGTGATGTCAAAGCCTGTTTTACATCTATTATGATATGCAAACTACTGGTTGCAGTTCTTTATGTTTTATTGATCATGTGTACCACAGTAAAAAATTCCTGTACATTTTCCACCATAAAATTCAAGGAAGGGAATAATGAGGAAAAGGTTTCTATCTATATCAAAAGAGGTGCAACTAAGAGTAACCATGCAAGCAATTTGAGTAGACATCCTAGCTTCACCAAGCTGAACAAAATAGCTTACTATGGAAAATTTAATGTAACCTGTGTCCAATTCTTATTCCTTTCCAAAATTTTCTACTCAGTTTTTGCCTTTTTGCTTTAGTTGCTCTCCATCATGATTCATGTAAACAGAAAATATAGACAATTATTTTTTATGACTAATAACAATGTCACACAAATTTCTTACTATAACAGTAGTTAACAAACCCTACTTACAACCAGTGCCCTGAAGTCCTGTAATGGTTACCAGTTGTGAAACTTGATGGCAGATTAAAACTGTGTGCCGGACTGAGACTCGAACTTGGGAAAGGCAAAGATCCCGAGTTCAAGTCTAGGTCCGGCACACAGTTTTAATCTGCCAGGAAGTTTCATATCAGCGCACACTCTGCTGCAGAGTGAAAATCTCATTCTGGTCACCAGTTGTGTTGTAATAATTAGAAAAAAATACATACATATATTTTTGGAAAGAAAAAAATTTAAAGTATATTACAATTGCATTATTAGAAAAGTTCTGCTTATACAAATTTAGGTTAATCAGACTTCATCTCTTACTTTCAATTGTAGATGCAGGCAGCCGACTTCAAGGAGACCAGCAGGTGTCAAAAAATGAAGAACATCCTCCTTACTTGGTTCCACTTCCCTTCAGGAAAAATACTTAATACTGTTGTTAAGTATTATCTTATTCATACACACTTATAACACATAACACTAATAACTGGGCCACCCTCTCCCCAAGGGAAGTGGTGGGTTCAACGGGGTTTGTGTCGCACAAGGTGGACGGTCATTGTGGAGGCTGGCCGTGTGGCATCGCCCGCTCTGCCTGTGAGTGGACATGTGGCCACTTCTTCAGCAAAGTCCGAGCAGGCACAAGGGGGTGGTGGGGGGTGGGGGGAGTTCTTTGTGATTGGGAGCTCCAGTGTTAGGTGGATGATGGAACCCCTTAGAGAAATAGCGGAAAGGTCGGGGAAGAATGCCAGTGTTCACTCTGTCTGCTTGCCGGAGGGTCTCATCCGAGATGTGGAGGAGGCACTGCCGGCGGTAATAGTGGGCACCGGGTGCACCCAACTGCAATTTGTTGCTCATGTCGGCACCAATGACTCCTGCAGTCTGGGTTCAGAGGTCACCCTCAGTTCCTACAGATGGTTGGTGGACTTGGTGAAGGCAAAAAGCCTTGCTCACAGGGTGGAATCTGAGTTAACTATTTGTAGTGCCATTCCCAGAACCAATCACGGTCCTCTGGTGCAAATTTCTTGACCTCCACTATCGGGTGGAGAAATGTAGGGTCCCCCTGAATAGGTCAGGCATGCCCTACACACAGGAAGTGGCTACAAGGGTAATGGAGTACGTGTGGAGTGCACATGCACATGTGGGTTTTTTAGGTTAGAGAATTCCCTCCCTAGGTCCGACAATATGCCTCCTGAGACATGACAAGGTAGCAGTAGGTGAAACGCAACAGGGTGTGACAAAATTAATGTGGTAATTGTAAACTGCAGGAGTGTCTATAGGAAAGTCCCAGAACTACTCTCATTAATAAACAATCACAATGCCCACATAGTAATAGGGACGGAAAGTTGCCTGAAACCAGATGTAAACAGCAATGAAATTCTAAACTCAGATTGGAATGTATACCACAGAGACAGGCTGGACAGTGAAGGGGGAGGCATGTTCATAGCGATAAGAAGTGCAATAGTATCGAAGGAGATTGACGGAGATCCGAAATGTGAAATAATTTGGGTGAAAGTTATAACAACAACGACTCTGTAATATTGAACATATAAGTAATTCTTCTCATCAGATTTTGTGACTTGACTTGTGAAATTGATGTTCTGATTTCAATTTTTTTGTTTCATGCCAATGTGTTATGAAAACTGTAAACAAGTTTCAATGTGAATGTTAATGTTTATGTTGAATGTTAAGTAATATTGTAATAGAATTGAAATGCAACAAATGTTGTGACTGTTGTAAGATGTTTAAAATTGTAACTGTGCATCTGGTTCATACATAGGCAATCTGTTAGGATGTGTAGCATGCAAAACCTCGGGTGAATGCCTTGTCTGTCAGGGAGTGGTAAAAGGTGGATGGCAGGCGATCACGGGAAAATGCGCACGGGCACTGCACGGCACAATGGGCACAGTAGTAGTTGGAGTTAAGCATTGGTTTGAGCAACACCTTCTGGAGCGAGGAGGCTCTCCTGGAAGATATAGCTTCACTGAGCCTCGGGTATGCTGTTCCAACGTCCACACAGCATGGCAAAATTCCATAGGCACTAAATGGAAAAGTATTGTGACACCAAGAAGAATTAATGTGCCAATACATCAAGAGCCATAGCAGTGGTTGTATGGGTGCTCTGTGCCTTGCCATCTCGCCGCCTGCCAACCGCTGCATCCATACTAGCAGGTTGAAACTTTTAGTACTGTATTCATGTGGATCAGAGAGTGAATCGTGTTTGTTTGGTGCAATAATAACCTAAAGTTTACCAGAACTTTCCCATCATTTAATTATCCTCACAACTAACCTAGACAGGGTCCTTTCCAAATGTTGTGCAATCCGTGTGTCCCGAAATGAAAATTAAAATTTGTGTTAATAATAATTATTTGCAATAATAACCTAAATTTTACCAGAACTTTCCCATCATTTAATTATCCTCACAACTAACCTAGACAGGGTCCTTTCCAAATGTTGTGCAATCCGTGTGTCCCAAAATGAAAATTAAAATTTGTGTTAATAATAATTATTTGCAGAACTAGCTATGTTAGAATGGAGTTAAAAGAAAAGTTTTGTTAATGAAGCAGTAAATGAATAACAAAGGTCTAATGAAGTTGAAAGATAACTTTAGTATTGATATAGTAATGAAGTTTATTATTTCGAGACAGATTTAAAGGCATTTAAATGAGCAGTAAATAAGATGAAAAGAGTAGTAACTTATAGGCGTGTAGGGGGAGGCGTGTTTATAGTGATAAGAAGTGCAATAGTATCGAAGGAAATTGACGGAGATTCGAATTGTGAAATGATTTGGGTGAAGGTCACGGTTAAAGAAGGCTCAGACATGGTAATTGGATGTCTCTATAGGCCCCCGGGCTCAGCAGTTGTTGTGGCTCAGCAGCTGAAGAATAATTTGGAAAATATTTTGAGTAGATTTCCCCACCATGTTATAGTTCTGGGTGGAGATTTTAATTTGCCGGATATAGACTGGGAGACTCAAACGTTCATAACGGGTGGCAGCGACAAAGAATCCAGTGAAATATTTTTAAGTGCTTTATCTGAAAACTACCTTGAGCAGTTAAACAGAAAACCGACTCGTGGTGATAACATATTAGACCTTCTGGTGACAAACAGACCCGAACTATTTGAATCAGTTAATGCAGAACAGGGAATCAGCGATCATAAAGCGGTTACTGCATTGATGATTTCAGCCGTAAATAGAAATATTAAAAAAGGTAGGAAGATTTTTCTGTTTAGCAAAAGTGACAAAAAGCAGATTTCAGAGTACTTGGTGGCTCAACACAAAAGTTTTGTCTCAAGTACAGACAGTGTTGACGATCAGTGGACCAAGTTCAAAACCATGGTACAATATGCGTTAGATGAGTATGTGCCAAGCAAGATCGTAAGAGATGGGAAAGAGCCACCGTGGTACAACAACCGAGTTAGAAAACTGCTGCGGAAGCAAAGGGAACTTCACAGCAAACATAAACATAGCCAAAGCCTTGCAGACAAACAAAAATTACGCGAAGCGAAATGCAGTGTGAGGAGGGCTATGCGAGAGGCTTTCAATGATTTCGAAAGTAAAGTTCTATGTACTGACTTGGCAGAAAATCCTAAGAAATTTTGGTCCTATGTCAAAGCGGTAGGTGGATCAAAACAAAATGTCCAGACACTCTGTGACCAAAATGGTACTGAAACAGAGGATGACAGACTAAAGGCCGAATTACTAAATGTCTTCTTCCAAAGCTGTTTCACAGAGGAAGATTGCACTGTGCTTCCTTCTCTAGATTGTCGCACAGTTGACAATTGGTAGATATCGAAGTAGACGACAGAGGGATAGAGAAACAATTAAAATCGTTCAAAAGAGGAAAGGCCGCTGGTCCTGATGGAATACCAGTTCGATTTTACACAGAGTACGCGAAGGAACTTGCCCCCCTTCTTGCAGCGGTGTACCGTAGGTCTCTAGAAGAGCGAAGCATTCCAAAGGATTGGAAAAGGGCACAGGTCATCCCCGTTTTCAAGAAGGGACGTCGAACAGATGTGCAGAACTATAGACCTATATCTCTAACGTCGATCAGTTGTAGAATTTTGGAACACGTATTATGTTCGAGTATAATGTCTTTTCTGGAGACTAGAAATCTACTCTGTAGGAATCAGCATGGGTTTCGAAAAAGACGGTCGTGTGAAACCCAGCTCACGCTATTCGTCCACGAGACTCAGAGGGCCTTAGACACGGGTTCACAGGTAGATGCCGTGTTTCTTGACTTCCGCAAGGCATTTGACACAGTTCCCCACAGTCGTCTAATGAACAAAGTAAGAGCATACGGACTATCAGATCAATTGTGTGATTGGATTGAGGAGTTCCTAGATAACAGAACGCAGCATGTCATTCTCAATGGAGAGAAGTCTTCTGAAGTAAGAGTGATTTCAGGTCTGCCGCAGGGGAGTGTCATAGGACCATTGCTATTCACAATATACATAAATGACCTGGTGGATGACATCGGAAGTTCACTGAGGCTTTTTGTAGATGATGCTGTGGTGTATCGAGAGGTTGCAACAATGGAAAATTGTACTGAAATGCAGGAGGATCTGCAGCGAATTGACGCATGGTGCACGGAATGGCAATTGAATCTCAATGTAGACAAGTGTAATGTGATGCGAATACATAGAAAGATAGGTCCCTTATCATTTAGCTACAAAATAGCAGGTCAGCAACTGGAAGCAGTTAATTCCATAAATTATCTGGGAGTACTCATTAGGAGTGATTTAAAATGGAATGATCATATAAAGTTGATTGTCGGTAAAGCAGATGCCAGACTGAGATTCATTGGAAGAATCCTAAGGAAATGCAATCCGACAACAAAGGAAGTAGGTTACAGTTCGCTTGTTCGCCCAATGCTTGAATACTGCTCAGCAGTGTGGGATCCGCACCAGGTAGGGTTGATAGAAGAGATAGAGAGGATCCAACGGAGAGCAGTGCGCTTCGTTACAGGATCATTTAGTAATTGCGAAAGCGTTACGGAGATGATAGATAAACTCCAGTGGAAGACTCTGCAGGAGAGACGCTCAGTAGCTCGGTACAGGCTTTTGTTAAAGTTTCGAGAACATACCTTCACCGAAGAGTCAAGCAGTATATTGCTCCCTCCTACGTATATCTCGCGAAGAGACCATGAGGATAAAATCAGAGAGATTAGAGCCCACACAGAAGCATACCAACAATCCTTCTTTCCACGTACAATGTGAGACTGGAATAGAAGGGAGAACCGATAGAGGTACTCAGGGTACCCTCCGCCACACACAGTCAGGTGGCCTGCGGAGTATGGATGTAGATGTAGATGTAGATATACTGGAACTCTTGAACACATAATAAACTCAGTAATCAATTTTTTAAATACAGCGATCATAACAGTTTCAGGGTCCCCCCTCATTCATTTGAATTCTGAAGTATTCTAAATTGGTTTGACCAGCAAAAATTAAAGTCAGTATAAAAGTCAAATTTATCATTGTTTTTTTTTTTTTTTTATCAAAATTGACATTTTGTGTGTGGCATGAAAGTGCAATTTCTAAGGTAACTTATGCCCGATTTTAATCAGATTAATAGACAGTATAAAGTTTTGTAGTATATATTATAGTGTAATGTTATGTATTCATCCATATCAGTACAGAATGTGAAACTATCAGTTCAATAGATTTTCTGGTTCTAAAATTTGACTATATTATGCAGTGTTACAACTTGTTGTTTTGCATGAATATATACCAACTTGTATGGGGAAGAAACTCAGTTAATGCCTAATTAGGCTGGCGACCGTATAATTATCTAATTTGTAGCATCTTATGGGTTGCTTTTGATCCATACTGACGTGTAATTGCATTTTGAACTTACTTGACAGATCATTATTATTATAGAGTGGATGTTAAGTCTGATTTGCCACCATTCAGGTACACGCAATAGATGACTATATGAAAATCTTTTCTCATAAGGTGAATCCCGCTCACTTACCATAGCACAGGCTTTAACGAGTACTGTGTCAGGGATTATAAGGTCATGGTTAAAGCAGGCTCAGACATGGTAATTGAATGTCTCTATAGGACCTGGCTCAGCAGCTGTTGTGGCTGAGCACCTGAAGGATAATTTGGAAAATATTTCGAGTAGATTTCCCCACCATGTTATAGTTCTGGGTGGAGATCTTAATTTGCTAGCTATAGACTGGGAGACTCAAACTTTTATAACAGATGGCAAGAACAAAGAAACTAGCGAAATTTTTTTAAGTGCGTTATCTGAAAACTACCTTGAGCAATTAAACAGAGAACTGACTCATGGCGATAACATATTAGACCTTCTGGTGACAAACAGACCTGAACTATTTGAAATTGTTTATGCAGAACAGGGAATCAGTGATCATAAAGCAGTTACAGTATCGGTGATTTCAGCCATAAATAGAGACATTAAAAAAGGTAGGAAGATTTTTCTGTTTAGCAAAAGTGACAAAAAGCAGATTTGAGAGTACTTGATGGCTCAACACAAAAGTTTTATCTCAAGTACAGGTTTGATTTGATTTGATTTCTTTATTAATCCATGTAACAATTTACATTGTGTGCATTTCGTCAGCAAAATCATATACAATACAATATACCTACAAATTATGCACATAAAATTAATATTTACACAAATTTTTAAAGTATGTTACATTAGTTTTATATCCTTATGTAATTTTCTTATACTACTGTAAAATTTTGGATTTCATATTTTAATTATTTCCTCACGTATTACAATGCAGACTACTTTAATTTCACTACATGTTTTAATTCAGATAGTCCGTTACTGCATAATAACTTTTATTTAATAAAAATTTTTTTAGTTTTGTTTTGAACTGTCCAATTGTGTCAATATCTTTTATATTTAGGGGTAATTTATTATACAATTTAACAGCATTGTACAACAAGCTCTGCTGCATTTTAACTTTATTTTTTCTCTCTAGATGCAGATTGTATTGGTTTCTGGTTCCATAGCTGTGTACTAAAGAATTTTTAACGTAGCAGTCAATATTTTTCTTTACATACATAATACTTTGAAAAATGTATTCACAGGGGACAGTTAGGATTTCCAGCTTTTGGAAATGTTCAAGGCAGTGAGCCCTACTGCCATTCTTGGTTATTATACGAATTGCTCTTTTCTGTAATTTGAAAACTATTTGAATATTTTTACTGTTGACTCCCCAAAATATTATTCCATAGGTAATAACAGAGTGGATATAAAAAAAATATACAGATCTGACACATGTAGTATCACACACTGCAGTCAGAATTCTAAGAGCATAGCATGCTGTAGCGATTCTGTTACTAAGTATTTTAATATGTTCCTCCCACTTTAACTGATTATCAACATGCATACCAAGAAATTTTGTGTAGTCTACACATTCTATAGTTTCATCATTTAATTTAAAGTTGTTATAGTGTGGTTTTTTGCAGATATAGAAGTTTACAGCATTTGTTTTTTTAAAATTTAGTGTTAGTTTATTATTGGATGCCCACTCACGTACACTGTTTAGTGTTTGTTCGGCTTTTTCTTTCAGTGCATCTGGTGATTTGTCATTGATTAGTACATTTGAGTCATCTGCAAACAATATTGTTTGTCCATGCTTGATGCTCTGTGGGAAGTCATTTATGTAAATGAGGAATAGTACTGGGCCAAGGACACTACCCTGTGGGATACCTATATTTACATAATTTGGGTCTGAAGTATACTTTACAATATAGTTTGAGCGACTTGAAATATGTGAGATTTCAGTTATCTGTCTTCTATTTTTTAGATATGACTGGAACCACTTTTTCACAAGTCCCCTTATTCCCAGTTCATCTAACTTATTTAACAATATGTTGTGGTCTACTGTATCAAACACTTTAGTTAGATCAAGAAATATACCTGTTGTGTAGTTCCCTTTATCTAACGCTTCTAGAATGTGTTTTGTGAGGTGTGCTGTTGCTGATTCTGTGCTTTTCCCTGATCGAAATCCAAACTGGTCAACAGACAGTAAGTTGTATTTATTTAAATAATTCATTAGCCTATCTTTCACAATAGTTTCTAATATTTTTGCAAAGCATGAGAGTAGAGAAATTGGCCTATAATTTTCAATTTTTCCTGCATCACCTTTTTTGAAGAGAGGTAGTAATTTAGCATATTTTAAATAGTCTGGAAAGTAGCCCTGCTTGAAAGATTGATTTATAATATCAACTAAAGGTGGAAGTAGGCTCTTGATACAGTCCTTAATTATAAAAATGGGGACTTCATCCAGTCCAGCTGAGTTTTTGTTTTTCAGTTTGCTGACTGCTTTGTAGACTTCTTCCTGTGTTGTAGGGAATAACACCATCGAGTGTGATACACCATTATTTGGCTTTTTGACCTGAGGGGCTGTTAAAAAATTTTCCAGTAATTTTTTTCCTATGCTACTAAAATAATCATTTATATAGTTTGCCAAATATATTGGGTCTTTTATTACAGTCCCTTCCTCTTTGATTTTCAGGTTTGACAGATTCACTTTCCTGGTACCAGTTTCCTGCTTTACAATTTTCCATACTGCCTTATTTTTGTTTTCAGCAGAGAGCACCAGTTTGGAGTTATGAGCTCTCTTTGCTGCAAGCAATATTTTCCTATATGTTTTCCTGTATCTTTTATAAAAGAGTGAGAAAGCAGGATTAGTTTGGCTGTGTTTAATGGAGCTCAGGTACTTTAGTGTTTCAGACGATTTTTTGTTGCCTTTTGTGACCCACTTGTTTTTTCCTGCTGTTGATAATGGACATAACACTTTGGGAAATGTTTCTTCAAAATTTAATTTAAACAATGTCATGAAATTTTTGAATTTTTCATTTGCATCTACCTCTGAGTATACTGAGTCCCATGTTACTCCTGCTATCTGTTTGGCAAACTCATATCTATTTTGTTTAGAAAAAATTCGTCTGTAAATATGCCTTTTCTTTGTTTCTTCTGGAGCCACTTTTATAGTAATGATTTGACCTGAGTGATCAGATAATCCTAGCTCTGCTACCACCACCTCATAGTTTTCTTTGCCTAAATCTGTTAATACCTGATCAACAGCTGTCTTTGAGTATTTTGTTATTCTTGTTGCACTGTTTACCATTGGAACTAGATTGAAACTTTGAGCAAGACTTAATAATGAGTCCCATGTAGCATCAGGATTCAGTTTATCTACATTTAAGTCTCCACATAAGGTAGTGTTGAGGATCAGTGGACAAAGTTCAAAACCTTTGTACAATATGCATTACATGAGTATGTGCCAGACAAGATCATAAAAATGGAAAAGAGCCACTGTGGTACAAAAACTGAGTTAGAAAACTGCTGTGGAAGCAAAGGGAACTTTGTAGCAAACAGAAACATAGCCAAAGCCTTGCAAACAAACAAAAATTACACGAAGCCAAATGTAGTGTGAGGATCCTTTATCATTTAGCTAGAATATAGCAGGTCAGCAACTGAAAGCAGTTAATTCCATAAATTATCTGGGAGTAGGCATTAGGAATGATTTAAAATGGAATGACCATATAAAATTAATCATCAGTAAAGCAGATGCCAGACTAACATTCGTTGGAAGAATCCTAAGAAAATGCAGTCCAAAAACAAAGGAAGCAGATTACAGTACACTTGTTTGCCCACTGGTTGAATACTGCTCACCAGTATGGTGGGATCCGTACCAGACAGGGTTGATAGAAGAGATATAGAAGATCCAACAGAGAGCAGTGCGCTTCATTACAGGTTCATGATAAACTCCAGTGGAAGATTCTGAAAGAGAGATGCTCAGTAGCTTGGTATGGGCTTTTGTTGAAGTTTCGAGAACATACCAAGGAGTCAAGCAGTATATTTCTCCCTCCTACGTATATCTTGCGTAGAGACAATGAGGCTAAAATCAGAGAGATTAGAGCCCACACAGAAGCATACTGACAATCTTTCTTTCCATGAACAAGACTGGAGTAGAAGGGAGAACCCACAGAGGTAGTGAAGGTACTCACCGCCACACACGTCAGGTAGCTTGCAGAATATGGATGTAGATGTAGCTGTAGATACTTCATATTTTAAGCACTACATCTTAATCGTCCTTCTACACATAAAAGAGTGAAAAATAAAATTATGTACAAAGAAAAATGAATGGTTTTCTTTTCATTTGTCTGCGCCTTACCATGTATTCATAATTAATGTCTTTGATGATGCTTATGGTCAATCAGTGTTTCATGTTTTGTTTTTAATAAATTTTAACTTTAGGATATCCTGGGGGTCTTTCACCATGTACCTACACAACTGCTCATCACTACAGATGTGACAGCCTTCTGTGGCTAGACTGTATGGAAACATCTTCTTGGTATGGAATGGGTAGCAGTGATCAAAGAGGAGGTATTGCTGGTAATTGGTTGGTTTGATGCTTAATCTCATGTTAGTAAATTGCCAAAGTGTCTGTAGCAAGACATCCGAGTTAATCTCTGAAATAAACAGTAGCAATGCCAATATTGTATTAGGTACCAAAAGCTGGTTGAAACCAGACATAAAAAGTAGTGAAATTCTGAGCTCAGATTGGACAATGTTTAGGAAGGATAGGACTGATGCTATGGGAGGTGGTGTGTTCATTGCAGTTAAAAGCTGTTTAAATGCAATTGAGATCGATACAGGGTTGGACTGTGAAATAGTCTGGATAAAGCTGTCAGTCAGACAAGGATTGACCATTGTATTAGGATGTTTTTATAGACCACCAGCATGTGCAACAAATGTCGCAGAACATTTCAGGGAGAGTCTTGAGTACATAGGAAGTAAATATCCAAATTATCCATTAGTTATAGGTGGAGACTAATCTAGCATCCACTGACTGGGAAAATTACAAGTTTATCACAGGGGGCAGATGCAAAGATTTGTGTGAAGTTATTCTAGGAGCACTCTCAACATACAACCTTGAACAATTGGTTAGAAAACCAACTCAAGATGGGAACATATTAGATACCTTGGCAACAAACAGACCTGATCTTTTTGAGGTAGTTAATCTAGAAGAAGGTATTAGCAACCATAATGTCATTGTGGCTTCTATGTCACTGGAAGTTGCAAAAATAAAAAACAAAGAAACAGCATAGAGTTTTCTTGTTTGGGAAAGCAAATAAAAGTGTCATTAATGAATACCTTCATAGTCAGCTCCAAGCATCCACCATGGGACACAAAGATATTGAGCATCTTTGGTTGGAATTTAAAGGTATTGTCTACCATGTGCTAGAGAACTATGTGCCTAGCAAAAGTATAGGGGAGGGAAAGGATCCACCTTGGTACAACAAACATATTAGGAAGTTGCTGAGAAAGCAGAGAATTTTGGATAGTTGTTTTAAAAGTAGCCACTGGCCCCGCTGACAAACAGAAATTATGTGAAATGAAAGCAGCTGTCAGAAGGACAGTGAGAGATTCTTTTAACAAATCTGAAAGCAATATTTTATCTGCAGATTCTAAAAATAGTCCCAAAAAATTTTGGTCGTAAGTAAAATCTATGAATGCTACAAATAATTCAATACCTTCTCTTGCTGACAGTACAGGTAATGTAACTAATGATGAAAAACAGAAGACTGAAATTCTAAAACTAGCCTTCAACAACTTGTTTACGTTAGAAAGACTGCAGCACCATTCCCCCTTTCAATTTTCGAACAAACGAAAGGATGGCTGATATAGTGTTTAGTATATCTGCAATTGAAAAACAATTAAGATCCTTAGACGCCAGGAAGACATCTGGCCCAGATGGTATTCCAATAAGATTTTATGTTGACTATGCTACCAATATAGCACCATTCATATCCATCATCTATCAGAGATCATAGGAACAACGGAAAGTTCCATGGGACTGGAAGAAAGCCCAGGTCATCGCAATCTATAAAAAAGGTAGAAAATCGGATGCACATAATTACCGGCCAATTTCACTGACATTGATTTGTTGTAGAATCATGGAATATATTTTGTGTTTAGATGTAATGATCTTTCTAGACTCTGAGAAGCTCATCTGCAGAAACCAGCATGGTTTAGGAAACAGTGGTCATGTGTGACACAGCTGGCCCTCTTTGTGCATGATATACAACAGGCTCTAGACACTGGCTCCCAGGTTGATGCCATATTTCTTGACTTTTGAAAGGCATTCAACTCAGTTCTGCACTGTTGCTTGCTACAAAAAGTGCACCTTATGGTCTATCCAATGACATATGCAGTTGGATAGAAAGTTCTCTAACAGACAGGAAGCAGTATGTTGTCCTGAGGCTGACTTCAACAGAAACAAGCGTAACATCAGGTGTGCCCCAGGGCAGAGTAATACATCCTCTGCTTTTTATGATTTACATAAATGGTCCAGTTGATGGTATAGACTGTTTGCTGATGATGCTGTACTCTACAGGAAAGTAGTATCACATGAAAGTTGTGAACAAATCAATGAGGATTTGCAGAAAATAAATGTGTGGTGTAATGACTGGCAGTTATCTCTCAATATTATTAAGTGTAACCTACTGCATGTAACAAGGCAAAAATCCCCATTAATGTACAAGTACAAAATAAATGCCCAGTCTTTGGTAGTGGTAACATCCGTCAAGTATCTGGGTATGAATATTCAAAATGATCCCAAATGGAATGATCAGATTACTCAAGTAACGGTTAAGGCGAACTCTAGATTGCGATTTATTTGTAGAATCCTGAAGTGATGCACTCCTTTAACAAAGGAAATAGCTTACAATACATTAGTTCATACAGTCTTGGAGTATTGTTTGTCTGTATAGGACCCTTACCAGTTGGGTCTGATTCAAGAGATTGAGAAGGTCCAAAGAAGAGTGGCAAGATTCACGACTGCTACATTTAGCCATCACTAGAGTGTTACAAATCTCATAGAAAGTTTGAAGTGGGACACACTTACAGATAGAAGGCATGCTAAACAGGAGGGGCTTCTCACTAAATTCCGAAATCTGATCTTCACCGAGGATGTATAGCAAATATTATTACCACCAACTTTCAAATCACGCAGTGATCACCTTTCAAAGATAAGGGAAATAAGAACTTGTATTGAGGTGTTCAGACTGTCGTTTTTCCCTCGCATGACCCGCGAGTGGAACAGAAGAAGGAAATATGATTTTGGACCGAATTGTGCCCTCCACCATACACCGCTCGGTGGCTAGTGGAGTATATATGTAGATGTAGATGTAGAAGGAGGTACTGATGTAGTAATCTTTGAGGTGGAGATCAAGAGTTCAGTGTGGAAGTTGGCTTGTTGGGTTGAGGACAACTTGGTGAAGTGGATGGGGGCAAAAGTGTTGAGTTTATGGAGGAATGTGGATAGGGTGTCCTCATCCTTGGTCCAAATCATGAAGATATCATCACTGAATCTGAACCGTGTGAACAATTTTGGGTTCTGGGAGGATAGGAAGGATTCTTCTAGACAGCTCATGCATAGGTTGGCATAGGGTGGTGCTATGTGGGTGAACGCTTCATAGACTGAAATTACCCTCCCACCCTTGTACAGAAACAGATCTCCTCTGCCTTATCTCATTGGTCATCTACCACCTTCCACATTCCCACTGTCCAACCACAGAGAAGCACTCCCCATGTGACTCATGTGACTCAGTACCACCCAAGGTTTGAGCAACTGAATCTCATTCTCTAATGGGGTTTTGACTATGTCTCATCTTCCCTGGAAATGAGGAGTATCCTACCCACTATCCTTCCAATACCTCCCACAGTGGTATTCCACCACCCACCAAACTTACACAACACCCTTGTCCATCCATACTCCACCCTTGCACCCAACCTATTGTCTTAGGGCTGATATCCCTGTAATAGACTTAGATGTAAGATCTGTCCCATACAATCTCTCATCAGCATCTATTCCAGCTTAGTCACAAGCATCACCTATCACATCAGCTGCAATCATGTGCTATGTTCTACATGGGCATACAACCAACAAGCTGCCCGTCCGCATGAATGAGCACCGACATACTGTGGCGAACAGACAGCTGGACCCCCAGCGGCTGAACATGTTACCCAAGACAATGTGCTCACTTCAATAACTGCTTCACATTCTCTGCCATCAGGATCTTCCCCACTACCACCAGCTTTTCTGAACTGTCCATGTGGGAATTCTCTTTGTAATATAGCCTATGTTCCTGAACCCTTCTGGTCTCAACATTTTCCAGTCATTGTCCTTCTCCCACCTGTCCCATTTCTTGACCCCTCTCCCTCGCCAGCATTCCAGCACCAATGCACCTGCTATTCTCTTTTTTTCCCCCTCCTCTATTTCTCTCATTTTCCACTCATCTCCTTCCCACCTCTCAAACCTTACAACTGCAGGTATCAGCCTATCCTGTCCTCAATGTGTCCCTACATGTTTACAAAAGCAGCACTCCACCCTCCCCCATCCATATTCTGCTATCCTTCCTTCTCCCCACCCCAGCTTCCTCCCTACCCCCACCACCCAGATTGCTTTTCACATCATGTGCAGTTGCTTGTAGTCTAGCCCCAGTGGCCAGAGACAGTGGTCATGAGTGTTCAAGTTGTGCTTGTGTAAACATGTGTGTATCTGTTTTCTAGGTTAGAAGAAGGCCTTTTGACTGACAGCTCATATGTTTAACAGTCTTGTTGTCTTGTTTTGTTGTGACTGTTTGTGACTTAATATCTCTTCTATATGGTGAGTAGAAATTTATCCTTTTGATGACACTGTTACTAACATAAATAAAAAAGCATGCATGAAAAATTGGATTTGTTGGGTTTTGCAAAAATATGTATTTTGTAACTTTTTTCCCTCAACAAAGGCTGTTAGTGATTAACTTACATTATTACTTTATCACCCCAATCTGCATGGATGGTCAATAATATCAACAATATTGAATAAAACTAAAAAACTGCCTTGCCTGTAATGTTCTGTGGATGATATTTGTCGAATGAAGTATGAAAGACCTTGGAGTCTGAGAAAGATAGGAAAGAGATGTTCAGAGTTATATTCAGTTTCTGAACAGAAGACAGATACAAATGTATATTTATCATCTGCACAGGCATGTCTTCCCATAAAACTATACACAAAGAAATTACACAAATAAGATATTTCACTTAAATTTGTAATAGTTCAGTATTGCTAACAATAAACAATGTGTTTCACAAAATCTGACCTACAACAGTCATTCCACAATGACATACTTCTAAATGTATCTGTTGAAGAGATAGTCATTTTTTATATGACAAGAAAAGCTTTGCTTATGGTTGGAGAATAATTTAGTATAGCTATTACAACAGATACTGTGTCTTTCTAAATGCTGTTGAGTGTACAAATATAACAACTTACCCTGTCATCAATAACAGCAGCTAATGGTAAAGCATCAAATGCCAAGTTTACTGATTGCCACACTTGTTTTCCTAAAGTTTCTCCAAATTTTGTTGTTGCTTCTCTGAAATACAACAATCATTTTAAATGCAGTAGACCTTGGGCACAGACTTTGCAAGCAGTACTTTCAGAAAGAGTTTAACTTACTTGAGGAATGTGTACCTCAATTGTACTTCTCTGATCTCATGATTTCCTCTGAGAAGCCATATCCGCTTTGGATTCTGAACTTTATAAGCAAAAAGATAAGCTATAACCTCAACACTGTAAGCCCCTCTGTCAACATAGTCTCCAAGAAATAAGAAACAACTTGGTGTAAGTGTTGGACCAAGACCCCATAATGTCTTCTCAAAATTGATAAGATCAGGGAAATTTCCATGAAGGTCTCCTGTAAACAATAAAATAAAAGCTAACTGACTAATCTGCATTCTGTAAGAAGTATAGCCACTAATGTAGTAGTGGTAGACAGTAACAATGTTTAATGTTGCATATTAATGGCATATTTTTCTGAATGAATCACCAAAAGAACTGTCAATGAAACACCAGTGTAGTTGTAATCACTCAAGAAGTTTCACAGAAACTATTAAAGGATGAAAACATGTGGAGAAGGTGTTGGTAGATCATCAAATAAAGTGAGTGGTGGTATGAATGTACTGAATAAATGTTATCACAATGTAGGCATATCCTTGTGGCAAAAAATCATCCACTGTTGACTTCCTGTAACATGTATGTATCAAACATCAGTTTCAAAACTGTGTAATGTAAGTGAATGCACTATTTATCCATGTAGAAATTAAAGGAACAGAATGGATCCAGTATTACACTGGAGGCTGCTGTAATTCTTCTGCAAGGAGTCAATTGGTCTGTCAACATCAGCAGAATTATACTATAGATATTAAGCAATCAGACCACATCGGTACTCCACAATACCATACAGAAATATTAAACTTATTTCAATATACTTAACATCAATTGTGATCAAACAGAAAATAATATACTTTTTTAAATATCAGTGTATAGAAAGTGAATTTACTACAAAATGAAAGTTATAAATGATTATTATGACAATTTGTGACTGATTTACCAGTGGCTGTAAAAAAAAGACTGAATCAGAGGTGAAAAAATACACATAATTTTTAAGATTTAATATTGAGATTTTTTACTTTGTTCCTTGTAAAATCTTTATTGAATTATTGTAGTGAATATAAGGGTTTTCTGTTTAGGGAAGACAAAAGTAAAGCCTTAAGGCAAACAGACTAAGCAGTTAGTGTTGTAAGCATATGTGTATAAAAAGTTGTATTACTGTATTTTGTATGGCCAAGCATTATTCTTTGTACAATTTTGTATGTATTATTCTTTGTACTACTTAATCTGAAATTTTGTATCTTCATTTTCCATAAATTGTGTTGCATAAATTTACATGCACTTTTGGACAGCATCCATACATTGTTTATTGTCTATGGGTGGATAAATAAATAAATAAATAAATAAATAAATAAATAAAATAGAAGATAAAGGTAAACTGAATGTAGTATGAGAGGGTATGATATGCAGGCAATAGAATGAATGAAAATACACTCTAAACAAATGGTTATCAATACTAATTAATACATGATGAAAATTAGTTTCTACAATTAACTTGTAAATTGTGAAAACCAATCATGATGCACTGCACTGCAGATGTTCAGAACATAAACAATGACAAAGTCATAGTTTACATGCTGTACAAAAAGTTCCACCGAAAATAAAGATGCTGAATGGTGAGCAATAGTACTGTACAAATTAATAGCTAAAACAGGTTATTTGACAAATAGTTTCCCAAAAACATTACGGAAATGAGAAAATGTAAGTATCAGTGAAATGCCAGCACATCTGTGACTGTTGTAATGAATAATAGTAACAATTGTAATTATAACAATGAAAAAGTAGATATGAGTGAATTTCAGACACACAGACACATACATACACATATTTTTATCATAGTGAATTATTTTATGTTATGTGAATAAAATAAACATATAAACACCACTAATTACATGTTGCTGTGTGTTCAGAGAAAATAAATAAATGTGTTAAAACTACAGGAATGCTGTTACATCAACAAAAAATACTGTTTGTCAGTTATATTAAGTAGATCTTGTTTATCTTCTGCAGGCTTCTTCACATTCATATGGTTATACTCACGATTGTCAAAAAATGATGGTTATCAACATACTATAAGAAGAGAGGTCTGTTTACAATCCTTACTTGTTATGCCAGCCGATATCTAAAATGCATCGCTTCAGCTTCTCCTAGTCTTTTTTTGACCAAATAGTCCAATGGGTACAATATTTCAACAATCAGACATGTTGCCATGTGTGTGAAATCTTACAGGACTTAACTGCTAAGGTCATCAGTCCCTAAGCTTACACACTACTTAACCTAAATTATGCTAAGGACAAACACACACACCCATGCCTGAGGGAGGACTCTAACCTCCGCCCGGACCAGCCACACAGTCTATAACTGCAGCGCCTAGACCACTCAGCTAATCCCTCATGGCAGATATGTTGCCATTATCAGGTGCACTGATATAGTGACCTCTGGGTGATACATGGTTAATTTATACCCTGTCCCCCAATGGGAAATTTTATACAAAGTCTGCATCTGAGTGCACATGTGGTCATGATCATAGAGATGATTGCGTAGCATCTGCAGTCAGTGACACCTGGCAGGATGCCCAGATTTATGTAGCATGGGTGTAGTTACTCTGTACATCCTTGCTCCCAGAATATTATGTTTTCAGAGTGTCTTTTTCATCAGACCCATTGGTATTTTCCAAATCTTACTGAGTTTGTAGTTACAGTCTTGTTGATGAGATTGTCCCTGGTGCTTTATTTGATCCCTAACAATTCTGTCCCAATATTTGGAAGTTTGTGCAAAATACAGCTGCGAACACCCTGTGCAGAGGAATGGGGTACTGAAAACAATAGTATACAGAGCATGAAACATCTAAGATGCAGATAGCCTTCATCAAGAACTGGAACACCTTGTAACTAAAAATGTAAAAAAATGTTACTAGGAATGACAGATTTGGTGAACTCTGCACCCCTTCACAACAGTGCAATCTGTAGAGAGAAATAAATAGTTGGAGAAAGAAGCAGCCAGTGCCTTTTCACCATATGCCAACATACTATCAGGAAAAATTGGGTGCATACTGAAAGAGCACTAAAAACTAAGATCATCATCAGCAAGAGACATTGAAAGGACAATAATTTCTCAAAAACTTAGCATCTGTGCCACAGTACATATGATGTTTGAGGTATATATGGTATGTGATTGCAAACAAATGTATTCCCTGAGAACTTGTATGCTGGGATGAAGGGATAATATGTTATTGATCTATATGTGATGTTTTTGACCCTGCAGCCACTATGAATCAAGACACAAAAGAATTAAAGACATTAGCAACCAGTAGGCATTGATCTAAATCAAAGGGGAAAGTTGACAATTTGTCGTTGGATCAGAATTCAAACCAAGGTCACCAAGTGAGGTGTTCCAGTGGTTAGCACACTGGACTCGCATTGAGGAGGATGATGGTTCAATCCTGTGTCTGGCCATCCTGTTTTAGGTTTTCCATAATTTCCCTAAATCCCTCCAGGCAAATGCTGGCATGATTCCTTTGAAAAGGCACAGTTGACTTCCTTCCCAGTTCTTCCCTAATCCACTGAGACCAATGGCCTCACTGTCTGGTCTCCTCACCCAAAACAACCCAGACCAAGGTCTCTTGTGTACTAAGCAGATGTGCTGAACACAAAGCCATCCAGATTCAGCAGTCATCACAACTGCATTGACTACCCTAGAAGACTGCCAGTCTCGCTAGCGGGATGAAAACAGAGCTCACCATCTGCAGCATCGTTGACAGGACTGACTGCAGACCTTTGGTACAGAGCTGAGTGGAGGGTCTGAATCAGAGGCTGAGACAGTTCTGCGACCGTGTGGGCTGCAGATTCCTCAACTTGCGCCATAGGGTGGTGGGGTTTCGGGTTCCGCTGGATAGGTCAGGAGTCCACTACACGCAGCAAGCAGCTACACGGGTAGCAGGGAGTGTGTGGCGTGGACTGGGTAGTTTTTTAGGTTAGAAAGCCTCGGGCAAGTACAGAAAGGGCGGCAGCCTCAAAGGGTGGGGGGCAAAGTCAGGACATGCAGGGGCCAAGCAGCAATCAGTATTGTAATTGTAAACTGTCGAAACTGCATTGGTAAAGTACCGGAACTTCAAGCGCTGATAGAAAGCACCGAAGCTGAAATCGTTATAGGTACAGAAAGTTGGCTGAAGCCAGAGATAAATTCTGCCGAAATTTAAAAAAAGGCACAGATGGTGTTTAGAAAGGATACATTGCATGCAACCGGTGGTGGCGTGTTTGTCGCTGTTAGTAGTAGTTTATCCTGTAGTGAAGTAGAAGTGGGTAGTCCCTGAGAATTATTATGGGTGGAGGTTACACTCAACGACCGAGCTAGGTTAATAGTAGGCTCCTTTTACCAACCTCCTGACTCAACAGCATTAGTGGCAGAACAACTGAGAGAAAATTTGGAATACATTTCACATAAATTTTCTCAGCATGTTATAGTGTTAGATGGAGATTTCAATTTACCAGATATAGACTGGGACACCCAGATGTTTAGGACGGGTGGTAGGGACAGAGCATCGAGTGACATTATACTGAGTGCACTATCCGAAAATTACCTTGAGTAATTAAACAGAGAACCAACTCGTGGAGATAACATCTTGGACCTACTGATAACAAACAGACCTGAACTTTTCGACTCTGTAAGTGCAGAACAGGGAATCAGTGATCATAAGGCCGTTGCAGCATCCCTGAATAAGGAAGTTAATAGGAATATAAAAAAAAGGGAGGGAGGTTTATCTGTTTAGCAAGAGTAATAGCAGGCAGATTTCAGACTACCCAACAGATCAAAACGAAAATTTCTGTTCTGGCACTGACAATGTTGAGTGTTTACGGAAAAAGTTCAAGGCAATCATAAAACGCGTTTTAGACAGGTACGTGCTGAGTAAAACTGTGAGGGATGGGAAAAAATCACCGTGGTTCAACAACAAAGTTAGGAAACTACTGCGAAAACAAAGAGAGCTTCACTCCAAGTGTAAACACAGCCAAAACCTCTCAGACAAACAGAAGCTAAACGATGTCAAAGTTACCATAAGGAGGGCTATGCGTGAAGCATTTAGTGAATTTGAAAGTAAAATTCTATGTATCAACTTAACAGAAAATACTAGGAAGTTCTGGTCTTACATTAGATCTGTAAGTGGCTCGAAACAGCATATCCAGACACTCTGGGATGATGATGGCACTGAAACAGAGGATGACACATGTAAAGATGAAATACTAAACACCTTTTTGCAAAGCTGATTCACAGAGGAAGATTGCACTGCAGTTCCTTCTATAAATCCTCACACAAATGAAAAAATGGCTGACATCGAAATAAGTGTCCAAGGAATAGAAAAGCAACTGCAATCACTCAACAGAGGAAAGTCCACTGGATCTGACGGGATACCAATTCGATTCTACACAGACAACGCGAAAGAACTTGCCCCCCTTCTAACAGCCATCTACCGCAAGTCTCTAGAGGATTGGAAGGTTCCAAATGTTGGAAAACAGCACAGGTAGTCCCAGTCTTCAAGAAGGGTCATCGATCAGATGCGCAAAACTATAGACCTATATCTCTGACGTCGATCTGTTGTAGAATTTTATAACATGTTGTTTGCTCATGTATCACGTCATTTTTGGAAACCCAGAATCTACTCTGTAGGAATCAACATGGATTCCGGAAACAGCGATTGTGTGAGACCCAACTCACTTTATTTGTTCATGAGACCCAGAAAATATTAGACACAGGCTACCAGGTAAATGCTATTTTCCTTGACTTCCGGAAGGCGTTCAATACAGTTCTGCACTGTCGTCTGATAAACAAAGTAAGAGCCTACGGAACATCAGAGCAGCTGAGTGGCTGGATTGAAGAGTTTTTAGCAAACAGAACACAGCATGTTGTTATCAATGGAGAGACGTCTACAGACGTTAAAGTAACATCTGGCGTGGCACAGGGGAGTGTTATGGGACCATTGCTTTTCACAATATATATAAAAATGTCCTAGTAGATAGTGTCGGAAGTTCCATGCGGCTTTTCGCAGATGATGCTGTAGTATACAGAGAACTTGCAGCATTAGAAAATTGTAGCGAAATGCAGGAAGATCTGCAGTGGATAGGCACTTGGTGCAGGGAGTGGCAACTTACCCTTAACATAGTCAAATGTAATGTATTGCGAATACATAGAAAGAAGGATCCTTTATTGTATGAGTTTATGATAGCAGAACAAACACTGGTAGCAGTTACTTCTGTAAAATATCTGGGAGTATGCGTGTGGAGCGATTTGAAGTGGAATGATCATATAAAATTAATTGTTGGTAAGGTGGGTACAAGGTTGAGATTCATTGGGAGAGTCCTTAGAAAATGTAGTCCATCAACAAAGGAGGTGGCTTACAAAACACTCGTTCGACCTATACTTGAGTATTGCTCATCAGTGTGGGATCCGTACCAGATCGGGTTGACAGAGGAGATAGAGAAGATCCAAAGGAGAGTGGCGCATTTCGTCATAGGGTTATTTGGTAACCGTGATAGCGTTTCGGAGATGTTTAGCAAACTCAAGTGGCACACTCTGCAAGAGAGGCACTCTGCATCGCAGTGTAGCTTGCTGTCCAGGTTTCGAGAGGGTGCGTGTCTGGACGAGATCACGAATGTAAAATTAGAGAGATTCGAGTGCGCACAGAGGCTTTCAGACAGTCATTCTTCCTGTGAACCATATGCGACTGGAACAGAAAAGGGAGGTATTGACAGTGGCATGTAAAGTGCCCTCTGCCAAACACCGTTGGGTGGCTTGTGGAGTATAAATGTAGATGTATATGTAGATGTAGAACACCTCATGTCAGACCCACACTCTCAATTTCTTCACACTTTGCAGATGTAATGCCCCTCATTGCCCTCTATATTACAGGGACCTTTGATCCACAGTAGATTTCAATGCCTATCCTAATTCATGAAATCTGTCTTTCAACTTTCTTTTAAGTTATACTTAATCTAAAATTGAAAATCAGTCATTCTATAGTGGAGATGCTGAGTTGCGATAGGCACAAGAAAAAGATTCACTCAACTAAAGCTTTCAGCCATTAACACCTTTGTCAGCAGTAGACACACATACACACATGCACACACACACACTCACATAAACGCAACTTGCACACACATCTGCAGTCTCAGAGAGCTGAGACAACTGCGAACAGCAGCACCAGTGCATGATGGGAGTGGCGACTGGGTGGGGGTAAGGAGGAGGCTGGGGTGGGTAGGGGGAGGGATAGTATGGTGGGAGTGGCGGAGAGTCAAGTGTTGCAGTTTAGACAGAGGGCAGGAGAGAAGGTGCAGAGGGGGGAGGGGGTAAATAGCAGAACGGAGAGAAAATCAAAGACTGGGTGTGGTGGTGAAATGACGGCTGTATAGTGCTGGAATGGGAACAGGGAAGGGGATGGATGAGTGAGGACAGTGACAAACGAAGGTTGAGGCCAGGAGGGTTATGGGAACGTAGGATGTATTGCAGGGAAAGTTCCCACCTGCACAATTCAGTAAAGCTGGTGTTGGTGGGAAGGATCCATATGGCACAAGCTGTGAAGCAGTCATTAAAATGAGGGATATCATGAGTACGATGGAGAGCTATTTGAGGTGTCGTTGTGCATGTTGCTCAAGTTCCTGCAGGGCAAGGGTTTCAATGTGTGTTATGGCTTCCAGGAATCTGGGATTTCATAGTCGGAGAATTTTGCGGATGGAGAGAAAGTGCTACAGAGAGGATTGGGCTTGGTTGATATGGTTTTACTGGACTATGTTGGTGAGGGCTAAAGACTGGCGGAATCTGAGCAGGGGAGGTCATTGTGGAAGGAGGGGTGGCAATCAGAGATGGGTAATTTGATGGTAAGGCCTTTAGGGGGGATTTCATGAGCCAAGCAACAACGAGGGAAGAGTATGTGGGACTGGGATCTGGCTAGGAACAAGGAAACTTTTCTGTATTGACACAGATAGAATGAGCATGGATCCATGGTGGTACAAAAAATGCGAAATATTACGAAGAAAGTAGAATTATGTCCGAAAAATTACGCAAAAACACACACAAATAAGTGTGAAAAGTATGAAAATTACAAAATGGGTGCATAAGGGGAAAACAAGGAAATGAAACCTGAGGAAGACGATCTGAATTGAAGGTGAGGCCATCTTATTCACATTCCTCCAGAACCTCAACAACTTCTCCCCCATTTGCTTCACCTGGTCCTACTCAACCCAACAATCCACCTTCCTAGATGTTGATCTTCACCTCAGAGATGGCTACATCAGTACCTCCATCCATTTCAAACCTACTAACAACCAGCAATACCTCCACTTCGACACCTGCCACCCATTCCATACAAAGATGTCCCTTGCGTACAGCCCAGTCACCCGTGGTCATCACATCTGCAGTGACGAGCAGTCCCTCTCAAAATATACTGAGGGTCTCACTGAAGCCTTCACTGACCATAATCATCCTCCCATCCTTGTACCAAAACAAATCTTCTGTGCCTTATTTTTCCAGTCTCCCACCACCTCCCAAAGTCGCACAGTACAGCCACAGAGGAGCATTACCCTTGTAACTCAGTACAATACGGGAATACAGCAACTGAATTAGATTCTGCATAAGGGTTTCGATTACCTCTCATCATGACCCGAAATGAGATGTCCTGCCCACTATCCTTCCTACCCTTCCTACCATGTTATTCTGCCGTCCACTGAACTTAAACAATATACTAATCCATCCTTACACATTCCCTCCTCCCAAATCCCTTACCTCATGGCTCAATGGCTCATACCCCTGAAATAGACCTAGAGCAAGACCTGTCCCATACATCCTCCTTTCACCACCTATACCAGTCCGGTCACTAACATCACCTATCCCACCAAAGGCAGGGCTACCTGTGAAACCAGTCATGTAATTTACAGGCTAATCTGCAACCTCTGTGCTGCATTCTATGTAGGCATAAGAACCAACAAGCCGTCTGTCCACATGAACGGCCACCGACAAACTGTGCCCAAGAAACAAGTGGACCACCCTGTTGCTGAACACGCTGTCAAACATGATATCCCTCACCTTTATGACTGCTTCACAGCCTGTGCCATATGGATCCTTCCCACCAACACCAGCTTTTCTGAATTGCGCAGGCAGGATCTTTCTCTGCAATACATCCTATGATCCTGTAACCCTCCTGGCCTCCATTTCGTCCTTTTCGTACTTTTCACACGTATTTGGGTTTATTTTTGTGTAATTTTTCAGATGTAATTCTACATTCTCGCGAAATTTTTTGCATTTTTTGCACCACCATGGATCCATGCTCCTTCCATCTGCATCAATACAGAAAAGATTCCTTACCCCTAGCCAGATCCCAGTCCCACATACTCTACCTGCGTTGTGGCTTGGCTCATGAAATCCTCCCTAATGGCCTTACCATCAAATTACCCACCTCCGGTTGCCACCCATCCTTCCTCAATGGCCTCCACCTGTTCAGATTCTGCCACTCCTTAGCTCTCACCAACACAGTCCTGCAAAACCATATCAACAAATCCCAATCCTCCTTGCAGTACCTTCTCTCCATTCGCAAAATTCTCCTACTATGCAATTCCAAATTCGTGGAAGCCATAACACACGTTGAAACCCCTGCCCTGCAGGAACCTGAGCAACATGCACAATGCCATCTCAAAGAGCTCTCCATCTTACTCACTTCCTACTCCAGCCTCTGAGTACCACTGTTCACCACTTCTACAACCACCCCCAAACCTCCCCCATACCCTCTCATAGGTGACAAACCCTGTCTCACAGACCTACTATATTTACCCCACCTACAAAAACTCCCTCCCACCACCACACAGAACCCAGAACCTAAACAGACCCGCAACACTGTTATGAACCTTTGCTCCAGAAGACTTAGTCCCACAGAAATATCAGTCCTTTCCAAAGGCCTCACCTTCTGCCCCAATCCCAAATTCAACCATGCTGAACTAGTTAAAGACTTTCTCTCCTTCTCCCGGTCCCTACAGTGGAAACACTTTTTTTGCTACCAACCTGACCAATCAGACTCAAACAAAGACCACTATTGAACCTTGCCTAACTCAGTTCACTCCTCCCTCCAACCGTAAACCACCCCCACTGCCTCCAAACCACCCTCTGTTAACTTTCCAGAATTTCTTAACCTCAAACCTTGCCTCAACATCATTCCCCAAATCCCTAAATATGCAAACTAACCTTACATCTGCAGAAAGAACTGCAGTCCATCATCTAAAAACTGATCCCAACCTTATAATACTACCTGCTGACAAAGGCTCCACCACAGTTGTTTCTAACTGCAAGGATTACGTGGCAGAAGGACTCCATTAGCTGTCAGATACTTCCACCTACAAACCATGCCACAGTGATCCCATTTCAGTAATCCTGCAGGATCTCCACTCACTACTCAAATCCTTACGCCCATCCCAGAACCTCTCCACAGAGTCCATCTCTCTACTTACCCCTACCACTCCCTGCACTCCCACCTTCTACATGGGACGCGCATTGTGGCTGGTTACTGTGCCTCCACTGAGAGAATCTCTGCTCTCATAGACCAGCACCTTCAACCTATTACCCAGAACCTATTGTCCTATATTAAAGATACCAACCATTTCCTTGACCAACTCTCCACAGTTCCTGTCCCTTTCCTCACTACTGATGCAACCTCCATGTACACTAACATTCCTAATGCCCATGGCCTTATTGTTGTCATACACTACCTTTCCAGATGCCCTATGGATTCCAAACCAAAAACCTCCTTCCAGTCCTCATGACGAACTGTATACTCACCCACTATTACTTCTCCTTTGAAGGAATTACCTACAAGCAAAACTGCGATACAGCTATGGGCACCCGCATGGCACCATCCTATGCTAAACTATTCATGGGCTACTTAGAGAAATCTTTCCTAAAAGCCCAGAATCCAAAACCCCTCATCTGGTTCAGATTAAATGATGACACCTTATTCACCTTCCTCCAGAACCTCAACAACTTCTCCCCCATTTGCTTCACCTGGTCCTACTCAACTCAACAAGCCACCTTCCTAGATGTTGACAATCACCCCAGAGATGGTTACATCAGTACTTCCATCCATATCAAATCTACTAACCACCAGCAATACCTTCACTTCGACAGCTGCCACCCATTCCATACCAAGAAGTCCTTTCCGTACAGCCTAGCCACCCATGGTTGTCGCATCTGCACTGAGGAGAAGTCCCTCTCACAATATACTGAGTGTCTCACTGAAGCATTCACTGACCATAATTATCTTCCCATCCTTGTACAAAAACAAATCTTCAGTACCTTATCTTCCCAGTCTCCCACCACCTCCCAAAGTCCCACAGTCCAGCCACAGAGGACCATTCCCCTCGGAACTCAGTACCATCCAGGACTGCAGCAACTGAATTACATTCTGCTTAAGGGTTTCGATTACCTCTCATCATGCCCTGAAATGAGAAATGTCCTGGCCACTATCCTTCCCACCCCTCCACTGTCCACCGAACCTACACAATATACTTATCCATCCTTACACAACCCCTGCTCCCAATTCCTTACCTCATGCCTCATACCCCTGTAATAGACCTAGATACAAGACATGTCCCATACATCCTCCTACTACCACCTATTCCAGTCCGGTCACTAACATCACCTATCCCATCAAAGGCAGGGCTACCTGTGAAACCAGTCATGTGATTTACAAGCTCTGCTACAAACTCTGTGCTGCATTCTATGTAGCCATAACAACCAACAAGCTGTCGGTCTGCATGAATGACCTCTGACAAACTGCGGCCAAGAAGCAAGGGAACCACCCTGTTGCTGAACATGCTGCCAAACATGATATCCCTCATCTTAATGACTGCTTCACAGCCTGTGCCATATGGATCCTTCCCAGCAACACCAGCTTTTCTGAACTGCGTAGGTGGGTACTTTCCCTGCAATACATCCTACGTTCCCATAACCTTCCTGGCCTAAAACTTTGTTAGTCACTGTCCTCACCCATCCATCCCCCTCCCTGTTTTCATTCCTGCACTACGCAGCCATCATTTCACCACCACACCCAGTCTTTGATTTTCTCTCCTTTCTACTGCTTACCCCCTCCACCCTCCACACTTTCTCTCTTGCCCTCCATCTAAACTGCAACACTTGACTGTCCGCCATTCCCACCATACTATCCCTTCCCCTACCCACCCCAGCCTCCTCCTTACCCCCACCCAGTTGCCACTCCCATCATGCACTGGTGCTGCTGTTCACAGTGTGGTCTCAGCTCTCTGAGACAGCAGATGTGTGTGCAAGTTGCGTTTATGTGAGTCGGTGTGTGTGTGCGAGTTTGTATGTGTGTCTACTGCTGACAAAGGCCTTAATGGCTGAAAGCTTTAATTTTGTGAATCTATTTATTGTGCCTATCATGACTCAGCATCTCCGCTATATGGTGAGCAGCAATGTTCCTTCTCTGGTATTGTTACATTCTATCCTGGATTTTCCATTATTTGAAATCTGCCATTCTGTAATTTTTGGAACTTCATATCGATTTTTGATTTGTTTCAATTGACCATAACTGGCCTGTTGTTGTTGCTGCTGTCTTCAGTCTGAAGACTGGTTTGAGTCAGCTCTCGATGCTACTCTGTCCCATGCACATTGGTTTGCTGCAGAATTCTTGAACATGTTCTGAGTTCGACTCTAATAAATTTCCTTGATACTGAGTAGCTTATGACCACTTGTCAAGCATCACCTGTGTGAAACGTAGCTTGCCTTTAATCACATGGTGTACTGTAAATTATTGATGAAGGGCAGTAGGAAGATTCCATATTACAAGATTTCTGAACAGTATTTGACATGATGCCCCATTCTAGACTGTTAACAAAGGTATATGGAAAAATTGCCAGATATGTGAGTGATTCAAGGATATCTTAAGTAATAGAATCCAAAACATTGTCTTCAATGGTGACTGTTCATCAGACTTCAAGGTGTTGCCAGGAATGCTCCAAGGAAGCCTGGCAGGATTGCTATTATTTTCTGTATACATAAATGATCTATAGGACAGGGTGGGCAGCAGTCTGCACTTGTTTTATGACTATGCAGTTCTGTATGAATTTGAGTGACTTTAGGCCAATATAATGTGACTTAAACAAATTTTCTAGTTGGTGTGATGAATGGCAGCTAGCTCTAAATGCAGGAAAAGGTAAATTAATGTGGATGAGTTGGAAAAGCAAACCCATAATGTTGAGATACAGCATTAACAGTGTTCTGCATGACATAGTCATATTGTTTAAATAGTTTGGCACAACACTGTGAAGCAATATGAAATGGAATGTGTATGTGAAAATTGTGGAGGGAAGGTAAATGGTCAACTTTGGTTTATAAGGAGAATTTTGGGAAAGTGTAAAGATGACAGTATGTGGGACGCTAGTGTAACCTATTCTTTGGTACTGCACAAGGTCAGATTAAGGGACAACATCAAAGGAATTTAGAGGTGGACAGATAGATTTGTTACTGGTAGATTTGGACAACATGGAAGTACTAGAGTGTCATAAGGAACACAAGTGGGAATCCTTGGAGGAGTCTATTGAGAAAATATACAGAACTACCATTTGAAGGTTACTGCAGATTGTTTCTACTGCCACCAACACACAATTCACATACAGACTACAAAAATCATTTGTTGGAAATTAAGGCTGATGTGGAGGCATATGGATAGTCCCTTTTCCCTTGTTATGTTTGTGAGTGGACTAGGAAAGGATATGACTAGTAGCTGTACAGGATACCATCTGCCATGCACTGTACAGTGGCTTGTGGAGTATGTATGTAGATGTAGATTCTTTGTTTATTTCACTTAACTTACAAATAAAAAATACTGCAAGCTAGCAACCAGTTTAGCGCATTTGTCATCACCACTTATTCCCTATAATAAATGATCTTATGTCATCATCTTAATAATTTTTTAACTGTATAACATGATCAAAAGCTTAGCGATCAACACTCATAATCTGATATTCTGCATGCCATGTATAACTTGTGTTAATTGGGCCAAAAGGTGATAGTGTGCCACCAAACACCTACAGAGTATGACTAACATATTTTCTAGGTTGAATGCTTGCCCGTCTTTGGGTGACTGTTAGTTTTGCTCTACCACAGCACATCAGAAATTCAAATCACATGTCCTAGAAAGTACAATCATAATTGGATTTGGCTCATCCAGAAATGTGCTCGCTATTTGTTATTTGTGTATTTTAGGACCTATCACCCAGTATTTATTTGGGCATCTGCAGTATATAATGTATTTGGGGACTCTGAACTATGCCTGTGCAGTAGAGTAATATCAGTAGCACTTGCATGTTGTGTGTTTCCATGCCAGCTCAGTTAAGTTACATGTTTGTGCTGCAGGTACAACAGGACAGGATATGCACCACCATGTGATTACAGTGATATTATAGGGCCATTGTGATTGTGCTGCTGATGTTCACCCTGACTGCTGAGTTGTGACCAAGCATTACCACAGGTACTGCCACCAAACACAGGCTATCTTTCACACCATGTCCATGCATGGTCACAGGTAAAAACTTCTTCCACACCATGTCCATGCACTGCAGTGGATCTATGTGCCTGTCGATGCCAATGGACAACACATCACATGTGCCAGTGGTCCACACCGTATCTTCTTGCTCCAGCAAGATGAAACCCGAGTTATTTGGGGAACTGCAATCGAAGATTAGCATTAAAACTGAAATCATATGGTGATAAGATTAATCAGTTGGAGAATAAATTTGGAGGGGTAGAAAATAAGCTAGATAATAATGTCAGAAGGAATAAAGAAGTTTCTAATAAAGTTGAAGGGGTGTGAAAGTTATTGGTAGGTAAAATTGAAGCTGTGAAAAGTAATTTTGTAGGGCAGATTGAAGTACAGGAACCAAAAATGAATGCTATTTGAAAAACAAGAAATGACAAGAGACTGAGTCCATCAAAGTAGGAATTTCAGATTCTCATAAGATCAGCTATAACAAAATGGAGATAGTAGGGGAAGCAAATGTATTAAGGGAAAAAACTAATAGTGTAGCAGCATGGAATGAAAATTTGATGTTGGAATATCCTATGGTGCATGGACTTTAGTTAAACCCATTTTTTGGGGAGATTAAATACCAAGCAGCTGATTTTTTGGCGGTATGCAAGAATAACTTTGTGATATGGATGAGTGAAATGGTAAACATAAAATGTCTTAAGAGGTAGTCAGGAGGGGGAGCTCAAACATGGGCTGACCAAAATGCTGATAAATTCTGTAATTTTAAAACATTTGAAACTTGGTTGCTGAATAAATACTGAGGCCAGGCAAAACAATTAAGCTGTGAAACAATTTTTTGAATGGACCTAGTTACAGGAATGGAAAGGTGAGTATGAGAGGGTTATGTGTTAGAGAAATGAATAAATTAAATCAATTGGTTAGATCACTCAAAGTGTTAGCAATAATTTCAGCACAAAAGAGAAGGTTGCTAGGGCATTTGCAATGGGATCTGATTCATAGTGCAACAGATTCAGTGGAGGAATTTCTAAATTCTGTGAAAAAAATGACAAGGGTTTGTGTCATGTATCTATATACACAAGTCAGGGAGAATGGATGATATCAAGAAGGGGATAATAGTAATAATAATGAGCACAACTCTAGGAACTCATGATATGGATGGGTGTAGAATAAGTGGCATGAAGTTCAACATGGCAATATGGTGGTCGTTTGGTGTCGGACGTCATGTGTGGCAAGTTTGCCTGACCAGCCATGTTGTGGCTGGCCTGAAGGGAACATTTGGTGTGTGAATAGGATGCCAGTGGTGCAACCAGAGATGGGGGCAGTGTATCAGTGCTGAGGACGTTGGTGGCATGTGGTGGCCTCTTGCACCAGACAGGCTTTAATCTGGTAAAAGTGAGAGCGTATGTTGAGTGGGCAGTGGGCTTGCTGTGACTTGCTAATTTATTTTCCAGTGTGAACTTTGATGGGTGTGGCCTGTGCTATGACAGGCCGTGATGGGCTGGAGGCTGAGAGGGGTCAGGAATGCTGGGTACCAATCTATTTTGGGTCATGGCTGAAGTCAGAGTAGGCAGAGATGCTTTTTTAAAGCCTTGCATTATCATACTGGATACATGTCAGGAAGAGGCACCAATTTTATGGTGACAGCTACAGGTGAATAGTGCAATTGTCAATACTCAAAATGACATCATGTTATGTTCTATTGCTTTGATGTGCCCTGAATATGGCATCGTCGACTCTTGGTTGGTGTGCGGTAATCAAATGTGGAACCTGGTAAGTGAAATCAGTAGGGTCAATGAAGTCATGTGAAGGTTGTCAGCAGATAGTGATAGAGCTATGTTCCAGTGGGTCATGTAGAAGAGATGTTGTGACAGTGTGCTGAACAGCGAGAGAACACATGCCTGAAGATGCCAGCAGTAGGGTAGCCAGGTGGCGAGGAGAGCCACAATGTACCATTGCGTGTGTTTCATTGCATGTTGGATTGGTGACAGGGTAGATGTTGGGTGGAGCCAGGAGTGGGTATGGTAGGGCATTGTGTAAGTGTGAATGGTCAGTGAGACTGAGATGTCACATGCACTCTGCACTCATCATCAGGGCGGTTGTGTGATGAGGGTGTGAACTGCTCGCACACCATGGTGAGGGCATTCAATGTGTTATTATTAGGTTGTGGAAGCAACGTGTTTTCTTACAGGGTGCATCTGGTGATGGATGGCATTTGGCATAGTATTGGTGGATTACCAAGAATTTGTCAACCAAAGAGGAACACAGAAAGAGTGTGTCAATGTGTGTCCTGTTGTTTGGTTTGAGCAGGCAATGCACCAGATAAGTGTGGAGGCAGCAGATCATACCATCCTTGGAAGCAGCACACCATCTCAAAGTGCAGGGATGTGGCTTGTTCTACAAATGATGAAAGGTGAAACTGTTTTTCTGATATCCTTAACAGAGATAATCCTGAAAAGTGGATCTTGCCAGATTAAAGATAAAATTGATTCCACTGCAAATTTTCCTGTTCCACTACAAATTTTTCAACCTAACATGATTTTACAGAACTTTCATTTCTATTTAATTATTAATTTATTAATTTGTGTTCCACTGACCCAGTACACTACAGAATTGATGGGTATGGAATAAGTCATACATGAGAACAATACTTACAGATAATACAGTGAAACCCTTATTTTACATTGACACAAAATTGAGGAAAACATTAAAAGCACTAAAATTATGAGCAAAAACACAAGTAATTCGCATATATGATTAAAATTCAGAGTCCTCTCCAATATTTTATATAAAATCTGTCTAAATGAAGGAAATTAAATATACAATACAATTTTATAGAATAATTTCTGGTAATGAATTTCATCAGTTCTTAAAAAATCACAGGCATGTTGAATTAAACCAAAAAGATCACAGCAGCTAAGTGTTTAAACCTCTAAGCATAAATGCAGACATCACTTAATCACGTACTTTGTCACCACTGCTCTTATTGTTTAATGCTTTTCTTATGAGCCACATTTCATATGCTCACAACTATTTAAGTGTTATTTTAGGCTTGGTGAGAGAAATATGTGAAAAAATGAGTTTACTTTCCCAGTTGACATTACAAGCTTATCAGCTCAGTGAATTTCAGTACACTGAGTAAAATGTAAATTCGAAAAAAAGCTCAGGTGCTACAGTTTTGCTCCATGCTCTCCATCACTGCTGCCAATCTTTGCAATCTACACTGTGTCTTGCAAAGTATGTGACATGAGTTCTGTATGTAGTTGTTGCAACTGTATCCTGTCAGATTTGAACATCAAAGTCTTTAAGTGTGCTATCACAAAACTCTTGTTCTATTTCCATGTGACATCTCTGTCATAACACACCATCTACATGAAAAGAACTCAAAAACAAGTTAAATAAAGCTAAAATGCTGAAAGTTTGATCCAGTACATGGATATTTTCACAGAGATGCAAAGCTGTAAGCAAGAGAGTGTATATATTATGCCCGAGAAATCTATTTCCCTGTGTTAAATATGAATGTTTTTCAAGTTCCATTAATGACTAAATACAATGTTCTAAATGCGAACAGTCCCAAAAAATGTGAAACAAAACTTTTACAGCAGGGAACTACCTAGAAAAGTCTATTGACCAACACTATGACAGTGCACCTTCAGTACCAGCATCTACTATGAGATGGAAAAATCATGTTGACAAAACATGCGATGAAATGGAATATAATGCAGAAAAAAAAACAGTGAAGTAAAAAGAAGAAACTTGCATATTATCAGTGAGTCATGGCACAGGACCAGCCATAATCTTTTTTGATATCCAGTCAGAATACAATGTTACTGAATTTCAAATCCTGGAACTCCATTACAGAAAGTGCTGACAAACTGAAACTGTAGTAAAAAGCTTGTAAACTGTTTCATAATTGGAGGAGAAAATGGTGTGTACAAAAATTAAAGTTGTCTTGCTGCAAGAACACCAAGCTTTGACACTAAAGTATAAGTGGTCCTTCACAGCAGCTGGAGACATTCGATTGTTGTCATACTTTATCAGTATCCTATGCCCATGTTTCTTTTTTTCACAACTATGATTTTTGTTGCAAGTTTTTCTCATGGACTTGACGTCAATGAAAACTCTTGTGCACAACAGGAGAGACTATAGAAACAAATCAAAAATTCGGAAAGATTTGTGGCAGTTTTGCATACACAGCTACCGCTGAAGCAACAAGTTCACTCAGAGGGCATTTTATTGGACATAGACTACACAGAAATCACAAAGGTAAGACAGTGCTGGCCAAATAAATTCACCTAGTAATAACAACTGTAGGAATGGATACCAACTTAGGATCACTGCCAATAACAAAAGAAAAGAAGGGTGCACCAAAAGCATATGAGGAAGACACATCTCTGGCTATGCCTCAAGAGGAAGAAATTACATCAGCACCAGCATATGAAGAATCATAGTCATCAACGGCATCATCACTAGCAGCAGTGGAAAATAAAGAAAGAGCAGAGCTGGTGTTAGCAGTAGATCTGCTGACAGTTGCTGGGACAGTATCTAACCTACACAAAGAAGTACCATAAAAAGGAAGCTCACACAAAAGAACAAAACTTCTTTGTATCCAGAGCCTACAGCAGCTGTAGTGTATCACAACAAGTTGTAACAGAAGTTTCTTCAGCAACAATAGCAGTAACAGCAACTACAGTACCACAAAAAAGGGAGGAAGAGATATTATTTCTAAGGGGAAGGCAGCGAGATGTAGAAGCCCATAAGACAAGTAGTGTAAACGACTTTACACAGCCTTTCCAAAATGTGCAGTCTAAAAGGAATAACAGTTTTGATCTTAAAATTTGCTACCTGAATAATCAGGGACCAAAAGATAAAGAAATTTTAGTAAATTGGTTGCATTTCAATGATTTTTTTTCTTCAACTGTCATTCATCTCCTTGACAAGTGATTCACTTTCAACATCTTTTCAAGTAGGGGTTTTATATCCCTCTCATAAGTCAAGTAAAGATATCTGTTCCCTGATCCATACAGTATTCCAGCATCACAACTCACAATGTCTGCTAAAGTGTAATGGCTGGTTTATGTAGGAATGTCAACACTTCATGTACCAGTGACGTGTAGTCACATCTTGTGAAACTGATCATGGGATCACTAACTTCAGTTATTATTAATAAATTATTATTATTTACTGGAGTTTACTAGGTGCTATGTCAAGGAAGAATTTGCATTGAAACTCTTAACAGGAATGAAATATTATCTAGTTTTTTTGCATGTAGTGTAGACACAGTTTAGATTCTTCTTACAATACCAGTATTTTATTTTTATGAATGAAAATTTAAAAAAATGGATGCTATTCAGCATTAATTTATGTAGATAAATGGTTGTCAAATTACAAGTTCATCATCAGACAATTATCATCAAAAAAGGTACAATACTGATGAGAAAGAAATGGTTCAAATGGCTCTGAGCACTATGGGACTTAGCATCTGAGGTCATTATTAGTCCCCTAGAACTTAAAACTACTTAAACCTAACTAACCTAAGGACACCGCACACATCCATGCCCGAGGCAGGATTCGAACCTGCAACCGTAGCAGCCGTGTGGTTCCGGACTGAAGTGCCTAGAACCCCTCGGCCACCACGGCGTGTGTGTGTGTGTGTGTGTGTGTGTGTGTGTGTGTGTGTGTGTGTGTGTGTGTGTGTGTGTGTGTGTGCTTGAGAGAGGGAGAAAGAAAGAGAGTAGATGAGGTAGAAGAGCACCAGACAATACCAGGAAAAATAAATCTTGCTAGACCACTGTAATTACTACATAAATATAAAGTTTATATATGTAAGCATGTGTGATAGGGGGAAAAAAATAAAATAAAAAAGATGGAGGAATGTTGTCACAATAACCTGAAAAGTTATTATATATGTAGGGTGATGCTGATACAGAAAAGATGTCACCAAGGATTGTAAAGTAGATAGAAATATATAATCTAACATGGAAAATACATTTTACTACAAGGGAAGATGTTGAACAACAGAAGAAAAAACTATCTGAAATACATTCCAGTCAAAATAAAAAGGAAAAAAAGAAAATAAGTGGATAAATAGAATAGAACAGTGTTGCTTTAAATGTGGAGCTTCACTAGAGCTGTGCATTATACATTGATCTGAGAAGTATGTGTGTACAGATCTACAAAACATAGCTGCTGAGTGAATGAAGTACTGCACATAGTCATTGTTGTCCTACTTGAATCACATGTACAATCTATTAAGCTGACTGCATGTCTACTACAGAGAGATTAAAATGTTACCAAGTACGAAGACAGGAGAGGTTAGTTCCAACAACCGTGGTTCTTGTCTGAAAACATCACATACCATCTCACAAATAGTGACCATAGCTTTACCAAAACCAGTAGGATCTATCTGAAAACAAAAATTAGATAAGAAGAAAATATTAAAATATAAGCTAAAAATAAAACTAATTTTTGTGTTAGAACAGCAGAATAAAAACTTCGTAATAGACAAATGAAGTTTCATAAAATAACATTGTATGTTAAACTGTTAAGGTGACCAGGAATCCCTGAATCAACTGTCTTTTCAGGTTTAATAATAAAACCACTTTTACATGTGTAATATTGCTAGACTGACACCTAAACCTCAAACTTGAGGGCCAGAGAATCTTTCTTAGTCTGTCTCACAGCCTCTGACTTGTTCCAGTTTGAATGGCCGCCTACCAAACAGCCTTCAGCAAGGAACAAGGCAGCAATACCTTTAAGAGACTCTAAACCCACATATAGTGAACTTTATATAACACGAAAGAAAGAAAAGGAATGTAAATAAATGACACAAATCTACAATTCATACATCAGTTATATCAGTTATTCAGTTAAAAAGTTACAGAAGGAGGAGGGCAGGGACCATGAGAGAGACTTGAAGGAGAGTCAGTATTAATTTTTAGTTCATATAGTAATTATAAATGGAGACATTGTTAAAGCTGCTTCATGGGAGAGCAATTGAAGAGTATAAATGGAAAATATATTAAGTGCTGTTCTTTCACAAATGGGATTTTCATTGCTGTTGTGTTCTCAGTGCTCTGTTGCTTATCTCTATTCGTGATCTACATGTCAAATCTTGGAGAAAATGTTTCAAACATTCATTACCAGATGGTGGACTTCATGTCAAGCAGTGCTTCAGTCTAGAGTTACAAATACCATGTGTCAAGGTCTCCTCCATTAGACTTGGGATGGTTTTAAGAAACAACACAAAGTTCTGGCAGTAGGCACAATTTTTTGAGCTGTGATAGAGACTTTGCATTCATAGAGAAGTGAAAAAAGTTAAGCAAGACCTTTTTTCTACAAGATTTCACAAGATTGTTGTGGCAGTAAAAGCTATGAACTCCTTCCTTGTAATTCCAAAGCATAAAACTGTCTTTTTTGTTTTAAAGATGGTGGTAAAACATTGTTCGGATACAGGCATATAAGTCTTCCAAATACAGCATGATCAACTGTCTCATATTCAAATAGCTATTAAAAATTCTTGTCATGAAACAGAAGCAGGGAAAAGTCAATGTATTCAAAATAGGAAAGATCTTGGCTGATGTATGCAACACCATACATCATCTGAAAGGTGAGCCATGCTTCTCAATCGTAAAACAGAAAGAGCTGTTGAGTATGTTGCCATTTCTTCCTCAACAGCACAGGCAGGCTGACAGCAAACTTAAGAAAATCTGGTCTCCAGAATGGAATTGTTTAAGAAACAGAAGTCAGCACTGAGCAAGAATGGAACTATGTAAGAAACAGAAATCAACACTGAGCAATTTTTTTCTTGAATTCAATTTTGTTATTCTCCAGTAAAAATTTAAAATGAATGAGAGATGGTTTAAGACAGTTCTACTAATTAAAATATTATTACTGTGTTTCTATTTGTTGTGGTTGGCAGGAGAGCCAACCGTATGGTTAAAGGAGGCCGATATGCACGCGTTTTAGCTCACGCAGGCTGGCGTGAGGTCTGGAACATGACAAGGGAATTAGAATTGAAAAAAACGGACATATCTGGTGGAATACTTAACTTTAATCCATTAATGGAGAATGTCGCTCTTTATGGTACATGATTCACAATATCAATAGTACGGGTACTGGCGCCTTGCTAGGTCATAGCAAATAACATAGCTGAAGGCTATGCTAACCATCGTCTTGGCAAATGAGAGCATAGAAGTCAGTGAACCATTGCTAGCAAAGTCAGCTGTACAACTGGGGCGAGTGCTAGGAAGTCTCTCTAGACCTGCCGTGTGGCGGCGCTCGATCTGCAATCACTGATAGTGGCGACACGCGGGTCCGATGTATACTACCGGACCGCGGCTGATTTAAGGCTACCACCTAGCAAGTGTGGTGTCTGGCGGTGACACCACATTCCTCCCCCGCAAATCGGCGTACGGTTGTGGAATAAGGCTTCTGACCACCGTGGGGAGGACTGCATGTTGACGTATGCGACGAGGTGGGGAGCCTAACAACAGGCGAGGCTGTGCCACATGCACCCTGCCATTCGGACCGCGGGGAGCGAGGAAACGCCTGAAAACCTGCTCCAGGGTGTACGCCAACATGCGGTGTATGCGCCCGTAGAGAGACAGGAGTGGCCGAAGGGTCTATCTCCATCGGGCTGGGGCACCCGACGGGCGTAGACGACATATGGTCCAGAGCGGGCAATAGTTCCATGCCGGAGGACAGCTGGTCACGGGAAGCGACCGGCGGCGCATGACCCAGGGACGTGCCGGGCGGATGCAGCGACACATCCACTGCGGGCATCGCCAGTTGGAGAACAGGCGGTGGCGGCGGCGGCGACAGCGGCAGCGGTGGCGGCAGTGCGTCGCCATGGGGCAAAATGGAAGGCTGCGTCGGTAACACCTGGGGCTGAGGTGAGCCAGTAGATGGGTCCCCGGGGCGCTGACCAGACGTCACCATCGCTGAAAGCAGCCGGCAAGTGGCAGATCCCGTGTGACGACAGAGGCGCAGCTGATTAAGATGCCGACGCACCTCACCAGAGGCACCCAAAACCAGATACATAGCACGTCTGAGGCAGCGAAGAATGCGCCCTTGGAGCCAATGCCGTGAACCTCAATATTGGTGATAGTAGACAACATCGCCGGGAGCAAAAGCAGGTATCTGCCGCTCCATAGGAACCTGATGCGGCGGATGTAGCAAAGACATCAAGGTTCAATGACGATGACCGTGGAGCAACTCAGCTGGCAAGCGACCATCTCGGGGCTGAGAGCGATACGAGGACAAAAAGAGCAATAACGCATCCTCCCGAGAATGCGACTCTTTTTAACTTCAACATCTGTGACTTGAAAGTCCTGACCAATCGTTCAGCGGCACCGTTTGACTGTGGCGAAAACGGCGTGGTCGTCAGATGTTGAATACCATTGGCCATGCAGAATGACTGAAATTCTGCGGACATGAATGGTGGGCCATTATCGGAAACAATAGTCTGTGGAAGACCTTCAATGCAAAAGATAGCGGATAATGCTCGGATGGTGGCAGATGACGCCGTGGAAGACATCCGGAAAACAAAAGGAAAATTACTGGATGAATCTACCACAACCAACCATCGAGCATTCTAGAAGGGACCAGCAAAATAGATGTGCAAGCATTGCCAAGGGGAAGTGGCTTTCGGCCATGCAAAGAATTTCCGCCGTGGTGCTGATTGTTGTTCGTCACACACCCTGCAAGAAGAGCACATATCCGTAATCGTGGCATCTTCATTCTCACTATACCCCAATGTCCTTTGTGGAGAAGCTGTAAGACAGAGGATTGTAACGAACGTGGTACCACGACCCTGGACTGATCATTATCAGAACGCAACAGCAAAACACCACATCGTACAAAAAGTCTCTCCTCGTAAGCAAAAAATCGGCGAACCAACAGGTCCCCGATACATGACTTTGACAAGGGCCATTGTGTAGCAATAAAACGCAGAACAGGAACAAGGACAGGGTCGGCAGCTGTTCCTGTAGCTACACGACGAAAATCAATTGGAAACGATTCGACCACGTCATCGGTTTCCACATCAATGAACATGCAACCAAGTTCGGAGGAATCGAATGCCCTATCCTCAGCAACAGGCAACCGGGACAACGCATCGGCGTTTCCGTGCTTAGCAGTGGACCGATACAAGATATTGTAGCGGTAAAGCGAGAGGAAAATAGACCAGCGAATGAATTTCTGCGCTGTACATGGCGGTACAGGCTTGGTCGGATGAAAAAGCGATGTGAAAGGTTTGTGATCTGTGATTACGGTAAAGTGACGACCATACAAGAAATCATGAAACTTTGTAACACCAAATACGAGAGCCAGTGCTTCTTTATCGATCTGTGAATAATTTCTTTGCGCAGACGAGAGCAATTTGGACGCAAAGGCAATAGGGCGATCGTGCGATCCACCTTTGTGCGCAAGCACAGCACCGATCCTGAAATCCGATGCATCCACCATCAACAAAAGGGGCTGCTGGGGATTGAATGGCGTAAGGCAAGTATTGGAATGCAACGCCGTTTTCAACTGGCGAAAGGCGCGTTTGCATTCCGTCGTCCAGTCGAACGGAACACCTTTACGGCGTAAGCGATGAAGCGGAGCTGAGATGGAAGAGGCATGCGGAATACATTTATTATAATAGTTGATTTTTCCCAGCACACTCTGTAGCTGCTTCAAATTCTGCGGCGAAGGCAAGTCTTGAATGGCATGAAGGTGCGTGGGACTGGGATGTATGCCTTGGGAATTGATTACATGTCCCAGGTATGGCAAGTACCGAGCAAAAAACACACATTTGTCCTTTCGCAAGCAAAGACCATTTTGTCGCAAGACCTGAAATAACGTTCTGAGATAGGCCAAATGTTCTTCCGTCTTTCCAGATATCACAATATCGTCCAGATAATTTGCTGCAGTGGGGACCGACGCACAAACAGTTTGTAGATATTGCTGAAAAAATGCAGGGGTGGATGCACACCCGAATGGCAGTTGTTTGAATCGACAGAAACCAAGATGCGTGTTAACCACCAAAACACGCTGGGATTCTTTGTCCACCGGCATTTGCAAGTACGCATCTGCGAGGTCCAACTTTGACAAATATTTACCCGGGCACAGTTTGTTCAAAAGATCTTCCGGGAGGGGTAATGGAAAAGTTGCAATCACTAGTTGTGGATTCACTGTTGCCTTGAAGTCCACACAAAGTCTCAACTTTCCGAAAGGTTTTGGCAAAATTACTAAGGGTGATGCCCAGAGAGAAGCCTGCACACATTCAATTACACGTTGTGATTCCAAATCGTGTAATGTTTTTGCAACCTCATCACGCAATGCGTGGGGAACATTGCGCGCTCTGAAAAATTTCGGTTGCGCGTGTACTATCAGTTCCAAATGTGCTTTATAGTTCTTAGCGCAGCCGAGGCCTGGTGCAAAAGTATCTGCAAATTCTTCACATAGACGAGAAACACTGTCTGAAGGCACAGTCGGGTTCACTGATAGGACCTGATTTACTATAGTCAAGTTAAACAACTGAAATAAATCGAAACCAAACAAATTCACTGCAGAAGAAGAACGAAGGACGTAAAATGACACAAGTTTTGTTTGTCCTTTGTATGTTGCAAGAAGGCTGCACTGTCCTAACACAGGGATGGTTTGACCTGAATAGCTATGCAACTGAACATTTGTGACACACAACAGAGGTGTTCCCAGCAGTTTGTAAGTGTCTTGATTGATCAGTGAAACTGCAGCTCCGTTATCGAGCTGGAATGGTATCACTTTGCCGTTAATGTCCAAGTCTACAAAAAGTTTATTGTCCTGCTGACGACAAGAGCGACTGTCTCGTGCAACGTGAACTGACACTGGTACACAATCACTTGTGACTTGACGGGATTTCCGTCGATGTCAACGCACACTATTTTTGGGACGAACACAGTCACTGTCAGAGAGAGTGGCACTGGATGGCGTGGAATGAACTACATGAATTTCCATGGGCGAAGTTTCGCAAGCCTGAGTGTCCTTGGTTTGATTCCGATTCCGGCGCGAAGCAAAGGGCCTGGAACGGTTTTGAGCTTCCGATCTGAGCTTATGTCCTCTTTTTTATTACAATAAATGCAAATAGCTTGGCATGATGGGCAATTCTCACGCAAATGTTTAGTAGCACACTGCGGGCATGATTTGATCACTGCATTTGCTTGCTGGCACGGCACACGTGGCTGAGAGCCTGGCGGCAGCGGTGCGGCCGGTCGCGCGGGCTGTTTACTGCTCCGTGCAGCTCACCCAGCAGGCCGGTGAACCTGACACACTGCTGGCGAAGTTTCAAATGATTCCTGAGCAAAGTCAAGTGTGTCCTGCCGATCCAATATGTCCAACACTTGTTGAAGGGAGGGATTTACTAGTTTCAAAATCTGTTCCCTTATACGAACATCGGAAACATTCTGTGCAATTCCATCACGTACCATACTATCTGAATAAGGGAGTCCACATTGACACTCAAAAGCACAATCCCGAGTAATGCCTAGCAAGGTTGCAACCCACTCCCGATTAGTCTGACCTGCAGTACATTTTGTTCGAAAGAAGGTATACCTTTTCGCAACTACATTGACAGATTCTTTGAAATATGCATCTAATGCAGACAAAATTTCTTTGTAGGACAGAGTTGCTATGTCACGTCGTGGAAATAATTTGACTATCACACGGGACGTTTGTACCCCGACGGAGGAAAGGAGAAAAGGCTGCCGCTCGTTACCTTGAATTCTGTAGGCAGCAAGATGGAATCAAAATTGGCGTGACCACTCTGTCCAGCTTTCCAGTGCAGCATCAAAAGGACGAAAAGTTGGTGCAACAACGTGTTGTGGCTGCGTTAGTGGTGAAGCGGCTGCTGCCGCATCGTTTTGCATCTCACGTTGACCCTGGACTAGCTGTCCAAGGGCATCCAGTAAGGCCTGCATCAGCTGATTCTGTAAGCGATAAAATTCGGACAGTACATCTGGAGATTGTGGCGAAGCCATTACACAAGTAAATCAGGGCAATTTAGATAAGAACACTTGTACTCTCGTCGCCAATATTGTGGTTGGCAGGAGAGCCAACCGTATGGTTAAAGGAGGCTGATATGCACGCGTTTTAGCTCACGCAGGCTGGCGTGACGTCTGGAACATGACAAGGGAATTAGAATTGAGAAAAACGGACTTATCTGGTGGAATACTTAACTTTAATCCATTAATGGAGAATGTCGCTCTTTATGGTACATGATTCACAATATCAATAGTATGGATACTGGCGCCTTGCAAGGTCGTAGCAAATAATGTAGCTGAAGGCTATGTTAACTATCGTCTCGGCAAATGAGAGCGCAAAAGTCAGTGAACCATCGCTAGCAAAGTCGGCCGTACAACTAGGGCGAGTGCTAGGAAGTCTCTCTAGACCTGCCGTGTGGCGGTGCTCGATCTGCAATCACTGATAGTGGCGACACGTGAGTCCAACGTATACTACCGGACGGCGGCTGATTTAAGGCTACCACCTAGAAAGTGTGGTGTCTGGCGGTGACACCACACTGTTCTTGCATTATCACAAATAAAATATAGTGATTCAGTATCAAGCTTACGTATTGGCAATTGTCAGTTTCCTTGAAGGCACCAGTGGTGGTTGATGAAAGGAGGCAGTGGAGGCTGGACCTACTGTATTTTCTGTAGTAGGTCTAGTAGTAATAATAGTATTTTTTACAATAAATCTTTAAGCAATTTTGTCACAAAGTGTGAAAGACATTAGCCAGCACTAGAGAGCCTCTATCCTAAATCAGACGGAGGTGCAAAATTTATGGCAAGGAGGCAAGACACAAGCCAGGCAGTCTGTAATTGCTTCATTGCTATGTTAACCTTTATATCACTGCTGGAAACGGGAGAGGAGATAGAGGTCACCTTAACTGTGATGCCATGTTCCTCTGGGCTACGGAAGGCGAGTTACTGTGGTGCCACCTCTCTAGGTTTGCCTTGAGTTAGTTGCCCCATGTGCAGTGAATATGGATGAAGCCCAACTTTGCACAAGGACTGGTGTAATGATTTTGAGTGAGGATGTCATTACTTTCTTGCAGGTGCTTTTATTTTCAAGGAGATGTGACACTGAACATGAAGTTTTGAAGAATGGATGTCCAACACTGGCTTTACAAACATTCAGAAAATAAGTTCAAAGCACATGCATTCTAAACCCCATGGTATGAGCAGTACAGTTGATTATGTGCTAGCCCTACAAAAGGAAAATTAGTCTACTGGCCATGTTTACTCTAAAGCACATGAAAAACTGTATGGTCTGCTGAGGGTTTCGACGATCTGAAGAATTTATCTATAGCTTTAGCATGGCATGCTACTTCTAAAGATCATCTAAATAGTTTTATTCCATTTAAAGAACTATCTAGAAAAGTTTATAGTATTTCCGAGCAACTAAATGAACATCACAAATCAATAGAAATCAGACACAACAATGAAGTGAAAGCTAATATAGAGATCAAGAAAATTTTAATTGATTTCACATATCTTTTGTGTAAGCAGGAGCTGCCTTTCAGAGAAGATTCCCTGAGTCCCAGGGATTTCAGAGGTGTTTTTAAACTTGTGTTAACCATAAATGAAGATATGAAACCACACTGGAAGAAAATGTGCTATTTCTGGGATTTTCAAAAACTATGCAGAGCAAACTGATTGAATGTATAAATGAATCAATTTGTGAATATATACATTCAAGTTTGGATAGAACCCCATTTTGTGCTTGCATTGTTGATGAAGCAAGAGACATTTTGGACAAGGCACAATGCTCTATTGTGAGGCTGGTGAACTGCAATGGTGACATCCAAGAACATTATCATAGTTTTCATGATGTACTCAAGCTAGAACTGCTTTTTTTCACTGTGCTGAGTGGCATGTTTCAGAATTATGATATGAAGACCAAACTGGTGGCCCAAACCTACAATGGTGATCCTGTTGTGGCATTAAAGTGCCTAGATGTTATGGTCCGTGATATGGCCTCTAGTACTTTTTACATTGCTTTTTTTATATTGTTTGAATTTAGTACTATAGCAAAGCTGGTATTGTATTTAACATTTAAGGATTTTTTCTCTGTGCTTCAAGGTATTCCTGATTTCTTCCAATGGTCATACAAATGCACAGCAATTCTGGACATTACTGTTGGTAAACGGAAATGCATTACTTCCAACAGTGGAATGAGATGGAACTGTAGTGTGAGGATAATATCTGCCATTCTCTAAAAACACCTGGAGCTAATTGAAGTTTTAAATAAAATAACTGACAATCCAGACTCCATTGCAATGACTACAAGAGAGGCCAGTGGTTTCAAAAACAGCAGCTTAGACTCTGTTTTTCTTTTTCCTCTCTCTGTTTTTCAGAGCATAGTTTTAAAGTCTGAACTGTTTTTCAACATTCTTAAAAGAAATACACATTTTTGGAATGATTGTCACAGAATGCATAGCTCACACAAAAAACTTAAGAACTGGTAAATTGATCAACTTTTTGAAGTCAATGAAACAGTCAGCCTGAAGCTTCCAGGAGTGAAGATGAAATGATGAATGAATGGATTGGCAATCCATTGACTACAAAATGCAATGAGGTATTGGATAACATTGTGACACATCTGGGAACAAGATTTTCAGATTGTGATAAACCACTCTCCACTAAATTGGATGATATTACTGCGAACGGCTGAGAGCAAGGAGAAACTACAGCCGTAATTTTTCCCGAGGGCATGCAGGTTTAATGTATTATTAAATCATGATGGCGTCCTCTTGGGTGAAATATTACGGAGGTAAAATAGTCCCCCATTTGGATCTCCGGGCGGGGACTACTCAAGAGGACGTCATTATCAAGAAAACTGGCGCTCTACGGATCAGAGCGTGGAATGTCAGATCCCTTAATCGGGGAGGTAGGTTAGAAAATTTAAAAAGGGAAATGGATAGGTTAAAGTTAGATATAGTGGGAATTAGTGAAGTTCGGTGGCAGGAGGAAGAAGACTTTTGGTCAGGTGAATACAGGGTTATAAATACAAAATCAAATAAGGGTATGAATTAAAAAATTGGAGTACGGGTAAGCTATTACAAACAGCATAGTGAACGCATTATTGTGGCCAAGATAGACACGATTCCCACGCCTACTACAGTAGTACAAGTTTATATGCCAACTAGCTCTGCAGATGAGGAAGAAATTGATGAAATTTATGATGAAATAAAAGAAATTATTCAGGTTGTGAAGGGCGACAAAAATTTAATAGTCATGGGTTACTGGAATTCGTCAGTAGAAAAAGGGAGAGAAGGAAACATAGCAGGTGAATATGGATTGGGGATAATAAATGAAAGAGGAAGCTGCCTGGTAGAATTTTGCACAGAGCATAACTTAATCATAGCTAAAACTTGGTTCAAGAATCATGAAAGAAGGTTGTATACATGGAAGAACCCTGGAGATAGTAAAAGGTATCAGATAGATTATATATTGGTAAGACAGAGATTTAGGAACCAGGTTTTAAATTGTAAGACATTTCCAGGGGCAGATGTGGACTCTGACCACAATCTATTGGTTATGAACTGAAGATTAAAACTGAAAAAACTACAAAAAGGTGGAAATTTAAGGAGATGGGACCTGGATAAACTGACCAAACCAGAGGTTGTACAGAGTTTCAGGGAGAGCATAAGGGAACACATGACAGGAATGGGGGAAAGAAATACAGTAGAAGAAGAATGGGTAGCTTTGAGGGAAGAAGTAGTGAAGGCATCAGAGGATCAAGTAAGTAAAAAGATGAGGGCTAGTAGAAATCCTTGGGTAACAGAAGAAATAGTGAATTAAATTGATGAAAGGAGAAAATATAAAAAAGCAGTAAATGAAGCAGGCAAAAAGGAATACAAATGTCTCAAAAATGAGATCGACAGGAAGTGCAAAATGGCTAAGCAGGGATGGCTAGAGGATAAATGTATGGATGTAGAGACTTATCTCATGAGGGGTAATATAGATAATGCCTACAGGAAAATTAAAGAGACCTTTGGAGAAAAGAGAACCACTTGTATGAATATCAAGAGCTCAGATGGAAACCCAGTTCTAAGCAAAGAAGGGAAAGAAGGAAGGTGGAAGGAGTATATAGAGGGTATATACCAGGGTGATGTACTTGAGGACAATATTATGGAAATGGAAGAGGATGTAGATGAAGATGAAATGTGATGTATGATACTGCGTGAGGAGTTTGACAGAGCACTGAAAGACCTGAGTTGAAACAAGGCCCTGGGAGTAGGTAACATTCCATTAGAACTACTGACAGCCTTGGGAGAGCCAGTCCTGACAAAACTCTACCATCTGGTGAGCAAGATGTATGAGACAGGTGAAATACCTTCAGACTTCAAGATGAATATAATAATTTCAATCCCAAAGAAAGCAGGTGTTGACAGATGAGAAAATAACCAAACAATCAGTTTAATAAGTCACGGAGGCAAAATACTAACGTGTATTCTTTACAGACGAATGGAAAAACTGATAGAAACTGACTTCGGGGAAGATCAGTGTGGATTTTGTAGAAATGTTGGAACACATGAGGCAATACTGACCCTATGACTTATATTAGAAGAAATATTAAAGAAAGGCAAACCTACGTTTCTAGCATATGTAGACTTAGAGAAAGCTTTAGACAATGTTGATTGGAATACTCTCTTTCAAATTCTGAAGGTGGCAGGGATAAAATACAGAGAGCGAAAGGCTATTTACAATTCGTACAGAAACCAGATGGCAGTTATAAAGGTTGAGGGACACGAAAGGGAAGCAGTGGTTGGGAAGGGAGTAAGACAGGGTTGTAGCCTCTCCCCAATGTTATTCAATCTGTATATTGAGCAAGCAGTAAAGGAAGCAAAAGAAACATTCGGAGTAGGGATTAAAATCCATGGGGAAGAAATAAAAACTTTGAGCTTTGCCGATGACATTGTAATTCTGTCAGAGACAGCAAAGAACTTGGAAGAGCAGCTGAACTGAATAGACAGTGTCTTGAAAGGAAGGTACAAGATGAACATCAACAAAAGAAAAACGAGGATAATGGAATGTAATCGAATTAAGTCACATGATGCTGAGGGTATTAGATTAGGAAATGAGACACTTAAAGTAGTAAAGGAGTTTTGCTATTTGGGGAGCAAAATAACTTATGATGGTTGAAGTAGAGAGGATATAAAATGTAGCCTGGCAATAGCAAGGAAAGCGTCTCTGAAAAAGAAAAATTTGTTAACATCGAGTATAGATTTAAATGTCAGGAAGTCATTTCTGAAAGTATTTGTATGGAGTGTAGCCATGTATGGAAGTGAAACGTGGACAATAAATACTTTAGACAAGAAGAGAAATGAAGCTTTAGAAATGTGGTGCTACAGAAGAATGCTGAAGATTAGATGGGTAGATCACATAACTAATGAGGAGGTATTAAATAGAATTGGAGAGAAGAGAGCTTGTGGCACAACTTGACTAGAAGAAGGGATCGGTTGGTAGGACATGTTCTGAGACATCAAGGGACCACCAATTTAGTATTGGAGGCCAGAGTGGAGTGTAAATATCGTAGGGAGAGACCAAGAGATGAATACACTAAGCAGATTCAGAAGGATGTAGGCTGCAGTAGGTACTGGGAGATGAAGGAGCTTGCACAGGATAGAGTAGCATGGAGAGCTGCATCAAACCAGTCTCAGGACTGAAGACCTCAACAACAACAACACTCAGTTCAGTAATTACTCTCAGCATTTCCATGTAGATGGCGTGGACTCATTATTTTAAATGTAAGGTGTGTTCTTTAATTACCTGCACTTGCATGTAGGACTGGAGACTGTATTTTCTTCCCAGCATAAATAAATAATTTACACTGCCAGTTTGGGAGACATAATCAAAAGAATCACTGAGAACAAAACAGATGAAATTCTTTAAGAAGGTTTCAGACTACTTTGTCTAATTGCTACTATTCCTGAAACATGAGACACATGGAATGTCATCGATAGATTCAAGAAGAAGGACCATCAAGTTAACTAGTTTTACAAGTAACAATGTTTAACAGTAGAATTTACCATTTATTATTGTTATTATTATTATTATTATTATTATTATCATTAGTGTAGTAGTAGTAGTAGTAGCAGTGGTAGTTGTCTCTCTCATCTTAGTGGTAGTTATATTAGTGGATTTGGCCATTACGAATGCTAGGTATGTGTATTTAAAAGGAAAGTAAAGGGGAGTTACCAATACATTTTTTGGCCTCCCCAGAGTTTAGGCCCATGATTCACTACTCCATGGTACTTAGAACTTTCTTAATAATTTATTTATTTTCTAATTTGTCTCATTATGATTCACAATCATGAGATGGGCAGTGTAATTCTGTAGTATTAGAATACATTCTCAATATTTTGGATAGAAATATGATACGTATGTATAAGAACATATACATTGTTTCTTGATTCTTCTGACAAATGTCAGTTGAAAAGTGACAGTGAGAAGTTGGAATCATTGGTTAATTCTGAGCTGATATCCAAGAGTTTATTAATTGTGAGACTTGAATAGCAGTTTTTACTGCTCAACTACTGACCTTGTACATTGTCTGTAGGATATAATGTTAAGAAGTGCTCCTTAAATCATATATCATTTTTACAGAAAACATATTTGACTAGACTAGAAACTGATTTAGTTCTCTGACAACAATGGTAGTTGACTGAACTGTGAAGGAATTGTGCAGTTATTGAATTGCAAATTTTCTTAAAGAGAAGGCAAGAACTTAAATAACAGATGCTTATGAGCTCTGACATAGCACTCTATGTTGAATATTACTTCATGAGTATGTACTGCTGTATTAGAAGTAATAATAATTGTCCATGAGCTGACTAGGTTTTCCAATTGATGCCCTTGCATCATTTCCCAACTAACCACCTTGTGTTAACAATAGTTCAACACAGATTCTAAACACACTGACTATCTGTACTCAACAGGACAGTGCTTCTACATTTATATAGCCATGTGTGGAGGCACCAGGTACGAACAATAATTTTTTGTTATGCTACATGAACCAGCCATCATGTGGCAGCATTCCTTACCAACAGATTATTTTGTGCACAAAACTTTGCATGCGAATGTTTTATGTTGAATGTGAACTTTCAACGTGTACCAAGTGCTCAACAGCGGCTGACACAGTGTACTCAGACACAAGAGACTATGTTTACAAATTTCCTAAGTGTCAGAGTGAACTTTCCACCCAGGTCAGTGGCATTGCAAATCGAGCTGGACAGTCAGGACAGGAAATTTCATGTTTATCCCAGAACTCCAGATTTTCACCAGCCCCCCTTCCTCCACCTACTCCCACATTACCCAATCTCCACCATACAAGTGTTTCCAATGGCACACCTCGCTGTTCCTGCCATGTGTCATTCACAAACATTATATGATTTCAACAAGTTTAATTCATCTGTATGGGAGGTGACTGGAAACTGTACTCTGTCATTTTCCACACATCAGTCAACTATGGTTGACTCTTCCATGCTGGTCCACCTGAAGGCGTTACTCCCTTGAACAACCGACTTGTTGATTTCTTGAACATGGTTGAGCTAGCCACAACTACCATTCTCTGTGTCAATGACAGTTCCATGAACCGGTACACCATTACTGCAACTGAGCCAGTTACGCTGCAGAGCCATGGACAGGGAGCAGCAGTTTTTGAGAAATTGTTACTCTAAGATTTTCCTATCTATTGGCCTAAACTACTGCTCCTTTGCAAGGACCATCAATGCACATGGTTTGCCTTGGTCGACCATGTCCTGCAGCTACATGGCATTGCTGGCGACACCTCTAAATTCATTTGCTTACTGTGTCACTCCATGATGAACCAGATCTGATCTGTGATATTGTGGTTTTGCCTCCTGCAACAGGCAAATATGTGTGCCCCCAGCACACCATCCTCAAGCACCTATGCAGATCTACAGAGGAAGCTATTCACCTCATCATCAGTCCTGAGTCACTGGGTTCCAGATCATATCACAGCTCTGGCATCATCTCTGCACTACAATTGACACACATCATATGCCGGATGCTACGCTGTGGACCATCTGGTTGCTCCGACTTCCTCCAGAAGTTCAAATTCACCTTCTCCGTCTAACTTTGGCCCTTCTCAATGAGACTGAAGATCGCAGACCAGGTTTACAACATCCTGCCACCACCGCATATCCGCCCCACGGGGGTTCTCAGGTCACAGAGTTGGGCACACTCGCACTACAGTTTCCATAGTTTGGTACACTGCCACCTCGGCCTCAGGCAGCTCAATGGATGATGTTATGCACCACTCTGCTTGGTGTTATTGCAATTCCTCATTGGCAAAATGGTTAAGAAATGTTGATCCCCATGTGCATCTTAAACCACACAATGATGAGCTTTGGGAGAACAATGAAGCCCTCTGCTCACACATCGCCACTGTGCAAGCCAAGCTCACGGACACTCGTAAGCAGGTCACCCAGCTGTCACACACAGCCATGCCCCCAGATCTGCATCACCTCCTCACACCTGCCGCCAATGCCTTGTGACTTTTCTACTGCAGGACAGAAGCTGTGTTCACAACACCACCCAGTATCCCATCAACCTCCATGACAAGGAGTGCCAGTGGATCACCATCACTGCTGCTGATACGCCAGCCTGGGACACACTAGCATGTGCATTACAGGTTATTCATAGTTCATCAGGTGGTGTTTGTGATCAACAACAGTACTGTCCACAGAATCATTACCATGAAAGGTCCACCGGTGTGCGCAAAGGCTAGCCATTTAAATCAAGAAAACTTTAACATGCCAAAGTGATTATTCAGGAACTTTCAGATAGTAAGGCTATTCGCCCTTCATCTAATAGTTGCTCATAACCCACTGATTTGGTGCCTAACAAAGATGTCATTTTCCATATCTGTGGAGACTACTGAGTGCTTAACATCAGAACAATTTTAGATAATAATCCCATCCCTAATATTCAAGATTTTGCTTCATAACTGCACGGGGCACAAATTTTCAGTGTAATCAACTGTCACAAGGCATACCACCAACTGCCAATGGCATCTGAGGATGTTGAAAAAACCTCAGCCTTGAAAACATCACACAGATGTGGCAACAGTTCATTGACTTGTTGGTTGGAAAATTGGGCTTTGCTGATGCGTACATGGACAACCTGTTAATTTTTTCTTTCTCAGTTGAGGAACATAAATTCCACTTCAATATGGAGTTAAAACTCTTACAAGCAAACGGTGTTGCGGTGAACAATGCTTAGTCACAACTCCGCCAACCTAGTGACACTTTTTGGGGCCCCATGGTTACTGCTGATGGCATCCACCCCCTATCTGTATGAATTGAGGCTATTAGTACAGTGCCTTTCCCCGAGGACCTTCTGTGTCTCCATCACTGCCTAGGAACTGTAAATTACTACCACAGACACATTCCCCATACTGATGACATAAAAGCCCCACTGACGGATACTCTTTCAGACAAAAACACTTCAGGTCTCGGGTGGTTACATGGAATCCCAACATAAGATGTGCATTTGATAGCCCCAAGCCAGCCTTACACTTGCTCACTCCATCCCTTATGCTCTGATCTCGCTTGCTATAGATGCAAGTGATTGGTGTGGACAGTACTTCATAAATCTGTGGGTTCTGTTGTACAGCCACACAGATTTTTCTCCCAAAAGCTGTGTGCTTCTCAATGCAAATGGTCAACATTCCAATGGGAACTAAGAGATATTTACACCACTATCAAACATTTCCAAGACAATATGAAGGATGCCATCTCATGGTATTTGCCAACCACAAAACACTTGTATAAGCTTTCCACAGCCCAAGTAAGGACACATCCCCGAGACATTTCCATTATATGGACCTCATATGCCAGTTTATGACCAACATACGTTACACCAGAGAGGCAGAAATGTCATTGCCCATTTTTTATCTTATGTGTCAGTATTATCTTCACAACAGGACCTCAGCAAACTCCCTATATTGCAGACAGATGATTCTGAACTTGTCACATTGCACTCTGATACTAAAAAAGGGCTCAAACTCGAGTTACAGACAGATCCAGGTTCTTGTCACCCATATGGTGTGACATTTCAACAGGACACGTATGTCCAGTGATTCCCGCACCTCTCCACCAGGAAATTTTTAATAGTATTCATGACTTGGCACACCCTAGCATATGCACCACCACACGTCTGATATCTGAACATTTTGTTTGGCCCAGGGTGACAAAACAGTGTTGCAACTGGGCGCAAGCCTGTGTGGCTTGTCAGCATGCAAAAGCAGGATGTCATGCACAGCCCCATGGGTAAGTTCGACATGGCAAAACAAAGATTTCAACAAATACACATCAATAGCATTGCACACCTACCACTCTGGCCCCTTTCATTACATGATATCCGCCATCAACAGGTTTACCTACTGGATGAACGTAATTCCCTTCACTACTATCACAGCCAATGCAGTGGCTCAAGCCCTTTTATTAATGTGGATCTTGCACTTTGGCTACCCAGCTTCTGTCACCACAAACCAGGGCCACCAGTTTGAGTCCGCCCTCTTCTGGCAGCTTTGTGAACAGTGTGGGGTGAAATGATTTAGGACAATAACATACTACACTTAGAGTAATGGGCTTGTTGAACGCTGGTACTGAACACTTAAAGCTTCACTGATGTGCCATGGAGGCAAGTGAGCTGACACCCTACCCTGGGTACTGTTAGGCATTTGGTCCATGTAGAAGGAAGACCTTGTGCGTCTCTAATGGAAGTACTATATGGAGAATCCCTCACACTCTCAGCAGTTAGTTAAGCCTTCACTACCTGGATCGAATCTGCGACTCACCTTTCATCAGGCATGTTAAGCAGCTAATCAGTAACATTCGCATGTCCCCTCCTCAGCCTCACACACTTCCCCCCCATACACAAGGACTTAGTGTTGTGCACTCATGTCATGGTGCATGTGGACACCATCTGATCAGCACTCAGCCCTCCATACTTGGGCTCACACTAAATCATCTCACAATGTAACAACATGTTCGAAGTGCTCATTAATGGCACATCACAAACCATATCTGTCTGATGCATCAAACCAGCATGGTTTCTAGGAGAACTGTTCATCATTCCATCCAGTCAGCTCCCACCCCTGTTACAACTGAGGTACACTACTGGCCATTAAAATTGCTACACCAAGAAGAAATGCAGATGATAAATGGGTATTCATTGGACAAATATATTATACTAGAACGGACACGTGATTACATTTTCACGCAATTTGGGTGCATAGATCCTGAGAAATCAGTACCCAGAACAACCACCTCTAACCGTAATAACGGCCTTGATACGCCTGGGCATTGACTCAAACAGAGCTAGGATGCTGTGTACAGGTACAGCTGCCCATGCAGCTTCAACACGAACCACAGTTCATCAAGAGTAGCACCTGGCGTATTGTGGCGAGACATTTGCTCGGCCACCATTGACCAGATGTTTTCAGTTGGTGAGATATCTGGAGAATGTGCTGGCCAGACCAGCAGTTGAGCATTTTCTGTAACCAGAAAGGCCCGTACACGCACCTGCAACATGCGGTCGTGCATTATCCTACTGAAATGTATGGTTTCACAGGGATCGAATGAAGGGTAGAGCCATGGGTCATAAGACATCTGAAATGTAACATCCACTGTTCAAAGTGCCAAAGTCAATGCAAACAAGAGGTGACCGAGATGTGTAACCAATGGCACCCCATACCATCACGCCGGGTTATACGCCAGATGGCGATGACGAACACACCCTTCCAATGTGCGTTCACCATGATGTCACCAAACACAGATGTGACCATCACGATGCCGTAAACAGAACATGGATTTATCTGAAAAGAAATGACGTTTTGCCATTCGTGCACCCAGTTACGTTGTTGAGTACACCATCAGATGCATCTGAGGCAATGATCCTGCCTTGGAGGCAGTTAAGTGGGAGATGTGTCTCAGAGCTGGATAGTGACAGATGGTGACGCAAGACTGGAAATGCATGTAGTTTATGTATCAGCTGATAGAAGACAGTATTGGATAGGGGGACTGCGGTTTTAGTTTCAATTGTGCCTACTAGAGTGCACTAAAGTAATTGAATGTTTTCATAAACTGTTCTAGTATTTTCATAAAGTGTTATATGTCTTTTTATGTATGAAAAAGTTGTAAATGTGTTTTATCAGTATGAATGATGTGTGAGTGTGGTTTAAGATTAATATGGAGATAATTGTTTAATGAGTTATGTAGTAGGATATAGTGTGGGAGCATTTCGAAGAAGTATGGATATGGACAAAGGGGATTTTTATAGAATAGATTTGTAAAGTAAGTTTATGGTAAGGGGAAAGTTCATTCAGGTATAAATAACAACAGTAAATAACTTTATGCATATTAGATAATTATGTCGGTAAAAAGTGCAGTCGTGAGGTTTAGTATTTTGCAATTGGTTATGGATGAAAAGTGAAGACTGATGCGGGAGAATGTTGTTTTGCTATTGGCTGTTGAGTAAACTGACCAATGGTAAAGCAATATTCTTCAAGTGCCTTTCTCTGCTGGTAGAGAAGACTAGAGGAGTCGAAGCCTAGCCATGAAAGAGATCAGACATGTGCAATAGTAGTTCCAATGGAAATAATAAGTTGCCAGATCTAGCAGTGTTTCATACATCAAAAGAGTTGGAAAGTGATGGCTTAATTATTCCGATGTGAACAGGTACTAGCTGAAGTTTGTATGGAACCCATTTTGAGTTGCTGGAGTTGCAAGAAAGAAGATGATATGCAATGGCTGCAGGCAACTGGAGCGCAATGAAGCAGCAGATGGCATCTTAGCTGTGGCGTCGAGCAGTACAGCAGGGTGGAGCGGCCAGCATACACAAAAAGCGGGGCCCGGAAACTTTTACGGCAGCTGCAGGGGATCGGACTTGCAGTCTCAACATGCCAAAGCTGCAGCATTCAAAAAAAGATAAGTTAACTTTGCTACATCTGTTGGGTGTGTGTGCTGAAAGACTGAGAAACATGGCAAGTGATAAAGATTTTGTGAATACCGGGAAGGAGGAAGAACTTTTATTCAGTGTGAGTGCTTCACACACTAGCACACCTGAACAGAGAGGATGAGTAGATGTTAAAATAAAAGGGGATGTTTTTGATGATATTTCTATGTTATTTATGGACAGTGGAACTGAGTCTGCTTCAAGTATGTCTGTTAAAGTAACTAGTGGGGATAATACTAATTCAAAAAGTGACATTAAGCATAAACTCAGTAACGATCAGGTGGGTGATGATAGTGTTGGGAATGTTACTGAATCAAATGTATCAAATGTGGCTACCAAATTTGGTATAGTGCCAGTAGAACAAGGTAAACAAGAAACAGTGTTGCCAAAAATTGAACTAGTAAGTATGCAGGAAATGTTTGCCACTTTAATGGGCTCTATACAAGGACAAACAAAAAATTATTAGTAAACTTGACAGTGGGTTTACTGAAAAACTTGAAAAGCTGACTGCTGTTTTAAAAGAAATGTGGGAAAATGAATTGAAGTCTTGAGAAAATAAAGTAGATGGCAAAATTTCTCTAGTTGAGAATAATTTGCAAAAGATATGTGAGCATTGTAAAAGGTGAATTAACAGAGGCTTTGAAAAGAGTTGCTATTGGAAACAAACAAAGAGTAGATGACATTAAAGAAGGTATACAAAAAGTCCAAGTTAAAATAGCATCTGTAGACTCTGTATGTGAAACTGATCGCAAAGTGTTAGCCAGTAAAATCAGTTCTGAATCTGACAAATGTATGAGTTAAGTAAAAACTGTGTCAGAACGAGTGGATGAGTCTGAAAAAATGTTCTTCAGCTTACTAACCAAGTAGAAGAGGTGGAAAGTAGGTTGGATGAGCATGACAGTAGACTATGCCAAGTTGAAACTAACCTCAAACATATAATTAACGGTAGTGGGTGTAATTTTGTGGTAGAATCATCTGAAATTTCATATGTCACTAACAGACAGTTTTTACGTTGATCCAACAGGAAATGTGCATCCAAAAGAATTTTGGAATGATTTTGAAGGTGTGTTACATAGTCTGTGGTCTGAGAAACAAAAAATAGGTTTTATTACGTCAAAATTCTTAGGAGAGGCCAGAACTTGGGGGGTTATTGCTACTGAACAGTATGATACTTTGGATAATTTTAAAGAGGCATTTTTGAAAGAATTTTGGGGTAAGCAAAAGAGATGGAGTTATTAAATAACTTCTGGGCTGGGGAAAAGTTTAATCCCAGAAGGGGAAGTGTGAAAAAGTTCATGTTAAAGTGGATAACACACTTGTCATACTTGAACAACAAAATCGAGCCAGAACAAATTGTTATGGGTTTGGAAGGTAAAATGCATATGCACTGGCAGAACAAAGTTATTGCAATGCCAAGGGATGATGTACATAAATTCATTAGTTATTTGGTGAGGGTCGAGAAGTTATTGCATAAGGAGGGACATGCAAATCGTAATGACAGACCACCAAATGATGCAGGATGACGACATAACATAAACATTAACAGAATTGGGGTGTTCAGTGGAAATGGCAGGGGTTGAGGTGCCGGGAGGTGGTGCTATCCTGCAAATGATGGCGAAGTAATGGGGAACAGGTGCACGATTATCGATCATATTCTTCAGTGGGAGAGAATGATGTTGTGCAAAGGCAGCAGCAGAGAGGGGTAAACATAAGAAAGGATACCGAACTACAGAATCTGTCAAACTAAATGCCATCTGTGAAAGGGCTAGCATTTAGCAGATGGTAAGTATCCGTTTGAGCCAGCTAGCAAAACCTTTTGTATGTGTTAATAGTAATCAGACATGGACTGTAAGAGAGGTACAGGAGGAGGTAGAAGCAACAGACAAAATGAGCTACCTAAAAATCTGTACATTTAATGGAGGTTTAGAGGATTTTTTGGATAGACATATACAAGATAAGCACTGTATTGCAGATGAGGGGGATGCTGTATTAGTGGAAGATGTGACAGAATCTGTTTGCAAGAAAGTGGTTAGCAACCAGGTTGAAGTTGAGTCATGTTATGAGGAAGGAGAAAGTACGGATGCTGCAGAATTACAGGAAATTAGTGATGTCAGTGTGGAGGAAATATTAGCGTCTATAACTGACGACATTTGTGAGGCTATTAGGGAGAAGCAGGAGGATGGTGACCAAAGTGGGGGTTGACTAATTAATAGTGGAGAAAGGGAAAAGAGAGAGGCTATAATGGAGAATAGCAAAGTGCCAGAAGGGAGTTTTGAATTGTCACTAGTGGATAGAATACTTAGTATGGCGGAAAAAAGTGGTGAAGGTGGTTCTGCAAAAATCCGTGTAATTTCCAGAAACAGGCAAGGTTTCAATAGAAGAGAGGTTGTGAACGACTTGCTGGAGGAGGATGCTGATACTAGCAAGGAAAGCAAAGTATTGAATCAACCAATAATTAGTCTGCAGGTGTGTGATGAAGAGGTACAGTGTTTAGCAGATACTGATAGTGATTTATGTGCTATGAGTAAAGGTTGGTTAGAATCATTGCAAAAAGAGAATGATCTTGTAATTATGCCAGTAATGGGGTACAGATTATTGTAGCTACTGGAAAAGTGAATAAACCTGTTAGACATGAAGTTCTGTTGCCAGTGAAAATAAATGGGGTGGAAGTATTCCATAACTTCCTAATAATTCCTGATCTGTGTATAAAATGTTGATTGGTGTAGATTTATTTAACCATTACAAAGCGAGATTATATTTTATCGAAAGTGTGATGATTTTTTAAATAAATGGGAAACATGTGGTAGTGCCATTTTTTTAAAAAGACTATGTGATCAATGAAGAAGTAGCCAGTATGCCAGAATTTTTGTAGAAGGACAGAGGATTTGGGGGACTACAATGAGTATGGAGATGATGTGGGGGTGGACCCTGAGGTAGATGTGAGTTAAGTTTGGAGGCCTCAGAGGGCATTGCAACCTATACAATGCTAGGTGTTTCACGAACATCAGTTGCTCAAGGGACTGGCACTGCTATTTCATTTTCTTTTCGTATTGGCAGTCTTCCTCTTCTAATCATTTTGAGCTGAATCTATCTTCTGTAATATGCTTCCCTATCAGGGGAGCTGTGTTTGTAGGTGTAAGATGGAGTCACAGGAATAAGATGAAGTAAGTTTTGTGGTGAGAGAGATGGGGGTCGATTGAAGGCTGAGTGACATGTACAAATATGAGAATAACCAGACGTGACAAGGTCAGTTAGTTAAGGAGATCTAGGTGAAGAATATTTTTTACAAGTGGAGTATGAATGAATGTGGAGAATATATGTATATTTTGTAAATACAATTCTTGATTTCTGTTACATAGTGGTGAAACTATGAGGAAGAAGTGATGAGAAGAGACACTACATAAAAAGTGGTAACTATGTACCATAAAAATATTTGTAAATAATTGCTTTATAGGAAATGTGTTTTCTACCATTGAATATCTTCAAGCTGAGTGAAAGTTAAACAGAAAAAAATACTATAACCTTTGCTTGCAATAGCAACTAGTTCTTATAAATTTATTAAGTTTATGGAATAGAAGTAAATTTTGTTAAAGATTTTCGAATAGATTTGATCTTGGTGATTTGAGTAAGCAATACTCTGTTAATTTACTTTCATTTGAATTCAAGTTAAACTAAATAGTAAAAAATGTAAATAATACCCCTATACTGTAAGTAATTGTATATTAGGATGTATATAAAGAAAGCAGGCTTAGGCGGAAGTATGGTTTCAGGGACCGCATCGCATGCAAACCATGGAGGGACGAATTAGTGGTGAATGGAGGTGTGGTATGGAGGCTACAGTGCAAGGAGATATAATCAAGACTCACGGAAAATTGTGTGATAAAGAGGTGATAGTTATGTGCAGTTTTTTTTGGGGTAGGAGAAAATACTATTATTAAATAGTAGGACACAAACCGCAGTGCATGAAAAAATACATTCAAAAAGTAAATGTAAAAACTTATTTAAAAAGTTAGGAATATTTTTGAGAGATTTTCAAAAAATGTTTTCAAGTAAGAAAGGATTATTATAAAAGAAATTAAAGATTTTAGACTAGGGTAGTTTTAGACTGCCAAGCCCGAAGTAAGAGATTTGTGATTTTAGGCTATAAGAATGAGAATATTATTGTGAAATATTTTGTAATTTTAAGTCAGGATTGATATTAGTATAATTATAAAAAATTTTGGAATCAAATTTTATAACCATAGGGGGTGTGAGGCATAGTGCCATATAACAATCCTGTCTTGGAGGCAGTCAAGTGGGAGATGAGTCTCAGAGTTGGATAGTGACAGATGGTGACGCAAGACTGGATGCACACATAGTTTATGTATCAGCTGATAGAGGACAGTACTGGATAGGAGGACTGTGATTTTAGTTTTGATTATGCCCACTAGAGTGCGCTAAAGTAATTGAATGTTTTTCATAAACTGTTCTAGTATTTTCATAAAGTGTTATACGTCTTTTTATGTATGTAAAATCTTGTCAATGTGTTTTAGCAGTATGAATGATACGTGAGTGTGGTTTAAGGTTGTTGTGGTCTTCAGTCCTGATACTGGTTTGATGCAGCTCTCCATGCTACTCTATCCTGTACAAGCTTCTTCATCTCCCAGTACCTACGGCAACCTACATCCTTCTGAATCTGCATAGTGTATTCATCTCTTGGTCTTCCTTTATGATTTTTACCCTCCACGCTTCCATCTAATACTAAATTGCTGCTCCCTTGATGACTCAGAACATGTACTACCAACTGATCCCTTCTTCTAGTCAAGCTGTGTCACAAGCTCCTCTTCTCCCCAATTCTATTCAACACCTCCTCATTAGTTATGTGATCTACCCGTCCAATCTTCATCATTCTTCTGGAGCACCACATTTCAAAAGCTTCTATTCTCTTCTTGTCTAAACTATTTATCGTCCATGTTTCACTTCCATACATGGCTACACTCCATACAAATACTTTCAGAAACGACTTCCTGACACTTAAATCTATACTCGATGTTAACAAATTTCTCTTCTTCAGAAATGCTTTCCTTGCCATTGCCAATCTACATTTTATATCCTCTCTACTTCAACCATCATAAGTTATTTTGCTCCCCAAATAGCTAAACTCCTTTACTACTTTAAGTGTCTCATTTCCTATTCTAACACCCTCAACATCACCCGACTTAATTCAACTACATTCCATTATCCTTCTTTTGCTTTTGTTGATGTTCATCTTATATCCTCCCTTCAAGACACTATCCATTCTATTCAACTGCTCTTCCAAGTCCTTGACTGTCTCTGACAGAATTACAATGTCATCGGCGAACCTCAAAGTTTTTATTTCTTCTCCATGGATTTTAATATCTACTCCAAATTTTTCTTTTGTTTCCTTCACTGCTTGCTGAATATACAGATTGAATAACATCGGGGAGAGACTACAACCCTGTCTCACTCCTTCCCAACCCCTGCTTCCCTTTCATGCCCCTCAACTCTTATAACTGCCATCTGGTTTCTGTACAAATTGTAAATAGCCTTTTGCTCCCTATATTTTACCCCTGCCACCTTCAAAATTTGAAAGAGAGTATACCAGTCAACATTGTCAAAAGCTTTCTCTAAGTCTACAAATGCTAGAAATGTAGGTTTGCCTTTCCTTAATCTAGCTTCTCAGATAAGCCGTAGGGTCAGTATTGCCTCACGTGTTCCAATATTTCTACGGAATCCAAACTGATCTTCCCCGAGGTCGGCTTCTACTAGTTTTTCCATTCGTCTGTAAAGAATTCGAGTTAGTATTTTGCAGCTGTCGCTTATTAAACTGATGGTTCGGTAATTTTCACATCTGTCAACACCTGCTTTCTTTGGGATTGGAATTATTATATTCTTCTTGAAGTCTGAGGGTATTTCGCCTGTCTCATACATCTTGCTCACCAGATGGTAGAGTTTTGTCAGGGCTGGCTCTCCCAAGGCTGTCAGTAGTTCTAATGGAATGTTACCTACTCCCGGGGCCTTGTTTCAACTCAGGTCTTTCAGTGCTCTGTCAAACTCCTCACGCAGTATCATACATCACATTTCATCTTCATCTACATCCTCTTCCATTTCCATAATATTGTCCTCAAGTACATCACCCTGGTATATACCCTCTATATACTCCTTCCACCTTCCTTCTTTCCCTTCTTTGCTTAGAACTGGGTTTCCATCTGAGCTCTTGATATTCATACAAGTGGTTCTCTTTTCTCCAAAGGTCTCTTTAATTTTCCTGTAGGCAGTATCTATATTACCCCTCATGAGATAAGTCTCTACATCCATACATTTATCCTCTAGCCATCCCTGCTTAGCCATTTTGCACTTCCTGTCGATCTCATTTTTGAGACATTTGTATTCCTTTTTGTCTGCTTCATTTACTGCTTTTTTATATTTTCTCCTTTCGTCAATTTAATTCACTATTTCTTCTGTTACCAAAGGATTTCTACTAGCCCTCATCTTTTTACTTACTTGATCCTCTGATGCCTTCACTACTTCTTCCCTCAAAGCTACCCATTCTTCTTCTACTGTATTTCTTTCCCCCATTCCTGTCATTTGTTCCCTTATGCTCTCCCTGAAACTCTGTACAACCTCTGGTTTGGTCAGTTTATCCAGGTCCCATCTCCTTAAATCTCCACCTTTTTGTAGTTTTTTCAGTTTTAATCTTCAGTTCATAACCAATAGATTGTGGTCAGAGTCCACATCTGCCCCTGGAAATGTCTTATAATTTAAAACCTGGTTCTGTCAGTATCTCCAGGCTTCTTCCATGTTTCCAATCTTCTTTTATGATTCTTGAACCAAGTGTTAGCTACGATTAAGTAGTGCTCTGTGCAAAATTCTACCAGACGGCTTCCTCTTTCATTTCTTACCCTCAATCCATATTCACCTACTACATTTCCTTCTCTCCCTTTTCCTACACTCGAATTCCAGTCATCCATGGCTATTAAATTTTAGTCTTCTTTCACTGTCTGAATAATTTCTTTTATTTCATCATAAATTTCTTCAATTTCTTCATCATCTGCAGAGCTAGTTTGCATATAAACTTGTACTTTTGTAGTAGGCATGGGCTTCATGTCTATCTTGGCCACAATAATGCACTTACTATGCTGTTTGTAGTAGTTTACCTGCATTCCTATTTTTTTATTCATTATTAAATCTGCTCCTGCATTACCCCTATTTGACTTTGTATTTATAACCCTGTATTCGCCTGACCAAAAGTCTTGTTCCTCCTGACACCGAACTTCACTAATTCCCACTATATCTAACTTTAACCTATCCATTTCCCTTTTTAAATTTCCTGACCTACCTGTCCGGTTACAGGATCTGACATTTCACACTCTGATCTGTAGAACGCGAGTTTTCTTTCTCCTGATAGTGACGTCCTCTTGTGTAGTCCCCACCCGGAGATCCAAATGGGGGACTATTTTACCTCTGGACTATTTTATCCAAGAGGACGCCATCATCATTAACCATACAGTAAAGCTGCATCCCCTCGGGAAGAATTAAGGCTGTAGTTTCCCCTTGCTTTCAACCATTCGCAGTACCAGCACAGCAAGGCCATTTTGGTTAGTGTTACAAAGCCAGATCAGTCAATCATCCAGGCTGTTGCCCCTACAACTACTGAAAAGGCTGCTGCCCCTCTTCAGGAACCACGCTTTTGTCTGGCCTCTCAACAGATACCCCTCCGTTGTGGTTGCACCTATGGTACATCTAACTGTATCGCTGAGGCATGCAAGCATCCCCACCAACGGCATGGTCCATGCTACATGGGTGGGGGTGGCTATAGTGTGGGAACATTTTGAAGAAGTATGGATATGGACAAAGGGGATTTTTGTATAACAGATTTGTTAAGTAAGTTTATGGTAAGGGAAAATTTAATTCCAGTGTAAATAACAACAGTAAATAACTTTATACATATGCAAAATTTCAGCATATTAGATAATTATGTTGGTAAAAAGTGCAGTCGTGAGGTTTAGTATTTTGCGATTGGTTATGGATGAAAAGTGCGGACTGATGTGGGAGAATGTTGTTTTGATATTGGCTGTTGAGTAAACTGACCAATGGTAAAGCGATATCCTTCGAGCACCTTTCTCTGCTGGTAGAGAAGATTTAGAGTGTTCTAGAGGGATCGAAGCCTAGCCATGAAAGAGATCGGACATGTGCAGTAGTAGTTCCAATGAAAATAATAAGTTGCCAGATCTAGCTGTGTTTCATACATTAAAAGTGTTGGAAAGTGACGGCATAATTATTCCATTGTGTGTGTAGAAATTTCAGAATTTTTAAGTGAATTTTGTGATAAGAAAAGACATATATTCTACGCGGTGCATTGAGCAGGTCGGTGGCTAAAAACTGTGACTGTATTTAGTACTGACAGACTTAATATTCGGCGAGCGTTCTCAATGAAAAACAATTAGTATTTTTGTAGCTATTACATTTTCAGGAAATGCAGCACCATAAACTTGCTAACATGAGTGAAAGGGATTGTAAGTGACTGTGTTAAGACTAGCACAGGCTTGGCAGTGATACTTGTTCACCTAAGTTTCAGAATATATTAATTGAGGACAAAATTTCCAACCTTTCATTTCATGTTTCTCCTGAAATGTAGTTTATTTAGTTATTTTAATTGCAGCCTGGTTCATGTCAAAGTACAGTAGGTTTCACTCGGCTTTCCTACTGATGATATGCTGAGACAATGTTCACAGGTAGGTGCAGGTTCATTGTAAAGGGACGGAAAGAACTGCGCCACCACACATCGCAGGCATAATGCAGCTGTGATGCAGTGTCAAGGGTAACCACAACCATGGTCTTGGAGCTGATAGTCTGTGCTGCTGCAAATGTCGTCAAACTGTTCATGCAGATGGTTGTTGCCTTGCAAATGTTCTCATCTGTTGACTCAGGGATCAAGACATGGCTGCACGAGCCATTATAGCCATACGGATAAGATGCCTCTCATCTCGACTGCTAGTGATATGAGGCCATTGGGATCCAGCACAGCATTCCTTATTACCCTCTTGAACCCACCAATTCCATATTCTGCTAATAGTCATTGGATCTCGACTAACACGAGCAACAATATCACAATACGATAAACCGCAATCACGGGAGGCTACAATCTGACCTTTATCCAAGTCAGAAACATGATGGTATGCATTTCTCCTCCTTACACGAGGCATCACAACAACGTTTCACCAGGCAACGCCAGTCAACTGCTGTTTGTGTATGAGAAATCGGTTGGAAACATTCTTCATGTTGCCACCAGTGCCAACCTTGTGTGAATGCTCTGAAAAGTTAATCATTTGCATATCACAGCATCTTCTTCCAGTCAGTTAAATATCATGTCTGTAGCATGTCATCTTCATGGTGTAGCAATTTTAATGGCCAGTAGTGCATGTACCGGTGGTTCATGGGTGAGTGACGACCATTCTCGCATGTGTGACATTACCTACTCCCAGCCATGTGACAGTGCTACAGATGCATGTTATATCACTCTACAGAGAGATGCATGTGATGACTCCCTCTCCTGCGGGCTGCTCCCACCTCTCCCCTGTTAGGATTTAGTGACATATAAGAGGCCAGCCCCAGAACATGTGAAGTCGCATATCAACATCTTTGTTTTCCAAGTTCCTTTGAGCAGTCTCTGGTCTCAATGCGAAACAGTGAATGTATTTACTGGTAATCAACAAGAGACCAACAAAATCATACTTATTATATGGGGTATAGTGTACCTCAATGGATCCTGCAATCCAAAATGCAATGCCCATAAGTGTTTCCAAAAGTAATAAGGGAGATTGAAGCATAAAACAAAAATAACTGGGCAACCATTGGGATAAGGAAGCATACCACCAGCGCAAAAAAATAACCAAAATGATCCTGCATTTGACAACTACTACCACACATACAAAAAGATGTGTAGAAAAGAATTTCTAACAGCAGGAAAGTCTCGACATGATAAATTTATAGAAAATAGAGAGTTAGAAAAGTTAACACACAATTTTGGTACTATGGTACTACACTGCATGATAATAAAAAAAAAAATAAAATAAAAAAACTAGAAAACTTTACAAATCAACACTTCAACAACATAAAAACAAAAGTTTGTCAAAACACAGCCTATAAAAACATAGAATTATGTGCTAAACACAGTGATGCCTTAACTCACTGTTGTGGAAGGACTAAACAATGTTGTGCACAGCCAAGAAAATAAAACCTTAGCAGGTATAGATGAAGAGCCTGCATGCTTGCTGAGGGACAGTATAGAAAGCATCAAAACCTTTCAGTGCAGATGATGAATTAATTTTTCACCACAGGTCATTTCTCAGAGACACTATAGCACTTAAAAGGTCCTGCTTCGATGGAAGGAAAGTGAACCAGAATATAAACAAAAATTATAGGCCTATTCCTTAGAAGTCATCATTTTCAAAATTAATAGAAACTTCAATGACAATCGCTTATGAGGTACTTAACAAAGTGCAATCTTCTGTGTTAAGTACAATTTGGTATCAGATCTGGTAAAAGCATAATTTACAAATTTTATTCTAGAGGAACTAGACAAATGAGATTGTATAACAGGCATCTTCCATGACTTTAGTGAAGTCTTTCATAAAGTAGATCACACAATTCTGCTAAATATACTAGATGCATTAGGAATATGGTAAGCAACAAATAAGTCATCTCTCTAGACCAGAATTAATTGCAAATGAGCTTAACAGTTATTCATAAATGTCTGAAAATTTTCCATGAGAGATGAAGCCAAGACAAGCAGTAATCAAGGAAATGCAGACTGACTACATACAGATTACTTGTTTCTTGGAATGATGGAGCTAACATTGGGTCAGAAACTTTTCAATGGAGAACTGTCTAGCCTAAGAATGTAGTCTCCAAACCAAGTAGCCCCTACATTTAGTTTTAAATCTGCTGGTCAAAGAAGGTATATTTCCAGACAGCTTGAAGTTAACCACAATCTTGCCCTGCAAAGAAAGGGAAACAGGAACTCACCTGAAAACTATAGTCCCTTTGTAATTGTGCCTATAGTATTAAAAATAATTTAAGTCATAGTAAAAAACCAAGTGAATGATTTTTTTGAAAGTGAAGACCTGTTAACCAAGGCCCAATATGGGTTCAAAAGCAGACTGCCTACAATTAAGCCTGTTGAACACATTGTGTTATGTGCCTTACCATGGCTCTGAAAATAGAGAACACACATGCCACAGAGGGTATCCCTGACTTGTCTAATTTTACCCTTAAAATAATAAATGTGCTCAGCTGGCCCCTAAATTTCTTTATAAATCTGATATTAAAAAAAAGGTATATTTCTAGACAGCTTGAAGTTAACCACCATCTTGCCTTGTATAAAAATGAAAACAGGAACTCACCTGAAAACTACAAGCCTATTGCAACAGTACCAATAGTATCAAAAATTATTAAAGTCATAGTTAAAAGTAACTGAACGATTTTTGAAAGTGAAAATCTCTTTACTAAGGCTTAATATGGGTTCAAAAATAGACTGTCTACAATTAAGCCGGCTCAACATATTGTGTTATGTGCCTTACATGGTTTTGAAAATAGAGGAGTTAGAAGACCTTCGACACTGTTCACATAGTAACTTATTTAACACCAACAGAACATTATGGAATAGTAGATTTATAACTTCTGAGACCATATTTAGCCAACAGAAAACAAATGGTGATTATAAATCCAAACAAAAAATTAGACTCTCTGAATCTAAGGCATGGAATCCCACAACGCTCTGCTCTGGGACCTTTCCTGTTTGTTATATAAGTAAACTACTTGCCAATCCCTGTGCCATGTGAAGCAGTGATGTATGCAGGTGACACCACTTTCAATACATCTCATAGAGATGAAAAGGTCATGGAACAAATGAATGACCCCTCACTGAAGAAGGCAATTCTGTGATACTAGGAGAACAGATTGAAGCTAAATGATAATAAAATGGAACACGTACTTTTCTCCATCATTAATTTTTAAACTGTTATACAAAATCTTAAGAAAAAGTCAGCAAAATTGTCAGGCATCCATCTCAGTAATAAGTTGTGTTGAATACCCAGACAGAAAATGTTTGCAATAAATTATTGAGAATATTGTATATGATAATAAAATTAAGAAGCTGGTTCTGCTGGAGCTAATTATATCTTCCTCCATAAAATATGTACTGCTTCCAGATTGTACACACTCCAAGTCCTTGTTTTTGCCACTGTTAATTAACATATATATAAAACTATGGTAATGTCCATATTTATGAAACCAGGAACAGAAAAATGATACATGTCCCCTAGAGTAGGCTGTCCAAGAATAAAATTAATTTTGTACAAGATACATCAAAGTGTTAAGCAACTGCCATGCAAATTTAAAATGGTGAGAGAATTGGAGCTAAAAAGAAATGCCAACCAGGATGTTAAGAAATTCATATGTAATAGTAAAATGATTTAGTAATTTTATTCTAATGTGAAGTAGATGCTGTAGAATATAAGCTGTGTTATGTACAGGTGTGAAAGGTCACCTATGTACATTGAATATGTAACAAAATAATCTGTTGCAATCTTATATTCTCTAAGGAAATAATTTGTACTGGATTATGTCTCATGTGACAGCAATGTTGTCTTCAGACAAAATAAAAGTTTATGATTTAAATGCCATAATATTGGAGTCTCCAATGAAATGCATGGGTCTAACATTCTTCTTCATATATGTCAACAATTTTGTCCAGATTACCCAAACACAGTAACTGTGACGAGTTGTCATCAAGTCTACGAAATGAAGAGGCTGAAGAAACACTCTTGCTAGGACGAAAGTGAATAGAAAACAACAAAATAGCACTGTATGTAAAAAGACTATCAGTGTTAGTTTCCACATGAACAAGAAGCCCAGCAGCAACCCTCTAAATGTGAAAGATAAGGTCATATAATGAGTATCAAGAACAAAATTTCTATGGATGCATGTTGACTCACAAATAAAGTGGACTGAGCATGAGGGATCATAAAAGGATATTTAGGAATGCTAAACAATGCAGGTGAGCTGTTTCTAACATGTAACATGTAACTGACTATAATTGTATGGATATAATAGAGGGAAACATTCCATGTGGGAAAAATATATCTAAAAACAAAGATGATGTGATTTACCAAACGAAAGCACTGGCAGTTTGATAGACACACAAACAAACACAAACACAATTTTGTGTGTATATTTGTGACTGTTTGTGTGTCTATTGACCTGCCATCGCTTTTGTTTGGTAAGTCACATCATCTTCGCTTTTTGACTATAATTGTAGTAAGACTACTTACTGAGACATCAGAATTTAACCTGAGGTTGAGCAGTTCAAGTCACTCAAATTTCAACAAAATCCAGAGGTAACTGTGAGGAAAATGAGTGATAGTTTATTGTAGCAAGATAATAAGACAGTGGGTGGAGGGATCAGGCTTAACCTTACAAGAGGTTTGAGGCGTTTTGTCCCTCTCTAGCATAAACTGACCTGGTGTAGGCCTCACTTAACGTGTTGGAAGAGGCTATTCTGGAATTATTTGAGAAAAAAGGGTACAACAAAATTCAGATTGTGTTGCACATTGAAGGAAAGATACCTATCATCAGGGCTCTGATGCCATACTTTGTGGCAGTAATTTTTTAAGTTGATTAATAGATGCACTCTTTGACTCCTAGATAGCAATAACATCTGTGGCAACAATAGAAGATAATGAGGCCAAAGATGATTATTAGTGAGCAATCCAGCACACAATAATTAATTAGTAACTGTCTGTCTGTGTTGAGACCAGATGCACATGATGGCTTGTGTAAAAACTTACACACCCCAAGTATTATTAACCTTGTGAATGTATTATGTATGGGCTGTGTGTGAAACTATATTTGGGACAGTTTTAAAAAAGTTGTTTGAATATTTATTTATTGGTCCAAAAATGTTAATCATAGTAAATGTATAGACAATAGTAATAACCTACAAGGATGCCAGTAATAATGAAGGGTATATCAATGTGCCACTGTAGCACTGAAGAGGTATAAGAAATCATTTGAAGAAGGGACATAAGAATATTTTTTAATTTTTATGTCAATGTATCCATAACAAAATTTTATTGTTCATTTTTATCTTCATTAACTAAGGTGACTGTTCAGATAGGCAAAATCCATCCTTTATCTAATAATATATTGCAGAATAATTTTACAAAATCATTTAACACTTTAAATAATATTTCCCTTGTAATTTCCAAATACTTTCCAAATAATCTTACAAATGGTGACCAAACAGTCACTGTGATCTCAAAAAATTTTATGTGTAAGTACAATAAAAATTAGAATCCATTATTGGACATCAGCAGTGTACTAATAATTATTTTTTGTTGCATATTTATGCTATATGAGGTAGAAAGATGGAAAAGATAATAATTACTGGGAAGAAGAAACATTTAACACATTTGAATAAAAAGGAAACATGAACAAAACGTTCAAAGTAGCATCAAGAGTATAGTGGAATTTTATGCATGGGAGAGCAATTCCGCCATGATCCCATCCTTTGCCAATTTCCCAATCTTTGCAGCAAGCAACAAAGTCCAACTTTGTAATATGTGTTCTTGTAGTGTTTCTTACATAATAGTACCATGATTAGATATCATCTTGTTGTGAGCAAAAGAAAGTTTTCTTTCTGTAAAAATTTAACATTTTTTTATATATTCAATTACAATAATTACATGTGTTTGTCAAAAATATGACCCAACAACAAGCAACAAACAAAAATCTCAATAATGAATCACAGCAAGGTGGTAATTTGCAAATAATGAAAATATTCAATTATACTCTACTGTTGTTCGTGAATTACACATGCATTTGGGGATAATGCATGGCTCACGATTGATGAAACTGGTCCTCAGCCAATACTGGAAGGTGAAATTTTTGACAGTAATGCAAAAAGAAATAAAGAAACTCTCAATGAAAATTTTTGTGATTCATTTCTGAGCAAACGAAGTGAACTTGCAAGAATGAGTAATGTGGATTGATCAATATGTAATAGTAGGAATGAGATAGAGAGTAACCAAATATTGCAGGCAATATTAAAAGTAAGTTCAAAAATTTCAGGTGTACATACATTCAGATAACACAAAAATGAGTTTTAAAATTGCCTGGTATGATCACATCATATGAAATTAGTAAACGAAACCAGTAGCTTGTATAGAAAATTAACTTCAAAAATCAAGACTGTCACAACATAAGTCAACAATTTCGATTAAATAAACCATCTAATTGTGTCAGCATGATAGAACAAAAAGTAAATACAGTGGTTGGTGATCTTGAAACTTTGCATAATCATTGGAATACAAATCTAATAGAGACCACTAACAAACTTGGCACTAAGTTTTCTAGTATGAATAAGCAGTTAAGACAAAAGTTATCAAACATTGAAATGGAACAGAAAAAAAGGTGTGGACAAAGTAAAAAGGGTAGTCGAGGCGCAAGAAACTTGGGAAATGAACACAAAAATCTGACCAAATTGGTCAAGACTGTGCAAATAAACATAGCATATTTGTATTGTCTTGCAGAAAATTGCCAGAGGATGTACGCAGTCTCACACAAGATGTTGTTCTATTAAAACTGGTTCATATATTCATATGTGAAGGGCTTAAGGAGGATGTAAATAAATTAAATGACAGATATGAAACGGGAATATTTGACAGTGACACCACATTCACAGAAAAAAGTATCCAGGAACACAAGACTTATGTCACGGTCATAGATGAAATAATTAGTCAGCATGTAATGAAAATCCTTGCTAAAGCTGACAATGACTTGAAAACTATCAAAGGGAAAATTTGCTCTGAGATAATAAGCAGAAAGAGTAGTTCATATGGTCCATCTGTAGCTACAAACCAGAATCAGTCAGCTATAGAAAATAATCATGTGAACATGGTTTCGCCACAGTTGGAGTATGGTACACATGAACTGGAACAATTTGCAAATAATTACAAAACTGGCAGCATTGTCGAACACTATCATGCAATCAACAAAGAGGCAGAGAATGACATCACAGTCAGATGAAATAGAGCAAGTAATATCATCAGTCCTTATTGATGAAGGTTTGCTCAAACACAATGTCTGACCTTTTCACAGGAATCAAAGAAGAGACACCCAATGCTATTTGTGTGACCATTTAGGGACATATTATCACAACACTTGTACACACAACAGAATATCCTATTTGTTGTGGGATGGATTTAATGTGAGGCTCGTTTATGGGCAGCTGAAGAATCTGACAATTGTCTCTAGGGTTGTCAACTTTTTACAGAGAGAATAAGGGATCGAGGATGAAGCCTAGAAAATAAACAATTCAAATAGTGTTTTTTACAAAGAAATATATTTAAAATGTGCATACGCGTTTTGTTTTACATTATTGCTAGTATTTGTTTACAGACTTTGCTCCTTTCTGCAAAGACTCATTCAACTTTACATATATAAAGAATTCTCTGCAATTAAAATTCATTGCTACTTGTAGTTTCGCTTTCATAAGCTTAATGGTACATTTGTTGTGCACTCCTGTCCATTTATGGTTCATTAATGAAAAAATTCTTTCTGCTTCACCATTTGAACCAGGAATCATTAGTACAAACCCAACTACTTTCAGCAAATTGGGAACCTGAACTTTATGGCTCTCAAGGTACAGAAAACATCAATTCCTTTTTTTTCCCCCCCAATTGCCTTCCGTAGATATGCCTTGCTTCAAAATATTACTTACATTACAAAATTCGGCATACAAACAATCTTCATCTACATCATCTATCTCAACTGACTCCATTATTCCTTGTAAATGCTTAAATTTTAGTTCAGAAGTTAGACAAAGAGGTATCCAAGGCTCAGTTGACACCAGCAGTTAACCTTCAATGACTCATAAAATTCCATAAGATGATCTTCAATGCATTTTCTGGTTATGGAACAAGTTAACTTACTTGAAAATTTATTGTGCCACTACCAAAATATCTGTCGCTCATACTTTGCTTAATTTTACTGATCAAAAGTTTCCATTCTAGTAACGTCAGAGCGTTTTGAAAACTTAGAACAATCTAAAACAACTGCACCAACATGAGAAACGAAGTTAAATAAATCTCCAAAGTTAACTCTCTTTCAACATCATCAGAGTCATTTAAAAATGTCTTTAGAGCTTTGGTAAAATCATCAGCACTTTTCATATAACTTTTAATGGATTCCAAATTTGTAATGATTCTATTAATCATTTGTGTTAAAGAAAGCCATCTAGTAGGTATATGTTGGACAATTTCACTCCATTCTACAACTAAAAACTCAAAAAAGGACTTTAGAACTTCCCATTGCTTTGCAGAAATGGAGAAATGACCATACAATTTCAGGACCAAATTTTCAAGATCAGCATCTAGGGTATCACAGGCATGTTTCATCACATTGTGCAAAATATGATTTGGATTGTTTTCCTTGAATATTCATTTTCTAAATCATTTAGCAATTTAAATATTGACTTATGCTTTCCAAAATTAACATTGGTATTATCAGCACAAAAAGCAGTACAGTTGCTTATATCAAGTTTGTGGGACTCCAACGAACATTTCAACAGATTGTTAATCGATATTGCTGTTTCACTGCTCACTTCTACAAAATCCAGAAGTTTATTTTGAATTCCAATTTCAGAATCAAAATATCTTGAATAATTGGAAACACCTTCCTATTTTTATGGTCTGAAGCATCTGTTGCTATAGAGGAAATTGCTTCAACTTCAGTGCATCCACAACACTTTTTTTTTATTTTTTCAACACTAGACTCCACTGAATACACCCTTCATGATTTTTAACCTTGCACTCCAAGTTATTATAATAGAGATTATGCTTCACTGTGTGATACACAAATGCCAGTTTGCTGCAACAACTCTGTGTAATCCACTTGTTGTGGAACTACCTCTAGCAGAAAAGAAGCTGGAGATCGTGGAAGACTCCTTTATGTCTTTCTCCTTGTTCATGTGGCCTAATTACATTAAAGATATTTATTACTATATTAAATTCATATTTATGTAACTTTAAATTGCACCAAACAAAGTAATACAACGGTACTACAAAATTGACTTATAGCTTACCTGTAGCTTTTGTATGCTGAGAACAGTCAGTATTGCTCCTATGTGCCACACTAAATTCATGTTTGCAGATACAACAGAAGGCTTTGAAACAATTACCTTTCACAGGATGAATCCAGGAATATGTTTCTTCCCAAAATGAATGGTAAGCACATATGTTCTTAGTTCTCTTCCTTATGGGTGATTTCACCCTATCTTCATCACTACTCATCTTAAATAGAGAACTTACAAACTCCGAATCTGACCACAACAATATCTGTCCTCTACTAATGTGTTTTGAGCTTCCACAAAAGCAGCAATTTACACAACGGAAGTAACCAGTTAAATACTTGATGCCTTGGTGGCATTGAAACTGAGATCACTATTAGTACTAATGAGTTAAATAAGGAAAAAAGCTTTCGAAAAGTACGTATTGATTATCAAAATAAATGCGAAATCAGAAGTGGCAATGTTGATGACAATGCAGACAACAATGCACTCAACACCAACCAGTAGAATCCTGCACAGTTGGCAACGAACATCTGTAAATAGCTATGACACTAAATCCCCCAACAGCTACCAAGAGCCACCAATCAGAAGCTAAGGAACTTACCTGCCAAGCTACAGTTCTGCACAAGTGTACGGTCAGACAAGCATTCACTAAATGTGTGGCACAGCCAGTGTTGACCACACTGGTGCCTCTCTCATGCAGTGTGAAACCCCTGGCTACAGCCACATGAGCGTTTCTTTCATGCGCATTTGTATGCCAAGTCATGCCACCAATACACACACATAAAAAAAGGGCTTGCATCACCCTGGTTCCAGAACTCCTGAAGGTAGATGTTGACTGTAGATGTTGTATCACAGACACAGTCCCTTTGACTGTTCAGAGATGTCACTAAACCTGCACAAAGATGTAAACAACCACACATGAGAAGCACCTATTAGATGGATGGGGTCCGACAGCCGATCAGTTCTAGTCTTTCCACCAAGAAGAATGTACATGGCTCGTGTTGTTTATAGTTCAACCATGCCTAGACAGTCGATACTGTGGTTCGATAGCATCTGCATTGTTACTTTGTGCCAGTAAGAGCTCTCAACAAGGGAAGTGTCCAGGTTTCTCAGAGTGAACCAAAGTGATGTTGTTTGGTCATGGAGGAGATACAGAGAGACAGGAACTGTCAATGACATGCCTTGCTCAGGCCCCCCATGGGCTACTACTGCAGTGGATGACCGCTATCTATGGATTATGGCTCGGAGGAACCCTAACACAATGCCACCATCTTCGATAATGCTTTTTGTGTAGCCACTGGACATCGTGTTATGAATCAAACTGTGCACAATAGGCTGCATGATGAGCAACTTCACTCCCAACGTCCATGGCGAGGTCCATCTTTGCAACCACAACAACATTCAGTGTGGTACAGCCGAATAGACCACTCAGGATTGGCATCATGTTCTCTTTACCTATGAGCATCTCATATGTCTTCAGCCAGACAATCATCGGAGACGTGTTTGGAGGCAACCCGGTCAGGCTAAATGCCTTAGACACACTGTCCAGCAAGTGCAGCAAGGTGGAGGTTCCCTGCTGTTTTGGGGTGGCATTATGTGGGGCTGACCTACACTGCTGGTGATAATGGAAGGCGCTGTAATGGCTGTATGGTACGTGAATGCCATCCTCCGCCCGATAGTGCAACCATATCAGCAGCATATTGGTGAGGCATTCGTCTCCATGAACGACAATTCGTGACCCCATCGTGCACATCTTGTGAATAAATTCCTTCAGGATAATGACATCACTTGACTAGAAAGGCAAGCATGTTCTCTAGACATGAACCCTATCAAACTTGGCTGGGATGGACTGAAAAGGGCTCTTTATGGACAATGTGACCCACCAAGCACTTTGAGGGATCTACACCAAATCGCCGTTGAGGAGTGGGACAATCTGGGCCAATAGTGTCTTGATGAACTTGTTGATAGTATGCCAAGGCAAATACAGGCATTGATCAATTCAAGATAATATGCTACTGGGTGTAGAGGTACCGGTGTGTACAGCAATCTGGATCACCACCTCTACAGGTCTCACTGTATGGTGGTACAACATGCAATGTGTGTTTTTCATGAGCAATAAAAAGGGCAGAAATAATGTTTATATTGATCTCTATCCAAATTTTCTGTAAAGATTCCAGAACTCTCAGAGCTGAGCTGATGCAAAACTTTTTTTGATGTGTGCATATCACTATTTGTTTTAGTAATGTTTTGGTGTAATCTGCATCAACTTTTACTGCTCACAGTTAGTATCAACTGTGACCGTGTCAGCTGAAATACTTTACTTGAACTACTTTTGCAAAATATAGAAAAATGAGGGATAAACTTGAAATAATACGAGCCATGGGATCTGACTAAAAATTAGCCAAAATAGGGCTTTCCTTGGAAAACACGGGATAGTTGGCATCCCTGTCACACATACAAAGAATCCAATAAAGCCTTTTTAGGGAAATACTGGTTGCAGGGAATACAAGAAAGACTTTGAATGGTTGCCCACACATATACGTGACAAATTGGTTGTCATTCTGAATTAAGAGAAAAAATTCCTTTTATCCATATTATTACATTGATCTCATATATGATCCTTTTATATGAAAGCAGCCCTAAGACAAACGATTACAATCATAATCAGTCAGGTGTGCCTGGAAATGGAAATTTTAGCAACTATTTTTATTTATTTATGTATTTATTTATTCGTGTTCCTTGGATTCAGTAGACAATAGAATTGTATGGATTTGGAACGAGTCATAATTATACATGAGAACAGTAGTCTACTTATAGATGATAATACATAGAAATTGGAACATGTGTAAAGGAACAAAATATATGTTGCACTTCCTATAGTAAAACAGAGGCATGAAACAACACAATAATAAATTACAATTATTCCATATTAAGTTATAATTATTTTAGAAGTGAAGAACATTGTTATTCTGACACAGGTCATCATGTTCAGCTACAAAGTGATAACAGCAAATATTAAAAATCAATATGCCCCATTGTGGCTGGTTACTGTGCCCCCACTGAGAGAATCTCTGCTCTCGTAGACCAACATCTTCAACCTATTACCCAGAACCTATCCTCCTATATAAAAGATACCAACCATTTCCTCAGCTGACACTCCACAATTCCTTTCCCTTTACCACACAGTCCCCTGCTCATCACTATTGATGCCACCACCCTGTACACAAACATTCCTAATCCCCATGGACTTACTGCTGTCAAACACTACCTTTCCAGGCACCCTATGGATTCCAAACCAGCAACCTCCTTCCTAGTCTCCATAACCAACTATAACCTCACCCACAATTACTTCTCCTTTGAAGGGATTACCTACAAACAAATCCGCAGTACAGCTATGGGCACCTGCATGGCACCATCTTTGCTATCTGGATTCAAGGTGAGGACACCATATTCACATTCCTCCAGAAGCTCAACAACTTCTCCCCCATTTGCTTCACCTGGTCCTACTCAACCCAACAAGCCACATTCCTAGATGTTGACCAACTCAGAGATGGCTACACAGTACCTCCATCCATATCAAACCTACTAACCACCAGCAATACCTCCACTTAGGCAGCTGCCATCTATTCCATACTAAGAAGTCCATTCCGTACAGCCTAGCCACCCATGGCCATCACATCTGCAGTGACGAGTACTCCTTCTCTAAATACAATGAGGGTCTCACTGAAGCCTTCACTGACCATAATTATACTCCCATATATGTACAAAAACAAATCTCATGTGCCTTATCTTTCCAGTCTCCCACCACCTAACAAAGTCCCACAGCCCGGCCACAGAGGAGCATACCCCTCGTAAATCAGTACCATCTGGAACAGGAGCAACTGAATTACATTCCCCACCAGGGTTTTGATTACCACTCGTCATGTCCTGAAATGAGAAATGTCCTGCCCACTGTCCTTCCAACCCCTCCTACCGTGGTATTCTGCCATCCACCAAACCTACACAATATACTCGTCCATCCTTACACAACCCCTGCTCCCGATCCTCATGGCTCATACCTCTGTAATAGACCTAGATGCAAGACCTGTACCATACATTCTCCTACCACCACCTACTCGAGTCCAGTCACTAACATCACCTATCCCATCAAAGGCAGGGCTACCTGTGAAACCAGTCATGTGATTTACAAGCTAAACCACAACCACTGTGCTGCATTCTATGTAGGCATGACAAACAACAAGCTGTCTGTCCACATGAATGGCCACTGACAAACTGTGGCCAAAAAACAAGTGGACCACCCTGTTGCTGAACACACTGCCAAACATGATACCCCTTATCTCAATGACTGCTTCAGAGCCTGTGCCATATGGATCCTTCCCGCCAACACCAGCTTTTCTGAACTGCACAGGTGGGAACTTTCCTTACAATACATCCTACATTCCCATAACCCTTCTGGCCTCAACCTTCATTAGTCACTGTCCTCACCCATCCAGACCCCTCCCTGTTCCCATTCCAGCACTACACATCCATCATTTCACCGCCACACTCAGTTCTTTAATTTCTTTTTATTTCTCTCCTTTCCGCTACTTACCCCTTGCCCCCTCTGCACCTTATATCGTGTCCTCCATCTAAACTGCAACACTTCACTGTTTGCCACTCCTACCATACTATCCCTCCCCCTTCCTACCCCAGCCTCCTCCTTACCCCCACCCAGTCGCCAATCCCATCATGCACTGGTGCTGCTGCTCGCAGTATAGTTTCAGCTCTTTGAGAGTGCAGATGTGTGTGCAAGTTGCATTTGCATGAATGTGTGTGTGTATGTGTGTCTACTGCTGACAAAGGCCTTAATGGCTGAAAGTTATGATTGTGTGAATCTCTTTATTGTGCCTATCATAACTCAGCATCTCCGTTATATGGTGAGTAGCAACTTTCCTTCTCTGGTATTATAATAAAGGAACACTATTAGATGGGATGTAGTGGTAGCAATGATCAGGAAGAAGAAAAATAAGACGAATGAGAAGAAGAGGAGGCTGTTACAACATGATCTGCAGACGCTGTGCAACTATTTGACACCATCAGAAACTACTTTTTGTCTTTTAATGTAGACAAATCAGTTATAAAACGTCAACCAACTGGTGCAACAAGTTCTGTCATTACAGAACACTGGTGTGAGAAAACAAACAACTCTTGATTTAAAAAAAAAAAAAAAGAAAGAAAAAGAACATATTCTACAAGAAGTGTGTTATATATGTATAGGCCTGTACCGTATTCAAATTTGTAACAGATTATCAGTAACTTTGTAATTAAATACCTCTTACATCAGCAAAACATGCTTGAATTAGGATTCCACTTCACTTCTTCCGCATACCTTGACAAAACTCCCATTTAAGGAAAACATTTGTTTAAGGAAGTAATATTTTGGTGCTCAGTGATTCCTTAAAAAGGGCTTTACAATACACACTTTTTTATATGGTATTTCAAAGAAGCTCCTATGAGAAATTCAATGACATAACACATATAGGCCATGATCACTTAGTATCAAGATAACAGCACTGCAAATCACTACTCCACTGTCAGGAGAAGAGATTCCACAAACATCTGCCCTATTATACTAAATATGAACAAACATGTAATTAAGGTACAGTTGGTGTGTACAACACCACCGGTCACACTAAGAGCAAAAAATTTTGACCTTGAACATTGCTATGTGTTAATAAAAGATTCTGATGAAATGATACTGCATGTTGAATTTCATCCGGAATTGCAGCACAGGCTGGTGTTACAAGACATTTTCCCAATAGGCCTCTTGTTTTAATTTTTGCCACAGATAAAAATATTGAAGTTTTAAGTCTGACAAGTGTGCAAACTATTTTGCATTTCTTGAACTTGCACTTCAATGCTACCCAAAATTTCTCTTAAGAGGTCTGCAATTACATATGCAGAATGAGAGGGACATCCATCATGTAGGTACAGATTGCCTTATCTCTGGTGGGACGTCTTCCTATGACTGCAGGAGCAGCATAACTGAGAAACTCGAGATACTTGAGAGTATTTACATTCCCATCAATAAAACAGGTACCAATGATGCAGGTCTTGATAGACAAAGAACATGATTTTTATCCACTTCTTTGAGTCAGTTTGGATTTTCAATTGACAATTAGGGCATATTGCGAAGACTGACTTGCCCATGGTTTGTAAATGATGCTTACTTAAACAAAATTTTACGTACATATGCCACATAACTTTGCATTTTTCATAAATAATTTCAAAGAAATGTAACCAATTCTGGAAGCCATTGCCATAAATCTGTAGATCAGCAAAATGTGAGGAGAATGAAAGACGATGGAATGTACTGTTTGCAGAACTCTTGTTGGTTGAACACTGTCACACTTTGAGATGCCTCCTAGTGACATTTGTGCTTGTGTGTTATTGCTGCAAAAATGCTGGTATCATTTCTTTCATCATTCCTTGGAATATTTTATTCTCCACACTTCCAGTGTGTAGAACATTTTTTTCTAATGTTTTCAATGACAGATAATGAGAGTTTGGCATGATCTGCATACTTTTTACCATACAACCATACTGCTGTTCTGAAAGTTTGGGGACATTCTCTGTAGAGTAAGATATCTGATTGCTACAACAGCAGAACACAGCCAGATGGGCTTCAAGTCCACACAAACACAAGAACCATACCTGAGTTAAGTGTATGCTTACATTTGTTGTAATAGGGTAGACATTTGTGGAACCTTTACTGACAGTTGGAGAGTGATTTGTGGCACTATTATCTGGATACTATTTGATCGAGTCCCCTACATCTTGTCACTGAAGCTCTCTTAAGAAATTTCTCTTAAATGTTACATAAAAAAGCATATTGTTCCATTACATAAAAATAAAGTCAGTGTCATAAGTCAGCAAGTAAAAATGCTAAATTTATTTATAAACATCAGGAAAATTAATATATTGTCCACTGTAACATGGCAAAAACTTACCTCAATATATTTATACATAAGATAAAGGAAAGGCAACCACTCACCTGTAGCAGATAGATGTGTGGAGTACAGTTACACGTAACAGAAAACAACATTCACACTAGCTTTCAAGCATTAGATCCTTTTCCAGCAACAGTACACATATTCGCACACAACCATACAGGCACCAAAATACACATTCCCATTGCCATGGGAGTATGCATTTGACTCTCTGAATGGGGGTGTGATTGTAAATACTGCTGGAAAAAGAATGCTTGAATGCTGGTGTGTATATTATTGTGTTCAACCCATTGATAAAATACAGTTGAGTGGTGGCCTTTCCCCTATTTTATGCATTGCTCCATCCAGGAATTTCCCTTATTGTTAGACATTCTCAATATATTTATTCATTCTGGATATATCTTGGGTCAGAATGGCACTCTGGCCCAAGATGCTGGAGCTGGCAGTCGTGTGTGCATGAGGTGTGCTGGCTTGTGTGTGTGAATGGTGTGTGTCTCTCTTTTACTGATGAAGACTATGGCCAAAAGCTTTATGTAAGAGTTTTTTATTGTGCCTGCCTAAGTTGCAATCTGTCTTCTCCTACATCATTAACCCTGTATTTATCCAAACAGAAATCCTGTAACTCCTGCCATTGAACTTCACTAATACCCACTATATCTAACTTCAACCTATTCATTTTCCTTTTTAAATTTTCTAACCTACACACCCAATTAACACTCCATGCTCTGATCATTGAATGCCCATTTTGTTTCTCCTGATGATGACATCCTCTGAATAATCCCTGCCCGGAGATCCAAATGGGGGACTATTTTACCTCTGGAATATTTTATCCAAGAGGTCACCATCATCATTTAACCATACAGTAGAGCTGCATGTCCTTGGGAAAAATTACAGCTATTTTCCCCCTTACTTTCAGCCATTCACAGTACTAGAACAGCGAGGCTGTTTTGGATGAGTTACAAGGCCAAATCAATCAATCATCCAGACTGTTGCCTCTGAAACTACTGAAAAGGCTGCTGTCTCTCTTCAGGAACAATATGTTTATCTGGCCTCTCAATAGATACCCTCCAATGAGGTTGTACCTACAGTAGAGCTATCTGTATCCCTGAGGCATGCAAGCCACCCCATCAACAGCAATATTCACATTTCATGGGTCGGGGAGGCTTTTGTATTAACAAATGATAAACATGTTAAAATGTAAAATATATATTGTAGAACTTAAAACTTCAGCTTATAAATTGTAAATTGCTGTGTTCAGGAAAATGATGTGTACAACATCTTGTAACTCTTTTCCTGCTAGAGGCTGTTCTTCATTATTTGATGTTTAGTAATAATAATAATAATTATTATTATTATGTGTTTATCCATGCATAAAATTCTTTAAAGTTGCTACTGCATGTTTTCTAATATCATCTGCAGTGTTTACAATAATCATGTGAAACACTGATATCTTCACTCATTGATGCCAAGCAAGTATAAATCTATGTTGTATTATGTACTATAAATTTTAATTAATTGTTGTATTTAAAATACTATGTTTTGTTATTTGTTTCATTTTCTACAATTGAGTCCATACAAGGTGTTCCACTGCTGAGCTGACAGTGCAGCAGCAGGTTTGCTTTGATCCTGGTTAGACTGCAGTTGTGCACCTGCAACGTGGTGGTACATGGCCACATCATCGCCTATAGATGAAATAAAGAAGTTCTTATCCAATAAAGAATTTCATCAAGGGAAGCCTGTTGTTGACACCAAGAGCAAGTCAGAACAGTGTACATCTACCACTTTTCCATTAGGCTGTCATGTGAGGTGTTTCAATCTTTTGAAATCCAAGTACCATAAGTTTGTCTGACTATATGTCCTGCTTACCTATGTTTCATTAATTCTGTAGTCATAGTTATGTCTTTTGTTTCAGTCAGTTCCATGTCAATTTTTCTCTCATATGTTTGCTTTCATCTCTCTCTCTCTCTCTCTCTCTCTATCTATCTCTCTCTCTCTCTCTCTCTCTCTCTCTCTCTCTCTCTCTCTCTCTCCTAGTGAAATTCTGCATCTCCCGCTGAAGTGTCTGAACATGAATACTGTCGGTGACCTCGTGAATGGATGTTTTCAGATCAGCAATGGGTTTGGGGTTATTGCTGTACACCTTGTCCTTAACATAGCCCCACAAAAAGGAGTCACATGTGTTCAGATCCAAAGAATATGGTGGTCAATTGAGGGACATCCTAGTGGCCTCTGGGTACCACAGAGCCAGAATGCGGTCTACAAAGTGCTCCTCTAGGACATCAAACATCTTCTTGCTTCATTGGGGTCAAGCTCCATCTTGTATGAACTGCATCCTGTCGAAATCAGGGTCACTTTGAATAATAGGGGTGAAATCATCTTCCAGAACCTTCACATACTGTTTGCTAGTCACCTTGCCATCAAGAAATATCTTACCGATTATTTCCTGACTGGACACTGCACACCACACAGTCACTCATTGAAGCTAAAGAGACTTCTCAATTGCAAAATGTGGATTCTCAGTCCCTGAAATGCGCCAATTTTGCTTATTGATGAATCTATCCAAATGAAAGTGCATACTAATTCTCATCATACCCTGCTGCCAACCATGCAGTTGAAGGTCCTATCACAAATCGTCCAGGAGTTATGATCATTTTATTTCATATGGTTCAATAATTGTCACCCTGCAAATATTCATGTACTTCCAAGATCACCAAGTTTTGTTAGACTAGAGGGAATATCTGTAACTGAATGCCCACTTTCCTGCAGATGGATACTTAAGGCTGTTTTGAATTGGGTTGGGTTGATTTGGGTGAAGAGATGAAACAGTGAGGCCATTGGTCTCATTGGAGTAGAGAAGGACGGGGAAGGAAGTTGGCTATGACCTGTCAAAGGAACCATCCCAGCATTTGCTGGAAGTGATTCAGGGAAATCATGGAAAACCTAAATCAGGATGGCTGGATGTGGGGTTGAACTGTCGTGTTCCCAAATGTGAGTCCAGTGTACTAAGCAGTGCGCCACCTCGCTCAGTATGTTTATTTGGAGCCTGGGTTGTTAATATGCTCTTGAAAGCATACTTCAAAATTTCTGTGAGTTTGACGAATATAATCTTCAGATACTGTATCAAGAAAACAATGAAAATACACTTAATATTTTGGAAAAATTGGAGGCTTATTGCTTACTGACAAAATTTCTTGATCAAACGCTTAATGCTCAGATGAGTTTTTGCACAGAAAAATTTTGGCTAAGTTTGATTGTTTAATTAAGTAGTTCATTAGTTCCTAGAAGAATATTCTTTGTGCACTACCTTTAGATGTCAGTATATTTATCCCCTTGCTTGCTAGGGGAATCATTTAATAACATTGTTGAACCACTCATTGGTACACATGAGTCTGTTTAGTACCAGTGTTGAGCCACTCATTGGTACACATGAGCCTGCTCTTCTGTATCTTTATGCACTTGTCATTTCCTGCATGGTCTCATAACAGCTTTCTGCCAGTTCAGCTCAGTTTGATGCCATGTTGCCACCCAAAGCAGGTTATGCATAATGTATGTTTGTTTAGCCTTGATTCTCTCTTGTGTGGTTTTTACTTGAAGTTAGATTATGTTTATTTGACTTTGATTTATTTGTGTGTCCTTATGGTACCTATAGCTTTCCACTTTCTTATGTTTTTCATAGTTACTGAGATGACCTTATTTTATAGATTGCTCTTTGGGATTACTCATTTCAACTTGGGTCATCACTTTACTGTGACTTACTTATTTTTATTGCTTTAACAATGAACACTGAGACCTGGTCATAACTGGCTTTCCTGTACACTATAATGATATAGTAGGTAATTTAAGTTCGCTGTTCCTATTGGCCTTATGTCATTATGCTCACTTATTCTTTAAAATTGGTTTTTATGAAGCAAACATATGTTCCTAAAATGTACAGATCACCTGATAATGCATTCTTAAGACTGAAGCTCATCATGTCCTTTAAAAAATAAAGGACTTTAACATTATGGGCAGAAGACTTTTTGTTCAACATGCTGAATATTGGTTGTGTTGGCTTCATTTTGAATTTACGTGTTCAAGTTTTATCTAAGTTATTCCAGACTATAATTTATTGTTCATTGGGAAAAAGTCAGGTCTTTAATTAAAGTAACGTAATTAACTTCACTAAAAACCATTTCATTTGATACCAAAATCACAATACTTCAAATTGGAAATAAATTTTTCATTTGTTGCATTCTGGAGACAATGATTTCTAATTCAGGGTTATTCACATACATTTTACAACTATTTTTACTCTTAGGTTTTTCTATGCATACAGATGTTCAAATTTATCTGAATTCTCACTGTTAATAAAACTGTATGTTTATATTGTAGCTAACATGACAAGAGAGGTTTCCAGAATATTCTAGCAGGTACATGTAGATTATGTATAAAGTAAATTACATGCAAAGTGTTAGTTCACCACTGGCTCAAAGAACTGTGACTGATACCCGAACAACAGGGAACTAACACGACTGAAATTAGAAAATGTTGCATTGATAATGGCTAGGCACTAACCAAAATCTGGATTTGCATAATAAACCTATGAAAAAAGGATGACTGATTGCTGCACTCTATAATTTATAAATCACACAACAGTCGGTGAGTGCACCCACTTTCCTAATGGAAGGTAACCTGATGAACAACTTTTTGATGAAGATCTGCAAAAAAATGAGCATATTATTATCTTAAGTAACAGATGGTTGATCCTCCATGTATATCATATGCACTAAGTAGCATGCAAACAGCTAGAAGAGTGCACAAAGGATCATTTTTACTTGCATATTTCATCAGAATATTGAGTTTTATATTTGTGAATAATTGGGGAGAGGGAGGTTACATTGTGTCAGATGAAAACTCAAAACTGAGGTTGTTAGGGAAGCCACAAGATATGCCTCAATATGTCCAATACAAAAAGCATTGCCCGACATAGGCAAGGATGTTTAAGTCCTGTGGGGAAATAGTTCTAATTTGTCAGTAAGTTTCATAAAAATTTAGCATGCACTGCAGACTAAAAGCTTTATTCAAGAATGTTTCTGTGGCTGTTTTTGTGTTGTATCCATTACAGCACTGGCAGACTGTGCTGAGCTATAACTAGCATATAGAAAACGTAATAATAAAAATAATAATTGCATTTATGCCAAGTGTTGAAAATCAGTGACTATTGTGGTAGCTTGTTTCTGCTTGAAATTCACTCATGTAAATTAATAACACAAACAATTATGACTATTTTGAATAAAAAATATCAGTTTTACTTACTTTACCCCAGGTAAAGGGCTCTTTCCTTTTTCCTTTGGAATCTACAGTTCCTTCACTGAAGTATCCAAGTCCCCTTAAAATTTCATTAGGAGGAAAACTTTTTGTGAATGTAGTTACAGACAAAGGCCTAAGTAACTGAGTCTTGGAAACATTACTGCTGGATTTGCTCACTGAACCTGAAATATAATGAAAGTAAATATGTAAAAACCAATATGTATTTTTTTTAAATTTGTTTGTATCTTGTGCTCTTATCTAATCCTGTAAAAATCAAAAATGACATCATTATTCAAGTAATATACAATGAAGAACAGACACTAAGCAATTGAAAAGGTTCTCTTGTATCATACTTTGGTCATTCTGTATTGAGTGTGGTGGTGCAGTGGATAGCACACAGGACTCATCCGTGTGAGGACGACAGTTCAGATCCCTGTCCCCAAATCCAGCTTTCTGTGATTTCCTCAGATTATTTTAAGCAAATGCCAGGATGGTTCCTCGGAAAGGGCATGGCGAATTTCTTTTTGCATCCTTCTATAATCCAAGTCTGAGTTTATAATGGAAGTGATCAATGGTTAATTTTTTGTAACACACCAGTACTGGATTGTTCAGACAATTTCAGAATTGTAATCTTGCCTTTGGTATAGTTTTAATGACATGTGTGAAACAGCTTTAACACTAATATACAAAATATATGTTCAAACAAGAATTTAACATAAATAATATTTATCTTATTATTTTCCAAAACTTTAATTACTTTTCATGTACTGGATTTATTTCAAAATTAGGTTACCCAACTGTAATTACACTTAAAGTCTTCGATAGTGGAGTTTTTGATTACCGGTATGGACTTTCAAAACAAACTTTCCTTGATGTATGGATAAAATATATCTTTGTCCTTCTGTGTTAGTTTGAATAAGTTGTATGTGGTTGTCAGTAAGTTGTTGTACTTTATGTCTCAGTCATATTCTGCATTTCAAACATATCTGGATGTTAAAATTGCAATGTTTTAGAACAGTGAGAATTAAATGTTCCATGTAAAAGATAAAGTGCATGCAACAAGTTACTTCACATACTTATTTTGAACTAAAACCCAAATAACCTTCTAGATACGTTAAGAAATGGGGAATGCACAAAAGGCATGGAATAATCATTCTGGCTGATAATAGTAGTTGCAAGTCTGGTACAGTCATTGGAACTGTAGATTCAAGAATTTGGGAAGAAGTTAGAAGTTATTGAAATTAGAATTTTATGAGTGGAAACAAGAGTGAGGAAAACATGGTTTAATTTGAGCAGTGAAATCAAACAAGTCAAGGACAAATTAGTGACTGATCAGCAGAAAATTAAAACTGCTTTTGGAAAACTTTACACTAAAATAAAATAAGTGGATGAAAATTTATAAGCTTGGATCTCTTCTATTGAAACTAGTGTTGAAATGAAGCAGTGAGTATAAATAATGCAACAAATCTGTAAAACAGAGTTTCTTTGATTAATAAGAAATTTGAAGATGTAAACAATGAAGTTGTTAGTAGAAATCTTTTCAGAAATCATGCACCATGCATTCTAATACTACAGTGAAAAACTTGGCAGCTAAAGATAATTTACAGCCAGTTGATTGTTACAACATTTTAAAGAAATTTCATAAAGGGGAAGAAATATGATGGGAAAATCGAAACTTTTTTGCAGACATGTCATATGTAGATTCTGAACAAACAATTTCTTTAAGTTATGATCACAAACTCAACAAGCCAAGTCAAAAACTCAATTTTTGAGTGTTTGTTGTGGCGATGACTGCTAACATCAACAGCAACTGCTAGCACCAACAAAAGATACAACAAACAACTGTGCGTCTTTTAAAATTATTGTCTTTGTTGTCCTGTCTGCTATTGTTCTCTTGCCTCATGCTATGGTGAAAAGTGTACTCTGATTATAACACTTGTACAAGAGTTAATAAAGTGTTAGTGTGTGTAATTTATAGCCTTAGTATTTGAATATATTTCTTATTCATTGCCACCTTACATGGTCGAATTACAGGGAAAAACATGATTGCATGAAACAGTTTTATGAAAATCAGATAAAGAAATTAGCTCACTTTGACAAACCATTTTATGAGATCACACAGAATATTGTTAAATGAGAATTAATGGAATGTAGTGCATGGGCCAGATGACCCAGGAATCACATTTTTAAAATATGTGGACAATTGAGACAGAATTATGGATAAAATGGGTAGAAAACATCAAATCAATCACAGCTGTCAATAGAGTGGAGGGAATGAAACCTGGAGAAATGCTTATAATGTCAGAAGAGAACATAATAATCATAATAGTAATAATGTTCAGTCAAAGGGACAGGAAAAATATCATTGGTATAAAAATGGCAATAAAGGTTTCGACAACAGAAATTGAAATTGGCCTGGATATCACGATTTGAGAATATAGGTTTATTAAATAAATCAATGAGTGGAAAACTAGTATCACTCCATGACAGTATGCAATTTAAGGGGCAATGAACAGAGTAATAAATGGGCCAATAGTAATGCCATAGGATATAAACATTCTAGAGAAATAATTAGTAATTATTTGAAAAATGTGTACCATCCTATTAATGTAATATCTGTTGAAGAAGAAACTTTTAAATCAACCAAACTGAAAGAGATAGGTAAGAACAAATGACACACATGTAATATAAGAATTTCATGAAGTGATAGAATCTTGTCACATGTCACAAAATGAACAGGAAACTGATCCAAGTGATGACTTAGGAATTAAAGAGCTTATAGAAAAATCAGGTAAGCAAGGTGTGAACAATGTGTTAATTGAAAAAGGTTTCAATGTGAATGTTCAATCAATGCTGAAACAGTGAGGTATGAAAATAATGATGACAACTGTGATGTTCATGAAACTGAAGGCTATGGTCTATTAGCAATACAGTAGTGTGCTACTCAATTAGGAAAAACTCATACTTTACTAAGAATGGACGTTAGTTTGCTATAACCAATATTATCCACACTGTTGCTGGACTCCTGGTAGACTATTTGTTCCCTTGACTATGAATAATAATTGTAGGTCCCCTCCAATTCAGTTGTGAGTTGGTGTGTGTAGCAACAGCACATGTAATTTCTGTGTTCTCACCAGGAAAACTTTATGTTTGTGTTAAAATGGATGTTTCACTTACAAAGTGAGCAAAAGTAGCTGCTCTTCATGAACACACATTTATGATAATAACAGACATTGCCTCTGTTGTTTGATGAGGGAAAATTTAGTGTTTTAGGACTTATTACGGCATATAGCAATACTGCATCACTGTCTCCAAAGAGAAAAGGCAGCTCTGAATGACAACAAAAAACCACGCCTAGAACTGATAAACCTCTGTTTGTAAACAGTAGAATTCATCCTCACAAGACAGATAAGGACCTACACAGAGATTTATTGGCTATTGGGGTTAACTGACTCTTCAGTGGTACAGTGTAGGCTCTGGAAGGCATGAAAGTCATTAAAGAAGCAGTTGTTAGCATTTGTCATGAAGCAAAAACAGTTGGCATGGGCCAAAGTATATAAATTTTGGACCACCAATGACTGGAAATGTTTAATTTTCAACGATGAGAAATATTTTATTGTCAAAGATGCAGGGCAAGGGTTGACATGCCAAGCACCCATGATGCACTGACAGCTGAGCATCATGAAGAGATTGTAAGACACCCGAAAAAAAAAAAAAAAATGTTTTGGGGTCTCTTCACTGTAAGTGGCTCTGGGGCATGAGTTACAGCTGATAGAATGATGGATCCACCAAACACATGGAAATTCTTAGGCACAATATTGTGCCATCCTACTGACCTTGGCAAATCGTGGAGAACATTTCAACATGATCTGGTCCAAACCACACTTCTAAAGCAGTCAACATGTTTGTGGAAGAAAACAACATTAATATACTTCAGTGGCCTGGTAATTCAATTGTGGACTACTGTGAAAAGGCATCTTGGTATAATGGACTGTTCAACAAAAGAACACATGTGGTAAAAGTATGGTTTCATGATCATGAACTATGAAACATTTGCTCTAACCTGGTCAAATCTATATCACAACAAATTCAGATGCTCATGAAAGCAAAAGCAGGACTCATTAATTATTAATATTAAGTAAGCTACTAACTGCAATACACATATAATAATAAATGTGCACAGTTAAAGTTTAATTGTCTTGTCCCAATTAATCTCCACAGCACTGAAGGTGAGAAAGAAGAAAAATATTTTATTTGTTTCTAGGAAGAATTAGAATCACTGCGCATCGACAAGGACATTATTAATTGTAAAAGTGTTGCGGAAAGACCCAGGAAATTATAAGAGATTTGAAATATTAAAGATGGTGTAGCAGCTAGTGCAATCTATAATTTAATTTCTTGTGGAAAACTATGTGTGGATAATGATATTCTAGTTATCAAGTATGACAGTGGAAGTATGTGGCCTGACAAAATGCGAAAAAGTTTATTATTTCTTTATGATATATGGATGATGATGTTATCAGTAAAGGAGTCAGAAATATGATTACCAGTGTGTGTAAAAGTCTATGTCCTGATTGCTGGAGTAAGATTAAGTATACTATTGCTGATAAGTTGTTCTGAACAATGCTAAACAGATGAAAATAACTGGACTGTTAAAATTGTTGGTAAGAGTGATAATGATGATAGTTTTTACTGAAAGAAATGGAAGTGCATGATACAGATGATAATAGTACATGTAACAACAAAGCTGAAGGTCAAAGTTTCAAGGAAACTGAGTGTTATCTGTCACATGAAGATATTAATTCTAGAAAGTACAAAGTACAGAATGGTTTTTGAGAGGGCAGTGTCTTATAGACATGGGCAGTCAGGTGACAGCAATATCAAAAACATTATTAAAAAATGTAAGACATAAAAAGATTTTATTGAGAAACCTGTAGTTGGTGTAGAAATGAAAGGTGCATCAGGAAGACACAGCAAGGCAGCAAAAAATCAATCTTTGCTAACCTTTACTACTGAAGGAATAACTTTTACATATGGATGTCTAATTATACCTGACCTTAGCAAAGACTTTGCAATAGCAATATCTTGGATAAGAAGCCTGAGTGAAGGCTTTGACTTGTAGGGGTGGGGACAAAGTGGGAGGGCCAGAAACTTTTCATAACAACACCAAATGGAAAAGTGTTTGTATCAGTTTTATTAAATCAGATTAATTTGTCATAGCAATAACATCAACAGCATAAAATTTTCAAGATAAAGAGAATAAGTCGAAAGAGGTATACCAGGTTTAGACATAGACGAATCAGATTTTAAGATATTTGTGTCCACAAAAATTTCAGAAACAAGACCACTTACAGATGAACAAAAATATATTTTAACATATTTACTGTGGGAATATAGTGAAGTTTTTAATGACATTCCAGGGATATGCAAAAAATTTCAATGAACTTAGTAAAGCCACAACAATCTATTCTCATAAAACAATATGTGGCATCCAGCTTATAGGCAAATGAGCTACAGTTGAGAAGGTGTTTAAAAAATGGAATTGTGTGATATTATTGAAAGAACTGTGAGTTTTTACAGTAATTGACATGTGGTTGGGTCAAAGAAGGATGGAGGAATGAGGTTACTTTTGTATTTTAGATATTTGAACAAATTTTTGTACTTAGCTACAGATCAGCCTGAGAACAATGATAAACTATTACATAAACTCAAAATTGTACACTCAGTCAAGTTCAGATTTAACATCAGGTTTTCACCAGAGTCTAGAAAGTATACTGCTTTCACCTATGGAGGAAAATGTTACCAATATTGTGTCGTACTTTTTGGTTTGAAATCATTCGTAGCAAAGTTCATTAGAATGTTAGGTCAAGTTACTGGGCATGAACATGCATCTAAACAAACAGTTTATGTAGATTATGTTTCAATAACTGGGCAAAACTGGAATGGACACATTGTACTTTTGATACAGTATGTGAAAAACTTAGACAAAGCTGAATGACATGGAAACTAGGAAAATGTAAATTCAAAATAACTAAATTAAAATGCATAGGATATGCTACTAGTGACAAAGGAATTTTGGCAGACCCAGAGAAAATGAAAGCTATTTCAGAGTCTCAAGCTCCTCATAACAGAAAACAATTCATGACCTTCTACTGATTATGTGGCTTTTACAGATTATTCATAAATAAACTAAGTTTAAATGCACCTCTTCTAACCTGCTCAGAAAAACCACTGTTTGAATATGGAGTGAAAAGTGTCAAGAGACTTCTGTGAATTTATTGGTCAGACCTAATTAAGTTTACTGTTTTGTGTACACACTGACAGTAGTAATTTTTGGCTGGTTTCAAAATTTCTTTATTGTATAATTGCAATTTCAAGTAGAATCCTTTTGAAACATGAAGAGTTTTACACAGTTACTGAAAAGGAAATGTCAGTAATACAATGGATACTCACCAAATTTAGAAGTTATTTGCTTGGAAACAAGATAAAAATGTATCCAGATTACAAAATCGTAAGCTGTTTTCAGGAGCACAGACTTAGTGGTAATAAGTTTACTAGATGAGTGATGTACTTGTAATGGTTTGATTATGAGCTTAAGTCTACCAAAGGATTTGACAACATTGTTGCAGATGCTTTGTTGGAGCAGACACTAGCAAAAATTAATGAAACTTTTGACTAAGATTAGGGAAACACATTCAGAATATAGTATATGAAAAACATTCATGACTGAAATAAAATCGAAAGAAACTTCCACATGGGAAAAATATATTAAAAACAAAGATTTCAAGACTTACCAAGCGGGAAAGCGCCGGTATATAGGCACAATAAATAAAACACACAAACACACACACAGAATTTCTAGCTTTCGCAACCGGTGGTTGCTTCTTCAGGAAAGAGGGAAGGAGAGGGAAAGACGAAAGGATAAGGGTTTTAAGGGAGAGGGTAAGGAGTCATTCCAATCCTGGGAGCAGAAAGACTTCCCTTAGGGGGAAAAAAGGATAGGTGTACACTCGCATACGCACACATATCCATCCGCACATACACAGACACAAGCAGGTGTATGTGCGGATGGATATGTGTGTGTGTGCGAGTGTACACATGTCCTTTTTCCCCCCTAAGGGAAGTCTTTCTGCTCCCGGGATTGGAATGACTCCTTACCCTCTCCCTTAAAACCCTTATCCTTTCGTCTTTCCCTCTCCTTCCCTCTTTCCTGAAGAAGCAACTGCCGGTTGTGAAAGCTAGAAATTCTGTGTGTGTGTTTGTGTGTTTTATTTATTGTGCCTATCTACCGGCGCTTTCCCGCTTGGTAAGTCTTGGAATCTTTTAATATATTCATGACTGAAAAATTAATATGTCTATGTGCAGCAAAATTACGAAAGTCAGAACCATGAACCCAAGTGGAGACTTGCAAAAAACTTTTTAGGTAAAAAGAAGTATGAGAAATTGGACAAATATTATGAGTTACTTAAGCTGACACTTTTTAGAAGAAAAGTTGTAGACTCTGATAACTGGAAAATCTGTTGGCAAGAGAAAGAGCAGAAAGGTTAATTAAATACATACAAAAACTATGGTTATTAAGTAAAAATGTAAGAAAAGAGTGACAATACATGATAAGTGTCACCAAGTCAAAGTAAACAATACTACATGTCAAGGTGAAACAAAAGTAGTATTCGTGAAAAACCTCTGGTTTTAATTGCTGTCGACTGATATAGATCCCAGCCAAAAAGTAAAGATGGACATTATTAAATTTTTGTCATGATAGATATATTCACTAAATTTATTAAATTGTATCCTGTGAGAAAAGCTAAAAGTGGAGACATGATTTCAAGAATTGGAAAATGTTATTTTAGACATGCTGAAAAATATGAAAGTTGTATTACCAGATAATGGATCCCAGTTTTTGTCTAAAAAATGGAAATTATTTGTAGAAAGATCAGACTCAAACATATTTTAATTTATTTTTATGTATAGTATACTAAAGCTTTAACTAAGGTATTTTATAAATATGGGTGGATATGATTATGGCATTATGGAAATTTATGCTTCAACTAGCGTAAATTGTAATGGATTTAAAATGAGCTTAAGTACACTCCTGGAAATTGAAATAAGAACACTGTGAATTCATTGTCCCAGGAAGGGGAAACTTTATTGACACATTCCTGGGGTCAGATACATCACATGATCACACTGACAGAACCACAGGCACATAGACACAGGCAACAGAGCATGCACAATGTCGGCACTAGTACAGTGTATATCCACCTTTCGCAGCAATGCAGGCTGATATTCTCCCATGGAGACGATCGTAGAGATGCTGGATGTAGTCCTGTGGAACGGCTTGCCATGCCATTTCCACCTGGCACCTCAGTTGGACCAGCGTTCGTGCTGGACGTGCAGACCGCGTGATACGACGTTTCATCCAGTCCCAAACATGCTCAATGGGGGACAGATCCGGAGATCTTGCTGGCTAGGGTAGTTGACTTACACCTTCTAGAGCACGTTGGGTGGCACGGGATACATGCGGACGTGCATTGTCCTGTTGGAACAGCAAGTTCCCTTGCCTGTCTAGGAATGGTAGAACGATGGGTTCGATGACGGTTTGGATGTACCGTGCACTATTCAGTGTCCCCTTGATGATCACCAGAGGTGTACGGCCAGTGTAGGAGATCGCTCCCCACACCATGATGCCGGGTGTTGGCCCTGTGTGCCTCGGTCGTATGCAGTCCTGATTGTGGCGCTCACCTGCACGGCGCCAAACATGCATACGACCATCATTGGCACCAAGGCAGAAGCGACTCTCATTGCTGAAGACGACACGTCTCCATTCATCCCTCCATTCACGCCTGTCGCGACACCACTGTAGGCTGGCTGCACGATGTTGGGGCGTGACCGGAAGACGGCCTAACGGTGTGCAGGACCGTAGCCCAGCTTCATGGAGACGGTTGCGAATGGTCCTCGCCGATACCCCAGGAGCAACAGTGTCCCTAATTTGCTGGGAAGTGGTGGTGCGGTCCCCTACGGCACTGCATAGGATCCTACGGTCTTGGCATGCATCCGTGCGTTGCTGCGGTCCGGTCCCAGGTCGACGGGCACGTGCACCTTCCGCCGACAACATCGATGTACTGTGGAGACCTCACGCCCCACGTGTTGAGCAATGCGGCGGTATATCCACCCGGCCTCCCGCATGCCCACTATACGCCCTCGCTCAAAGTCCGTCAACTGCACATACGGTTCACTTCCACGCTGTCGCGGCATGCTACCAGTGTTAAAGACTGCGATGGAGCACCGTATGCCACGGCAAACTGGCTGCCACTGACGGCAGCACAGCACAAATGCTGCGCAGCTAGCGCCATTCGACGGCCAACACCGCGGTTCCTGGTGTGTCCGCTGTGCCGTGCGTGTGATCATTGCTTGTACAGCCCTCTCGCAGTGTCCGGAGCAAGTATGGTGGGTCTGACACACCGGCGTCAATGTGTTCTTTTTTCCATTTCCAGGAGTGTATATTCATATATTTGTAATAATTCAGCAACCAAATAAATATTTCAAACTAATTATGACTCAAAATTGCAGATTGACAAAATCTAACATTCTTATCATAATTTGGACAAATTACCATTTTGTGATTACTAAGCAGAATTTCTTCAACTTAATGTATCCATTTATTTATGATTTTTTATTGTTAAAAAATGAGCATAAGACTGGTCATTTTTATTACTTAAATATCACACACAATTAATTAGAGGTATCACTTCTTATCATAAACCAAAAGTAAATGAATCAAGTCTTTCACACACACCACTTTGTAGTTTTCATAACAAAAATTATTTTTATCAGAACATGCACACAATACTATCGAATGCATAAGATGATCACTTCACTTCCTAGTTTATTCTACTCTTTTTTACCTTTTATTGCTTGAAGTGAACATCAGCAGACTTGTAGTGTCCTGAAAAGCATTTAATTTGTTTTTCTAATTTCAAGGAAATTTCTAATTAGCTTCTCACCTTGCGAGAGATTCAGAATGATTTAATTTAATCTTATGAGTATCACATTGGCATCATAAGAAAAAAATGTAGTAAAAAAATCTATAACATATATAAATTGGGAATTTGTGATTTCTACTATGAAATGAAAGTAGAAATGTTGAATTAAGCAATTATTATTTAACAAAATAAGTTTTTTTGTACTGAAATCTAACATTTTGTGAATAATTCTCACAGTTTTGAACATAACAAAGAATTGTGCCGTATTTTTGAAAATACTTAGAAATTACAATAATCTTAGCTCAACTCTGGACCATAAGAATAAAGTATTCATAATAAGATCCTATCAGTAGCTGCAATTGATGACAATAATGGAATTATCAAATAAATTTCTAACAGGAATACAAGTTTAGTTCATTTGAACAAAACGGAAGAAAATAGGAGCCTGTTAGCATAAGATGCTGTCAGACAGGCAAATGATTAAAAAAGATGAAGAAGAGGAAAAGATGGGCACACATTCTTATATAGAAAAAGACACAGATAATAATGATATGCCACTCACATTATTCTGGCTGTACATATTTGCTGACTTCCAGTGCAGTTCAATGACTTAGTGCTTAAATTATAGCATTAAATCTTAATACTATGATAGAAAAAGAAAATTGTATGTTATTACATCGTGGGAGGGGCATAATATTATATTGTCCCTGGACGGGAAATTAAAAACTATTTACAATATGTTGAAATTACTGTCCATCTTTATTAGTAATAGATTCTCTGATTAGTTATTGACAGGTATCAAATACTTCAATCCATCATAATTATAAACAAGCATCAGATAATTCAATACATCATAGGGTTTACATTCCCTTTACAATGTCCACTGTTTAGCCTCCCTCATACTTTGATCATGGGTTTGTTACGTTTTGATGGGCTCACCCATTCGGCAGTGGAGGATCTGGGAAAAACAAAACCTTTATTATTGGGGGCTGTGAACAGTGAAATTAAAGTACTATGAAACACAACTGTGCACCTGTCGGCTACATAATTTGCAGTAGTTAGTGTCTCAATCCACAACCCATTTTTTCAGCCACTGTAGCAATGCAGTATGTTGACACCAAGAAAATAAAGCAGGAGGGACTGCTACAACTTCCCGAAGTCCCACTATCTAGCCACAGAGGAGCATTCCTCTCATAACTCAGTACCACCCAGGACTGGAGCAACTAAATTACATTTTCCTCCATGGTTTTGATTACCTCTCTTCATGCCCTAAAATGAGAAATGTCCTGCCCACTATCCTTCCCACCCAGCCCACAGTGATATTCTGCCATCCACCAAACCTACACAATACATTTGTCTGTCCTTACACAACCCCTGCTTCCAATACCTTGTCTCATGGCTCATACCCCTGTAATAGACCTATACATCCTCCCACCACCACCTATCCCAGTCTGGTCATTAACATCACCTATCATATCAAAGGCAGGGCTACTTGTGAAACCAGTCATGTGGTCTACAAGCTAAGCTGCAAGCATTGTATTGCATTCTATATAGGCATGATACCAACAAGCTCTCTGTCTGCATGAATGACCACTGACAAACTGTGGCCAAGAAATAAGTGGACCACTCTGTTGCTGAAGTTGCTGCCAAATATGATATCCTTCATTTCAATGACTGCTTCATACCCAGTGCCATACGGATCGTTCCCACCAACAACAGCTTTTCTTAACTGTGCAGGTGGGAATTTTCCCTGCAATATATCCTACATTCCCATAACCTTCCTGGCCTCAACCTTCGTTAGGCACTGTCCTCATCCATCGAGCCCCTTCCCTGTTCCAATTCCAGCACTACATAGCCTCATTCCACCACCACACCCAGTCTTTTTTTATTTCTCTACTTTTCTGCTACCCCCACCCCCTCCACTGCCCTCCATCAAACCAACAACACTTCACCATCCACCACCCTCACCATACTATCCCTACCCCTCCTTGCCCCAGCCTCCTCCTTATCCACACCCAGTCGCCACTCCCATCATGCACTGTTGCTGATGCTCGCAGTGTGGTTTCAGTTGCCATGTGTGTGAGTTGTATTTCCATGAGTGTGTGTATGTGTGTGTGTGTGTGTGTGTGTGTGTGTGTGTGTGTGTGTGTGTGTGTGTGTGTTGTTGAGAAAGGTCTTAAAGGCCAAAAGCTTTAATTGTGAGAGTCTTTTTGTTGTGCCTATCTGCTACTCAGCATCTCCGCTATATGGTGAGTAGTAACTTTCCTTCTCCTAATATTGTCACCCTTACCATTGCTAAACTTGAGCCCACTGACACAGTGCACTCTTGCACCATCATCACTAAGCCTCTGCTGTAAATTAAAAGAGTGCTAATGTAAATTAAAAGAGTGCCTAATTGTTTGATTGGTGTCATCAGAAATGCAGTGCTCCTTCTAAGAAGCATTCTTACATGAGGCCCAACCAGCATCTCACCCAGCCAGCACTCACTCAGCACCCATTTCCCTTCCCTTAGCCACTGCCACCTGCTCTGGCTCCCTTCTGCTATTGTGGCAACAAGTCCCCAACTGCCAAAAAGTGCAAGCAGCAGTGATGTCACCACAGCCTACACCTCAGGAAGTGCAAATCAAGGCACATTTGAGCAGGGAGATGGTGAACTTAACCATTGCCCTCACTTATTGAGAGCCACCCACTTCCATATCCTGTGTGACACAAGGTCACTGGCCACATGGCTCACAAATCCATGTGCCCCCTCCCTCCATGCCAAGACCAGCACACATGCCCACGCAAGCTAATTACCCCCAACCCATCCAGAAGGCTGGGGGACCTGTGTGATACCAAGCCCACACGATCAGCACTGGAAGTAGATACACTTGGTTTCTCAACCATTTCCCAGCACCCTTTCACATTTGACCACCATAACCACACCTTGCCCACGCTCTACCTCATTTACATCATCTCAGATCTGTCCATCTTCTCATACAAACTCCTGTCCTGGTACAGCTCCCCCTCCATCTTCCTCCTCACTGCCATAAACAGCTCTTTCACTACTACCAACAGCCCCACACATGTTGCATTGATTTCATCGTGGTAAAGAATTTCTTTTGTTCTCCACTGCATGCCTGATGTCAATGATCTAGTTGTGGTGAATAGTTTCTTTTGAGCTCCACTGTGATTGATGGCATCAACCTGATTCTCAGCTGCCCTGCCACACACTTTACCATCAAAAAACTCTCTTACTCTGTTCCTTCCACCAGCCTTCTTTCCTGTAGCACCAAACGCCCCCTCCCCCCCCCCCCCCCCCCCACACACACACACAAGGTATTAAATGACATGGTGCACTGTATCATGGCTACTCTGAGTTTGTTGGTACACTGCCGCACCTGTGCGCTTCACCCTGAAATCACATGTTTATGCGGTTGGAAATTAGGGCCTCCATTGCTACCAGAATCCTCCACCCATCCAAAAGATCTTGTCCTCCACACTTCATTATGAAGGACAGGACATTGCGTCCTTGTGGTGACTGTTTCCAGCTCAATGTGAGAACACTCCTGACCATTATCCCATCCCACTCTTGCACAGTTATAGTAACATTTCTGACTTCCCCATATTTAGTATGATAGACTGCACAAAACTTTTTACACAGATCCTGGTCACACCAGAGGACATTAATAAGACAGCCTTAGAATTCCTTTTGGCCTCTACAGAAACCCCTTTATGAATTTTGGCCTCCATAATGACACACAAATTTGGCAACACTTTGTAGGCAACCTCGTCTCCAGTGCACCGGACTGTTTTGTGTATGTGCATGATATTCTTATTTACCCCTCGGGGGCTACAGCCAAATACCATGAGCACCTCAGGGAGATTTTAGCTCACCTGGAAAGAGCAAGTATCAATCTGAACCTAGAAAAATATGTTTTATGGGAACCCAAAATTGAATTCTTTGGGGACACCATTTCTGCTTTCAGCTTGTGACTCCTGCCTGATAAAATCCACACAGTCTCTGAATTTCCACATCCCACAACATATGAGAACCTTTGCAAATATTTCTAGACATGAGTAATTTTTTGAATCACTTCCTTAAAAATGATGCCCTGTTCAGTAACCCACACTACTGCACTGCAAGGTGACTGAACAAACGGTGACAAACCCGTGCCATGGACCCCATTTATGACTGACAGTTTCAAGAGCACCAAGTGAAACCACACCAACGCAGCTTTTCTGGTGCTCTGCCAACCCTCAGCCTCTCTCATATCATTGCCAAAGCAAGTCAATTCATGATTGACATGGTCCTTCAACAGCACTTCAAGGATACAGCTGCTGGATTTCATTTCAGCTAAGGTATCCAAACCCCACCACTAATGGGGTGTGTATGATTGGGAACTGCTCGCCATCTATGAGGCAGTGAAGTACTTCTGTCCTTCTATTGAAGAATGACAGGATTTTGTCAGAAGGATGGCTCCCAGGTTTCACCCTGTCAGCTCCTTGAGAACAAGTACATGGATTAGTTTTCTACAAATAAACACCACACAGCTGGCATTGATAACATGATCATCAAATGCCTCAATTGGTCCTGCTTCCCCGCTCTCAATTAGATTATGAGGCCCTTGAAAAAGCCCAGGCAAACCAACACCACACTAGCTCAATTACATCAGGACCTGAATTCTGACATCCTCCATTTCCACCATATCCCTGGCAGAGACCTGCACATTTGGTGCGATCTCCTTTCTGACCCCACCACACCAACAGTTGTAAAGACCATGTCTGCCTCAAACTGCCCCCACCTTCCACAAATTGGCTTCTGACCACCTGCTGCCCTCACCCAGGAATGTTTCTTCTGGCCTGGCATACAATGTGACTGTCACACTTGAGCTCATGCCTGTGCTCCATGCCAGCATGCTAAAGTTGGCCGTTATGCTCTTGCACCTGTTGCCTAAACACCATCCTAAAGACACTGTTATAATTGGCTTCAGAAATGTGCTTTCTTCCTCTATCTTGTTAGAATTTATCTCAGAACAACTGCTGAGGATGAAGACAAAATGGACAGCCAGAAGACAGCAGCCAGAACCATGAAATTCTGCTGCAGGGACATCCTATACAGCAATACAAGCAAATATCAGATTCAAAGCTTTGTTTGGCCTGTATGGTTGCTTCCCTACTCTTTCGTCTTCCTTTTTATTTTTATTTTGTGCATATCAATGCTTGGTTTGAGAGTATGTAGGCAATTTGGAGAAGCAAGTTTCAGCTCAGGAAGCTATTCAGCAATTAATAAACCACAGACAGAATTAGAGTAATGAAGGGAGGAAATGAGGGAATCATCAGCACTTATCCTGGACAGTAGCAATGCTGCATTAGTTACCATGTTTTCAGAAAAATCAGGGGAGAGTATCTTTGTATTTTTTGATAATTTAGACACAACTGTTAGATTGAGAAGTTGAAGTAATGAGAATTTTTGAATGTAGCTGAGATAAAACTAGTCAGGGAATGCTAAGACATATATTACGTGCACTGAATCGTTGAGTGAAGCACAGTCATTGAATGACTCCAGGGAAGGGTTGGTAGTCAGATATAGGATAACACATTGGGTTACTGTGGTTTCAAGAGCATGAGGAATCAATGAGTTTTATAGATCGTATTCACAAAATTAATGTCAATATATAAGAGCTCATGGGAAATGATAATGCCAACGAAGATATCTTACGGAAAGCTGAGCAGAGATTACTTGACATTTACTTTGAATAATGAATTTCCTATCTTGGTGCAAGTATACCATGACAGAGTCTCACCCATTATTCTTCTCTTCTGTGTAATGCTCTGGGAGCAGGACAGGGCGTGGGGGGTGGGGTGGGGGTGGGGGGTGGGGGTAGCGGCATACGTGTAGTATACAATATACAGATTGATACCACGCACTTCAGAGTTTATTTTACTATTATGATATGTTATACCCAGGCAGAACTTTCAATTGTACTGTCTTATACTCACCATATCTATGAAAATTAATTAACTTATGATGAAATTAGGTGCATAATATACTAATCCAACTGACTTATGTAAATGTTGTACTGCAAACTCAAAATACAAGGGCCTCCAGAAAATAAACAACATTTGAGCATACAGTCCACACTTCTGTCTTGTGGCAGCCCCTCATTGGGTTTTGCTCTTCAGTGTGATATGGACAGTTCTTGCATGTGATGTCAGATCTTGTCATATGGTCAGTGTGGAGATAGCTGTAACCATGGCTGTTCTGATTGCAAATACCACTGACTGTGAGATAAGATGTGTTAATCTTTTTCTACAGGTGGAAAATGTTGGATTCATTGACGTTAACTGCAGGCTCATTCCCATTTACAGCAAAAGTGTAATGAATGCAGACAGTACCTGAAAGTGGTGCATAATGTTTAATAACCTTGTACAAAAACAGATCTCCTGTGTCTTATCTTTCCAGTCACAAAACACCTCCTAAAGTCCCGCTGTCTGGCCACAGAGGACCATTTCCCTTGTGACTCAGTACCAAAGTAATGGAGCAACGGAATTACATTCTCTGCTGGGATTTCAACTACCTCCATGCCCTGAAATGGGAAATGTCCTGTCCACTAACCTTCTCACCCCTCCCACAGTGGTATTCCACTGCTCACCGAACCTACACAATAACCTTGACTGTCCCTACACAACCCCTGCTCGCAGTCTCTTGCCTTAGGGCTCAAATTCCTGTACAGACCTCGATGCAGCACCTGTCCCACACATCCTCCCACCACCCCCTATTCCACTTCAGTCACAAACGTCACCTATCCCACCAAAGGCAGAGCTAGCTGTGAAACCTGCCTTCTGATCTACAAGCTCACCTGCAACCACAGATGTGCATTTTACATGGGCATGACAACCAACAGGCTGTCTGTCCACATGAATGGCCACCGACAAACTGTGGCCAAGAAACAACCCTGTTGCTGAACACGATTGCAAACATTATATCCCTCATTTCAATGACTGCTTCTCACCCTGTCCCATCTGGATCCTTCCCACCAACTACAGCTTTTCTGAACCTCACAGGTGGGAACTCTCCCTGCAATATATACTACATTCCTTGAACTCTCCTGGCCTCAACATTCATTAGTCATTGTCCTTACATATACAGCCCCTTCCCTGTTCCTGTCCCAACACTACACAGCCGTCTATTCCACCAATTCACCCAGTCTTTTCTCATCTCTTCTTTTTTGCTATTCCCCCTCCCTCTCTTCCCCACCTTCTGTCTAACCACCCAACTTCACCTAGCTGCCCCACTCTCCACCTTGTCCCTTCACGCTCGCAGCAGAACTTTACTATCCCCCACCCATATCCTGTTATCTCCCCCCCTCCCTCCCCGGCCTCCTCCTTACTCCCACCCGGTTTTAGTGTGTGTGTGTGTGTGTGTGTGTGTGTGTGTGTGTGTGTGTGTGTGTGTGTGTGTGTTTTGTCTATTTTTGACAAAGGCCCTATTGGCCAAAAGCTAACTTTTCGACAGTCTTGTGGTTGTGCCTTTCTGTGACTCAGCATCTCCACTATGTGGTGAGCAGCAACTAACCTTTTCATTTTATTGTTACATTCCATCCTATATTTACTGTTGCCTGATAATGGGAGAAGAGATGTTCATGATGATGAGAGATCAACATGACCATCCATCATCACAGACGTGCTGGAAAAAAAGGTTGATCACATCATTCATGAGAACGGTTGGTTCACAATCAGCAATATGCATGTACATCAGGAAGTGTCTCATTCAACTGTGCATGAAATTCTCATTCAGCACTTAAGAGTACCTCAAAACTTGTGCACAGTGGGTGCCACACATGATCGCAGATGACCAGAGAACTGTGAGAATGGGTGCAGCATTTGTGTTCTTCGAGTGTTATGAAATGGTGGCAACACATTCACTGACCAGATTGTTACAGGAGACGAAACATGAGTTTTTTCATAAGACCCCCACAATGAAGCAGCAGTCTGTGGAGAGGCGTCTTCCTATCATCACAGAAGCCAAGTTCAAACAAACTGCATCAGCTCAAATACTGGTGGACAATAAAGGAGTGCTACTTGTCTCTCTCATGCCCCTCAACACAACAGCCAATAGTGATGTGTCCTAAGCTACTCTTGAACATATATGTCGGGCTGTCCACAATGGCCTAAAGGCAAACTCTAAGTGGAGTTTTACTATTGCATGACAATACACTTCCACATACAGCCCAGAAGACACAAACCTTGGTGCATGAGAAACTCTGGTGGGCCATCTTTGAGTATTCATGTTACAGTCTAAATCTGATACCAGTTGGCTGTTTGGTGTTTCTAAAACTGAAGGAGTATATTGATAGTATATGATTCACAAATGATGAAGACCTGAACGATGCTGCCATTGCATGGCTGATTAGTGAGGTATGAAGAAGGTATACACAAACTGGGGCCAAGGTATGATGGGCTTTAATGTTAAAGGTGAGTATGTAAAACAGTAGAAAAATTATGTGCCAAAATGTGTACATTCAGTTTCTGTGTTATTATTAAAGAATATCTTGGTGTAATGTACTTATTCACTGATAATGTTATTTGTAAGAACAGCACATTAAAAAGGAGTAGTAATAATGTCATAACTCAACATAGAGACACCAAAATCATGTTAGCATCAGAAGTCATCGTGTAATTACAAAGGATGTAGTCAGTCAACTATTAATAGTGGATAATTTATGAAATTTTGATGTTAAAACTGATTTATTTCAATATACTAATCATTTCAAACTTGTTGCTAATATTTGTCATACTAAATTCTCTAATCAGTTTCATAAAAGCACATAGGTTTTAAATGTAGGTTTAATTCTGCACAACACAAACAATACACAAAAAGCTTTTGGAACTGGTGTACCTTATATAAGCACCACCAGTTGTGGTGGCCAAGACAGTTCAGCTTGGCTCAATTAGTATCAAACCAGCTTTAGGTCAGACTTAAATCAGTCCTGGATGCAATTTTGGGACAGTAAACCTGGGAACGTCTTTGTGTAAATAAATAGCTTAAAGATAAAATCCAAATGTGTCAGCTACATCATTTAACAATTAGTGTACCACAAGAACTGTCTTAATAATGCAAGACATGCATACCATACATGTTTCAAAAAGGAATGGATGTTTATTTTCAAAGAGGTAAATCACCTATCAAAAGAAAAGCAGGCACAAAAGTTTAGTATGGTAGATTATTTGTAGGAGTGTTGAAACACTTTAACCAAAATATGGGAAAAGAAGGCAATATTTAATATGGATGTTAAACATTTTACATGTAGCTGTACAGGATATATGAAGTGTAATTCCAGAGAAGAGATATGCAGATATTTTGGACATTCTGTGCAAAACTATAATGACAGAAATGTGCAGAGGCATGGCAGACGATTTCAGGGTGGACCTCTCATCCCTCAGTTAAATGGGGCAGTAGGGGAGTGTGTGCACTGTACAACTCTTCCAGTTGGCAGAAAAGCAAAATCAGTGGCAGACCTTTTTTTGGACCAGCAATGTAAAAGGAAAGTTGTGTAAATTTTTATAAGATATTGTATCTCAGGTATCTGTAGCAAGTAAGAGTATACTGGTAAAGTATATTTAAATCTGCCATGCGTAGCATTAACTGGCACAGGTGGGGTTCTTGTAGATTCACTCAGTTCAATGGTTTTGTTTGATAGTGTAGGATATTAACTTCCAGGTCGATGTAAAAGTTTTTCCCATGGTCAGAAATGGCTAAGAAGTCATTTTTGGTTTAGATTTCCTGGTTGCACATCACGCCAAAGTTGACTTAGAATGGCATACAGTAGAACTCAATAGAGCTTTGTTTCATCTTGGCTCTGTGGCTGGAACACTATTACTGTCTGAAGGTTCATCCCTAGACCATGGCTAGCCACAAACAATGTACAAGGTCCCTTAAATTCAGCTTGTAGGATACCATACTGAAAGATAATCTGGGCTGATGCAGGAGCTGATCTGTTGGTGAATTTGTTGTGTAATGTTGAACCTTTGTTTTAAAATGAAGAACAGCATAAAGTGAAATGTTACGCATGGTGTAATTTATCCTATGTATGGGAAACTGAAGTAAGCAATGTAAGGGCTGTTCAAAAGGTAAGGTGTTTTTCAAATTGCATGCGCATTGTACACTCAATTATCGATCTTTTTTTTTGTTATGTTGGTACACATGTCCCAAACATATGTTCACAGTTTCAAGTGTACAACATAAATCGTTTTTTTTTTTTTTTGGCAAATAGAATGGTCAGATGTGTTTTAGTATGCTCAGCAATTTTTGATTATTATATTATATTATTATAATAAAAAATAGAACAAAGAATTTGCATCTAACCCAGTTCTGACAAAGAAGGGAAAGCAGAAAGGTGGAAGGAGTATATACAGCGCCTATGCAACGGTGATGTTCTTGAGGACAATATTATGGAAATGGAAAAGAATGTAGATGAAGATGAAATAGGAGATATGATACTACGTGAAGAGTTTGACAGAGCACTGAAAGACCTATGTCGAAACAAGGCCCCAGAGTAGACAACATTCCATTAGAACTACTGACAGCCTTGGGAGAACCAGGCCTAACAAAACTCTACCATCTAGTGAGCAAGATGTATAAGACAGGCGAAATACCCTCAGACATCAAGAAGAATATAATAATTCCAATCCCAAAGAAAGCAGGTGTTGACAGATGTGAAAATTACTAACCTATCAGTTTAATAAGCCGTGGCTGCAAAATACTAACATGCATTCTTTACAGACGAATGGAAAAACTGTTAGAAGCTGACTTCGGGAAGATCAGTTTGGATTCCAGAGAAATGTTGGAACATGCGAGGCAATACTGACCTTACGACTTATCTTCAAAAATAGATTAAGGAAAGGCAAACCTACATTTCTAGCATTTGTAAATTCAGAGAAAGCTTTTGACAATGTTGACTGGAATACTCTCTTTCAAATTCTGTAGATGGCAGGGGTAAAATACAGGGAGCGAAAGCCTATTTACAATTTGTACAGAAACCACATGGCAGTTGTAAGAGACAAGGAGGGAAAGCAGTGGTTGGGAAGGGGGTGAGACAGGGTTGTAGCCTAAACCTGATGTTATTCAATCTGTATATTGAGCAAGCAGTAAAGGAAGCAAAACAAAACTTCACAGTAGGAATTAAAATCCATGGAGAAGAAATAAAAACCTTGAGGTTTGCCGATGACGTTATAATTCGGTCAGAGACAGCAAAGGACCTGGAAGAGCAGCTGAACAGAATGGACAGTTGAAAGGAGGATGTAAGATGAACATCAACAAAAGCAAAACGAGGATAATGGAATGCAGTCAAATTAAATTGGGTGATGTTGTTGGAATTAGGTTAGGAAGTGAGACACTCAAAGTAGTAAATGAATTTTGCTATTTGGAGAGCAAAATAACTGATGATGGTCGAAGTAGAGAGGATATAAAATGTAGACTGGCAATGGCAAGGAAAGTGTTTCTGAATAAGAGAAATTTGTTAACATTGAGTATAGATTTAAGTGTCAGGAAGTCACTTCTGAAAGTATTTGTATGGAGTGTAGCCATATATGGAAGTGAAAAGTCGATGATAAATAGTTTAGACAAGAAGAGAATAGAAGCTTTCGAAATGTGGTGCTACAGAAGAATGCTGAAGATTAGATGCGTAGATCACATAACTAATGAAGATGTATTGAATAGAATTGGAGTGAAGAGAAAATTGTGGCATAACTTGGCTAGAAGAAGGGATCAGTTGGTGGGGCATATTCTGAGGTATCAAGGTATCACCAATCTAGTATTGGAGGGCAGTGTGGAGGGTAAACATCATAGAGGCAGACCAAGAGATGAATACGCTAAACAGATTCAGAAGGATGTAGGTTGCAATAGGTACTGGGAGATGAAGAAGCTTGCACAGGATAGTGTAGCATGGTGAGCTGCATCAAACCTGTCTCTGGACTGGAGACCACAACAACAACAACAACAACAACATTGTGTAAAAAACAAAATCAAGTGCTCTGAACCACTTGAAAGTTGACAGTAGCATATGGTGAGTCTGCTCTAAATAAAAAAAAGTGTTTTTCAAGTGCTACAAGTCCTCCAAGATGGCCGAGAAGATGCCAATGACAAACCTCGGTCTGGATGCCCCAGCACATCAACAACAGACAATAACATCGAATCTGTGAAGAAAATTGTTTTAGAAAATCATCAAATTACTGTAAGAAGCGTTGCTGAGGATGTTGACATATCAGTCAACTCATGCCATGTTTTTTTTTTTTTTTTTTTTTTTTTTTTGTGTGTGTGTGTGTGTGTGTGTGTGTGTGTGTGTGTGTGTGTGTGTGTGTGTGTGTGTGTGTGTGTGTGTGTGTTTTGGGCATGAGGTGTGTGCAAGTGAAGTTTGTTCCAAAACTTCTCCATTTTGATTAGAAGAACCGGCACATGAGCATTACTCAGGAGCTCTTGAATGACTTCAATGATGACCCTGATTTGCTGAAAAGGGCCATATTTGGAGATGAACATGGGTTTATGGTTATGACATTGAAACCAAAGCCCATTTGTCCCAATGGAAGCATCGAGGAGAGCAAGACCAAAAAGCACATGCCAAGCTTGATCAAATGTCAAAGTTTTCCTCGCCGTTTTTTTCAATTACCATGGCGCAATGCATCATGAATTTTTGCCTCAAGGTCATATGGTCAATAAGGAGTATTACCTTGACATTATGCTCTGTTTGTGAAAAGAAATACACAAAAAACAAAAACACCTGGGATTGTGGAAAAACAATTCATGGCTTTTGCATCACGACACTGCACCTGCTCATTCATCATTGCTGCGAGAGACTTTATCAGCCAAAAGCAACACGAGAATCATGCCTCAGCAAACATATTCACCAGATTTGGCCCCCTGTGACTTTTTCCTCTTCCCAAAACTGAAAAGACCTATGAAAAGACGAAGATTTTTGACAACTGAGGAAGTAAAAACTGAGCCACTGCAAGAACTCAAGGCTGTACCAAAAAGTGCTTATGAGAAGTGCTTCAAGGATTGGAAGAAGCATTGGCACAAGTGTATTGCAGCTGAGAGGTATTACTTTGAAGGGGACAACATGAAATTAATGAATAAATAAGTATTTTTTCATAAAAATGTAAAGTTACCTTACCTTTTGAACACATGTTATAGTGTCTGTCAGTATTGATAACTTTAGCCCTGAGTAAGTACAGCGCGACCACTACAGTCGCAGGTTCGAATCCTGCCTCGGGCATGGATGTGTGTGATATCCTTAGGTTAGTAAGGTTTAGGTAGTTCTAAGTTCTAGAGAACTGGTGACCTTAGAAGTTAAGTCCCATAGTGCTCAGAGTCATTTGAACCATTTTTTAGTAAGTACAACTACCATGTGCTAACTGATTTAGAAATACTAGATAAAGATGAATTGACAAGGATTTCGTGTTATATTACACAACAGCAGGACAGTACATCAGCCCCTCACAGATTTCTTAAGCAAAGGGATAAACTTTCATTGGTCACCAGATTGTGAAGTAGATTTTTGTTTTTTTTAACTAAAAGATTTATGTTGGCTATGAAATAAAGTAGTGCATCTAGAGGGAAAGGACAAGGAACCATTGTCTGTCATGCCTGTAGTTCAATGGAAATGAAGCTCATGGCTGTAAGAAATCACAATGAGTTGCTCAAAATATAAACCTGCCATGGAGGATTTTGTAAGTCAGCAACTTCAAGGTGGAATCACAAAGCTCCGATTGGTACATGTTGTCATCATGCCCAAAAAATTGCCAGATGGCATCAAAGCATATTGATTCTGTCACAACTACACTACTTAAATCAGGAAACAATATCAGACATCTACCTGGTGCCAAATATAACAAAAACCTTAGAGAATCTGGGTCAGTGTTGTTATTTGACAACTAGGGATGCACAAAGTAGATTCAATCATTTACAGATAGTGCCCGAAGATTGTCCAAAGACAATATTCTCAACTGTGAGGAGTAAAACTGAAGCAATGTGTAGTCTATTTAGATGATATAATTTGTTCCCAAAAATATATATAAAAGCATATAATGCATTTACTCAATGTTTTTTTATTGTCTATGTGCAGCATGCTTCACTTTAACCTGGAAAATGACGTTCTGTTTTATAAGATGTCCATTATGTGGACACTAATCATTCAAAATCAAGACTGTGCTGGTTGAAAAACTTGTTGACACAATACAAAACTTTCTGACACCCATTGCAATAACAAAATTGCAGTTGTATGTAGCCTCAGCAGTTCTTACCAAAAATTTGTTCTAGAATCCTCTAAAATTGCAAAACCCCTCACAGAGTTCTTCAGGTAAGGGATGAAATTTCATTGGTCACCAGATTCTGAAACATCTTTTCTTTTGACTAAAAGATTTACTAATGTACAGTACAATACTTGCCTTTCCAGATTACCAGAGACGGTTTATACTGTTCTGTGACTCCACAATTTTTTTCAGGAAGGGGACGGACAGGAACGTCTCTAGCACATGCATCTCGACAGCTTAATAGGGCAGAAAAGAATTATTCAGTAACTGAGAAATAAATGCTGGCGTTAATATTTTGAATAACTTATTTCTGATGTTTGCCCATATATGGCCAAAATCTTATAACAATAACTGAACATGAAGCACTCAAATGGTTATGATGACTTAAAGATCCAACTAGTAAGTTACCTACATGTGTATTGCAATGTGGTGAGTCTAACTTTCAAGTAATACATTGTTTAGGACAATTGCATACAAATGCAGACAGTCATGTGCGAGTGTACACCTGTCCTTTTTTTCCCCTAAGGGAAGTCTTTCCGCTCCCGGGATTGGAATGACTCCTTACCCTCTCCCTTAAAACCCACACCCTTTCATTTTTCCCTCTCCTTCCTTCCTTCCCGACGAAGCAACTGCCAGTTGCGAAAGCTCGTAATTTTGTGTGTGTGTTTGTGTGTTTTGTTCATGTGCCTGTCTGCCGGCGCTTTCCCGCTTGGTAAGTCTTGGAATCTTTATTTTTAATATATTTTTCCCATGTGGAAGTTTCTTTCTGTTTTATTTACACAGTCATGTGCTAATGTAGACAAGAATGAATAACAGGATGCACAAAGCAGCTGTTCATCAGATAGCTGCAATTCAACATGGACATTGACTATTGTACAGGAAAATGAGATTTGAGCTTTGTGTAGTACTACCAGAGAAATTATGAATTAAGATATTGAAACAGGGCCATGATTTGATACTAACAGGACACACTAGTTGTGGTGCAAAGTTATTGATGGGTAACCCACAGACAACACATCAATAGATACATAAAAAATTGTATTCCATGTTCACAAAGGGCAGAGCTCAGCCACCAAAGGATTATGTTACAATGATTACCCAAGGCAGATAAACCATTTCAAATTATTGGGATGTATATTCTGTGGCTCTTTTTGCAAACATCAGGATGAAACCACTATGTATTGATAGTAATTCACCATTTTTCACATTTCATTTCTTTTATTACCATACCAAACCAGCAAGCTGAAGAGGTATCATATGAAATGGTGAACCATTTGAAATGCCTGAAATAATAATAACTGAACCAGGAACAAGTTGTGTCTGACTTAATGAAGCCATTATGCTGGTTACTGAACTTAAGTAATTTTGGACCAGTGACTTACATCCACAAGCAGTCAAACAGAGAGGGTTCATTGGGCAATTCCAAAGAAGTTAAGTTGCTACATTAACTTGTTGCATAATAATAGGGGTACTCTACTTGTATACATCATGAGAGTATATAATTCAAAAATCCACAAGGGCACAGGTTGTTTGTATGATATTTTTTTGGTCAGAAGATGGCTTTCCCTTTTCAGTTTTGTAAGTCTCACCCAGGATATCATATTTTGTCAGTAAAAAATTTCTCTCAAAGGTTAAAAACTATTTGGTGATAGATGAAGATGATGAACACCAGAACTCTGGAATTACACTCCTGGAAATTGAAATAAGAACACTGTGAATTCATTGTCCCAGGAAGGGGAAACTTTATTGACACATTCCTGGGGTCAGATACATCACATGATCACACTAACAGAACCACAGGCACATAGACACAGGCAACAGAGCATGCACAATGTCGGCACTAGTACAGTGTATATCCACCTTTCGCAGCAATGCAGGCTGCTATATTCCCATGGAGACGATCGTAGAGATGCTGGATGTAGTCCTGTGGAACGGCTTGCCATGCCATTTCCACCTGGCGCCTCAGTTGGACCAGCGTTCATGCTGGACGTGCAGACCGCGTGAGACGACACTTCATCCAGTCCCAAACATGCTCAATGGGGAACAGATCCGGAGATCCTGCTGGCCAGGGTAGTTGACTTACACCTTCTAGAGCACGTTGGGTGGCACGGGATACATGCAGACGTGCATTGTCCTGTTGGAACAGCAAGTTCCCTTGCCGGTCTAGGAATGGTAGAACGATGGGTTCGATGACGGTTTGGATGTACCGTGCACTATTCAGTGTCCCCTCGACGATCACCAGAGGTGTACGGCCAGTGTAGGAGATCGCTCCCCACACCATGATGCCGGGTGTTGGCCCTGTGTGCCTCGGTCGTATGCAGTCCTGATTGTGGCACTCACCTACACGGCGCCAAACACGCATACGACCATCATTGGCACCAAGGCAGAAGCGACTCTCATTGCTGAAGACGACACGTCTCCATTCGTCCCTCCAATCACGCCTGTCGCGACACCACTGTAGGCGGGCTGCACGATGTTGGGGCGTGACCGGAAGACGGCCTAACGGTGTGCGGGACCGTAGCCCAGCTTCATGGAGATGGTTGCGAATGGTCCTCGCCGATACCCCAAGAGCAACAGTGTCCCTAATTTGCTGGGAAGTGGCAGTGTGGTCCCCTACGGCACTGCATAGGATCCTACGGTCTTGGCGTGCATCCGTGCATCACTGCGGTCCGGTCCCAGGTCGACGGACACGTGCACCTTCCGCTGACAACATCGATGTACTGTGGAGACCTCACGCCCCACGTGTTGAGCAATTCGGTGGTACGTCCACCCGGCCTCCCGCATGCCCACTATATGCCCTCGCTCAAAGTCCGTCAACTGCACATACGGTTCACGTCCACGCTGTTGTGGCATGCTACCAGTGTCAAAGACTGCGATGGAGCTCCATATGCCATGGCAAACTGGCTGACACTGACGGCGGCGGTGCACAAATGCTGCGCAGCTAGCGCCATTCGACGGCTAACACCGCGGTTCCTGGTGTGTCCGCTGTGCCGTGCGTGTGATCATTGCTTGTACAGCCCTCTCGCAGTGTCCAGAGCAAGTATGGTGGGTCTGACACACCGGTGTCAATGTGTTCTTTTTTCCATTTCCAGGAGTGTATCAACAGAACTCATATTAAGGAAGCAGTTTTATCTAAGGTATCACATATTTCAATGGGCTATAATGTGTACTCATATGTATCAAAAGGGAAAACTAAGAAATTTGTGACACGCTGTCATGATTCTCAACTTCCATCTCACCCCATGACAATGCACATTAATCAAATTCACAGTTTCAATTGAACAATAAAGGTGCTTCCTCCACTGTCCAAAGCATATTCAGAAGAGGAGCAGGGAGAATCTGGGGAAAAGGAAAAGGAGGGAAAGGCTAGGCAAGAAAAACAAGATAGTTCTGTAGATACTGCAATACATCATTAAGCACTTGGATGATGAGTAGATGTAATAAAGTAACAGGATTTCATCTTCCTGTATGGAAAATGGTTCTACCCCAGCAGAAGTAGTTCCAGTGCCAAGCATCAGAATCAGGCTGAAAGGGAAAGAGAACACATGAAGTCTCATCATAATGCGTCATACACTCTTGCATGGAGATGGAAGCTGCCTAAAAATGCTGAGTCATTAGTGGAGCCTAAGATTAGATTCCTATATCTGAGCACTAGAGAATGGAATTCAGAGGTTGGCAAATTATAGCTCATAATTAATAACCAAATGAGGTTCGGCAATACTCAGATGACTATCTGTTGCTGCCATCAGTATTTGCATGACTACAGGCACAGCTACATCAGGCTTCAGGTTGGTCTCACAAGTGTGACAAAAAAGAGGTTGGATTGATGCAGATGGTTGAATTTTGAAAACAGTTTCCAGAATGGCCAATGAAGAGTTCCTAGAAACCCTTTATAATGCATTACAAGTGCAGGAGGATGTAACCCAGGAACAGTGGATATGCACAATAACCAGATCACCAAGCTGGATAAAATGTAATAAACAATGCCAGACAGCTGCCGGCTTTGGCTACAATGTTTATGTTCCACATTCAGGCAACAGTCAATACACCTAATCACATCTGGGCATATTCTTAACTTGCAGCAATTGTAGATTTCAGTGTTACACTTTCTTGCATACCCTGTGGCATGGAACATTTGTACAGTTGAAAGTACATGAAATACGGAACTGTCATTATCCGTATTTATTATAAGCAAGGTCAACAAAGTCACGTGCAGCGAATATAACTGGAAGATAGGGGCTTATAACCAATGGTATTCAGTGTGGTGTATCCAGACCAGACTTCAGACTACCCACCACCATGACAGGATCCACCTCCTTGGATATAATACTCACATTGATTTACATACCCAATCTATACCTTGAAATTAAATCTACAGAAAACCTGATCTTCATAAATAATTCATTAGACCCAACCATCCTCATGTCCCTAGATCGAATGATAGACACAGGCATGGTCAAGTGTCGATGAAACATCTTTTAGAGCATGTAAAAAACTACTGCAATGAACATCAACAGTGATTAATAATTAGAGGATCCTCATCCTCAGCTAGCTGTATGATTTTTCAAGTAGTAGAACAATGGAAAATCCAGGACAATGTAATAATAAAAGGACAGTTGCTACTCACCATATACCAGAGATGCTGAGTTTCAGATAGGCTCAACAAAAATACTGTCAGAAAGTGAGCTTTTGGCCAACAAGGCCTTCATCAAAAACAGACAACATGCACACACACACACACACACACACACACACACACACACACACACATACACACACACACACAACTCACACACACATGGCTACAGTCTCTGGCAGCTGAAGCCAGACTGCGAGCTGCAGTGCATGATGCAACAAGCAGCCAGGTGATGGAGATAAGGAGGAGCAGCAACTGTCCTTTTCATAAAACTGTTACACTCCATCCTGGATTCTCCATTGTTTGATTTTGCCTGACAGTTGTCTTCCAATCTGTAACACAGTACTGCTTTCCTTTGTTATTAATTTCTAATGCATTACTATACTCAGTGTTCACCCTCCTTTCTCTTCTTTCCTGTGTTTCTCATGTCACCTTACAAAGAACACTACACACTCTACTTATGAGCCACACTGCATCAACTGTCTCAACCGCACACAACAGATGGCTATAAGATCATGCAGATTGTTGGTGCAGCATCTCATGTCCCGTATTACTCCCACCAGTATCATTAATCCTATACCTTCAGATTGATCACTCTTCCTCATTTTGGTGATAAGAATCTCAGTAAATTAGCTTACTATGCCTACTTTCATTCACTGCTTTCGTATGGCATCATATTCTGGGGTAATTCATCGTTGAGTAGAAAAGTATTCATTGCACAAAAACGTGTAATCAGAATAATTGCTGGAGCCCACCCACAGTCATCCTGCAGACATCTATTTAAGGATCTAGGGATCCTCACAGTAACCTCACAGTATATATATTCCCTTATGAAATTTGTTGATAATAATCCAACCCAATTCAAAAGTAATAGCAGTGTGCATACCTATAACACCAGGAGAAAGGATGATCTTCACTATGCAGGGTTAAATCTGACTTTGGCACAGAAAGGGGTAAATTATGCTGCCACAAAAGTCTTTGGGCACCTACCAAACAGCATCAAAAGCCTGACAGATAGCCAACTAACATTTAAAAATAAATTAAAAGAATTTCTAGATGACAACTCCTTCTACTCATTGGCTGAATTTTTAGATATAAAGTAAGTAAAAAAAAAAAAAAAAAAAAAAAAAAAAAAAAAAAAAAAAAAAACTTAATCATTAGTGTCATGCAATATTTTGTGTAATGTAATTTCTTGTACAGACATCTTTTATTAACCTGACACGTTCCACATCATTACGAAGTGTCGTATTCATGATCTATGGAACAAGTATTAATCTAATCTAATCTAATCTCTCCTGTATTTTTGCATGTTACTTCACATACCTTTCTGTGTCACATGAACTTGTATCTCTCCCTACCAACCTGGTCTCACCTCTACTCCTTCTTTTCTCTGTTCCAGTTCGCACCTAAGAACTTCACATGATCTAGTCACATATTCCATCCTCCTTCTTCACACTTATCCTCTCACAGAATTGTAATGCACATTACAATCTTTTTCTTTATTTTTTTATTTGATCTCACTGTGTTTTAACACCAATTTCACTTGGTTTTTGCCTTTCATTGTCGTCCTACTCCCTTGGATTTAATTTTGTTCCCCTTCACTTCATCCATTTAATTTTTATCATGTTTTTTTCCCACATGTTCTGGGTGTAGTTTTCAATCTTATTTTTGTATGTAATTCTATGTTATGTTGTATTTTTTATGTGTTTTCATCTTTCACCACAGATCCTTTCTCCTTCCATCTGCATCAATACGGAAATGTTTCCTTATCACTAGCCAGAAACCAGTCCCACGTACTGTTCCTGTGTTGTTGCTTGGCTCATGGAATCTCCACAAATTGACTACCTCTACAACGACCTCCAAACCTTCCCCACGTCCCCTCATAGCTGACAAACACTGTCTTGCAGACCTACTACATTCACCCCACCCTCAAAAACTCCCTCCCACCACCAAACAAAATGCAGAACCTAAAAAGACCCAAAACACAATCATGAACATATCCCTCAAAACCCTTAGCCTTACAGAAGTATCAGTCCTTTCCAAAGGTCTCACCCATTGGTCCACTCCCAAATTTAATCATGCAGGACTTTTTAAAGACATTCTCTCCTTCTACAGGTCCCTACAGCGTAAACACTCCTTCACCACCAACCCTACCAATCAGACACCTCCAAAGACCAATGATGAATCCTGCCTGACTCAGTTCACTCCTCCATCCAAGAACAATCCACCCCCACAGTCCCCAAATCATCCCCTGTTAACATCCCAGAATTTCTTAAAGTCAAACCTTGCCTCACAATCATTCCTGAAACCCCTCAGCATGCAAAGTAGCCTTACATGTGCAGAAATAATCAGAATCCACTACCTAAAATCTTATCCTAACCTTATAATACTATCTGCTAACAAAAATTCAACCACTGTTGTTTTGAACCACAAGGATTACCTGACAGAAGGACTCCACCAGCTGTCAGATTCTTGCACCTCTTGCACCACTTGCACCTCTTGCACCACTCCCCACCCCCTACCTTCTACATGTTTCTTACGGTCTGTAAACACAAGAACCCAGGAAGCACCATTGTTCCCCAGTTAATGTGTGCTGCTGCCCCCCCCCCCCACCCCCCCAAGAAAATTTCTGCTCTCAGAAACCAACACCTTCAGCCTATTACCTGGAAACTACTCTCCTACATGAAAGATACCAACTATTTCCTCCACTGAATCTCCACAGTTCCTGTTCCTTTACCACATGGTGCCCTGCTCATCACTGCTGATTCCATTTCACTTTACACTAACATCCCTAGTTCCCATGGCATTAACACTATTGAACATTACCCTTCCAAACATCCAATGAATTCCAAACCAACAACCTCCTCCCTAGTTGCCATGACCATCTATATCCTCACCCACAATTACTACTCATTTGAAGGCATTAGCTACAAAGAAATCTGATTTATGGATATGGGCAATTACATGGCACCACCCTATGCTGACCTATTCATGGGACATCTAGAGGAATCCTTCCTAAACCCCCACAATAACAAATCCCTCACATAGTTGAGATTCATCGATGACGTTTTTGTAATCTGGATTGAGGATGAAGACATCCTATCCAAATGCCTCCATAACATCAACACTTTCTCCTCTGTTCACTTCATCTGGTCCTACTCAAACAATCAAACCAACTTCCTCAATGTTGAACTCTATCTCAAAGATGGCTTCATCAGTATCTCTGTCCATACCAAATCTACCATCCACCAGCAAATACATCCATTTTGAAGGCTTCCATCCATTCCATACCAAGAAGTCCCTTCCATACAGCCAACTACAGTTGCAACGAGGTAGGCAACGAAAGTAGGAGACGAATACTGGCAGAAGTAAAGCTGTGAGTACCGAACGTGAGTCGTGCCTCGGTAGCTCAGTTGGTAGAGCACTTGCCCGCGAAAGGCAAAGGTCCCGAGTTCGAGTCTCGGTCGGGCACACAGTTTTAATCTGCCAGGAAGTTTCATATCAGCGCACACTCCACTGCAGAGTGAAAATCTCATTCTGGGAACTACAGTTGCATCTGTAGTGACGAGCAGACCCACTTGAAATATACCGAGGGTCTCACGGAAGCCTTCACAGACTGTAATTACCATCCAAGCCTTGCACAGAAACAGGTCTCCTATAATTTATCTTTCCAATCACCACGCACATTGTGATGAAGCAAGCTGGGATAATTTTAATTCCCCTCTTGTTTTGCCACCAGTTTCCTTAAATTTGTTTTGTTACTTTTAACTATTTACCATTAGCATACATGAATATAATCTGCATTTTCATTTAAAGGACATAACACCAGATCTGATTTTGTGCTCAGTTTTATGTATGTAATTGATTTTTTAATTTATTTTACTGTTTGCAGTTAGTATCTTTCATTATAGGGTGAAATTGGTAATTGTTTAATAACTTAAATTCTATTGTTGATGTATAAACAAATATATATTCTGTAATAATTGTAAACATTTGGAAGACGAAGTACTAGTAATCGTAAAGTATCTACTTAGCTCTATTCAAAAATATGTTACCAGCTCTGAATTAATTCCAGACTAATTAACAGTTTTGTCAAAAGCGTTGTTTGCTTAACTATATTTGTTAATTTCATGATTTAAACAAATAATTCAGCCTAAACATCATAGTAGAAGAAACTGTTAAAAAGACACAATTTTTAAATGTATTCAGTTAATTGATTGAGTTAAGTTTTAATTGTAATTTCTGTAACCTCAACTTTAAACAATGTGTAGTTTCAGCACCTATTATTGTGATGATATATAAGGTCCCAATTTTTGGTCACAAGACATCCACAGCCGTGTTTCTGATAAGTAACATGTACTGGTTAGAACAACAACAATGCTTCAAATTAATAGTGGAATAAGCATTAAACAATTAGGCAGTGTGTAAAAACAGTGACAGTGTCTGCTCCATACGTACCTGATTATTCTTTAAGAACTGTGAACTTTGTGGATAGGTTATACTGCTCGTAGATGTTCAGCAAGAAATTATTGTAGCAGTATGTGGAATTTTGCCTGCTAATTATTAATGAGGCTTATCGAAGGTTATATACACTACTGGCCATTAAAATTGCTACCCACGAAGATGATGTGCTATAGACATGAAATTTAACCGACAAGAAGAAGGTGCTGTGATATGCAAATGATTAACTTTTCAGAGCATTCACACAAGGTTGGCACTGGTGGCAACATGAAGAATGTTTCCAACCGATTTCTCATACACAAACAGCAGTTGACCAGCGTTGAAACGTTGTTGTGATGCCTCGTGTAAGGAGGAAAAATGCATACCATCACGTTTCTGATTTTGATAAAGGTCGGATTGTAGCCTGTCATGATTGTGGTTTATCGTATCTCGACATTGCTGCTCGTGTTGGTTGAGATCCACTGACTGTTAGCAGAATATGGAATTGGTGGGTTCAGGAGGGTAATACAGAATGCCATGCTGGATCCCAACGGCCTCTCATCACTAGCAGTCAAGATGACAGGCATCTTATCCGCATGGCTGTAATGGATGGTGCAGCCATGTCTTGATCCCTGAGTCAACAGATGAGGATATTTGCAAGACAACAACCATCTGAATGAGCAGTTCGATGACATTTGCAGCAGCATGGACTAGCAGCTCAGAGACCATGGCTGTGGTTACCCTTGACGCTGCATTACAGACAGGAGCACCTGCAGTGGTGTACTCAACGACGAACCTGGGTGCGTGAATGGCAAAATGTAATTTTTTTGGATGAATCCAGGTTCTTTTTACAGCATCATGACAGTCACATCTGTGTTTGGTGACATTGCGGTGAACGCACATTGCAATCATGTATTCATCGTCGCCATACTGGCGTATCACTCGGAGTGATGTTAGAGGGTGCCATTTGTTGCATGTGTCTACCACCTCTTGTTCGCATTGATGGCACTTTGAACAGTGGATGTTACATTTCAGATGTGTTACAACCTGTGGCTCTACTCTTCATTCGATCTCTATGAAACCCTACATTTCAGCAGGATAATGAACGACCGCATGTTGCAGGTCCTGTATGGGCCTTTCTGGATACAGAAAATGTTCAACTGCTGCCCTGGCCAGCACATTCTCCAGATCTCTCACCAATTGAAAACGTCTGGTCAATGGTGGCCAAGCAACTAGCTCATCACAATACACCAGTCACTACTCTTGATGAACTATGGTATTGTGTTGAAGCTGCATGGATAGCTGTACCTGTACATGCCTTACAAGCTCTGTTTGACTCAATGTCCAGGCGCACCAAGGCCGTTATTATGGCCAGAGGTGGTTATTCTGGGTACTGATTTCTCAGGCTCTATGCACCCAAACTGCATGAAAATGTAATCACATGTCAGTTGCAGTATAATATATTTGTCCAATGAATACCTGTTTATCATCTGCATTTCTTCTTGGTGTACAATTTTAATGGCCAGTAGTGTAATAGTGCACTGGCCATATAAATGTGTAATATTGGGGGTTGTGGACAGTGAAATTAAAGTACTATGAAACACAACTGTATACCTGTCAGCTACATACTTTGCAGTAGTCAGTGTCTGAATCCACAACCCATTTTGTCAGCCAGTGTAGCAACACATTACACCAAGGAAATAAAGCAGGAGGGACCGCCACAACTTCCTGAAGTCCCACTGTCGAGCCACAGAGGGGCATTTCCATCATGACTCAGTACCACCCAGGACAGAAGCAACTAATAACATTTCCACCAGGGTATCAACTACCTCTTGTCATGCATGCATTTAAATGAGAAATATTCTACCTGCCATCCTTCTCACCCCTCCCACAATGATATTCTGTGACTCACCGAACCTACACAATATTCTTATCCATCCCTACACAACCCCTGCTCCCAAACCATCATCTCATGGATCATACCCCAGCAACAGACCTAGATGCAAGACCTGTCCCATACATCCTTCCACCACCACCTACTCCAGTCTGCTCACAAAAATCACTTATCCCATCAAAGGCAGAGATACCTGTGAAACCATTACTATGATTTACAAGCTAAGCTGCAGCCACTGCACTGCATTCTATGTGGGCATGACCACCAACAAGATGTCTGTCTGCATGAATAGCAATCAACAAACTGTGATCAAAAAACAGCTTGACCAACCCATTGCCGGGCACACTGCCCAACACATAATTTTTAATTTCCATGAGTGCCTCATAGCCTGTGCTATCTGGATTCTTCCTGCTTGCACCCACTTTTCTGTACTGTGCTGGTGGGAACACAGCCCACAATATATCCTACAGTTCCATTACTCTCATGGCCTCAACCTTTGTTAGTCATTGTCCTTACCCATCTAGTCCCTTTCCTGTTGTCATTCCAGTACTACACAGCCCTCTATATTCCACCAACACACCATCATCAGACTTTTTACTTCTCTCTTTTTCCAATACTCCCCCCTCCCCCCTCTCCCCATGCACACTGTCTAACCTGCAGAATCCATACCATCTCTCCACTTCATCCCTGTATGCTCCTGCAAGCAGCACTTGTATGTCCCCTACCTTGGTATACTTACCCTTCACCCCCCTAGCCTCCTCCTTACCTGCCACCATCCAGTTGCCTCTCCCATCACAGGCTACTGCTCACAATCTGGCTTCAGCTGCCAGAGACTGTGGTCATATGCATGTGAGTTGAAGTTTTGTGAGTGTGTGTGTGCATGTCATCTATTTTTGATGAAGGTCTTGTTGTCTGGAAGCTCACTTTCTGACAGTCTTTTTGTTGTGCCTATCTGTGACTCAGCACCTCCAGTACATGGTGAGTAGCAACTATCCTTTTCATAATATTTTTTTTTCCTGCAGTAAGAAGTATATACTACAAATTCAAGAGAAAAGTAGCCCAAAGTCCAAAACTACCAAACTTCAGTCTATGTGTTCAATCTGGTCACAATGGCATGAACCACAAGCAATTTTGACAATGGGAAAAGTTACTCATGAACAATGAGCTCTGTGTCAAGCTAAGTGCTAGTGGAGTTGGACATTTAATTTAAATAGCATAAAAAAAGAGTGATAGTCAGAGTGGAGGTGTAAATATGGCATGTAAATAATTGTAAATATACCCGTGCTTGTATTTCAGAAAAATTTTAGTGCAATTCTCTTTGCAATTCTCTTTGAAGAAGGGAGGAAGGGCAAAGAGAAAAATTATAAACAAGACTGAGAACCAGCAGTGCAGTGCTAGGACAGAGACCACAGCTGAGTTGGGCACTGGTTGGCAGACTACATAGTCAGCAACTTAGCAGCCATGTCAAAGATGACTATATCAGCATCACTGTCCATATCAAACCCACCAACCACCAGCAATACCTTCACTTTGACGGATGCCACCCATTCCATACCAAGAAGTCACTTCCATACATCCTTCCTACCTGTGGCTGCCACATCTGTGTTGAAGAGCAGTCTCTCTCGAGATATCCTGAGGGTCTCACTGAGATCTTTACAGATCTTAATTACCCTCCCAACCTTGCAAAAAAGAGATCTCCATTGCCTTATCTTTCCAGTCATCCAACACCTCCCAAAGCCCCACCGTCCAGCCTCAGAGGGGCATTCCTCTTGTGACTCAGTACCACCCAGGACTGGAGCAACAGAATTACATTCTCCACTAGGATTTCGACTACCTCTCATCATGCCCTGAAATTAGAAATGCCCTGCCCACTATCCTTCCTAATCCTCCCACTGTGGTATTCTGCTGCCCATTGAACCAACACAATATCTTCGTGCATCCCTACGCGAGCCTTGCTCCCAACCCTTTGCCTTATGATTCATATCCATGTAATAGACCTAGAAGCAAGACCTGTCCCATGCATCTTTCCACCACCACCTAGTCCAGTCCTGTCACAATCACCTTTCTCATCAAAGGCAGGGCTACCTGTGAAACCAATCATGTGATGTACAAAGTAAGCTGCAACCACTGTGTTGCATTCTATGTGGGCATGACAACCAAGAAGCTATCTGTCTGCAAGAATGGCCATTGACAAATTGTGGCCAAGAAACAACTGGACCACCCTTTTGCTGAGCACGCCGCCTAACATGACGTCGATCATTTCAGTGACTGCTTCACAGCTTGTGTCATCTGAATCCTTCTCACCAACACCAGATTTTCTCAATTGTGCAGGTGGGAACCCTCCCTGCAATATATCCTCTGTTCCCATAATCCTCCTGGTCCCAACCTCCATTAGTCTTTGTCCTTACTTATCTAGTCCCATCTCTACTTTTCTAGTTCCTTCGCTGTTCCCAGTCCAGCACTGCACAGCCCTCTATTCCACCAATGCACCCAGTCCTTTTACCTCCATCCTTTACTGCTAACCACCCTTCCCCCCCTCTTCCCCACCCACCATGTAACCTCCTGACTTCACCTAGCTGTGCCACTCTCCACCTCATCCCTGCACACTCCCAGCAGCACTTTACTGTCCCTCACCCTTACCGTGCTAACCCTCCCCAGCCTTTTCTTCCTTACACCTACCCGGTTGCCTCTGCCATAATGCTCTGCTGCTCACAGCCTGTCTCCAACTGCCACACACTGTGGTCATGTGTGTGTGAGCTGGGTTTGTGTGCATTTGTGCATGTTAAGCTAATTGTGTGACAGTCCTTTTGTAGTGCCTTTATGTGACTCAGCATCTCCACTGTATGGAGAGAAGCACCTATCCTTTTCATTATATTGTTACATTCCATCCTGGATTTTCCATTGCTTGTTCTTTATATAGTTTTAATATGTTCACCCTTTTGAATGAAACTTTATGTTTGGCATAAAAACCCATGCATTCTTTCTGAAATGAATTCCTTGCATTCAAATCAGACCAGATATCTATTGCTTATCACATTCTTACATGAAATATGTCATTGCATCCTACAGCAGAGCACATAACATGATGATTAGGATGATGTGAAATTCACAGTAAAAGTAGCAAAACACAACATCAGGTAAGGCTCTAAATGCAAAATTGGAAGGTTATGAAAGGTATTACTGTAGAGAACAAGGTGTTATTTTTAGGAAATACAGTGCAAAATTGTGATTTAGTGTGTTTCAGTGCATGATGCACCAGCCTCACAGCAAACAGCGGACGAAGGCTGGCCAGCACGTTATGCAGGTGACACAGTTTAGCAACGAGCATTGGTATGTGCATACGTGCGCGGCAGCCTTCAGAATGCAGCATTAACAGAATTATGCAGGTGTGGGCCGCATGTGGTGTGGATGCGTTAGCCAGCTCATCAAGAACCTTCTAATAAATACGCCACCACGTAACCGGTGGATTCAGCAGCGGCCTGCACTATTCAAGGGCATCAGAGGTGGGCATCAGCATTTGGTTCGACCAATTGAGCATTTGATCACTATCTCATCATTGTCATCAGTGACGCTGTCCCTGAGGACCGGCCGGCGGTGGGCATTGCCTGCTGCTGCACCGGTGATTCCTGGCATTGTCACGAGCCGCCGCTTCTGTAGGAGGCTGGGTTGAGCCTCGTCCCACTAACCTCCTACCGCCTGCGCAGCCACTGACTAAGTGCGGCCTTGCATTCCCTGGACTGTGTGCATCAGCTCGTCTCCACCACGACACAAGCAGAAAATGTATTGGGAGAACCAACAATAACAAGGGAGATTGCTAAAAACAGCCACCTTCTTCTACCCAGCCACATCTTACAACCACGACCACACCACCCACTCCAGTCATCCCATGACATTATATACTGGTAACTATACATGCATAAACAAGTTTTGTAATTACTGTTTACAATGGTATTTTATAGCATGCATCTATAAGTTTAAAAAGAAATGTCCTGACTGACCAACTTATCATCACCCAGCCCAAACTGCTAGGATAGAAGCTTGAAATTTTGAGACATGTTGATCCTATGCTGTAGGCATTATTTAAGAAGGGATTTTTCAAAATTTCATCCCTAAGGGGGTGAAATACGGGATGAAACGTTTCTTGAAAAATAGCACTATTAAGGCAATTTTGAAGCTAGACCTGCAAAAACTGGTATTTGGTTTCTCAGTTAGAAATTTAAAAAATATGTGTTTCAGCAGTTTTGAAAATTTAGCCCCCATGGGGGTGAAGTAGTGGATGAATGTTTCTGTAAGAAATAAATCATTATTAAAGAGCTACTAACGTCTTTTTAAAGCAACAGCTGACAGACAGTTACGTCAAGACTTCCTCATCCATTGGCCTAAGCTACCACCCCTTTGCAAGGACCACCCACATACATGGTTTGCCTCAATTGGCCACGTCCTGCAGCTACATGGCGTTGCTGATGACAACTCAGAGTTCCTTTGCTTACTATGTCATCTCGAAGTTGAACTTAATACACCCTTACAGTAGACTTTCGTTATCACAGATGTGGATGAACCTGTGCTCAGGGTAGATTTTCTCTTAGTCCACACACTTTCACCTAACCTACAATGAGGTACACTAACCTTTAACTCGACAGACCATACCACCAGTTCAGATATCTCTTCCTTCTCATCTGAGAGCATCACTCTATTGTGTGAGCTAGCTGAGACCGCTGTTGCAGTCCTCTCTCTTAGGTCACACAACAATGAACTTCAGGACAGTAATGAAGCCCTCTGCTTACACATCACCACCATGCAAACCAGGCTCATGGATGCTCATAAGCAGGTTGCCCAGCTGTCACATACAGCCATGGCCCCAAACCCCGCACCACTTCCTCGCACCTGCCGCCAACGCCAGGTGACTTTTCTGCAGCCGGACAGAAGCTGTGCCCGTGACACTACCAAGTATCACACCAAGCTCCACGACAAGGACTACCAGTGGATCACTGCCACTGCTGCTGACCTGCCGGCCTGGGACACACAAGTGTGTGCATTACAGGTTAGTCATACTGCATTGGGTGCAGGTTCATCATCCCCATCGATGTTTGTTGCCACCCATTCATTTGGTGTCCAAGAAAGATGACACTTTCCACCTCTGTGGTGCTGATTGGGTGCTTAACACCAGATCAATTCTAGATAACTATCCTGTACCAAATATTGAAGACTTTGCTTCCCTACTGCATGGGGCACAAATTTTCAGTGTAATCGACTGTCACAAGGCGTACCACCAACTGTCAATGGCACTGGAAGATGTTGAAAAATTCACTATCATCACCTCGTTTGGGTTGCTCAAGTAGTTGTTTATGCCATTCAGCATTAAAATTGCTGCACAGATGTACCAATGGTTCATTGACTTGTTGGTTGGAAAACTGGACTTTGCATATGCATAACTGGATTAGGAGTTAATTTTTTCTTCCTCCCTCAAGGAACATGAACTCCATTTAAATACAGTGTTACAACTATTACAAGAAACGGTGTCACAGTGAACAATGCTAAGTCACAAATCCACCGCACTAGTATCACTTTTCTGGGCCATGGGGTTTCTGCCAATGGCATTCGCCCCCTACCCAAACGGGTCAAGGCCATTAGTATGGTGCCTCTGCCCAAAGATTTTCAGGGCCTCTGCTCCTTCCTTGGAATGGTAAGTTACTACCATAAACACATCCCCGACACCACCAACATACAACCCCACGGACAGATGCTCTCACGGGAAAAAACACTTCAGAGTCTTGGACAGTCACATGGACTCCAGATATGCATCGCGCATTTGATAACCTAAAGTCAGCCTTACAGACAGCTATTACACCTGCTCACCCCATTCCTGATGCTCCCTTCTTGCTTACTACAGACACGAGTGATACAGCAGTGGAGGCAGTACTTCAGCAATCCGTGGGTTCTGTTGTACAGCTGCTCAGATTTTTCTCCCATACACTGTCCACTACCCAATGTAAATGGTCGACCTTCAACTGGGAACTATTTGCTATTTACACCACTACCAAATATTTCCAAGATAATATCAAAGGCATATGCCAGGCAAGGACTATTCCCTGAGATGTTTCCAGCATATGGACCTCATATGTCAGTTCATGAATGACATACGTTATGTCAGAGGGGCAGACAAAGTCATCACTGATTTTCTATCTCATGTGTCGGTTTTATCTTCACAACTGGACCTCAGTTAACTCCCTAAATTGCAAACACAGGATGCTGAACTTGCCGCATTGCATGCTGATGTTAAAACAGGACTCAAACTAGAGTTACGGGCACTTTCTGGCTTTTCATCACCCATCTGGTGCAACGTTTCAACAGGACGCTTACGTGTGATGATTCCTACATCTCTCCGCTGGGACATTTTTAATAGTATCCACGACTTGGCACACCCTGGCATATGTGCCACTGCACATCTGGTATCTGAACGTTTTGTTTGGCTAGGGGTGATAAAACAATGCTGCAGTTGGGTGCGAGTGTGTGTGGCTTGTCAGCATGCAAAAGTAGGACATCATGCACAGCCCCCCATGGGTATGTTTAATGTGGCAAAAAGAATATTCCAGCACATACACAATGATAGCATCGGGCTCTTACCTCCCTTGGGCCCCTTCTGTTACATACTGTCTGCCATTGACAGGTTTGCCCACTGGGAAGAGGTAATTCCTCTCACTACTATCACAGCTGACTCAGTGGTTTGAGCCCTTTTATTAATGTAGAACTCGGGCTTTGGCTGCTCAGTGACCAGAGCCGCCAGTTCAAGTCTGCCCTCTTCTGACAGGTTTGTGAACTGTGTGGGATGAAATGATTTAGGACTACAGCATACTACCCCCTGAGCAATGGGCTTGTCAAACGCTGGCACTGAATGCTGGCACCAAACACTTAAAGCTTCCCTGATGTGCCACAGAGGTGAGTAGACTGACACCTTATCATGGGTAATGTTAGGCATTCGGCAACGTACAAAGTGGACCTTGTCACATCCCTGGCAGAAGTACTGAAGGGAGAATCCCCCAACTCCCAGCAGAGCTAGTCGAGCCTGCACTTCCTCCAGATCAAATCTGTGATTCAACATTTGTTGGGTATGTTGAGGAGCTAATCACTAACATTCGCGTGCCCCCTCCTCGACTGCACTCACTCCCTCCCATATTTCTGCATAAGGACTTGGTGCAATGCACTCATGTCATGGTGCAAGATGACACCATCTGACCAGCACTCAGACCTCCATACTCGGGTCCACACAGAGTCATTTCGTGCACCAACACGTTCGAAGTGCTCATTAACAGTACACCTCAAATGGTATCTGTCTGCTGTCTCAAACCATTATGGTCTCTGGGAGAACTGCCTGATACCCCACCTAGTCCGTCTCCACCCCCTGCTACACCCGCCTCGCACGAGGCATCTACCGACGGTCGGCGATTGAGTGACACCCATTCCCGGACTTGTGACATTGCCCACACCCAGTCATGTGACAGTGCTACAGGTGCTCGTGACATTCCCCTACAGAGTGACATGTATGATGACTCCCCCTCCTACAGGCAGCCCCCTGCCTCTCCCCTGTTAGGATTTAGTGACGTATCAGGGGCCAGCCTCGGAGCGTGTGATGTCGCCGATGACAACTCGTGTGGAGATTCTGTCAACTCATAAATGGAAGTGGTAGTGAATGTCAACAAACATTTTATTTGCAGCTCTAAAGTGTTTTTTGTTATGCATCCAGATAATGTGTGTGTCTTCTATAAATGAGCCAGCTTCTCCAATGACAACTTAGCCCACATTAATCTTCTCTAGTCCGTCCCCATGCCTGTTGGTACTGACCCATCAACGGTAAAAGCCCTATGTACCACAACAGGCATTCAGATCCACTACCCTGGCTCCTCACAACTCACCGTCCCCCCCCCCCCCCCCAGATCCCTCGACTGCTGTACAAGGATTTTCCCAGTCAGGCAGGACCATCCGCCCCTAGTTGGCTCGAAGACTTCAGTTACTAATGTAATGTAATGTGATGTAAGGTATGGTTTTGGTTTAAAGACCCTCACCTCCCCCTTGGGTGTTTCCTTTACATGTATGCCTCAATATTATGTTTTCTTCTCCACACTCGTGGAGAAGGGGGGAGGGGGGGGGGTCTAATGTAGCGACTATCAACGAAGTACTGTAAAATATCTTTGTTTAGCAAGCTCTTTGTGAGGAGTCTGTGGCCACACACAAAATAGTACACACATGCACCGAGAATCAAGAATGTATAAACTGTTTATGTGTACTTCTCAGTAATAAAATAGTGCTTATTACATGTGGTAAAGTGTACATCACTGGATCCAGCAATCCAATTATTAATGAGCTACTAAATTATTTTTAAAGCTACATCTATGAAAACTGATATTCAACATCTTGTTTACTATTTCATTATGTAAGCATTTTCAAAACTAAATCTATGAAATTTGTATTTATATTCTTTATTAGAAGTAAAATTGTGTGTTTCACTCTTTTTGGAAATTCAACCCCTAATGAAGTGAAATCAGGTATGAAATTTTTTTAAGTAACTATTTAAATCAGATTTTCACTTCTGAGTTATGTATAAAGAAATAGAAACTTTCTATAGAAATAATATCACAAGAACACAAAAAGCATGACTGACAAAAAACCTTGGACTACAGCTATGTACATTCAGAGAGGAAAATGCTTCTATAACCTTCATTAGTGTGAAAGGTTTAGTAGCTGTTGCAATTTGTGAACAGCATAAAAATCCGATTAAGGAAAAAAATAAAAATTATTTGTAGAACATATAGTCTATGTGTGCAAAGCAGCAGGCACTAAGCTAGTTATTCACTATAAGGATGGTGAAATTGAGTTGATTTTAAGTATATTCATTGGAACTACTTGAAAAAAGAGATGTTAAATAAAACAAATGTAACTATAACTGAAAGGCTTTATGCTGTGGACAATCTTGCATCACAATCTGTTCACTGTTTTTTTAAACTCAAGAGAATGTGCCTCAGCCAACTAGAATTGTTCTGAAGAACCTTAAATGCTAAAAATAATCACATACCTCTTGAATCAGGTCAATCTCATGTGACTAGTTTCCTTGTGTATCTAACAACAATCATTTTTGTGTGTGTGGTTTTTTTTCAGAGACTTTTCTTTTGTACTTTGTATGTTGTACAGTTTTTATTCAACAAAGACTGGCCTTTAGATCTTGAAATGAATTTTATTGACGATTTTTGTAAAATTTTATTGTTTGAAATTGTGTAATTATGATGCCTTGTGGAAAACAAACATGTTGTGTTGTATAACTCCACCAACAATATTCTTATGCACATCAAATGAATAACTATTTACACACATGTACTTCATACACAGAGACACATGTGTGTTCTGTAAATGGAATATTGTATATTTTTATACATAAGCTTACAATATCTTGTGCTGCATTTGTTGTTTATATCTCTTGCATATTATAATAAATTTCTATGTTCACATTAAACTAAACTTACCCTCAAGAGACCAGAATTTACATATGTTCTGGAATGAAATTCCTGTTTTCTTCAGCTTAATGGAATGAACAGCAAAATCATATTCTCCTCTTCTCTGCACAGCAACACCTCCAAGATCTGTTATATAAGAGAAGCAGCAACTTCAAATTGATGGAACATAAAACTTTTCTATATCAGGGCAATAATATTTCTCAGTATGTGTTAATAAGTTATCAAATGAAATTATGATATTCTCAAATTGCAGTTATGTTTTTCTGGTGATATGTTTATTTCTTATCTTATTCTTCAAACGTATGGGAAAAAAAGCCGCTTTGGGAGCGTGCCTTCTGTTTTTCAGTGTAATGGCCCTTCATCATTATTTAAGTGTTTATTTTACATCTGTCAATTGATAATTCATAAGTAAATACCTTAAATTCCAGACAAGCACAAAGAAAAAACTGTTACACATGCACACACACACACACACACACACACACACACACACACACACAAACACACACACATACACACACACACACACACACACACACACACACACACACACACATGACCAATGTCTCCGACTGCTCCATTCAGACTACAACCTTTGCACTGAACAAAACCTGTGATCTGGATTGGAGCAGGAAAGGGGAAGGGATAGCAGGGTATGGGAGTGGTGGAGGGGGGGAGGGGGAGAAAATAGCACTGTCTGACAGAGCATGTGGGGCCTAGAAGGTGACAGGACAGTGCTACCATATACCAGGCAAAGCACCAGGAGGCTGAGGGTGAATGAGAGGGGACGGAGGCAGATGAGGAGTGGGAGAGAAAAGGAGCAGAGTGGGGAAGAGACTGGTGTGTACATTGGCAGAGGGCAGCACAGAATGAGGGTGAGGAGATGTGAATTGGGACAAGGTGACAGAACATAGGGGATAGAAACTGTTTGGTGGAGGATGTGGGAACAGCAGGCTATCACAGGTATAATTTTGGGAGTGCACAATGTGTTGTAAGGATTACTCCGATTTGCACAGTTAAAAAAAGCTGGTAGTGGAGGGGAGGGTTTAGATGTCTTTACCTTCCAAATTACATAGAACTTCTCTTACAGGGACCAGCATCTCTACAAAAAATAATATTGAGAGATGTGGTGTAGACACAGCCTGAGGCGTTGTGTCCAGAGTGCTCTACATTGGAGTGTGCATTGATATGAAACTGTGTGCCTGACCAAGACTCAAACCTGAAATGTGCAGCACACAGTTTTAATCTGCCATGAAGTTTCATATCAGTGCACACTCCACTGTAGAGGGAAAATTTCACTCTGGAAACATCCCCCAGGCTGTGGCTAAGTCATGTCTCTACAACAAACTTTCTTCCTGGAGTGCTAGTTTTGCAAGTTTCATGGAAGAACTTCTGTGAAGTTTTTAAGGTTGGAGATGAGAGTGGAAGTAAAGCTGTAAGGACAGCTCAGTTGGTTCAAGAAAGGCAAAGGTCCTAAGTTTGAGTCCTGGTCCTGCGCACAGGAAGTCTCATATTAGTACACATTCCACTACAGAATGAAAATTTCATTCTGGAAGCAGTGAAATGATTGCACAGAGCTGTATACGAGATGTCTATTTTCACAAGTGGCCAGGCCTCTGATGGGGTAGGTTGAGTCTGTGACAGGACTGGAATAGGAAGTGATGGGTTGGTGGATTGGGCAGGTCTTGCGCCTAGGTGTTCCACAGGTTGGGAGTTGTGCAAAGAAGGACTGAGGTATTTTAGATGTTGGATAGATGATGTAAAACCATTTTAGGATGGGTGGGAAGGAACTTTGGCAGCATGTCCTCATTTCAGGGAATGATGATAAATAAAGCACTGACAGAGTATGTGGTTCAGATGTTCCAGTACGAGGCAGTATTGGTAATAAAGGAGGCATTGTATTGTACCTGGTTCTTGGAGATGATGTGCAGATTGGCAGTATGTGGGGATACAGTACAGGAAATCTGTTTGTGGAATAAGTCTGGTTAGAGAGACTGTTTGTGAATGCCTTTGTGAAACTTCCAGCATAATGGGCAAGGCAGTTCTTATCACTGCCATCCCCAGTTGGCAGTGCTGCATGAAAGGGATTTTCTGGTTTGGAAGAGACGGCAACTGTCAAAATACAGGTACCATTTATGGTTGGTGAGTTTAATGTGGACAGACATGTGAACAGAACCATCAAAGAGGAAGACATAGCAATCTTTACAGATGAAACATTCATGGGATGTTAAGCATAAAATTTCTGCTGAGTGATGCCAGTTATGCATTGATATATATTTGTGTAATTACATTGATAATGTTACTTAAATTGCTGTATTGATTTTGTGTAAGTGCTTTATCTGTTTTATATCCATCACAAGAGACAATGAGGTGTTCAAACCAGCTATCGGCATCACTTGGATGATACTGCAGTGTGACCAGGGCCAGTGAGCACCTATGACGTTGGAACACATTGTTGTTTGATTAAAATAAAAATAACATGAAGTTAAAAAGTGAAACAATAGCAAATCCAGGATGGAACAATGACAATGTTATCAAAAGGGAAGTTGCTACTCTTTTAGCAGTTTTTTGTTGTGCCTATCTGCAACTAATCTCCAATATACAGTGGGTAGTAATCTGCCCTTTTCATAACATAAAAATGGTGTTACTGCTGTTGTGTCTGAGATAGTGAGCTTATTAATAAAAAGATGTTCTCCGTAAACAATTTTCATTCTGTGACTAGTAGTGATTAGAGATGGTTATGAAGAGAAGTAATGTGTAGATCTGAAGCACTGACCAGATATAATGGAAAAAAAATATTATTTAGTTTCAAAGATCTTTGAGAGTTAATTTTCACATGGTAGATGGACAGTTGGAAGTTTTAAGTGAAGATTGTTATACTGACATTTTACGGGAAATACAAATATTCTTAGGCATGTATTATTATGAGCATGAAGCATGAAACAATATCTCTGACTTTACTGGACTTTGCTATTGTGAAAAGTATGTAATTCATTATGTGGTTTTGGACATATGAGGGGATACCCAAAAACACCGGAATTATTTTTTAAAAACTATTTGTTTTCAAACTGTTCATGAAACAACTTATCCCCTCCAAAATACTCTAAGTTACAACTAATACATTTGTCCCACCAGTGCTTCCACTGTTCTGAACACTTTTTTGCAGTCATCTTTAGAAATGGCTGACAGCTCCTCCCTCAATTTTTCTTGACTTTTTCAATGTTGTCAAATCGGAGTTATTTCATGCCCCTTTAGATGCATACAAATAAGAAACAGTTGAACAGAGCCAGGCCATCCAATTAAGGTGGGTGGTGAAGCAGACCAAGCCATTTTCAGGCAAAATCTTTCTAACAGGGATGGCTGTGCACGGAGATGTGTTATCATGGTGGAAGAATCAGTCATCTGTCTGCCACAAATCAGGTCTTTTTTGATGAACACTGTTGTGCAATCTTCTTGAAACTTTTGATTGATAGTCTGACCTGGAGGGCCAAACTCTGAATGAACTACACCCTTGTCACTGAAAAACCAAATCAGCATTGTTTTGATGCTCAATTTGACTTGATTACATTTTTTTGGATGGGGTGATAATGACTGTTGCTTTTCTTCTGGGTCATAATCATAGTACCATGACGCATCATCAGTAATGACCTTTGACAGAAAATCTGGATAAGTTTAAGGTGTTGTTTCAAAGCGCAACATGTCACAACTCAATGTTCCTTTTGACTGTCAGTCAGAATCCGAGGAACAAACTTAGCAGCAACCATTTTATTTCCCAAATCTTGTGTCAAAATTCACTGAACCAAGCTCCAAGATAACCTACTAATCTCTGACAGTTGATCAATTGTCTGTAGCTGGTCTGTGACAACAATTTTCAATATTTTCCTCGAGTCAGGCAATTGATGAACATATATGATGAAGTTTGTCATGAGTTGATATGTCGACACCTTTAAATAAAGCAAACCACTTGTACACCTGAGTTTTTCCCATAGTGTCATCTGGGTAAGCTGTTTTCAACATTAAAATAGTTTTAGCAACATTTTCACTGAGCTGAAAACAATATTTCACTTAAACTAGCCATCATAAGAAATGAAAACGAAAGAAAAACAGCACCAGCAAAAACAATCACTGCAGATGAACAGAACAATCCAGATTGACAACAGAGGCAGCACTGAATTGGCAATGAGTTGCACCATACATGCCTAGTGGCAGAAATGCATACTACACAAGCCCCACCCACAGCAATGTTATACTGGTGTGTTTTGGGTTCCCCCTCATATTTCTGGTCATGAAAAGTTTTAATGACATGTTAGAGAAATGATTATTCAACACTAGTGACTGTATGGGAAGATTTTATGTGAGTTGTCAAGTAATAACATACATAACTATGAAACTGGTGATCAGAGTTTAAGTGCTGTTGAAATAAGTGGTTCGTGTAATGTTAAAACAGCTGATTCCTCAAACTGGGGTGCTATCAAGCACGGGGTCCCACAGGGTTCGGTCTTAGGTCCTTTACTGTTCTTGATATACATTAATGACTTACCATTCCACATTGATGAAGGTGCAAAGTTAGTTCTTTTTGCTGATGATACAAGTATAGTAATAACATCCAAAAACCAAGAACTAAGTGATGTAATTGTAAATGATGTTTTTCACAAAATTATTAAGTGGTTCTCAGCAAACGGACTCTCTTTAAATTTTGATAAAACACAGTATATACAGTTCCGTACAGTAAATGGCAAAACTCCAGTAATAAATATAGAATTTGAACAGAAGTCTGTAGCTAAGGTAGAATTTTCAAAATTTTTAGGTGTGTCCATTGATGAGAGGTTAAACTGGAAGCAACACATTGATGGTCTGCTGAAACGTCTGAGTTCAGCTACGTATGCTATTAGGGTTATTGCAAATTTTGGTGATAAGAATCTCAGTAAATTAGCTTACTATGCCTACTTTCATTCACTGCTTTCGTATGGCATCATATTCTGGGGTAATTCATCGTTGAGTAGAAAAGTATTCATTGCACAAAAACGTGTAATCAGAATAATTGCTGGAGCCCACCCACGGTCATCCTGCAGACATCTATTTAAGGATCTAGGGATCCTCACAGTAACCTCACAGTATATATATTCCCTTATGAAATTTGTTGATAATAATCCAACCCAATTCAAAAGTAATAGCAGTGTGCATACCTATAACACCAGGAGAAAGGATGATCTTCACTATGCAGGGTTAAATCTGACTTTGGCACAGAAAGGGGTAAATTATGCTGCCACAAAAGTCTTTGGGCACCTACCAAACAGCATCAAAAGCCTGACAGATAGCCAACTAACATTTAAAAATAAATTAAAAGAATTTCTAGATGACAACTCCTTCTACTCATTGGCTGAATTTTTAGATATAAAGTAAGCAAAAAAAAAAAAAAAAAAAAAAAAAAAAAAAAAAAAAAAAAAAAAAACTTAATCATTAGTGTCATGCAATATTTTGTGTAATGTAATTTCTTGTACAGACATCTTTTATTAACCTGACACGTTCCACATCATTACGAAGTGTCGTATTCATGATCTATGGAACAAGTATTAATCTAATCTAATCTAATCTAGTTACTTTGATGAGACTTCAGTAAGAGATACTGCTAAGAGACACCTGAGTTCATAAATTCTAGTAAATTTCATACCTAAATGATACAAAGTAACTTTAAAGAGTATTACTAACTGTTTGTGGATAAACATGTTGTAGTGTTTATGACTGATAAAATAATTGCTGGCTGACTGCAAAATTTAAATACAATTGACAAAATAATTGCTGGCTAACTGTCTAATTTAAATACATTTTGTAGTGACTTTGAGGAATGTTAAGGCAGGCATGTGCTTCACTTTACATGTAAAATATAGTGCTAGTGCGTGACTGAACTGCCAGAAGGTCTGTAAAAGAAAGTTAATTTTCATGTTGACTAAACAAGAAACATTATCAAACAGACTATAATCAAGTAAGAACAACTTAATTTGCAATTGCAATCTTCTAGTTTTAACATGCATTTGATATCCAGGACTATTTCTTATTGCTTTTAGTTCAGAAAGAGAAACTGTAACATACTAATTTGAGGAAGATTCGATTACCAAGTGGAAGAGAAGGACTAATTGTTTGCACTGAAAGTATGGGTACCAGTGTTATACAACCACTTCCTACTAGTGACAATGTGGTCATAACATTAACAAATTAAGATTTTATTACAAGTCCTTATCCATTAAGCAAATTTGTTGCAAGTAGAATGAACTGGAGGCTGTATCTGGAAGGCTGAATATAACATCTATTCAAATGTTACTATAGAATGGCACAAAAGGCAGTAAGGTAGAAATTCTGGACTGTGTAGATAATGTGGGAGGACTGACTGCAGCAGTGACTGTGGGTGACATGTGGTATCTTGCATCTGCAGCCAAACCACTTTGTATAGTGAAATTTTGTAGCATTTGCAGTAACAGGGCTGGCTGCCAGTCGCAACAGTTTGGGTCCACGAGAGCATTTGGTAACACTGTGAAAGTAACCGACATCTCCCCACCAGTCAACAGCAGTTCCATGCTAGTGATAGCAGTGCAGATGACAGTGCAAATGTGCAGGAAGCAAGCCACCATTATGAGTTGCAGCTACAACACTACAAGAAGTAAAATGGCACAACACTGAATCATTTTCAAAATGGCGACATTAATGTGATATTTGAATGTGTAGGTTTGTTGGTAAAATAGGCGTGGGTCAGTGGTGAGTTGTTTTAAAAGTAGTATCACAGTGTGTGTTTAGTAGATAATTAATTGCTTTAAGAATAAGTACGATAGTCATTTAAAATGGATGGATGTATGTCAGATGTTCCAAAAACTCAGGGAGCAATTAGTAATAGATTTTAAGGAAATATAAGGAAAGACAAGTAGAGTGTTAAGAGAAAGTAATATAATATTAAGAGTGAGATAACAAAGCTAAAAAAATTGTAACTACTATTAAAAATGAAAATCAGGAAATGATGTGGCAGATAACTGCACTGGGGTGGGTGAGGAGGAGGCAGGGAGCAGCTTATGTGTGAAAAAACAGTGAATACGTCAGGGTATTAAAGCCCTGATGGATAATGTAATTAACCTTAAGACTGCATTGTCTAAGGATGGAGGCAGCAAGACTAAGGATATTCAAAACAAAAAGAATATGAAAATATTGATACTGCAAGAAAAGAAATCATAAGAGTTAGTCAAGTTGGTGAAATAAAGTCTGCAAAGTAAACAGTAGGAAAGCTTAGCTGACCTAAAATTGGAAGTATGGGATGAAGATAAGAAATTGAAAGATTATCTGGAACTACCACATAATGTAAGCTGTGGCAAACTGTGTGGCACTGCCAGTTTAATTACATTAGTTCAGGGTGTACCAAAAAGAATGGAAAATATGTTGACCATTTCATTAAGGTAAGACACACTGCAGAAAATTCTAACTGTCTAGTAGAACCTCAAATATATACTAGGATAACAAGTTTGTTTGTGTGGCCAGCATCCATAGTAGGCACAGAAATATTTTTTTGTGAATAAAAACTGCCTTTTCTTGCTTCAAGAAAATGTGGCTTTTATTTAGCCTACAAAACAAATATCTACCAGGGTATCCTCTCTATGCCCTGGTCAGAGTCTAATGATAAGGTTAATAGTAGGGACAATGGACAGATTGAATATGAGGGAAAAGTGGAAGTAAGTATTATGTTGGTTAGCCTGAGGGACAATCTGACAGAGATTATTGGTGAGAAGAATTCTGCATAGAGAGTGGAGAATGGTTTACAAGTAAATTTCTAGTATTTAAACTTAATGGAGATGTACATCCTATGATCTTCTTGAGAGTTTTTGTAAATGCAATTTCTTCCTCATGGAATTAGAACAAGAGAATCAAGTTTGCAATTGGTCACCTAGAAATAGAGGCATCAGAGTGGGATATACTCAATGTTAATGGATTTAATAGTTCGAAGGAATTCTATAGACAATTTAAAAACAATTAATGGTCTGAAGGAGAACAACAAATGTTAACTTTATAATTATTAGACCATACCTCTTATAACCATAGTTGTGTGTATTTTGCAAATATTTTGAGTGGCATCTCATAGATGGGAATTCTTAGATGAACCTGTGACAGTCATCTTGTCAGGGTGTTAATTAATCACATGCTGTCACATATAAGAGAGAAGATGATCAGTAGAGAGTGGGCTAAGGTGAATGTAATTTTAAGTATCTCAGAACAAACAGACACTTTGAACAAGGCTCCCAAAGAAGAGCATTCTATGTGTAACAGGTATGACTTCAGAATATTAGAGGTGCCCATACGTAAATTACCAGATAAAGTGCCCTGTCTATCAGAATGAATGACAAAACTGTGGTGAAGTGTGTAGGGTACAAGGGGAAAGAGAACCCAAAGAAAGGAGTTGTCTCATATAGAATAGAAGTTTATTGTCTCGTAATGTACAACTTCATTTCATTGACTTAAAGTACAGGAGACTCATCAAAACTCAAAAACTGGTTTACAATGTTCCTCATAATATAAGTAATATAACATACTGTACTGGGTAATTAATTAATTAAGCAATTAATAATTTTTCTTCAAAAGTAACAACCTTTTACAAATTAGCAGTCCTAAGTACTTGCTCTCTTCTGCTCAAATTTTTAGGTTGTCATTCATGAATTCTTCTACTGAATAGAACCTTTCTGCTCTAGTTTCTCATATATGTTTTTTTCAGTGTTTAGAAATTTATGTTGAGCAGTTTTCTTCCTTTCACTTCCTTATAAATTTTCACACCCATATAATGTGGTGTTTGAGCATAAAGTTTTAAATCAGCAGCTCGTGATGTAATGGCTAGTGTTGCTGCCTCTGGAACACGGGGTTTTGGGTTCAATTCCTGGCCGGGTCGGGGATTTTCTCTGCCCGGGGACTGGGTGTTTGTGTTGTCCTCATCATTTCATCATCATCATCATCATTTGTGATACCTGCTAGATTGGACTGACTTAAACACCAGACTGTGTAAAAATTGAGGCTTTGTACAGGTACTGATGACCACGCAGTTGAGCGTCCCAGAAACTAAACATCATCATCATCACAAAGTTTTAAATGGTGGGTGGGCAGCATAAAATTATTTTGATTTCTGGTATTGAAATCATGTTGAAAATAATTCTCTACATATAAATCAGGGTTACTATAAAGAAAAGTAGACACTTCATAGACATATAGTGAGGGAATGCTTGATATACTTAGAATTTTTAGGAATGGGTAACATGATTTTCTTTGCCCTACATTGTTTATATTTCTAATTATAGTTTTCTGAAGTTTTAATATTCGACAGATATGGGTTGAATTAGCCCAAGGTAGCATTGTACAATATCCTCATTGCAAATGCTAGGCTATTTAATTTATATACTGTATATCTGAGCCTCATGATAGATTTTTATCCAGTTGAATTTCTAGGAGTTTCACACAGTTAGCTTCCTGTAAATCCTGATTTCTGTTAGTGACCAGCATATCATTTAATTTTGCTTCTTTTGTTTTAAACTGCATTAACTGAGTCTTTTTCGTGTTTAATTTTAATTCATTTAAATCAAACCAGATATCTAATTTTTCTGAAGTATTTAATACAGTTTGGGGAATTTTGTCAGTACTGTTATTTTAAATGATTACAGACATGTCTAATCTGTAAATAAAACTGAGTGACACACAGTATTAAGTGGTAGATAATTTATGTAAAACAGAAACAGAATGTATCTAAGACAGAAATTTAAAGGACTCCATGAGAAATGGTTTTCCATTTTGAAGTGTAAGTTCCTCTCTCTGGTGATATAACCATTCTTTGTCTTCAGTTCGTTAGAGAGTACTAGAACCATTCTAATACTGACCCTCTAACTACATACTTTTCCAGTTTACAGAGTAGCAAGGATGGTTCACACTATCAACGGCCTTCGATAGGTCACAAAAAATTCCTGTGGAATGCAGAGGAGCTAATTTTATGTGCTAAATGGCTTATAGCAGATACTGTGGTTTTGCCTTTTTGAAACCCATACTGGTTTTTCAAGATTATTTCAAATTTTTCTATGAAATTTTGAATTTGTATGCTGACTACCTTTTCTAATATTTTTGATAGTGATGGAAGAAGAGTGATTGGCCAATAGTTTTCTATAAGTTCTTTTGTGCCTTTTTTGAATAGTGACTTAATTACCGCACACTTCAGTATGACTGGAAAATAACCTTTTTGAAAAGAGTGGTTACCTGTTGTAGGCAGTGACTGTGCAATTATTTTAGAGACTGTTTTTAACACTTCCACTGGTATCCTATCCTGTCCTGTTGACGTTTTACTTTTTACTGATAGTATCACATTTTCTATATCTTTTACAGTAATTTTGGTAAATGTACTGAAAAGTTCACCTTCAAGTTGGTCACTGTTGAAGAAATTTACCTTATCTGAGTAATCTTCTACACTGATGTCTGATTTGTTTATATTTATAAAGAATTCATTAAATAATTCACAAATTTGAGCAGGATTTACAATAGTATTATCCTCTATCTTGATTTCAGAAATATAAAAGCCTCTAGCTGTGGCACCTGTTTCAGCTTTGATCACTGACCGTACTGCCTTTGGTGTTTTGTTTTTTCTATACAAAATAAATCTATTGTTTGTCAGTTCTTTCGCTGCCTTCACAACATCTTTTTTTTTTAATTGTTTTTTTTTCTTTACATAGGTAACAAAATCTGAACTTTTGTTATGTTTTAGTTCCCTACATAGCAGTTTTCCTTGCACTAGAGATTACTATTACTTCAGTAATCCACTTTACTTGATTTCCTACTTTTTATACGTAATGCAAGGGGTAAATTTTCATTAAAACATGTAGGAAGTTTTCCAAGAAAGTAGTGAGGTTTTCAGAACAAGAAACACTATGATTCATAGCCCACTTATTTAATCTATGATAGAGCACATTCATATTTTCTTTGCTGAGCTGGCATTTGGTGTAGGTTTGTTTTTGAGCAAGGATCTAATGTTGAGGACAAAAATGAAACTGCAAATTATAGACCTGTATCAGTATTGTCAGGCTTTGGCAAAATTCTTGGAAAACGATTTCTTAGAAGGCTGACAGCCTTTCTAAATAAAGAAAACGTAATAAGTGATGCACAACATGGATTCAGAACTGGCAGATCAACACTATTTATACATTCTTAAATGAAATACTAACTGCAGTAGATAATAGGTAACAAGTGTCTGGCATATTTCTTGACCTTATTAAAGCCTTCAATGTAATTGATCATAACACTCTGTTGCAGAAGCTAGGTAATTATGGAATACGAGGCATGCCAAACAAGTGGATACATTCCTACCTTTATGACTGTCAACATATCATTCAAATAAAATACAAAGACATTAAAACACAAAAAATTTTAATTTTTATTGTAAAGCACAAAACATTACATATGGAGTTCCTCAAGGATCAGTCCTTGGGCCAATTCTTTTCATTCTTTATGTTAATGATTTGTCAGAAAAAAATAACTAAAGGGACAACAGTACTTTTTGCAGATGACACAAATATCCTAATCAAATCACATGATGAGGAAAGCCTACAAAAAACAGCTACAGGTACAATACAAAATTTAACACAATGGTTCAGAACAAACAAGCAAATAACAAATAATGAAAAGACAGTGACAGTCAATTTCCACAATTCATAGAAACTACATCCTGCAAGACGCATTTTTAAAATTGATGGAAAAACTGTCTCATCTGTGAGTGACAAAAAATTGTTAGATGTACATATTCAGCAAAACCTAAAATGGGAGACACATCTTAATCATGTAAATAAAAAGTTAAACACGCTTACGTATGCAGCAAGAGCCTTGCACAAAATACAACCTATGCATAGGTGATCACAATGTACCATGACAGTATGCAGTCACTGCTGATGTACGGCATTATCTTTTGGGGGAAATCCATAGGTTCAAACGAAACATTTAGGATACAGAAAAAAATTGTTAGAATAATAAACCATGCTAACTACAGAGACTCCTGTAGACTAATATTTAAAAATATGAATATACTGCCTCTTCCTTGCTTATATTTGTATGAAATACTAAATTTCACAAAAGGAAGTATTTTAAAAAGATGGAAATATCTTCAAGTATAGCTGTGATTACCACCCTCATGATACTAGACAGAAGCATTATTTGCATGTCAATACAGTAAGTACAAACATTTGTAAGAGAGGAGTGTATCATACTGGCATAATGCTGTACAGTCACACGCCATTGTATCTGAAACTGATGCAAAATTTACACAAGTTTAAAGTGAAACTGAAAGAGTAGTTGCTTGACCATTGCTCCTATTATGTTTTCGAGTTTTACAGTACAAGAAAAATATAGTGTTTAACTGCCCAACTATTCTTAATCAATCTATCATTTTATTTCATTATATTAATTTTGTCATCGATATTCAACATATATTGAATAATTTTTAATTACTTATCTTTTCAAAATAACAATGTGTATGATGATGTATATACTGTACCAACCTGACTTGTCGCACATAATTTGTGCAAAATATGTACCTAAACACTATTTACAGGACCAATAAAGAAATACAAATGTTTTTGGTACCTGTAACTCCATAAACAGAGCACAATGATAAGAAAGTCCTAAATATAAAAAAGACTTATTTGTCCCTTTCTAAGTATAATTGGTTAAAATATTATCTATAACTTACATGTTGCAGACGTTTTGTTTTTATGGGTAAAATCAGTGGAATTATCACTGAAACCCAATATTTGATTCATATCAATGAATTTTGTTGAGTCATTGGCTTCACTGGCCACATATACCAGCAGTTATTAGACCCTGGAATTTCTACAAAAAATCTTTCGATATTTCTGCGCCTGAAATTTTATACACAGATAAAATAACAATATTTTGCCCTAACTCTCCACAGCAGCTTTCAAATATACATTCTTCATTGAGGGAATCCAAATCGAATCTTGCTCTAGATTCCATTGATCTCTGCACAAGTATGCACGATTCTCCTCATGTTAAATCACTCCTACAAATGCTGCTGGCAACCTAGAAATTATCAAGTTTACTTAAGATTTTGATAATATCCTTTGTAAGCCAGTATTCTGTCACGTATACAACCTTGATATTTGGTGTTTCTGATAAAATGATTTGCAAGTCGTTAAGTTTTGTATCTCTGCCATTTGTATTGTTCGAAGTCGAAACAGTTATTCTGGAGTAACCATTATTACAGTTCCAGTTATTCTCTGATGACCATTATTTTTAACAGTTATTAATAACTGTCAAGTTATTTTTGACTACAGAATACCGAATACTCCGATGGGCTTACAGTTAAATAACGACATAGTTGAAATCCATCAGTCTCCTTAACCTTACCAATCTTCTTTCCACCCAACTTAACTCCCATCGCTCTGCTATCTTTGTTTCCCTTGATCTCCAGAACTTCTATGACTGTGTCTGGCATCCCAGGCTCCTCTTCAAACTCCAGACCTATGCTCTCCCCATCAACTTCGTCTGTCTTGTCACTTCCTTCCCCGCCCATTGTCCCTCCTATATGACTATCCACAATTCCAACTCCCGTACTTTCTAGCCCTCTGCTGGCGTGCCCCAAGGTTCTGTCCTTTTCCCTCTCCTCTATTTCCTGTACACTGCTGATACGCCCAAACATCCCCCACCTGTCCATCTTCTCATGTTTGCTGATGACACCACCTTCCTAGCCCTTTATCCTACCCTTCAACAGTCCCTACGTACCTTCCAAACCCACCTTGACCAATTGATTGCTTGGTGCAACCAGTGGTTCCTCTGTATCAATCCTTTCAAGACCCAGGCGATCATCATAGGCCGCACCACCCGCTCCTTCCGCCTCCCTGATTTCTACCTCACCATTTATGGCCGTCCTATCCACCTCACTCCTACCCTCAAGTACCTTGGCCTCACACTCGACCGCCATCTCACCTGGACTCCCCATCTCCTTACCATCCAAAACAATGTTCACAATCACCTCCGCCTCCTGAAACTCCTGTCCGGCTGGACGTGGGGTCTGCATCCTTCCACCATCCTTCACACCTACAAATCTTTGATTCACCCCATCCTCTGTTATGCCAGCGTAGCTTGGATTTCCTACCCTCCCTGGTTCTATAAAGCCCTCCAAATCCTCGAACACCATGTGCTCCACCTTGCCTTCCTCATCCGCCTTCCATCCCCCACATGCATCCTATACGACCTCATCCCCTTCCCCCACCTTCTCCTTTTCCTTGAACACATCTGCACACTATATATTGTCTGCCACCTTGATCCCCCTCACCCCCTGGTGTATCCCTCCCTCTCCACCCCCAACCAGTTGCCACGCCTTTACCGCTGTGTCCCACCCTCTCTCCATCTCCACACCCTCCATCTCCTTTCCCAACGCATTTTACACCATCTACCCCTCCCGGATGATGAGCTTTGCCCTGACATCTACCTGTCCTACCACCTATAACCCCATCTTCCTGCCTCCTCCTCAGATCTCCCTCTCCTCCCCCTCTCTCCTCCTGAGTGGCTTCCCCCTCCTACTCCCCCTCCCTCTCTTGTGCTCCCTTTCAGTGTCTCTGCACTCCCTCCTGCCCTGTCTTCCCTTTTCATCTCCCACCCCACGTGTCTCCTGCCTCTTTGTACCCACTGACACCCCTACTCGCTTCATCCCTCTGCTTCCCCTGCTGCCCCTTGCTCTCCACTCCTTTTCCATTCTCTCTGACCTTTCCCTTGGCAGGTTCCACCTGGCAGTTTTATTCTTAGTCATGTGTGCTACAAGTGGGTTTTAAGTGTATTGTTCTGGAGTGTTTTTAATACTGTGGCCAACTTTTAACCTGTGCATGTCCATTCAGTGTCTTCTCCGTGTTTTAAGATTTTCTGACTGTGTTTTGTAACTTTCTGGTGACTTTTTTAAGTGTTCCCCATGAACGTCTCCATGTCAGTCTATTTTTACCTCCATTTTCTCCCTTTACTCTGTTTTCCGTTCCCCATTTATATCGTCTTATGTATGTAACATTTTATTTTTATTTTAGTTGTCATGTCACTCAGCTGTCATCTGAATCATGCCATAACCTTAGCTAATAAGCTCCGGGTACATTTCAGTTGATGTTAGAACGATTATTTATGTTTCATATTATATGTATGTAGGTTCTTGGTCGCTATTAGAGATATTATCCTCGCAGCTGCAACAGAAAGTATGCGGAAATTCACCACAGCACTGTTTAAGTAAAACTTTAACAATGTGCATTTTTCAGTTTAAAGTAATATGTAAACTGAATACTATAGGTTAAATTTGAAGCTTAATTTCTTGTGTTGTTTACCTGATAGAATAAATATACGTAATGTGACAGATTCTTGTACTCCTGTAAAAGATAATCATAGGGGGGAAAGTGTGAGTTCTCTAGTTGGAAAACTGCTCAATTTCTCCAGCTGCAGCATGTGTATAACGTAGGGTGAAAGGAAGCGTCCGATTCCACCCATCTGCTTTGACCGGTGACGTAAGGATCTGTAATCCCATAACACATGAAGACATGCAGATCAAAAAGGTTGACAGTGTCAAATTTCTGGGACTATAACTCGATAATAAATTCAGTTGGGAAGAGCTTACCACAGAACTGCTGAAGCTCCTAAACAAGTCTGTATTTGCAGTTAGAATGGTGTCAAATGTAGGAGACACAAATATAAAAAAGTTTACATACTTTCATTCTATTATGTCATAAGGGATCATATTCTGGGGTAGTTCATCAAACGGAGCAAAAGTTTTTAGCATGTAAAAGCATGTAACAAAAATCATTTGTGGTATAAATTCAAGAACACCACGTAGAAACCTGTTCAAGGAACTTCATATTCTAACCATTGCTTTCCAGTATATTTATTCCTTGATGAAATTTGTTAAGTATTTCCAACCAATAGCACAATACATACTATCAATACTAGGAATAAGAACAGCAATCTACAAAATGATCTAAAATCACTTACCTTGGACCAAAAAGGGGTTTAGTATTCAGGAACACACATTTTCAATAAACTGCCAGCAACGATTAAAAGCTTGGTTTCAGATAAAGCACAGTTTACAAAGAGTTTGAAAGACTTTTTGATAGGCAACTCCTCCTTCTCTATAGATGAATATCTTAACAGGGACTGTTAGACCAGCTTAAGCAAAAATTCTGCTATCAGTATATTTCAGTTTTGACAGTGTTTGGTCACTATAGTCAAGATTAGGTATTCTGTGTATGATAAACTTATTAAAAGTGCATAACTATATTTTATTCTGGCAGTGTATTAATACTGTGCGTATTAGCAGCTCCAGTTTACTGCAGTATATTCACATATTTTGACAGTCTCGTGACAGATGATGATAAGTATTATATTCAAATGCTTAATGTTATACTTTGTTCCACATCCATGACAATCATCTCATTTTTGGGTCTGTGGAACAAAAAAAATTAATCTAATCCACAGTGAGGGTCTTGATTTTTTGGTGGGAGAATGACTAATTACATATCTCCAAGCCTTCAGTTTGTTGTGTATCTCTTATGCTTAGCATTATTGTACACAGAATCCCAGTGGATGATTGATTATGTTAAACTCATAAGGTTTAATGTCTCAGACGTCATTACAATACCTTTTCACTCTTTTTATATAATTATTCTTTGGATATACAGATTGTGAGAGTATGAATTAATAGTATTGTGTAGGTAATACGAATTTGCATTAAGTTTCTAGAAATCTGATCTTCACTGTTGCTGTCAAAACTGAAATAATACTTTTTATTTAAGCTACTATACCAGTCCCTGTTAAGATATTCATCTATAGGAAATACAAAATTTCCTTTCCTGAGGCATACTTCACCTATGGATTACATGATTTGCTTTTTTCCTGTCTCTCATATGAGGCAATAATATGAAACCTTTCCAAACACTTCATCTGCCAATGCCAGCTGTATGCTTTGACTTTTTGCAATTTAATACCGTGACAGTTAACTGTTTGAATAGGTAAGACTAATTCATGAACAAGACAAGATGAGCACTCAAAATGAAGGGCTAAGTCTTGCATATAACAACCTCAACATAACAATGAGTGCACCTAACAGAATTTTTCAGTGTTGCTTAACATAATATAAAATGAACTGACTTGAGCTCTTTGGAAACAAAAAAGCATATTTTATTCAAAAACGTTCATATAGTATGCACAAGTGCTAATAGGCCCTAATGTAAGTAAATCTATACTTTTATTTAAATACACTGACAAAATATCTGACCTGATTATTGTTGTAAGCATACTGTATTCATGCCAAACATGCCTCCATGAAATGCTTCAGTTGCAATACATGTGTTTGAAGTGTACACTGTACAATTGTCCTGCATAAAAGTGATGTGCTCAAAACTATGTCTTACATAGAACATACATAAGTTAAACAGCTGTGCAGTAATCTTGTAAGAAAACAAGATGTTTCAGTCAATGGCAAAAAACTAATTAAATGAAAAAAGCCTATTTGCAATGGATGTATACAAATTGAGAAAACTCACTTTTCTCTCACTAAGCTAAGTTTTACCAAATTACATAAGTTTCTTTGTACTCAAGTTGATCTGATACAGCTCTGGCACTTTTTCATCATGATGCTATCAAGCGTTAGTGATGGGGTATACTTGGAGAAGATACTCAAGTATGTTCCATTTTTAGATCACCTACAGTACTGAAGACATTTCAATAAGTGTAAAACCCCTAGAAAGCATTGACATGTTGCATACACTGTACAGTATTTTTTAGGTTTCCATACTATGTATGAGACAGCAAGTGTTTGTGCTCACAGTAGTGCCATAAATTTTGAAACTTTTTGAGGAGTTAGGAGATGTCCTACATGTTGTATCACTTGAGGTGAGTTTCCTACCCTGCCCCAAAATTAACAAAATGTATTCTTACAAGATTACTGCACAGCTGTTTAATTTCTGTATGTTCTATGTAAGACACCTCTGTCACCTATGTTCATGACATAGTAATATCACCTCTACAAAGACACATTACCATGCCACATGAGACAGATTACCATATTTGTACATAAAATATATCCTAAAATGGTAGGAAGTGCTCATCTTTGAGTTCATGGGTTTTCAACAAATTACTTGAGAGTTCAAGGAACAAAAGGAAGATAAGTTAAAACAAAAAAATGGTAACCAACACAAATTCATGTACATGTGAGATGATGAATTTTATTCTGACTTTTCCACAATGATATGGAACATTTAAAACACATTACAGCATTATAAAGAGAATGAATAAATAGTTAACATGTCAGAGACTGAGAAGAAACTCAAACTGGACAAGGAAATGGCAGGTACTCTGACATGGCCTATTCAGTAGAACCAATAAAAGTATTTGCCTCAAGGAATTTAGGGAACCCACATAAAACATAAATCAGGATGTTCAAACAGGTGTAGGATCCCAATGCTCCTGAATGGAAATTCGGTGCCGTAACCACTCAGCAATTTTCTCAGTAATTTAACATATGATATCTCTTTAAGGGCAGGACAGGTGGTTGGCCGTGGCCTTAATCCTAGTAATACCAACACATTTTCAATAATGTGTATTGAAGGAAGGGAAGGAACTGTATTTCCACCCTAAAAAATATCTGTTAATTGTTGTTGACATATTATCATGTTTTAAACAAATACTGATGTATAAGTAGGGCCCTGAGCTTCAAAATATCTATTATGACTGTCACTGTGGAAAGTCACATGTACTATTATGGTGTCAAATATTTGGGTTAAGTTTAACCACAAAATTTAAATCATTTGTAAAATTCAGTCGAAGACTTCATTAAAAACAGTTATCCTTTTCAAAATTTTAAAATATAAAATGGTATCTAATTACCGCCACCCCAACCCCCCGCACCCCCTCGACCTCTTCATGTTGGCAACTGTTGGTAGTAGTAGCAACAACACAAAGAAAAACAAGAACATGGAACAAAAGTCCACAAAGAGAGTGACACTTGTTCCGGAACATCAAGAATTGCAGAGAAATGAGAGAATAGAATCCCGTTATTTGCCATTCCCATAACCATCCTGGCCTCAACGTTCATTAGCCATTGTACTTACCCATCTAGTCCCTTCCCTGTTCCCATCCAGAACTACACAGCCCTCTATTCCACCAACACCCCCTCACTCTTTTTACTTCTCTCCTTTCCTGCTACCCTGCCCCTCCCCCCTCCCCCTCACCTTCTGGCTAAGATGTCAACTGCTTGTAGCTGCCCTACTATTTCTCCAACTCAATTCTGTATGCTCCCATAAACAGCAATTTACTGTCACCTAACCCTACTGTGTTATTCCTCCCCCTTCCCTCCCCAGTCTCCCCCTTACCTCTGCCACTGGCTGCCTCTTTCATTTTATTGCAGAGAGAGCTCTGATCTGAACAATTCAAAAAAGCTGGAGTTGTTAGGAAGGATCCAGATGGCTCAGGCTGTGAAGCAGTCAGTCAAATGAAGAACATTGTGTTGGGTGGTGTGCTCACCAACAGGGTGGTCCAGCTGTTTCTTGGCCATAATTTGTAAGTGCCCATTCATGCAGACAGACAATCTGTTGGTTGTCATGCCTGTGTAGATTGAAGCTCAGTTGTTGCAGCTTAGTTTACAGATCACATGACTGGATTCAAAGGTAGCCCTGCCTTTGATGGGATAGCTGATGTTTGTGACCAGACTGGAGTAGGTGGTGGTGGGAAGATGTATTGGACAGGACAAGCGTCTAGGTATATTACAGGGATATGAGCCATGAGGCAAGGGTTTGGGGGTAGTGGTTATGTAATGATGGACAAGGATATTGTGTAGGTTCTGTGGATGGCGGAATATCACTGTGGGAGGTGTACAATGGATAGTGGGCATGATATTTCTCATTAAAGGGCAAAACAACAGGTAGTCAAAACCCTCTTGAAGGTCGCAATTCAGTTGCTGCAGTCCTGGGTGGTACTGAGTCATGTGGGGAATGCTCCTCTGAGGCTGGATTGTGGGACTTTGTGAGGTGGTGGGTAACTGGAAAGATAAAACACAGGATATTTGTTTTTGTACAATTTTGGCTGGGTAATTACAGTCTGTGAGGACCCCAGTGAGATTCTCAGTGTATTTTGAGAGGGACTGATCATCACTACAGATGTGATGACCATGAGTGACTAGGTTGTATTGAAAGGACTTTTTGATATGGAGTGTGTGGCAGCTGTTGAAGTGGATGTATTGCTGATGGTTATTAGGCTCAGTGTGGACAGAGATACTGATATACTACTTTTGAGGTGGAGGTTAACTTCAAGGAAGATAGCTTGTTGGATTTTTGAGGTGGAGTTTAACTTGTTGGATTGTGTAGGACCAGAAGAAGCAAATGGGGAGAAAGGTTGTGGTTCTGGAGGAATGTGAATAGGGTGTAATCAACCTTGGTCCAGGTCATGAAGATGTCATCAATGAATCTGAACCAGATGAGGTGTTTGGGATTTTCGGTGTTTAGGATGGATTCCTCTAGATGGAACATGAGTAAGCTGATACAGGGTGGTGCCATGCAGTTGCCCATAGCCATACTTCATATTTGTTTGTAGGTAGTGCCTTCAAAGGCGAAGTAATTATGGGTGAAGGTATACTTGGCAACTAGGAAGGAGGTTGTTTGTTTTGAGTGCATCAGGTGTTGGAAATGGTAGGGTTCAATAGTGCTAAGGCCATGGGCGTTAGGGATGTTAGTGTAAAGGAAGATGGCATTAGTAGTGATGACCAGAGCAGCATGTGGTAAAGGAACAGAAACTATGGAGAATCAGTGGTGGAAATAGCTGGTACGTAGGAGGGAAGGTTGCAGGTAATAGGCCAAAGGTGTTGGTCTAGGAGAGCAGAGATTCTCTTGAGAAGGGGGGCGGGGGCATTAACTGTGCACAATGGGGCTTCTTGGGTGGTTGGGTTTATGTACTTTTGGAAGATAGGAGAGCAAGGAATGGCAGGGTTGAGGAGAGAGATGGACTCTGGGTAGAGGTCCTGGTATGGGCCTAAGGATATGAGGATAGAGTGGAGATAGTGATGGATTTTTAGGATGGTTTGTAGGTGGATGTATCTGACACCTGGCAAAGTTACTTTGCCAGGGTAATCCTCAAGATTCAACACAATGGTGGTGGAACATTTGTCAGCAGACAGGACTATAAGATTGGGACCAGTCTTTAAGTGGTAGATTATAGTTCTTTCTGTGGATAAAAGATTAGTCTTCATGTTGAGGGATTTTGGGAATTATGGTGCCACAATGTTCAGGGTCAAGAAATTCTGGAACATTAACAGGGGGGTGAATTGTGGATGTTGGGTGTGGATCATGGTTGAATGGAGGAGTAGACTGAGTCAGAAAGTGTTCAACATTGATCTTTAGTTGAGTGTGATTGTAGGGTTCACAGCGAAAATGTATTTTTACTGTAGAGGCCAGGAGAAGGAGAGAAGGTGGTTAATAAGTCCAGCATAATTGAATTTGTGAGTGGGGGAATAGGTGAAGCATTTGGAAAGGGAAGATACTTCTGCAAGGCTAAGGCTTTTGGAGGAAAGGTTCATGACTGTGTTCCGTGTCTCTTCAGGTTCTGGATACTGCGTGGTTGTGGGAGGGAGTTTTTGTGAGTGGGATAAAAGTAGTAGGTCTGCAAGATAGGGTTTGTCAGCTATGAGGGGATTTGGGGAGTTTGGACATTGTAGAGGTCATGGATAATGTTAGTCCAAGGCTGGAGTAGGAAGTAAACAGGATGAAGGGGTTTCTGAGATGGTACTGTGGATGTCACTCTAGTTCCTGGAGGGTAAGAGTTCCATTGTGTGTGATGAGATCAAGGAATTTGGGATTGCATAGCAGGAGAATTTTCAGATGGAGAGAAAGTATTGCAAGGAGGTTTGGGGCTGATTATTATGGTTTTGCAGGACTACGTTGACGAGAGTTAAGGACTGGTAGAATCTGAACAGAGGATCACTGTGGAAGTAAGGGTGGCAGCCGGGGATAGGTAATTTGATGTTAAGAGCTTTTCAAGGGATTCCACGAGCTAAGCAACAATGCAGGAACAATATGTGGGATTGGGTTTTGGCAAGTGATAAGGGGACTTTTCTGTATTGATATAGATGGGAGGAGTACGGATCCAAGCCAGTGGATAAAAACGCAAAAAAGTACAAAAAAATGTAGAATTATGAACGACAAAATCAGCAAAAATACACCCAAATGTGTGGGAAAAAAACATGAAAATAATTAAATGGATGAAGTAGGGGGAAGCAAGATGAAATCAGAGGGACAAGAATAACAGTGAAACACAAAAACCAAGTAAAATAAGCATTAAGGCACATTCTGATCAAAGAAGAAATAAATAAAAAGATTGTAATGTAGTTTGAGGCTCTGTGGGTGGATAACAGTGGGGAATGGGGATGACATATATGCTTAGATTAGGTGTAGTTAGTAGGTTCAAACTGGAATACATAGAGACAGAGTGGGGGGTGGGGATGGGTTGGTAGAATGAGATACAAGTTTGTGTGGCACAGGAAAGGTATGTTATCAACATGCAAAAATATTCAGTAGTGACACAGTGGGCGTAGTGTGGGTTATGAGACGCTGCACCAACAATCAGTGTCATCCTGAAGCCATCTGTTGTGTGTGGCTGAGATGGTTGATACAGTGTGCCTTGTAAGAAGAGCATGCAGTGCTGTGCGTAAGCCATGAAGAGAAACACAGGAAAGTATAGAAAGAAGGACAAAATCAGAGTTTAGTAATGCATTAGAAAAGAGTAACAAAGGGAAATAGTACTAGGATTGGGAATGGAAGAAAATTCGTCAGGCAAAATATACTTTCACACTCTCCTGCAGTGTTTTATATATATGATGAAGTAGACACTAAACCAACAAGTTCCTTCATCACTTGTGAATGGTACCCCTTTTGTCAGAGTATCTGCCACCTGTCCATCAGTTGGTATGTAATTCACTTCAGTCTGGCTCACTCTAACCAGTTGAGAAATTTAATGATACCTTGTCTCTGTGTGTTTTCATCGTTCATAAAATTTCAATCCATTAATAAATTTGATAGCACTTATCAATTTGAAACAGAAACAGATGACTCATCAACAGCACCAATTTCTTTCAGAAGTCTGTCTAACCATACAAGTCATTTGCAAGCTTCACTTGCAGCCACATATTCTGCCGCCAATGAAGAAAGAGCAACACACTGCTGTAATTTACTTTTCCACACAACTGACCCCCATGGAACTTGAGCAGGACGCCACTTGTGTGCCTCTGTCCCACTATGGTCAGCATCACTGTGGGCTTCGATGTTACAGTCTTTATCCTTCACAAACTTAATGCCATCTGTAATTGTTGATTTAAGGTACATAAATATTCGTTCGAGTAATGCAAAGTGCAGCTGAGTTGGCATGTCATGAACTCTTGAGGCAACATTAACAGCATATGATAAATCTGGTCTTGCACCTTGTGTTAAATACATCAAACTTCCAACCATTTCTCGATACAGTCCAGTATTATTAAAAGGAGGTGACTAACCTGGTGTCCATCCTGGTTCAATGGGTAAATGCAATGGTTTCACATCCGTCATATTGTATTTCTCCAAAATCCTCTTCACATATGCAGATTGATTTATTTGAATACAGTTGTCAAACCTCTTGATTTGTAAACCCAAGAAGTACTCAACTTTTTCTATATTGATTTGAAAACGTTTACCAAACTGTTCAATTAACTTAGCTGTGGCATCAGTAGAGCCCATAGCTAATCCATCATCAACATAAAACAATACCATTTTTTCACCATAAAGCATACATGGATCTGAACTGCTCTCCCATAAGTTACATTCAGTAAGGAACCCAACACCAGCATACCAGCATTTTGACTCATAGATTTCTTCCTTCAAAGTACCATTGAGAAATGCTGTCCTCACATCAAATTGCCTTATTCACAATCTTGTTGAATTGCAACACTCAAAAGGTATCTCACTGTCTCAAATCTTGCAACAGCGCTAAATGTGTCAACATAATTTACCCCAAACTGTTGAGTATATCCTCTTGCCAGTAGTTGAGCCTTAAATCAAACAACATCATTTTTTGCATTTAATTTTGTAGCTAAGACCCATTGATTTCCAATCACATTGTTTGGTTTGCTTTTGTAAACTAATTCCCATATTCTGTTTTTCTTTAGAGCATCCATCTCTTCCTCCACTGCATTCTTCCATTCTTCAGAATTCTCTGACTGCAATACTTCTTTATAGCTTATTGGTGTTTCACAAAGAAACATCATTCTTGGTTGATGAACTGAATCTTCACAGTAACAAGATGGTTTCTTGAAATTCCGCTGCTCATGTAAATTGTGCCTTCCTCTTTCCACACTTCTTGCTTCCAAGTTACTTCCATCTTCTCCCTCAGAGCCACATGACTGATTGCTAACACTTTCATCACTTGTAGCAACATCTTGGTTCATGCAATCCTCTTCAAAATCAACATCTTCATGTTCAGTCTCCAAAATATCTGCATTCTTATCTATAGCTGACATTTCAACAATCCTTTTAGACTTTTGAGTACCAATAAGAGGTTTCTGTAATGACTCGCAATTGAACTTTACATCTCTGCAAACACACATGCACCTTTTTTCAGGAAAATAAACATGGTATCCACAATCATCATAACCAACCACATATCCTTTTGAATATTTAGCATCAAACTTCTTCCATTCCTGTGCAGGGATCCAAGTGTAGCATTCAGTTCCAAATATCACCAAATTATCAAAACGACATTCTTTCTTCAAAAATATTTCAATTGGAGTTTTACCTTTAATTTTTGTGGGACCCATCCAATTCAAAGTGTATGTTGCAGCCAGAACAGCTTCATCCCACAATGCTTTTGGCAGATGTACAGCAGAGCAAAGCCAAGAATGTGCCATCTCACACAGGATCCTTTTTTCCCATTCAGAAGTTCCATTCTGTTGAGGCATATATGGTGCTGTGATTTTATGTTTCAGTCCAACTGAACCAGCAAATTTTTACACATCTTTGTTATGGAACTCCTTGCCACCATCTGTAAGTAATTCTTTCACGGTAACATCGGCCTGAGTCTTTATGATTTTAATGAACAGTGGCACCTTTTCTTTAATTTCACCTTGGTGTCACAAAAGGTATGGTACTCTAAATCTGGAAAAATCATCCTTAAAAACAGCAAAGTATAAACGACCCTACAGATAATTTTCTTCCATCGGACCACAAACATATACACACACTAACACTACATGTTCATTGGGTTTCTGCACTCTTTCACCACACGGCATCTGATGATGGTTACCATAGACACACCCTGCACAAAAACTGTTATCAGTTGTTGTCTCTTCACCATGATCCTTCAAAATTGGTGCACATAGCATTTATTTTGATGGCCCATTTTTTCATGCCAGCTCTGTAAATTGTCATCAGTTTCAGTAACAACACAAGACTTTTCTTGACGAACAACCTTCACAGCCAAACTATAAAGCTCATTTTCACAGCAGGATGTGGCAATAGCAATTGCAATATTATTTTTGAAAAATATGCATGATTTTCCATAATTTTTGATTATTTGTTTTATTTCCTTCTGTACAGCTTTCTTAACAGAAAACAAGTTACAGGATCCATTAGAACAAAACCAAACATCTTCAAAAGCGTTCTGTCCATGTCTGTCCATTGAACACCTGCTCATCAATTCAGCCTGTACCAAATGCTTCAATATGTACACCATTCTTGGCACTAACCATCTTCCAAGGAGTTTCAAATTGTTCATACGTAGTGTACCAATCACGCCAATTTGTTATGTGATATGTTGCACCACTTTCAATGTACCACTCATCACAGTCCAGTGTATTCACATCATTTTGTATTATCGCGTTATAGGGGAGAGAGTGTGGCAGATATGATACACGAGTTGGGATGGAAGTCATTACAGCATAGACATTTTTCGTCGCGGCGAGACCTTTTTACGAAATTTCAGTCACCAACTTTCTCTTCCGAATGCTAAAATATTTTGTTGAGCCCAACCTACATAGGTAGGAATGATCATCAAAATAAAATAAGAGAAATCAGAGCTTGAACAGAAAGGTTTAGGTGTTCGTTTTTCCCGCTCGCTGTTCGGGAGTGGACTGGTAGAGAGATAGTATGATTGTGGTTCGATGAACCCTCTGCCAAGCACTTAAATGTGAATTGCAGAGTAGTCATGTAGATGTAGATGTACTGAAAAACTGTTGTGTCTCAACATTGATACTGTTTCCACCGATTTTGAAGTATCTGTGTAGCTGCAGCTTCTTGAATTATCCACTGATGTCACATTAGTTAACAATATAGCACAATCTTCTCTTTTGTCTACACTACTACATTCATTTGATCGATGGTCATGTTTCTTACATTTAAAACAAACCAACCCTATCTTACACTGTTTTGATAAGTGACCTACTTTACCACATGAAAAGCATTTTCTATCTTCATTCCTTTTTTAATGAGGCATTTTTAATGAATCTGTTTCAGAGGAGGTTTGTTTCCACTTCTGGTGTGATTTGTTAATCTTCATTTTTTACATCATTGCTGTAGCAACACTTTCGTCATCATGATCTGTTATTCTTAGTCCATAATTCAAACACTGTTTTTGTAATTTACTCCATGTCTTTTCTTCAGCAGGTAGATCATGCCACATAATATAAGTGTAATTGAACTCTTTTGGCAAAGTTTGCTCAAATCATGCACAAAGGTCACCATCATCAATTGGCTTGTCCAACAACAAAAGCTGAGTTTGTACATCACCAAATTTGGCTAGATGACCTTGTATACCTCCAGATGCCTCCCACACAATGTTATGGAATTTATGTCTAAGGAGATCAATGTTTTCAGCTGAGTGCACATTATAGATATTGTGTAGCTTATCCTAAACCTCTTTAGCAGTCTTGCATTCCCCAACACGAAGTAAAGGCTTGGTGTCAAGTGACAAAATCAGTCTTTTCCTTGCCTTTGGATTAGCCTTTGTCCATTTTGCAAGTTCAGTTTCGTAATTCTGTCTGCTTCCTTCTGCCCTAATCAGTTCGGCATTTATGACATCAGAGATTTTGTCACATTCTAAAATAGTACTCATAATAATTCTCTAGCTCTCCCAGTCTTCTGTGCCTGTGAGTTTATCTAGCTTCTGTCGGTCATTGTCTTATCTTTGCACTTGTGTATCGTCGAGTATTTCTTTTCCGAAATCAGCACAACTATCACTCTTCATATAAACTTCATCAACCGTGTACATTTGCTACCATGTTGACAAATCATCAAATGCCGTTTTAGAAATGAATCATTTATCAAGCATCACACAGTATGATAATATGATATGAAACTCCAACTGCACATTTCAAAACATAGCCAGAGATCATCACAACTACAACAAAAATAAACCAAAAAATTTATGGGACATTGACAGACAATCTTCAAAGAATATAACAACATTGAAACATTAATACTTTCACAAAAATCAGCCAATGGAAAATACAGGATGGAGTGTAACAATGGTATTGTAACCTCCCCCTCACTTATCGCCCTAAATGAGAGTCAAAAATTAAACCGCGTGCACCTAAAGGAAATTTGGGAAAAGAAATCATCACCGAAGTTAATTTGTCAGTAAAGAGGGAGGAAAGGGCTACATCTAAATGAAAGGAAAAATGCAAATGAAACTGGTGAAAATTAATTTTGAGAAAAGGGTAAATTTAATAAAGAAAGTAAATGTGTGATTGTTACATTAACAATTAATTGGTGTTAATTAGACATTTGAGATTTGGGGAAAATGATGGTCACCAGTCCGATGGACAACTATTATAGTAACTGAAAATGAAAGATTAATGCACATATAATTAGCACTAAAAGCAGGGCAACTGAAGGTTGACCCATGCTGTGTGAAAACTGAATGTTTGTCAGAAGTAATAAATTTTGCTACACTCTGACTTAATTTAGCAAAAGAATTAATAAAACCGGAAAAATTGAAAGTTAATTTAGTGACTGAAATTAATAGTGAACTTTGTTTCTGAAGCACTACGAAATTCCATAAAATAAGGTTTGTCTTGGGCTACCTCAACAATCATTTCAAAAGCTACTTGAATCTATGCAATTTAGAAATAAGAGATTTAACTTTGAACTTGAATTAAATGATTCTGAACAATTAACAATAGTAAAATTTAGTATGTACAAAGCTGAGCTGCAGTCACAGGTAAGCTAAAATATGCTAACAAAACTCACACTCTTAATTTGTGCTTGTGTAATCTAAATATTGTATGTAGCCAGCTAGGAATACTTTAACTGAACTTTGAATTTAAAACAGTGAAAAGGAATGATATTACTTTAATGCTGGTGTATGAATTTCAACAACACTCGGGTTCATTCCAGAAAAGGAAGGGACCCTGCTTGGTAATGCAATTGGGACAATTAGCAACAAAGGTTCATGCTAAGTTGCTATATTCTTGTGATGCAACAGTTTGAAAAGCTGAGGTCTGCCATACAGTTCTAAAACTTTACATGCGTCCAGTCTTCCTTGCTGGTTGACTGAAGGTTTGAAGTCGTTGATCGAGGAGGTGGCAACAGTCACTCATTGTTGGCCGTCACTGTTGCAGAAGCTGGATGTTGGCATGCCTTCTTCTCGACATGGTCACCAGGCAAAACAGGCTCTTGATGTGCACCACCTAATGCTTCCGATCCGTGACACCATGTCAGAAACTACCATAGCAAGTCGAGCGCAATTACATGCTGCCAAACCCCGAAAGCCCGGCAACTCGCAGGAGCGTCCAAAACACACCTGCTCCACTGCCCTATTCCAGACAGACCCCTCTGCCCATGCTCCATGCAGTAGAGTTAACACCACCAAAGATCCTAAACACTTTGGTTCTCCACACGACCTATCGATGTAATCATTCGATAGCATAGTTTTCCCTAGGCCAGACTCAGCTAAAAATACAAATAATATTTACAAAACAAACCAATTATACATCAACATAAATGCATAAATATATATCAATTACAATATATAAAGACACAGAAATGTCATATCTTCAGGTAACAATATAAGGGGAAAAAAATAGTACAATAGATGGAAATAAGAGGATATTCATTTCCGGCATTACAGTATGAAAAGGATATTTGCAACTCACCATTTAGAGGAGATGCTAAGTCACAGATAGACACAGCTAAAAGACTGTTGGAAAGCAATCTTTTGGCCAAAATTGCCTTTGTTGAAATTAGAAAACATAGATACACACCTTCGTACAGAAATGACCACAGTTACTGGCTGTTGAAGTCAGACTGTGAGCAGCAGTGTGTGATGAGAGAGACAACAAGGTAATTTGGATAAGGAGGAGGTTGGGATGGGGAGGGGGGTATAGCAGGGTAGGGGTACAGGACAGTAAAGTGCTGCTTGTGGGAGAATACATGAATGAGATGGAGAGAGGGTAAGGCAGCTACATGCAGTCAATGTCTTAGATGGAAGGCATGTGGGAGGGGGAGCTGAGTAGTGGAAAAAGAGAGAAGTAAAAATAGTTATGGAGTACTGGTGGAATAGAGGGCTGTGTAGCACTGGATGGGAACAGGGAAGAGTCTAGACGTGTAAGGACAATGACTAATAATGGTTGAGGCCAGGAGCGTAATGGTAATGTAGGATATGTTGCTAGGAGAGCTTCCACCTTTGCAGTTCAGAAAAGCTAGTGTTGGTAGGAAGGATCCAGATGGCAGAGGGTGTCAAGCAGTCACTCAAATGAAGAACATTGTGTTGTGTGGCATGCTCACCAATGGGGTGGTCCAAACTGTCTCTTGGCCATAGTTTGTCAGTGGCCATTCACATGAACATATAGCTTGTTGCTTATCATAGCCACATAGAATGAAGCACAGCTGTCACAGCTTAGCTTATAGACCACTACATTGGTTTCACAAGTAGCCCTGCCTTTGATGGGATAGGTAATTGTTGCGTCTGGTATGGAGCAGTTGATTGTGGGAGGATATATAAGATATGTCTTGCATCTAGTTCTATTACAGGGAGATGAGCCATGAGGAAAGGCTTTGGGAGCAGGGATTGTGTAGTAATGGATGAAGATATTGTGTAGGTTCTATGGGCAAGGGAATGCTGTTGTGGGAAGGGTGCAAAGGATAGCAGGCAAAATACTTCTCATTGAAGGGCCCAACAAAGGGTAGTCGAATCCCTGGCGGAAGATGTAACTCAGTTGCTGCAGTTCTTTGTAGTACTGAGTCATGAGGGTAATGCTCCTCTGTGGCTGAACCATAGGACTTTGGGAGGTGGTGGCTAACTGGAAAGATAAAGGATGGGAGACTTGTTTTGTACGATTTTGGCAGGGTAATTACAGTCTGTGAAGACCTCAGAGGGAGCCTTGGTATATTTCGATAGGGATTGCTTGTCACTTCACATACAACGAACACAGGTGGCTATGCTGTATGAGAGGGACTTCTTGGTATCAAATGTGTGGAGCTAGTTGGCATATAAGCTTGCACTGCTGTGGTGGGTGTGGTCTTTGTGTCTATCTTGGCAATAATAATGTGTTTACTGTGCTGTTCATAGTAGCTTATCTGCATTCCTATTTTCTTATTCATTATTAAACTTACTTCCAAATTATCCCTGTTTGATTCTGTATTTATAACACTCTATTCATCCGACCAGAAGTCCTGTTCCTCCTGCCACTGAATTTCACTAACTCTCATTGTATCTAACTTTTAACTTATCCATTTCCCTTTTAAAATTTTCTAATCTACCTGCCCAATTAAAGGATCTGATACTCCATTCTCTGATCTGTAGAATGCTAGTTTTGTTTCTCTTGATAACAACAGCCTCCTTAGTAGTCCCTGCCCGGAGATCCAAATGGGGGACATGTTACCTAGAAAAAATTTTACACAAGAGGATTCCATCATCATTTAACCATACAGTAGATCTGCATGCACCCAAGAAAAATTACAGTTGTAATTTCCCCATGCTTTCAGCCATTTGCAGTATCAGCATAGCAAGGGCATTTTGATTGATGTTGCTAGGCCTGATCATTCAATTCTCCAGACTGTTGCCCCTGCAACTACTGAAAAGGCTGCTGCCCCTCTTCAGGAACCACACATTTATTCTGTCAAGAGATACCACTCCATTGCAGTTACACCTACAGTACAGCTATCTGTATTGGTGAGGCATGCAAGCCTCTCCACCAACAGCAAAGTCTGTGGTTAAGGAATCTATTATAGATGATAGAAGAGGGACTAACTCAGCTGCAAATCCAATATAGATTCTGACCGGGATCTCATCGTGATCTGGAGCTTTTTTAAATTTTAATGATTTCAGCTGTTTCTCAATACCTCTGGCACTAATAATGATTTCACTCATCTTTTCAGTAGTACAAGGATAAAATTGGGGCAGTACTCCTGGGTTTCCCTTTGTAAAGGAATATTTGAAAACAGAGTTAAACATTTCAGCTTTTGCTTTGCTACCTTCAGTTTCAGTTCCTGTCTCATTCATTAAGGCCTGGACAATATCTTTGCTGCCACTAACAGCCTTAACATAAATATTTTGATCGTCAAGAGTTGAACACTTGGAAATATTTCAGGACTTTGAATGTGGTCAGGAGCCAGAATTTTTGAGTCATTTTCAGTGACTGATTCACTTGCAGCCATATAAACTTTACTGTTATTTAACTGTTTACATGCATCTGTGAGTTTTAGGGATGTTTGCTGCATTGTATTATTTCAATTTTGGGATTAATTTGTTTGGTATTGGTAGCAATAAACCCGGTGGTAATGACCTTTAGAATCTGTTGTGAATATTAGGGAGAATTGGTGCTGTTGATCTCTTAAAATTTTATTTCTGGTTCCTTGTGAATTCATGCACTTATTTTGTACTTGCCACTCTCTGTAATATTCTGCTAGCACTGCACAACTATATTTTGCTTTGTTATATTCAATATTAGCCAATAGCGCTACTGCAGAGGTAACACCAGTTCCCACCAGATCACCAAAGTTAAGCTTGTTGGACTTGGCTAGCACTTGGATGGGTGACTGTCTGGGTCTACTAAGTGTTGCTGGCAAGTGGGATGTACTCAGCCCTTGTGAGTACTTGATTGAGAAGTAGTGACACCAGTCATGAAAACTGAAAACATTAAAGAGAGCAGTGGGTAGACCACATGCCCCTCCATATCCACATCTGCGGACACTTGAGAGCTGAGGACAGGACAGCAGATGGTTGGTACTATCGGTCCTTCATGACCTGTTTGGACAGTATTTTTTTGTGTTTTGTGTTGAATATTGTACAGTTGATTTACTACCTTGATGTGAGGCCACTGTCCACATTTACTTGTGTTTGCATTTAGAATAAACTTCTGGTTAAAATTCTAAACAACATTGTTTACTCAACATCATTATCGTATGAAACCCATTTCATATATTTATGCATCCATTTAATTATTGCTCTCTTCTTGTTTTACTTCAAGAATATTCCTACTAGTAAAAGGGCTACAGGATTTTATGATTTTGGCTTAAAAGCAATAGTATATGACTGACCCCTACTGATTTCAGTGACCCATACTGAAATATTAGGTCTTGCATTCTCCATAGCATTCTGTTTCTCCACTCACAGTTGAGTTGTGACTAGTAAAGGCAAAGACTTGTCCTGTTGCAGGACAGAAGATATTTGTAACTTGAATAATTACTCACCTGAATTAGATGTATAGGTACTACGGAAAATGTTCAAAAATATTAGGAAAAGTAATAATAACAGCAAAACATGCAGAATGATAAATACATGTGTAATTCAACAAATAAAGTGATAGCCTTGTGGAGTATTAAAAACAGGAACTGGTGAAAGAAGAGCATCAGGTACAAATATAACACTGTCAGTAGAAAACAGAAAAGTAAGAAACCCCTACAAACAATCAACACATTGAACAACTTTTACTCACTTGTTGCAGATAATATGGTAGAATGGAACATAAATAAGCATACCCAATCCAATTAATATCAAATAAGTACTTATAGCAGGTCAATGTACATCAGCACTGTCACACAAAAGGAAGCATCAAAAGCAATAAAAAGGCTTAAAGGAAGTATGCAAAGAAAGTTAATTTTCCAATGCAGTCATCACTCAAATTAGCAGTTACATGTAGAGCAAATATTGCTGGACTCAAGTATTTGAGAAGATCTATAATGTGTAAATACCAGCTCAGAGTCTGAGCAGTGTTCAAAAAATGGCTCAAATGGCTCTAAGCACTATGGGACTTAACATCATCAGAGGTCATCAGTCCCCTAGATTTAGAACTTTGTAAACCTAACGACATCACACACATCCATGCATGAGGCAGGATTCTAACATGCGACCAAAGCAGCAGTGTGGTTCTGGACTGAAGCACCTAGAACTGCTCAGCCACAGCTGCTGGCTGATCAATGTTAACACCCAGTAATTGTGAATGATCAGTTTTACATCATTATTAAAATTACTACATTAAAATTATGTTACTTATGTCAGTGGTTACAATTAATGTTTCCATTGCTGTCAAATGGGAACTAAGAAGGTTCCATTACTTATAGGTTAAATCTGTGCCAGTACATAGTATCAATTATTTATGCTTGACAGTCATGAAATGCCAAAATTTCAGCAGCTGAATAAAAACTTCCATAGTCATAAATGGAATATGTCACCCTATAAACAATACTTAAAATACATACAACAAACCTTTCATCAGAACTTTTAGGAAATGCATTTTCACAGCAGTTAATAGGTGGGCAGTGGCACCATAAAAGTTTAGTGATTTATAAAATTTTAATTTTAAGTTAGTGAAATATAGCTTACAACTGTGTGAAATAATTTTGCTTCAAATAGCTAATATTTTTCCTTGTATGTTATAACATGTATAGACAAAATTCTGAGTGTATTTCATTTACTTACTATCTCCAATTATAGGTCCAACTTGAAGCCCATGTTTCTGTGACTGTTTCTCTGAAGAATCCCTGAAAATAAACATGCATTGTTTTATTTACAATAAAGGGAACACCACACATGCCAAGAGTATTCTCTTCTAGTGCCAAAGTACAACTTCTTGAAATGTTATCTTGTTTTACCTGCATTAAACATGATATCACTGTATAATTTCAACAAAAAAATTTAAACAATTTCATATCAATAAATAACTACTTAAAATCTATGGAGATGACATGCTAACAGATCATCAGTATAATTATGGGAAATAGTTTACTCACTCTTATGCCAAGTACCTCATGGAGTCATTAGAGGGAGCATCAGTGTCTTAACCATTTTGGACACAATATTACATTTAGCATCAGGGCTCAGAAAGAAGCTAAACTTATAAAGTTTCCACAAAAACTGAATAAATTTTCACTGATAATTTTCATCTGGTTTTTTCTGAACTTTGTGCAAACTTTCCAATGTTGTCCACCATCTTTGCTAAATATTGTCATGTAGAAGAAGGTTTAATTAGATGAATGATGAACACAAACTTCAATTAACAAAGGTTTATTCAGCACTTGCACATACAAGAGTGCAGAGTAAACTGCCTGCAGCTAGAACCCATGTGGTGTCTATACAGTTACAGAACATTCCAGTGATTCTTGACATTTGTGGATACTTCTAGAATGTACTCAAACCGAATATAGAAATTAAAATTTTACTGTTCACATGAGTTTTGAACTCCCAACCCTCCACACAACAGTCTTGTATCATTGCCACTGCACCACAGTTACTGTGCTACTCAGCTTCCTGTGTGACATTGTTCCCTCCTTAAGAGAACAGGGTCTCAGCGTTACATCCTCCTAGTCCAGGAACAAGTCATCGGTCGCGCATACTCCGACTCCCGATGACTGATGTTTGCCCTTGTGGTGGTCTTCTTAGACCTTCCTATGCTGCTACAATCTCCATCACCTTTCTGCTTGTTGTCTGTCACTGGAGCTTTGAATTTACACTGAGTTGTTGGATCCTTAAAGGGCTTCATTTGAAGGACGTGGATCGTATCTCTAATCTTTCATCGTTTTGTGTCAGTGTCGAAATCTTCAACTTCATAAGTAACATCAGACCGTTGTTTTACAACCTTATAAGGTCCAAAGTAGTGCCTGAGGAGCTCCTCAGGGAGACCAATCTTCCGAACAGGAGTGAAGATCCAGACGAGATCACCAGGCTGGTAGACAACAGGGCGAGGCTCACATCATACCTTCAGTGATCGTTTTCTTAAGCCTGCACCATGCAGAGTTGAGCTAACTGCCAAGCTTCCTCAGCTCTGGTTAACACCTGGCCAATGCAGTCATCATCCACATCATCAGGATGTAACAGAATCACAGTGTCCATCGTCATAGTCTCCTCACACCCATACACCAGGAAAAATGAAAGGTAGAACCTCATCAGAGTTGCTCTGCTCAACACTGACAAACATTGATAGCATGCCAGCTAGGGTCTTATTAAGGCATTCAGTAAGCACGCTAGTTTGCAGATGGTAGGCAGTCATTGTGTGACAAGTAATGTTTCACCAACTGTTTATCTCTGTCGTAAGATTCAATTGAAAAACTTTCCCTTGATCTGTAATGACCTTGTGGCACAGTGTTTTAATACAATGTCTTCCATGATGAATTTGGCTACCTTGAATGCTACAGCTGTTTTCACAGCTTTTTTAATGGCATTGCTTGTTAGTTAATCAGTGCAAACAATAATCCATCTATTGCCACTAGCAGACACTGGGAATTGTCTGAGGAGGTCAATCCCAACATGCTGGAAAGGCGCTTCAGCTTGTGGAATTGTTATGAGTCAGACAGATGGTTTCTGAGGAACTGCTTTTCTCCTCTAGCACTCTCAATGATGCAACACATAGTGACAGACACTCCTAAATAAAACTGGCCACAAAAATCTCTTGTGGATCCTATATAATGTCTTAATAAATCCTAAATGTCCAGCCTCAGGTGTGTCTTGGAATTTTTGTAGAACATCTGAGTGCACTGCTTTCCAAACAAAGTTTTTCTTGCAAAGTAATCCATTAACTACCTCAGATTGTCCTTTCACATCCTCTGTCCAATTTAGGGCAAGCATAATTTGAGATATCATTGGTGTCCTTCTGCTCAGCAGAGAGATCCTGGAGTGCAGTGCCACAGTCCCTATCTTCATCAAAGTCTTGATGGTCTCGCACAGTGTTTCTTGAGAGACAGTCAGAATCTTGGTGTTTTCTTCCACATTTGTACACTATTGTAATGTCATACTCTTGCAGACATAGTGTCCACTTGGTGAGTCATCCTGTTGCATCCTTAAGACCTGTCAACCAACAAAGTGGATGATGGTTTGCAACAACTATGAATGGCCTTCCATAGAGATACTGTCGAAATTTGCACATGGCCCCGATCACAGCAAGACATTCTCTTTCTGTAGTCGAGTAGTTTCTCTCATCTTTTGTAAGTGTCTTAGAAGCATAGGCTATAACCCTCTCTTTTCCATCCAAAATTTGCATTGATTCCTTTCGCACTGGCATCTGCGTGTAGTTCTGTAGGTGCTCTCTCATCATACAGACCAAATACACAGTCAGTCATCAGAACTTTTTGCAGCACATCAAAAGAATCTTGTTGGGCACCACCCCAGATAAATTTAGCATCAGCTTTTAACAACTCTTGGAGTGGCCTGGCTTTTATACAAAAGTCTTTGATAAAATGACGGCAATAAGAACATAATCCTAAGAAGCTTCTCACATCTCTAATACTTTTAGGAATAGGAAATTCTGTTTTAGATCTCACCTTTTCTGGCTCTGGGTGCACACCTTTGTTTGACACAAGGTGTCCAAGTAGTTTGATTTCTTTTGCTCCAAAGAGACACTTTCTTGCATTAACTTTCAGTCCACCTTGTTGGAGACACTTAAGAATGGTCCTCAGTCTTTTTACGTGTTCAGCAAATTTCTCTGAGAACACTATAATGTCATCTAAATAACAAAGACACATCGTCCACTACAGGTGACTTAGAAGATTATCCATGACCCGTTCAAAAGTTGCTGGTGCATTACACAAACCAAACAGCATTACCTTAAACTCATACAGGCCCTCAGGGGTGACGAATGTAGTTTTCTCATGATCAGCCTCATCCACTTCTATTTACCAGCATCCTGAATACATTTCCTTGGTTGAGAAAAACATACTAATTTGGCACATTTTCCACAACAAAAATTGTTGTTGAATACAGTTTTAGTGATAAACTTTGCTAGATGGTTTGTAAAATGTGTAAATGTATACAAAGTTTTGTGACACTATTATTTTCAATTATAAGTCTAACAGTGAATTCAAACAGTGTCATCTAATACCTTCCTTGTTATAACTTCATATACTGTATAGCAGCTGCCCCAGCATTGGTGCAGAGTCAGTAGATCTCTGGGGCAGTTTTATTTCCATCTGTGGGAGTTTGCTGTTAGTACTTTTTAACTTATGTGGTGATGATACATTACATTATTAAACTGAATTGTTTTCATGGACAAAAACTTACATTTATATTTTGTACGTGCATTGGAAATCCTTTATGCTACACCTTTCTGGTTTATTAATTACAGCAAAGAGATTTTCATATACACATTGTACAAATAATAATCAGTCATACCAGCCATATTACTTTCTCTAACAATTTCATGTTAACCGTAAGCAAATGTAAAATTGTTGACTTTATTTTTATACATAATACCATTTGAAACAGATTGATACATTGTGCACTGCAATGTAGTCCAGTGTAATTTGTGTGTGTGTGTGTGTGTGTGTGTGTGTGTGTGTGTGTGTGTGTGTGTGTGTGTGTGTGTGTGTGTGTAGTATGGGAAGTGTATCAGTGACATGACAAGAATGAAGAGGGTAAAAGTATTTTGTGATGAGATTATATTACAGTACCCATGAATTATTTTCTAAAAAATGTTTTTCCTTTCTCATTTAAAATGACATGTCTGATAACATTTTGTGGATGATCTATGTAGGAGTAAATAAACAACTATTTGTCTCCACATACCACCCTTGGTTCGAGAATCATAAAAGAAGGTTGTATACATGGAAGACTCCTGGGGATACTAGAAGGAACCAGGTGTGGACTCTGACCGCAATCTATTGGTTATGAGCTTTAGATTAAAACTAAAGAACTGCAAAAAGATGTGTATTTAAGGAGATGGGACCTGGATAAACTGACTAAACCAGAGGTTGTACAGAGTTGCAGGGAGAGCATAAGGGAACAATTGACAGAAATGGGGGAAAGAAATACAGTAGAAGAAGAATGGGTAGCTCTGAGGGATGAAGTAGTGAAGGCAGCAGAGGATCAAGTAGGTAAAAAGATGAGGGCTAGTAGAAATCCTTGGGTAACAGAAGAAATATTGAATTTAATTGATGAAAGGAGAAAATATAAAAATGCAGTAAATGAAGCAGGCAAAAAGGAATACAAACATCTCAAAAATTAGATCAACAAGAAGTGCAAAATGGCTAAGCAGGGATGGCTAGAGGACAAATGTAAAGATGTAGAGCACATATCACTAGGGGTAAGATAGGTACTGCCTACAGGAAAATTAAAGAGACCTTTCGAGGGAAGAGAACCACTTGTATGAATATCAAGAGCTCAGATGGAAACTCAGTTCTAAGCAAAGAAGGGAAAACAGAAAGGTGGAAGGATTATATAGAGGGTCTATACAAGGGCGATGTACTTGAGGACAATATGGAAGAGGACGTTGATGAAGATGAAATGGGAGATACGATACTGCATGAAGAGTTTGACAGAGCACTGAAAGACCTGAGTTGAAACAAGGCCCCCAGAGTAGACAACATTCCATTGAAACTACTGATGGCCTTAGGAGAGCCAGTCCTGACAAAACTCTACCATATGGTGAGCAAGATGTATGAGGCAGGCTAAATACCCTCATAGATCAAGAAGAATATAAAAATTCCAATCCCAAAGAAAGCAGGTGTTGATAGATGTGAAAATTATCAAACTATCAGTTTAATAAGTCACAGCTGCAAAATACTAACACAAATTCTTTACAGATGAATGGAACAACTAGTAGAAGCCGACTTCAGGGAAGATCAGTTTGGAGTCTGTAGAAATATTGGAACATGTGAGGCAATACTGACCTTATGACTTATATTAGAAGAAAGATTAAGGAAATTCAAACCTTTGTTTCTAGCAATTGTAGACTTAGGGAAAGCTTTTGACAATGTTGTCTGGAACACTCTCTTTCAAATTCTAAAGGTGACAGGGATAAAATACAGGGAGCGAAAGGCTATTTACAATTTGTACAGAAACCAAATGGCAGTTATAAGAGTCAAGGGGCATGAAAGGGAAACAGTGGTTGTTAAGGGAGTGAGACAGGGTTGTAGCCTCTCCCCAATGTTATTCAATCTGTATGTTGAGCAAGCAGTAAAGGAAACAAAAGAAAAATCTGGAGTATGTATTAAAATCCATGGAGAAGAAATAAAAACTTTGAGATTCACCGATGACATTGTAATTCTGTCAGAGACAGCAAAGGACTTGGAAGAGCAGTTGAACAGAATGGATAGTGTCTTGAAAGGAGGATATAAGATGAACATCAACAAAAGCAAAACTAATATAATGGAATGCAGTCAAATTAAGTCGGGTGATGCTGAGGGAATTAGATTAGGAAATGAGACACTTAAAGTAGTAAAGGAGTTTTGCTATTTGGGGAGCAAAATAACTGATGTTGGTCGAAGTAGAGAGGATATAAAATGTAGACTGGGCATGGCAAGGAAGCGTTTCTGAAGAAGAGTAATTTGTTAACATTGCGTATAGATTTAAGTATCAGGAAGTCATTTCTGAAAGTATTTGTATGGAGCGTAGTCATGTATGGAAGTGAAACATGGATGATAACTAGTTTGGACAAGAAGAGAATAGAAGCTTTCAAAATGTGGTGCTACAGAAGAATCCTGAAGATTGGATGGGTAGATCACATAACTAATGAGTAGGTATTGAATAGAATTGGGGAGAGAGGACTTTGTGGCACAACTTGACAAAAAGAAGGGACCGGTTGGTATGACATGTTCTGAGGCATCAAGGGATCACAAATTTAGCATTGGAAGGCAGTGTGGAGAATAAAAATCATAGAGAGAGACCAAGAGATGAACAAACTAAGCAGATTCAGAAGGATGCAGGTTGCAATAAGCACTGGGAGATGAAGAAGTTTGCGCAGGATAGGGTAGCATGGAGAGCTGCATCAAACCAGTCTCAGGACTGAAGACCACAACAACAACAACCACCCATAGCAACAGTTTGTTATCCTCCCTATCCACCCCAGCATGCCCAACAAAGTCATCAGACCCTACCCCCGTCATCAATCTGTTATTTTGCTGCATGGATCAGTTCCTTGTGACCACCTTCGCAGATCCTAAAAGTGAAGTTCAAATCTCGACTAACTTATCAAGATTCAATAGGTTAATCCAGTAAATTAGTGACAAACCCTTTTCTCGAGCTGTGAAGCATAATTCTGACAAATCAATAAATATGTGAAAGTACAATAAGTGAACGACAACTTACCGCGTTTCCTTAACTGTTGTTAAAACAGATTTTGGAGAGCGTAACAGAGAGGAAGCTCCACGTATTTTGAGGGAACCAACTGCTAGGAGAAAAGCGTTCATATTTATTGTTGATTGAGGTGTCAGATTCATTGACCTGAAATTTTAAAAATGGGTACATTTATACATATTTATACTCAGATAGCATAACATATCACTTATCCTTGACAAACCAGTCAAGTCATTGTCATATATTATGGCATACACTAAATTAAGCAGTCAATATTATTTGTGAAAGTTGTTATTATTTAGAATCTTCCTGAATTTTACTGAACTTGGCATAAACAGATATCTTCCTACAAAAAATGGAAGAAATATAAAAATAACAGTAAACTACAATTACAAAACTTGGCAAGTGCAAGTAGGATTCATGCTTTGAAGGTTCCGCACAAATTTAATTATGTAATACAAGATAATAATAATAATTTCATATGATTCAATGGCCTGGTGCAATTATCGAGCTAGAGTAACAGGACTTACAGTTTACTGTAGATACTGGTGACTCCCCACTTCATTGAGAGGTGAAGGTTAGCTTAAAATGAGGACAGAAAAGTCTATGGTCTGAGTGAGATTCAATCCCATGCCCTCTCAGTTCCCACAGGCATGCAATACCAGTAGACCAGCTGGCTCGACATGTATATACACACTTCATGTAAAGGTTTTGATGAGTCTGCAAGTATCAAAACATGTGACATCTATCGCACATCATTTGACTGCCTTTAGTTTGTAGCTTATATTATTTACTCTGCCAAGAGACCATAAACCTTAGCACTTAACATAAATTTCAACTTAATACCTCTATCTAATCCTGAGATAAAAGGGGTCTTGTACTGACAGCTGTATCTTTTTGGTTGGATTAACAGCTTAACTTTTGTACACCACCAAGTGATCATAGACCTTAGCACTTGACAAAAATTTTAGTCTGCTACCTCTACCTGTTCCTGAGGAAAGGGGTGCTTATCAGACGGGCAGCAAGACAGACAAAATATTGCAATTTTTTTATTTGTTATAATTACAAATTAACAGTTCTCAGACTTGTTTCTTTATTTTTATTGTGAGACCTTGCCTCTTGTCAAATTTTGTGATTGCGGGTCAAAGAGAAGAACACTATAGGGCTAGGTGAGTGAGTTTGCAAGTATCAAAATATGTGACCTAACTGAATGGATCTTTTGACCTGACTTAGAAGCTTAAATGTTTTACACCATCAATGGACCGCAGATCTGTAATGTCATAAATTTCAACTTGGTACCTCTACCCCTCCCTGAGAAAAAGGGGTCTTCATAGTCGGAGAGGCAGACAGACAGATAGACTTAAAAGAAAGTGATCGTATAATGGGTCCATTTTGATTGAGTGAGGTATGGAACCCTGTAAAATTTCATGTGCCCTCAATTTAGTGGTTTTCTAAGCACATATCAGTACATTACACACAGCGTTATTCAAAATACATTTAATACATAAATTATTAAATATGCTTTTGTAGCTGATATATATGTAGGTTACAATCTCTCTGAAAGTTTATGATTATTTTGTATGTTTCGCATTTTATGATATGACCATAGTGGTGATGCTGTTGTGAAATTGAGGTTTCAGGATGTTTATAATCTTGAATAAGATTTACTGGTTACCATAGCACACACACAAAAAGAATATGGTATTTAAAGTATCTTCTTAAGATGAGTTGTATGGGCAAGTTGGGAGGTCTCTAAAACCTATCCTATGAAGGGGATTGAGAAAGTTAATGTGATAAAAAGGAATCCATTCCACTGATGTTAGAGATTGTGTACTGCATCTCCAATCCAAAAAACATGAACTTCTAGGGAGAACTGGTTGCACGTTATGGTATTCATACCCTCTCCATCATCAAAATCTACATGGCTACCTTTGCAGTTCACATTCAAGTGTTTAGCAGACCGCTTTCCATGTGTTTTATATCCTAGCTTCATGTTCAATAATGCATTCAGATACACTGGAATTAGGAATAAGTAAGTATATGTAATGCTTTGAATCCTTTTTGATGAGAATCACATAATCCTTTTCTTATGGAAGGCCTGAAATTATGGTATATTGAGTAAGTTTACCAAAGTTTTTCACTTTTGCAGCTCAACCAATATCTGCAATATCTGAATTTGTCCATAACACGAACATAATATATATATATATATATATATATATATATATATATATATATATATATATATATATATATATATATATATATATATATATATATATATATTACGAAGCAGCTGCCGGTTGCGAAAGCTCAAATTCTGTGTGTGTGTTTTATTCATAGTGCCTATCTACCGGCGCTTTCCCCGCTTGGTAAGTCTTGGAATCATTGTTTTTAATATATTTTTCCCATGTGGAAGTTTCTTTCTATATATATATTAAAAACAAAGATTCCAAGACTTACCAAGCGGGGAAAGCGCCAGCAGGCAGGCAAAATGAACAAAACGCACAAACACACAACAGAATTACTAGCTTTTGCAACCAATGGTTGCTTCTTCAGGAAAGAGGGAAGGAGAGGGAAAGACGAAAGGATGTGGGTTTTAAGGGAGAGGGTAAGGAGTCATTCCAATCCCGGGAGCGGAAAGACTTCCCTTAGGGGGAAAAAAGGACAGGTGTACACTCGCACACACACACATATCCATCCGCACATACACAGACACAAGCAGACATATTTAGGCAAAGAGTAAGGGCAGAGATGTCAGTTGAGGCGGCAGTACAGAGGCAAAGGAGTTGTTGAAAGACAGGTGAGGTACGAGCAGCGGCAACTTGAAATTAGCGGAGGTTGAGGCCTGGCGGATATCGAGAAGAGAGGATATACTGAAGGGCGAGTTCCCATCTCCAGAGTTCGGATAGGTTGGTGTTGGTGGGAAGTATCCAGATAACTCGGACAGTGTAACACTGTGCCAAGATGTGCTGGCCGTGCATCAAGGCATGTTTAGCCACAGGGTGATCCTCATTAACAACAAACACTGTCTGCCTGTGTCCATTCATGCGAATGGACAGTTTGTTGCTGGTCATTCCCACATAGCAAGCGTCACAGTGTAAGCAGGTCAGTTGGTAAATCACGTGGGTGATTTCACACGTGGCTCTTCCTTTGATCGTGTACACCTTCCGGGTTACAGGACTGGAGTAGGTGGTGGTGGGAGGGTGCATAGGACAGGTCTTACACCAGGGGCAGTTACAAGGGTAGGAGCCAGAGGGTAGGAAAGGTGGTTTGAGGATTTCATAGGGATGAACTAAGAGGTTACGAAGGTTAGGTGGACGGCGGAAAGACACTCTTGGTGGAGTGGGGAGGATTTCATGAAGAATGGATCTCATTTTGGGGCAGGATTTTAGGAAGTCGTATCCCTGCTGGAGAGCCACATTCAGAGTCTGATCCAGTCCCGGGAAGTATCCTGTCACAAGTGGGTCACTTTTAGGGTTCTTCTGTGAGAGGTTTTGGGTTTGAAAGGATGAGGAAGTGGCTCTGGTTATTTGCTTCTGTACTAGGTCGGGAGGGTAGTTGCGGGATGCGAAAGCTGTTTTCAGGTTGTTGGTGTAATGGTTCAGGGATTCAGGACTGGAGCAGATTCGTTTGCCACAAAGGCCTAGGCTGTAGGGAAGGGACCGTTTGATATGGAATGGGTGGCAGCTGTCATAATGGAGGTACTGTTGCTTGTTGGTGGGTTTGATGTGGACGGATGTGTGAAGCTGGCCATTGGACAGATGGAGGTCAACGTCAAGGAAAGTGGCATGGGATTTGGAGTAGGACCAGGTGAATCTGATGGAACCAAAGGAGTTGAGGTTGGAGAGGAAATTCTGGAGTTGTTCTTCACTGTGAGTCCAGATCATGAAGATGTTGTCAATAAATATGCACCAAACTTTGGGTTGGCAGACTTGCGTAACCAAGAAGGCTTCCTCTAAGCGGCCCATAAATAGGTTGGCATACGAGGGGGCCATCCTGGTACCCATGGCTGTTCCCTTTAATTGTTGGTGTGTCTGGCCTTCGACAGTGAAGAAGTTGTGGGTCAGGATGAAGCTGGCTAAGGTGACGAGGAAAGAGGTTTTAGGTAGGGTGGCAGATGATCGGCGTGAAAATAAGTGCTCCATTGCAGCGAGGCCCTGGACATGTGGGATATTTGTGTATAGGGAAGTGGCATCAATGGTTACAAGGATGGTTTCCGGGGGTAACAGACTGGGTAAGGATTCCAGGCGTTCGAGAAAGTGGTTGGTGTCTTTGATGAAGGATGGGAGACTGCATGTAATGGGTTGAAGGTGTTGATCTACGTAGGCAGAGATACCTTCTGTGGGGGCTTGGTAACCAGCTACAATGGGGCAGCCGGGATGTTTGGGTTTGTGAATTTTAGGAAGTAGGTAGAAGGTAGGAGTGTGAGGTGTCGGTGGGGTCAGGAGTATGATGGAGTCAGGTGAAAGGTTTTGTAGGGGGCCTAAGGTTCTGAAGATTCCTTGAAGCTCCGCCTGGACATCAGGAATGGTATTACCTTGGCAAACTTGGTATGTAGAGTTGTCTGAAAGCTGACGCAGTCCCTCAGCCACATGCTCCTGACAATCAAGTACCACGGTCGTGGAACCCTTGTCAGCCGGAAGAATGATGATGGATCAGTGAGCTTTCAGATCACGGATAGCCTGGGCTTTGGCTGTGGTGATGTTGGGAGTAGGATTAAGGTTTTTCAAGAAATATTGAGAGGCAAGGCTGGAAGTCAGAAATTCCTGGAAGGTTTGGAGAGGGTGATTTTGAGGAAGAGGAGGTGGGTCCCGCAGTGATGGAGGACGGAACTGTTCCAGGCAGGGTTCAATTTGGATAGTGTCTTGGGGAGTTGGATCATTAGGAGTGGGATCAGGATTATTTTTCTTCATGGCAAAGTGATATGGAAGGAGTCATTCCAATCGGGAGTGGAAAGACTTACGTTAGGGTAGAAAAAGGACAGGTGTGCACTCGCACACACACACATATCCATCTCATCTGCATATATATATATATATATATATATATATATATATATATATATATATATATATATATATATAAAACAGAAAGAAACTTCCACATGGGAAAAATATATTAAAAACAAAGATTCCAAGACTTACCAAGCGGGAAAGCGCCGGCAGACAGGCACATGAACAAAACACACAAACACACACACAGAATTCGAGCTTTCGCAACTGGCAGTTGCTTCGTCAGGAAGGAAGGAAGGAGAGGGAAAAATGAAAGGGTGTGGGTTTTAAGGGAGAGGGTATATATATATACATATATATATATATATATATATATATATATATATATATATATATATATATATATAGACAGGCACATGAACAAAACACACAAACACACACACAGAATTCGAGCTTTCGCAACTGGCAGTTGCTTCGTCAGGAAGGAAGGAAGGAGAGGGAAAAATGAAAGGGTGTGGGTTTTAAGGGAGAGGGTATATATATATATATATATATATATATATATATATATATATATATATATATATATATATATATATAAAGAATCTTCCACATGGGAAAAATATATTAAAAACAAAGATTCCAAGACTTACCAAGCGGGAAAGCGCCGGCAGACTGGAACAATGAACAAAACACACAAACACACACACAGAATTACTAGCTTTTGCAACCGATGGTTGCTTCTTCAGGAAGGAGAGGGAAAGACGAAAGGATGTGGGTTTTAAGGGAGAGGGATTGGAATGACTCCTTACTCTCTCCCTTAAAACCCACATCCTTACGTCCTTCCCTCTCCCTCCTGAAGAAGCAACCATCGGTTGCGAAAGCTAGTAATTCTGTGTGTGTGTTTGTGTGTTTTGTTCATTGTGCCTGTCTGCCGGTGCTTTCCCGCTTGGTAAGTCTTGGAATCTTTGTTTTTATATATATATATATATATATATATATATATATATATATATATATATATATATATATATATATATAAAGAAACTTCCACATGGGAAAAATATATTAAAAACAAAGATTCCAAGACTTACCAAGCGGGAAAACGCCGGCAGACAGGCACAAGAACAAAACACACAAACACACACAGAATTACTAGCTTTCACAACCGATGGTTGCTTCTTCAGGAAGGAGAGGGAAAGACAAAAGGATGTGGGTTTTAAGGGAGTGGGTAAGGAGTCATTCCAATCCCGGGAGCGGAAAGACTTCCCTTAGGGGGAAAAAAAGGACAGGTGTACACTCGCGCACACACACACACACACACACACACACGCATATCCATCCGCACATACACAGACACAAGCAGACATATTTAGGCAAAGAGTAAGGGCAGATATGTCAGTTGAGGCGGAAGTACAGAGGCAAAGAAGTTGTTGAAAGACAGGTGAGGTATGAGTGGCGGCAGCTTGAAATTAGCGGAGGTTGAGTCCTGGCGGAATTTCCTCTCCAACCTCAACTCCTTTGGTTCCATCAGATTCACCTGGTCCTACTCCAAATCCCATGCCACTTTCCTAGACGTTGACCTCCATCTGTCCAATGGCCAGCTTCACACATCCGTCCACATCAAACCCACCAACAAGCTACCTCCATTATGACAGCTGCCACCCATTCCATATCAAACGGTCCCTTCCCTACAGCCTAGGCCTTCGTGGCAAACGAATCTGCTCCAGTCCTGAATCCCTCGACCATTACACCAACAATCTGAAAACAGCTTTCGCATCCCGCAACTACCCTCCCGACCTGGTACAGAAGCAGATAACCAGAGCCACTTCCTCATCCCCTCAAACCCAGAACCTCTCACAGAAGAACCCCAAAAGTGCCACACTTGTGACAGAATACTTCCCGGGACTGGATCAGACCTTGAATGTGGTTCTCCAGCAGGGATACGACTTCCTAAAATCCTGCCCCGAAGTGAGATCCATCCTTCATGAAATCCTCCCCACTCCACCAAGAGTGTCTTTCCGCCGTCCACCTAACCTTCATAACCTCTTGGTTCATCCCTATGAAATTCCCAAACCACCTTCCCTACCCTCTGGCTCCTACCCTTGCATCCGCCCCTGGTGTAAAACCTGTCCTATGCACCCTCCCACCACCACCTACTCCAGTCCTGTAACCCGGAAGGTGTACACGATCAAAGGGAGAGCCACGTGTGAAAGCACCCACGTGATTTACCAACTGACCTGCCTGCACTGTGACGCTTTCTATGTGGGAATGACCAGCAACAAATGGTCCATTCGCATGAATGGACACAGGCAGACAGTGTTTGTTGGTAATGAGGATCACCCTGTGGCTAAACATGCCTTGGTGCACGGCCAGCACATCTTGGCACAGTGTTACACCGTCCGAGTTATCTGGATACTTCCCACCAACACCAACCTATCCGAACTCTGGAGATGGGAACTCGCCCTTCAGTATATCCTCTCTTCTCGATATCCGCCAGGCCTCAACCTCCGCTAATTTCAAGTTGCCGCCGCTCATACCTCACCTGTCTTTCAACAACTTCTTTGCCTCTGTACTTCCGCCTCGACTGACATCTCTGCCCTTACTCTTTGCCTAAATATGTCTGCTTGTGTCTGTGTATGTGCGGATGGATATGCGTGCGTGTGTGTGTGTGTGTGTGTGCGCGAGTGTACACCTGTCCTTTTTTTTTCCCCTAAGGGAAGTCTTTGCGCTCCCGGGATTGGAATGACTCCTTACCCTCTCCCTTAAAACCCACATCCTTTCGTCTTTCCCTCTCCTTCCTGAAGAAGCAACCATCGGTTGCGAAAGCTAGTAATTCTGTGTGTGTGTTTGTGTGTTTGTGTGTTTTGTTCTTGTGCCTGTCTGCCGGCGTTTTCCCGCTTGGTAAGTCTTGGAATCTTTGTTTTTAATATATATCTGCAATGTTTGGAGCTGGTAGTATTTGTAATGACTCAGATATGATCAAGATATTGTTCAGCCCAAGCAGATGAACTGGAGAGCTTGCATGAGGACCACTGCCTCTTTGTGAAATGCTGGAACTTCCTGATGAAGAGACTGTGACCATTCTACACGTAGATCAGGACAGATGAAGGCACTAACCACATGTTGTTCATTAGTTATTTTCAACCCACTAGTGAACATTTACATCATGTCTGACAAATGCATTTGCATCAATATTTCAAACATGTTCATAGTGTTTGACATTCTACTTTTGGCAAGCATATGAATGTTGCACCAACAGAGCAACTCGGAAATTAAAATTTCACAATGCTGGTTAATCTTGTGAACTGGCTAGTACAGAAGCATTCTTGTTAAATAGGAGTTACAAATCAAGATGATTTATTTTCTTTCGGGCTCAAATGATAACTGGTCTAAAGAAGCTTCTATAGCTTGTTTATTTTCTGTGCAATGGGGCTTCAGAAATCAGGTTCTGTGTAACTAATTTATCCACCAGGAACTGGTGCTGAGTATTAAGGGTCATACTCATTGCTGCCACAATTGAAACATTGGTCAATGTTGAAGGTCTCAGTCTAATACAGATCCTAAGACGGTGTTAAGTATTTGGTATGTAGTAGAAGATCACACTGTAATACAACTAAGGTTACACCAGTGACTGATACAAGATGAGAATTTTTGTGGGATTTGCATCCACAAAATACGGGCCACTCTATGGAGAATATTTATCACTTTTTATAATCTCAGAAGAAGATGTCTGACACAGGCATACCAGTTTAGTCATGAGAATATTATACAACTGGACAGATAAAAAATCCACCTACCCAGAGGCAGAAGGACAAAACTCATATAAAGGTTAAAGACCTGTGTGCTCTTCTGAGCCAGGGGCTCCTTTTTCTGCCAGAAGTTTGAAGGTAAAGAAAGAGGGATGAATAAAAGGACTAGCAAGGTTTAGAAGAAGAGGAGACTTCAGAAAAGTCACCCCAAACCCTGGATCAGAGGAGACTTGCTAGATGGGATGAGAAGGAAAGACTCTCCTTCTCATCCTGTCCAGTAAGCATCCTCTGACCCAGAGGCTCCAGGTGACGTTTCTGAACTCTCCCCATTTTCTAAAGATCTACAGCTATGTGATTACTCTGCTATTCTCAGTTAAGCACCTGGCAGAGGGATCAATGAACCACCTTCAGGCTGTCTCTCTACCATTCTTCTCTCCAACAGGTGCGGGAAAAATGAATACATAAATTTTTATTTGTGAGCCCTGATTTCTCTTATTTTATCATGATGATCATTTCTCCCTATGTAGGTGGGTGCCAACAAATATTTTTGCAATTGTTGGAGGAGAAAAATGATGATTGAAATTTCATGGGAAGATTTCGTCACAACTAAAAATGCCTTTGTTTTGATGATTGCTGCTGCAATTCACATATCATGTCTGTGGCACTATCTCCCCTATTTCATGATAATACAAAACAAGCCACCCTTCTTTGACTTTTTTGATGTCATCTGTCAGTTCCACCTGATGCAGATCTCACACCGCACAGCAATACTCCAGAACAGGGCGGACAAGTGTAGTGTAAGCAGTCTCTTTAGTTAATCTGTTGCACCTTCTAAGTGTTCTGCCAATGTATAACAGTCTGTAATTTGCTCAAACCACAACATTATCTATGAGATTGTTCCATTGTAGGTCATTTGTAATTGGAATCCCTAAGTACTTAGTTGAATTTACAGCCTTCAGATTTGTGTGACTTATCGCGTAATCGAAATTCAGCAGATTTTTTTAGTACTCATGTGAATAACTTCACACTTTTCTTTATCCAGGGTCAATTGCCACTTTTTACGCCACACAAATATCTTATATAAATCATTTGCAGTTCGTTTTGATCATCTGATGACTTTCCAAGATGGTAAATCACAGCGTCATCTGCAAATAATCTAAGAGGGCTACTCAGATTGTCTCCTACGTCATTAATAGAGATCAGGAACAATAGAGGGCCATAACACTTCCTTGGGGACACCAGCTATTACTTCTGTTTTACTCAATGACTTTCTGTCTATTACTATGAACTATGACTTTTCTGACAGGAAATCATGAATCCAGTCGCACAACTGAGGTGTATTCCATAGGCAAGCAGTTTGGTTAGAAGACGCTTGTGAGGAATGGTGTTGAAAGCCTTCTGTAAATCTAAAAATATGGAATCAATTTGACTTCCTCTGTTGATAGCAATCATTACTCATGAGTATAAAGAGCTAGTTGTGTTTCACAAGAGCGATGTTTCCTGAATCCATTCTGACCATTTGTCAATAAATCGTTTTCTTCAAGGTAATTCATAATGTTCGAACACATTATATGTTCCAAAATCCTACTGCAAATCAATGTTAGTGATATGGACCTGTAATTTAGCAGATTATTCCTATTTCCCTTTTTGGGTATTGTTGTGACTTCAGCAGTTTTCCAGTCTTTAGGTATAGAACTTCCTGTGAGCAAGTGGTTGTATGTAATTGCTAAATATGGAGGTAATGCAACAGCATACTCTGAAAGGCACCTGACTGGTATACAATCTGGACCATTATTAAGTAATTTAAGCTGCTTTTCTACACCGAGGATATCTACTTCTTTGTTTTGTCATCTTTGCAGTTCTTCTTGAGTGGAACACAGGAATACTTACTACATTTTCTTTGGTGAACAAGTTTCAGAATACCACTTTTAATTACTCTCCTTTAGTAACTTCACTATTGTTATTGCACAATGAAAGTATTGATTGGGTGGCCGGTCGGTGTGGCCGAGCGGTTCTAGACGCTTCAGTCTGGAAATGCGCGACCGCTACGGTCACAGGTTCGAATCCTGCCTCAGGCATGGATGTGTGTGATGTCCTTAGGTTAGTTAGGTTTAAATAGTTCTAAGTTCTAGGGGACTGATGACCTCAGGTGCTAGGTCCCATAGTGCTCAGAGCCATATTGATTGAGTCTTGCCACTGGTGTGCTTTATGTATCACCAGAATCTCTTTGGTTTTTCTGTCAGATTCTGAGACAGGGTTTCATTATGGAAATTATTAAAAGCATTTCACATTAAAGCATGTGCTATATTTTGAACTTCTAAAATACTTTGCCAATTTTGGAGATTTTGCATTCTTCTAAATTTGGCATGCTTTCTTCATTGCATCTGCAACAGCAATCTGACCCATTTTGTGTACCATGAGGGATCAGTACCATCACTTATTAATTTATATGGTATAAATCTCTCAATTGCTCTCTGAAACCATTTCATATCTTTTCTTATGTGATCAGATTCGAAGGAGTGGAGACTGTCTCTTAAAAAGGCATTAAGAGCATTTTTAGCAGCTTTTTTAAATAGATGTACATTGCGTTTCTTTTTTATGGTTGTGGGTGTTACAGTAATCAGTGTAACAGCAATTGCCTTGTGGTTGTTAATCCCTGTATTCATCATGATACTCTCTATTTGTCCAGGATTATTTGTTGCTAAGAGGTCAACTATGCTTTTACAACCATTTACGCTTTGAGTGGGCTCATGAACTAATTGTTAAAAATAATTTCCAGGAGTGTATTTCAATAAAAGAGATTAAATCCCAAGTGAACAGTGGGCTAACAGTGAAAGAAATGAGATAAGAAACCATTTTGACAAGAACAATTCATCAGCATGGTTCATATATGGGTGTAATGAAGTTAGTAATGTACACATCTGAGCAAAATAATCACCCATTACTAGTTTCCATTTATTTATTTTATTTATTTGGCTCTATTTCACAACATGTTAGCAAAGTTAGCCATTAATTAATTCCAAAGTAATTAACAGTTTGGTCCAAAGTACTGTTTATGTAGTTATTATTCCAAAATAGATAACAAACACACACACACACATAGATATATTCACATAAATGCAGCTCACACACAAATGATCTCTGTCTCTGGCTGTCGGGGCCAGACTGCAAGAAACGGCACATGATGGGAGAAGCAATCTGGGTGGTGGGGGTAACTGGGGAGGGGAGGGAACAGGAAAGCAAGGTACAGGTGAGGCATGTTAAAGTGCTGTTTGTGGGAGCATACAGAGACGAGGTGAAGAGAGGGTAAGGCAGCTTGGTGCAGTTAAGATGTTAGAGAGTGGGGGAGGGGGAATGTGAAAAGGAGGGAAGTAAAATGACCCAAAGCCCCACTGTCCAGCAACAGAGGAGCATTCACCTCATGACTCAGTATCAATGAGGACTGGAGCACCTGAATCACATTCTCCATCAGGGTTTCGACTACCTCTCGTTGTGGCTTGAAATGAGGAATGTCCTACCCTCTGACCTACCTGCCCACTGTTTCACCACCCACCAAAACTACACAATATCCTTGTCCATTCCTATACAACCTCTTCTCTCAACCCCTTGCTCATGGCTCATTTCCCTGTAATAGATCTAGATGCAAGACCTGTCTCATGCGTACTCCCACTAGCCACCTACTCCATTCATGTCACATGCATCACCTACACTATCAAAGGCAGGGCTAACTGTGAAACTAGTCATGTGATCTTCAAGCTAAGATGAGACCACTGTGTTTCAGTCTATGTGAGGTTGCCAAACAACAAACTGTCTGTCCACATGAATGGTCACTGACAAACTGTGGTGAAGAAACAGCTGGACCACCCAGACCCCATCCAATCATGCTGCCACACACAACATTCTTCATTTTAATCACTACTTCACAGCCTGTGCCATGTGGCTCCTTCCTATCAACACCAGCTTTCCTGAACAGCGCATATGGGAAGTCTCTCTGCGATATATCCTATGTTCCCTAACCCTCCTGGCTTCAACCTTTGTTAGTCATTGTCCTTTACCCACCTATTCCCTTTCCTGTTCCAACTCCATAGCTTATATTACACAAGTGCATTCAAAGTTTTATTACGTCCCTACTTTTGTGGCCCTTGCTGTTTAACCTCCCAACTGCACATAGATGCCCTACCCTCTCTCCACCTTGTCCCTGTATGCTCCTACAAACAGCACTTTACCATCTCCCCCCACCCCTGTCTCTGCTCTCCCACCCCCTTCCCACCTCAGCTACCCACCCCCTCTCCCCCAACCTAGATTGCTTCTCCCATCATGTGATAGTGGTCATTGCGTGACTGTGACTGTGCGTGTATACGCTCTCTATTTGAGAAGAAGAGCTTCTGGCTGAAAGCGTATATGTTTAGTGGTTTTTCTGTTGTGTCTTTCCCTAACTCTGCAGCTACACTGTATGTTCAGTGTTTCTCTGATTTTGCAATTTACTTGAATGCCAGAAGCAATGTAATAACTCCACCTTTTTGGCTGGACCATCACTACCCATACTTACAGGTATGCACATATACCAGCAAGTGCTCCTGCTTAAGTCCTCAGAATCTGTTAACTGACAGTGAGAGATATTCATGTAAGATGTGGCCATTGGGTATAGGTGTATATTGTCTAGATCTTACAATAATTTAGTAGCTCATTGTAGAAAAGTTTCAATGTCAACAATATACACAAATAACTGACATTGCTTAACTAAGGTGAGGAGGACTACCAGGTTTATTGCTCCGATAACCACACCCATTTAGGAATAGTTCATTTATTAACCTTAACACATACAAGGCCACAAAGAATTGAACTGAACATGGTGGAACAGCCAAAGATAATGCTTAGAGTCCAAAGATGAATGCATATTATCTCCCCCCCCCCCCCCACAGTACGGATCACTTATGAGAGGCTTGGGGGGGGGGGGGGGGGTGACTATGGCATCGGCAGGGGTGTGGTCAGCGGGAGCCGGACCATATTCAGCTCAACAAAGTCATTGGGGAGCTGTGTGGGTAGATGTCATGACGGAAGGTTTGGCCACCAAACCTGGAAGTCGTTGAAGCGAGCTAGGTGTTGTACTGGGTGTGCTGGTCATGCAGCGACAGGTAGGCCGGTGGTTTGTGGGTGGAACGGTGTGAGAACACGATATCTCTGGTGGGTGTGGCGAACACACGAAGCATGTGCAGTTCAACATAAGGCGGGAGGGGAACACATTTCACCAGGTGGCAGGAAATGGCAGAGGTTGTGTCATGAGCACTGGATGAAGAGAAACACACGACGAACAGTGTATAATCATGCAGTATTACTGAGATGTTGTGGATTATACCTGGTGGGACAGGCACAAACACCTTGAGTGAGGGCACGTACACGACGGGGCGGGGGGGGGGGGGCAACAGAAACCTCGACAGTGCGAGGCAGGTGATGGCGGAGAGGTCAAAGGGACCGGCGAAGGGCCCGGCGGTGAGGGCGTGATCATAGGTGAGCTCGATGTGGGGAGCATGTGGTCACTTGACGGAGTGTGTGAGACCGGAGTAGAGGGTGAGGTCGGAGGATAGCTCAAAGATTGGAGCTGAAAGTCACTCGATGGAGTGTGAACGTCCGATGTGTAGGGAGTGGTCGGAGTGTCGTGAGCCACGACAGTGAGTGTTGTGGTTGTGGCCTGAAGGGGGGGTAGAAGAAGGCTTGACATGAGCAGGCTTAAGTCTGTTGAGAGAGACTGTAACAGATGAATCTCTCATCTGGATGTCATAGGTATTGGCTGAGTGCCGGAGAACTCAGTACGGGTCGGTATATGGAGGTTGGAGGGGAGCACGGTCAGTGTCATCTCGGAGCATGATGTACTCGCAATTGTCCAGAGATTTCAGGACGTGAACCTTAGGGTGTGAATGGCTGGCGGGTGGAGGGATGTAGAGGTTGATGACGTGGCATCTGATGTGGTCCACAAAGGAAGGTAAGTCAGACTGAGAGAGAGAAGCGGAAGGGCTCACAAGTTCACTAGGGAGTAGAATGTTTTGGCCATATACGAACTCGGCTATTGTGCTTTTGAGATTTTTCTTGTAAATCGCACAAATGCCAAGTAGCACAAGGGCAAGGGCTTCCGTCCATAGAGAGTTATGTCATCGAAGAGCCGCCTTGAAAGTGTGGGTGATATGCTGTGGTACGGATGCGCCAGATGCCGCAAATGCTACAAATCCCATTGAACAGGGCTGACTCAAATTGTCTGCCCTGGTCAGTCATGACGATAGCTGAACATCCAAAACGTTATACCCATGACTTGATGAAAGCATGAGCAACAGTTTCTGAGCCTGCCAGGGTGGCCGAGCCATTCTAGGCACTTCAGTCAGGAACCGTGTGACCACTACGGTCGCAGCTTCGAATCCTGCCTCGGGCATGGATGTGTGTGGTGTCCTTAGGTTAGTTAGGTTTACGTAGTTCTAAGTTCTAGGGAACTGATGACCACAGATGTTAAGTCCCATAGTGTTCAGAGCCACTTGAACCATTTTTTGAACAGTTTCTGCCGTAATATTGGGGAGAGGGCCAGCCTCGACCCAGCGAGTTTTTGGTCGATAGATGAGGGAAAATAACGAAAGTCATTAGAGTGGGAGAGAGGACTGACAATGTCAATATGAATATGCGGGAAACGCTCAGGAGGGATCGAAAAGGCGCTGAGGGGGGGATGAAGTGTGCTTGTGTACTTTGCAGCGTTGGCACGCTCGATGCAGGAGTGTGCTCATTGCTGGCAGTCCTTGTTGACACATAGTGCTCTGCTACGAGGTGGGCAGATGCATGAACACTGGGTTGGGATAAATTATGCAATGTGTTGAAGACAGCTAGATGGAGTGTGATTGGGATGAGGGGGTGTAACGTGCCCGTACTTTCATGGCACCAGATCTCACCAGAAATGCCAGGGAAGGTGGTGCAGACAAAGTGTAGTGAAGAAGTAGAGTCTGAAATCAGGTGTTGTGTTTCCTCGTCGGTGGGTTGGAGGTTAGGCAGTTCAGAGAGGTCTAACAACGAATGGACGGAGTTGACTCATGAAAGGAAATCAGCAACTATATTGTCAGCACCCTTTATGTGTCTGACATCGGTGGTGAACTGAGATATGAAGTCCATGTATCTGAAGCGGTGAGGAGGCGGGTCAGCTGGCAGGTTTGAAATGGCCACAGCCAGGGGTTTGTGGTCTGTTAAAACATAGAAAGGGTGTCCCTCAATGTCAGTCTTAAAATGCTTAATCGCTTTGTAGACCGTGAGCAACTCCCTGTAAAATGTGGAATATTTCCATTGTACATTGGTGAGCTTGCGTGAGAAGAACTGCAGATGCGAAGTTTGGCCAGCAATTGTCTGTCTAAGGACAGCGTCGATGGCAGTATCGCTCACGTCTGTGGTGATGAAAAGCTGCGATTGGGATGAGGATGCACGATGGTGCAGGCCTCGGCAAGAAGATTTTTGAGGGCAGTGAAAGAGTCGGGCATAGCAGGGGGCCATGGAATGGGCCGAGATCCAGAAGTGTTCATGCCTGCCAAGGCATCCATCAGTGGAGCCTGAATCTGTGCAGCCTGAGGTAGATGTCAATGATAATAATTAACCGTCCCCTGAAAGCGTCGGAACTCTCTGAATGACGAAGGTCTGGGTAGGTTTAGTATTGTTTGTACTTTCTCAGGGGGTGGCGAAATGCCGTCGGCAGAGACCCAAAAACCAAGAAAAGTGACAGCGGTTTGATGTAGCTGCAATTTGTCCTGGTTGGTCTCAATATCTGCTGCCGCGAGAGTGTTAATAACAGTTTGCACATGTCGAATGTTGTCCTCGAGGGAGGAGCTGAACCAAGAATGTCATCAAGACATGCAAAGCAGAATTTTAGGTCGAATAGCACATCATTGATAAAGCATTGCCAGGTCTAGGTTGCGTTTTTCAGATCGAAGGGCATGAATCGAAACTGAAATAACCCAATTGGGGTGGTGATTGCTGTCTTTTCAATGTCTTCAGGTGCCAATAGGATCTGGTGGTAGGCCCATTTGCAATCAATGAGGCGGAAATCAGGAGGCGGCACCTGGACCTACCTGCGATTGGCGTTTGGGAAGGGTGGTCTGCAATTCCATGACGCCTCACCAAACCGTGTGTGGAAGAAACAGTACGGGTAGTGCAGTTGCATTTCCTGCGGAAAGTCCGTTGGCAGTGACAGTGGCTGAGGTTTGGTGGCTGCAGCAGGATCAGTTGCAGGAGAGGGCGTGACCAGGGGCGGAGCCGGTGGCGTCCCAGTTGCTTGTTTACTGCTTCCCGGAGTGAACAGAACTGTCAGAACAGTATGGCCCTGGCCGCATCTGGCTGCAGGGCGATGAGCCTGAACATGAGACTTGTCAGGTAGGCAATGGATGGCGAAATAGAGCAGTGATGCATTGTGTAGCTTGGCAGCAATTGTCATTCTTTGCTCAACAGGTTCAGGAGATCTTTGATCCAGAGCTAAGCGGACGTGAGGAGATAGTTTATCTGACGAGATGGCGAGGAGAGCTGTGTCAGAGATTAGATTGGGGCTGACCAGGGCACGTAGCTGTCTCCAGAGCTGGGAAGGTTTGTTGATGCCTAGTTGCTTGACGTGGAGCACTTTCCGTATTGCTGCCTTAGTTGAGTGTGCAAGCCGACGTAGAACTGTCTTTTTGGCTAGAGAGTACCGGGTAGATGAGTCCAGGGCATCGACCAGGTCAGCAATCAAGTCCTCCTGGTCGTGCAGGTGGGTGATGAGGCACAGAAATCTGGTTGACTCATCAACTTTGTAATGGTCGAACACTTCGTCCACAATTTTGAACCAGGTTGTTGCTCTGTCAGGATTAAATGGCTGCAGCATTGGTAAGCATTGTAGAATGTTTGGAAGAACAGGTTGAGTTGAGTTTGTCGGGGCACTGCCTGAATCAAGCTGCTGTTGCTGTAGTATTTCAGGAGAGTGTGCCTCCAGGGGATGTGGCAATGATGGCTACGTGGAAGGCTGACGTGGGCGAGACAATGCAATGTGTCGATTGCGGTTGAAGAAGCCCAACACATTGTGGGTGTGTTTGGATTGACTCATTGCAGAAGATCGACACGGATGAGGCACCGATATGTGCCAAGAAAGATAGCGGGAGCTTGACTGGAGCAGGCGAGGGGGGACAGGTGAGAAAACGTTCAAAGTTTGAGAACGCGTGTTAGTCTGTAGAAAGCTCAACGTATGATCAGATCCGGGACCACCTGTGTTGCAGGGAGGCTGTGTAGGTGTGAGCTGTCCAGAAGCACAGTGTAGGAAATGATGTCGAACATGGGACGGAATGGGTGGATGTTCGCTGTTCATAGTCACTCCACTCAAAACGGTGTGCGGATAAGGTGAATGTCGTGGCACAAAACACTGAGCCATAGCAGTGGGACAGAGGTGGAGGTCAGCACAGATACAAGTTATTGTTCCTGTTGCAGGCCGAGATATAAAAGTAGGAAGGCATGTGCTGATGCTGAACTGAGGCAGGTGTGGGCATGGTTGGATTCTGAGGAGGTAGACCTGTGAATAAAGCCATTCCGGCCATGCGGCAGGTATCCGCGTGGTACTGCATGGATTGTGGTGTGGCAAATCATTGTCCCGGTGGTAGTAGGTTGTCCGATGAAGCATTTGCAGAAATCAGCATTGGTTCTTCACTGCACGGAGATCTGTAAGAGGTAACTGCACAGTTGATGAGGGAGGGCACATGTGGCAGGAACAAAGGCGTTTGATATCTGAAGTCATGCGCACTCCTAATCTCACTTATTGTTGTAGGCTCAAAAAAGTCTGGCGAAATCTGCAGAATCATCGAGTGAGAGGCATCATGTTGCAGTCCTGGTGGGTGTACATCATCTGCAATACGATGCATGTCGATCACAAAGTCCGGTGTTAGGCACTGTGCCGAAGTCATTGTTCAAATGCTGTGTCAATGTAATATAAGCGAAAATAACTGACGCGGAGTTCATGGACACAGTAAAATGGCAAAAATGGTATACTTAACAACTCAGGGTCACCACTGAGGAGGATTACCGGGTTGGTTGCACCAATAATCACACCCATTTAGCAATAGTTCATTTATTAACCTTAACACATACAAGGATCACAAAGAACTGAACTGAACATGGCAGGACAGCCAAAGATAATGCTTAGAGTCCAAAGATGAATGCATATTGATGTTGGTGTCAATTTCATTGGTGCCACAAAGGACTGAACATTGAGGAAGGCCATGTGATGCTGTGAGTGAGCCCGCCATCTCATTGCTTTACTAAATACTTGCACAACAAGTGTGAGGCAGCTCACATACATCTGTGCTGATGCAAACAATTATTCTGAGTTCCAAGAGCGCAAAGCTCAAAACAGTGTGAGATTGACGTACGTTTCCGTTACTTTTTTTATGCCATTTTATATGTTTGGTACAAAATAATCATGTTTCAGCCAGCATTCCAGCTGTATTTTAACAATCCATTCCAGAGTTTTGCTGGCACATTAGCTTAACATAATTGGGCTATAAGGCCCAGTTTGAGTAGGCTTGATTCCTTGCTTCTGTGTGGACACAATGATGTGAGTGACTGCTGTCAATGAGAGTGATATCGCGGACCACATTTCATTGAGGATGATAGCTTCTGATGGGATATTTGTGATATTTTAGTGAGAAATGTTGTCAGTCTCAGAAGGGGTTGGGGAGGGAGGGGGGGGTGTTATAAGTCTGCTTGATTGCCAATCAAAGTTACCTCATTGTAACGGAGGTACATGGAAAGTGATCTTTCAATATGACATCAAACGAAATTTCTTGGAGATTAACAGACTGTGAGCACAAAATCTTCTATCCAGTCTATGGCCACATGACCAACACTATGAGCATAAATTGTTTTTAACCTTTTGACTTTCCACCATTGGTCCACAACATTAGCACTGCATGTGAGCAAAGAACAGAGTGATTTCCATACCCCACTTGCACAATGTTTAAAAAAATGCTTTACATAGAAATTGAGATATTTATGGTTAACACTTTGTGCTGATGTTCTTAAGATAAAGGATCTTGCATTCTACCCAGTGCTTGTCACAGAATAGATTTTTCAGAGCCAGAGGTTTTACTCCATTTCACTCAGACTCTGAGTTGCTCTGGTTGGACAGGAAGTGTGGGATCAAGCTAACTGTCTTCTGTTACTGTCAGAAGTTTTGGATGAATCTGAATACACAATTTTCAGAAATATTTTTTTTGTCTGTGTTTCAATGATTTAAAAAATTATGCTTAATGCATAAGGAATAAACATACAAATGCATAAGAGCTAATTTTATATAAAATTGCCTATGAGTTTAGTAGAACATAACCAGATTTTGTTTCCTAAGAATACGAAAGTGTCAGAAAGATATAAGTGGTGTAAGGTTGCTATTGAATTTAAAATAACAGGAAAAATAAATTTCCAAATATGATATATATGTTTTTGTGTAACAAGAAAATATTTTTGGTACTGTCCACTCAAATTAAAAGAAAACATTTTATTGACATTACACTCAGAGCAACTTACAAATAATGATAATTTTCACACAGGAAAAACAAAAATACTATCTGATTCCCCACATTTTAAAATAGCTGTTACACATCTAATCACTGTTTTATCTCAAAAAAAGTGCAGCTTTCCACATCCTGAAGGCTGATTTGACACTAAATTATTTTTACTAGGCATGGTCGTGTCACCTCTGGTAATCTCTTTCTTTGTGTGAACTTAGAATTGAATTGTCCAATTTAATAAGGACCCTGTAATATGGTGCAGCTTGGTATTTTTCACATTAAGAAATAACTGATAAGCAACAGAAAAGAAAATCACAAGAGCAACTGGTGATCTAACCCCATATCTTTGAATCTGAAGTCTAACAGTCACTGAGCCACACAGCGTTCCAGTATGGTAACATAATTTCATGATTTAAAATATAATAGTATTCTTACATAAGTTAATGCCCTATGTTGAATATGGAGTGCACTACAACACATAATGAGGAAGCCTGTTTGCTGCATTTTGCTGAATGAGTGTGATCATTATTTACCTTATTTACTGACACTCATTTCAAATGCTTTAGTTGGTAACTCTGCATTTGCTGGCCAACTCTGCTTTGGTCAAATTATCATACACTTTGTTTATGCCTGTGGTGGCCTCCAACTTGCTTGAGGAATCCTACAATAGCAATCAAAATTAGTGGTGCATCAACCACATTTTTTAGCGCATGTGTGTGTGTATGTGTACGTGTGTGCAATGGGTGGAAGCAAACCAATTCACTGATTTGTTGGGGAAAAGCAAACCTATTCACCAATTTATCTAACATTAATTCAACATATATATTTCAGCAAAACTGTAAAACTGTTAAATAAATATTATATCGATGTTGTGGGAAGGTGTGTTAGGAATTCACATTTATGTTGTTCAATGAAAAGAAACAATTCATTATTATCAAAAGTCATAAATGTGGTACCTATTTTATACATCCTGCTTCTGGGAAACAATTTCATTTGTTTAATTTTGAAAAAAATCCACATGTTGGGAAGACATTAGTTCTCTTCTCTCTGAGATCCATATACACAGTGGTTCACAGGTCTGGACAAGAATAAAGGGTGAGATTGCTTGTCACTGGGAGCTTCAATGTTATGTGGGTGAAGGAGCTCCTCAGGAAAATACCAGTCAGGTCAGGAAGGAAGGACAGTGTCCACTCTGCTTGCTGGTGTGTCTCACCCAAGATGTAGAAGAGGCTCTGATAGCAGTGATCGAGTGTACTGGATGAACCCAGCTGCAAATTGTGACTAATGTTAGCATGAATAATATCTGCAGCCTGGGTTCAGAGGCCATCCTTGGTTTCTGTAGATGGCTGGCTGATGTGGTGAAGACAGATGACCTCATTTGTGGAGTGGAGGCAGAGCTATCATTTTGTAGCATTGTTCCCACAACTGATGACTATACTTGTGATGTGATGACTACATTTGAGCATCAGTGATATCCTTTTGTAGCAAATGGTGTTTAGCTTGTGTGCACTCTAGGCCACAGAGGCCGGACATCCATGGTTTCATACAGGGTGTGTCAGCTGCTTGATCATGGTGGTTGCCAGTGCTGTGTGGCTGACTTGCGACAGCCGAATGGCTAGCAGACATGTGGACTTGTCAAACTAGAGAATGTGACATCAGTTCCACCGCTAGTTCACATAAAGGCACACTTTATATTGTTTTTGTTTGCTCACCATCTATGGTATAAAAGAGATCAAGCTCTCAAATTGTAGCTCTCAGTGAATTGCACTGATTTTGTTAATCACACATATTTCATCATAATTAATTAAACTGTGAGACACTTTTCTGTTGAACTTTAATCAAAAATCAATGTATAATTTAATACAAGACACATACACAATCTGAGAAGCACCATGTGTGGGCAGATGTTATTACACACCACATCCAATATTTAGTTCATAATAATTACATTTTTATTATTAATGAATTGTTTGTAAATTCACATATTTTCACCTCTAACTTGAAAACTATTATAGCTATCATTATTCTGATTACTTCAATGGAAAGAGGGGGGATAATCTAAGAAGTAAGTGGTGCCATATCAATATTTATTGTAATATTTGATGGCACAGAGATTGTTAACTGACTTTTAGCACTGCAACTCAACTTTACATTTGTTTACTTTAACTTTGGGCAGACTACTGTACATAAAATTAAGAATAAGGTATCAATATTGTTTAGAATTTTAGTGCACAGCTAATGTGTGATAAGATTTTGGACGTCATTTTTGTATAAAAAGTTGTGAAACAGGCTGTTGAAAGTACAAAGTCATTAAGTAACACAAAATTGTTAAGGCTTTTGTGGCCACTTGTTGACAAACTGCCTACTGGCTTCTGTCTTGGGTTCTTCGGCCAACATTCATCTGATGATTGAGTGTTTGTGCAATATACATTCTCAGAGTGATAGACAGAATCGGCTGTATATTGTGTAAAAGATGATTTTCAAACTGACAAGGAAGATCAAATAGTATCTTATCTCATCAAAGGAGAAAAGGGAGCCACTTGCAATGTCGCCAATATACCATATACCATGCACATGCAGAAAAGTTTATGTCAGAATGACTACATGATCAATCAACACCAGGATCAAAGAACATAAGCGACACTGCAGGTTGGAGCAAGTGGAGAAATCGGCAGTGGCAGAGCATGCACTGAGTGAGACCGACCACGTAATAAAATTCACCGACACCAAAGTTCTGGCTGTAGAGAAGCACTATCACACCTGCTTGTTCAGAGAAGCTGTAGAAATACAAAAACATGCGAACAGCTTCAACAAGAAAGAGGAAAGCCTTAAGGTAAACGGATCCTGGCTTCCCGTACTGCAGCAAATGATTGTCGCAGTTAGCAAGAGGAGAGCTGCACCAGAAATGGTCGTAGTGAAGCCCTTGGATGTTGGTGCGCCAGGTACATATAGTCTGCAGCCGCGAGCTTGGCTCCAGTTCACCACTGGCAATGGTGGGTGAAGCTTTGACAATGCCAGCTACTTGTGCTGGCGAAATGTCAGTAAAATCATCAGATGAACATCGGCTGAAGAACTCGAGACAGAAGCCAATAGGCAGTTTGTCATTAAGTAACATAGATGCAGGGTGTTTCTGTGGAAGAGAGACCTTTAAATGGTGGCACCCATATTGCAATTGCACACAGTCTGGTAGGAATTTGAAGAGACAAGATTTATGCTGACCTGAATGGTGATCCAGCCATGCACATTTTCTGTGATAGAAATTTTTCAATTTGTTGGTCATGAGACATAAAAAATATTTCTCCTGGGTTAATTGAAGACTTAGAGTTTTGTTCATTAGTCAGGATCCTGATTTATTTCTGCCACTAGTACATCAGAACTCATATTTTTGTGTATGAATTTGGCTTGGGCTCTGAATTTGTGCACTGAGTCTGGGCTTTCAACACATTTTGCCAGTTTGGGACTTTTGATTATTTTTTGCCAATTGATTGATGCTTAGGCTCAGCATATTGCATATCAATTAGATTCATATTATATGTGAGTTCATGTAAGTTTAAATTCTGTCAGATTTTAGCTGCTTTCCAGCATTTTTATTTATTATTTTTGTATTGTGTGTTTAGTAACCACTATACTGGGGACTTGAGCTATTTTCAAATCACTTAATCATATAGCTGCTGTGAACTGCCTATGAAATAACATGTGAATTTTAAAGACAATAAACTTTTATTAGATAAACTATAAATCTTAGTAGTCGATTGCATTTATGTCCAACCTAGTAATTATTTATCTGTCCCATCAACACATCAGAGACAAATTTATTAGTTTATTTTATTTCAAAAGTGCACAATAATTAGGCAAAGACTTCATTTCATCACGAGAATAGACAGTGGGAGCCATTGTTGTTGCAGCCTCTCGTGTGAAGACAAGACTTTTGTTGATGTTCATCTTATATCCTCCTTTCAAGACACTATCCATTCTGTTCAACTGCTCTTCCAAGTCCTTTGCTGTCTCTGACAGAATTACAATGTCATTGGCGAACCTCAAAGTTTTTATTTCTTCTCCATGGATTTTAATACATACTCCAGATATTTCTTTTGTTTCCTTTACTGCTTGCTCAATATACAGATTGAATCACATTGGGGAGAGGCTACAACCCTGTCTCACTCCCTTCACAACCACTGCTTCCCTTTCATCTCTCTCGACTCTTATAACTGCCATCTGGTTTCTGTACAAATTGAAAAGAGCCTTTCGCTCCCTGTATTTTACCCCTGACACCTTCAGAATTTGAAAGAGAGTATTCCAGTCAAATTTGTCAAAAGCTTTCTCTAAGTCTACAAATGCTAGAAATGTAGGTTTGACTTTCCTTAATCTAGCTTATAAGTCATAGGTCAGTATTGCCTCACGTGTTCCAACATTTCTACGGAATCCAAACTGATCTTCCCTGAGGTCAGCTTCTACCAGTTTTTCCATTCATCTGTAAATAATTCGTGTTATTATTTTGCATCCGTGACTTATTAAACTCATAGTTTGGTAATTTTCACATCTGCCAACATCTGCTTTCTTTGGGATTGGAATTATTATATTCTTCTTGAAGTCTGAGGGTATTTCGCCTGTCTCATACATCTCACTCACCATATGGCAGAGTTTTGTCAGGACTGGCTCAGCCAAGGCTGTCAGTAGTTCTAATGGAATGTTGTCTACTCCTGGGGCCTTGTTTCGACTCAGGTCTTTCAGTGCTCTGGCAAACTCTTCACACAGTATCGTATCTCCCATTTCATCTTCATCTACATCCTCCTCCATTTCCATAATATTGTCCTCAAGTACATTGCCCTCGTATAGACCCTCTATATACTCCTTCCACTTTTCTGCTTTCCCTTCTTTGCTTAGAACTGGGTTTCCATCTGAGCTCTTGATATTCATACAAGTAGTTCTCTTTTCTCCAAAGGTCTCTTTAATTTTCCTGTAGGCAGTATCTATCTTACCCCTAGTGAGATAAGCCTCTACATCCTTACATTTGTCCTCTAGCCATCCCTGCTTAGCCATTTTGCACTTCCTGTTGATCTAATTTTTGAGACGTTTGTATTCCTTTTTGCCTGCTTCATTTACTGCATTTTTATATTTTCTCCTTTCATCATTTAAATTCAATATTTCTTCTATTACCCAAGGATTTCTACTAGCCCTTGTCTTTTTACCTAGTTGATCCTCTGCTGCCTTCGCTATTTCATCCCTCAAAGCTACCCATTCTTCATCTACTGTATTTCTCTCCTCCATTCCTGTCAATTTTTCCCTTATGCTCTCCCTAAAACTCTGTACAATGTCTGGTTCTTTTGGTTTATCCAGGCCACATCTCCTTAAATTCCCATCTTTTTGCAGTTTCTTCAGTTTTAATCTACAGTTCATAACCAACAGGTTGTGGTCAGAGTCCACATCTGCCCCTGGAAATGTCTTACAATTTAAAACCTGGTTCCTAAATCTCTGTCTTACCATTATATAATCTATCTGAAACTTGTCTGTATCTCCAGGCTTCTTTCATGTATACAAACTTCTTTTATGATTCTTGAATCAAGTGTTAACTATGATTAAGCTGTGATTTTTGCAAAATTCTACCAGGCCGCTTCCTCTTTCATTTCTTAGCCTCAATCCATATCACCTACTATGTTTCCTTCTCTCCCTTTTCCTACTACCGAATTCCAGTCACCCGTGACTATTAAATTTCCATTTCCTTCACTATCTGAATAATTTCTTTTATTTCCTCATACATTTCTTCAATTTCTTCATCATCTGCAGAGCTAGTTGGCATATAAACTTGTACTACTGTAGTAGGCGTAGGCTTCGTGTTATTCTTGGCCACAATAAGGCATTCACTATGCTGTTTGTAGTAGCTTACCTGCACTGCTATTTTTTATTCATAATTAAACTGACTCCTGCACTACCTCTATTTGATTTTGTATTTATAAGCCTGTATTCACCTGACCAAAAGCCTTGTTCCTCCTGCCACTGAACTTCACTAACTCCTACTATATCTAACTTTAACCTATCCATTTCCCTTTTTAAATTTTCTAACCTACCTGCTCGATTAAGGGATCTGACATTCCACACTCCGATCCACAGAATGCGAGTTTTCTTTCTCCTGATAACAACGTCCTCCTGAGTAGTCCCTGGCCAGAGACCTGAATGGGGTCTATTTTACCTCCAGAATATTTTACCCAAGAGGACGCCAACATCATTTAACCATACAGTAAAGCTGCATGCCCTCCAAAGAAGTAATGTCAATTATTCACTCGAAAATTCCAGGTGTTAGTATACAAACTGTCACTTCATGAGTAAATAACATAAAACAAAATTTCAAAGAAAAGTAGTTGTTTTTGACATTATAAATGTAAGTAGTCTGGCAGAACCCTTTGCGCTAATTATAGATCGAGAAACAGCCAAGAGCATAATCTCCAGAAATGTTGTGAGCATTGCCTTTTCCAAACCTATTGATACTAACAAGGTTATGTACGACTTGTGCAAAGAATTCAGACTTGTCCATGACAAAGTAGAAAATAGAATAACTTTACCTAATGTTGTGTTTCTTAGTAAAATGGTGATTGTTCTATCATAGGGAGAATTTCACACAAAATTTAACGAAAATTAGTGGTTTGCTGTGGCTCAAGTGAGGTTAAGGTCAGATCCATGGGATCTGGGTGGAGTCACATCTGTGTCCCATGGACATTAATGTGCGTGTTAATGGGCAGAGTGATGACCGTTGGATCCCTAATTGTTTTTGGTGTTTCTTCTGTACTATTTTTACTATTTTTCCTGCACCGAAAGCCCTTCAAATCTTAAACTATTGTGTAATCTATTCTTGAATTCTTATACTATCTTGTTATTCACCTTTGGAGAGACATATAAGTGGCTTCTGTTCCATGCTATGTCATCAACTTGATAAATTTTGTTGTTATATTGAATCAGGACTGAAGCACCTATTACTGTTTTCATAATATTCTCCTTAGAAGCAGTTGGATTCCGGTTTGATATATCTGCAATTACATCCAGAACAGTCTGTGTTCTCAGTACTCAGTTGTTAGTGCCCAAGAAGTATTTAAATCACCTGCATGCTCCACTCTAGTCAGCGGTGGTCTCGAATACCAGCATAAGCGCATAGTTTGGAAGAAGTCATTGTAAGTATTTAAGTCGCCTGCATGCTCTGCTCTAGTCAGCGGTGGTCTCGAATCCCAGTATCAGCATATAGTTAGATCCTAATTTGGCCTAAGCTATTCTTGGAGAGCAATCGAGGAATATTAGATTAATAGAAAATGGAATTTTATATGAATCATTATGTAATAGTGATAACATGATACATAATTTTTACTCTTTGTGAGATATAATGTGAATGGGAGGGTTTGTATCACTTTTGGAAGGGGTAGGTAGTGTAAGTACAAGCATGACTAACACTAGTCACACACCCCACCTTTCAGACCACCCTCGCAGACAAGTGTAACTGATTCTTCACCATTTGCCATTCCATTGGTGTTGCTAATATTTTTCTTCAAGGGCTTCAAAGGTGAAGGTGAGAATATCCGTTATGTACGAGATGTTTAACATCATACCACCTCTGGCTTCTCACTTAAGTACCAGTGAAGTAGGGATCCTTGGGAAGGGGAGGAGAAAGCGTTTTCCTGTCTCTGGGGCTATCTTCTTTCTCTTCTTTCATCTTAGCAACCGTTGTACTTTTTCCTTTCTTACTTCTCATTTGAGTACCGGTCTATCTTTTACTCTTTCCATATGCATATACTTCTATCGCTGAAGTCCTGCTTATTTTCTGTGGTTTCCAATAACCTTCAACTTATTTCTTGTAAGTAGGCCAAAGAATCAGGATACACAAACACACATCTACAGATGCATGAAGATACACTTAAACACAAACAGGAGAATTACAAATTAGACACCTGAAGTGATGCCAGAACCACCAAGGGATGTAGGGGAATAAAGATATATGTACATCTGAGTAGATGGACATATTACATTGTTGGTATGTGATGGATCTGCATTGTGATTTTTTCGTCACTCTCAAATACATATGTTTAAATGTATATAAAGACAGGAGAATAACAATAAATGCATGTGCCGAGCTAGTCCTTTGAGAAAAGGCATAGTATCTACTGGGAGTTGGTAAATACAGGTAGACATAGCAACTACTATGTGTGGGCATGATATCTGTCTATATAGTAGGAGTGAGGAGTGAAAGAGGACTCTAGGATATTAGAGGGAGTATTGGAAAGTGAAGTTTAGATATAAAGTAGATTTGTAATTTTACCAGATAATATTTAAGAATAGTATACATAAAGATGTATGCTAGGGCAATGAACTAGGACGCCTACTCAAAAAGGATACAGAGGGCGCACTTAACATTTATTGGATGAGAGGGTGGATAGGCAGACCTATGAAAGGCTGATGTATACTGTGCAGACAAGGGCACCCAGAAGGGGATTGACCTGTACCATAGGAGGTTAGGAATAAGAAAGGGGCGTACCTACCAAAACAGAAGAAGAATGGGTACTCCTAGGATCAACCCATGGAAGATATAGGTACTGTTCCTAAAGGGAAAAAGGGCAGTATCATGACAGAAGTCACACATTTAAAAGAAATTGTCTGGTAAGTTTTAATTCTGTGGATTGATAGCCTTCTTACATACATTTTAGATTTACAAGTGTGAGAAGAAGAGAACACTTTTATTCCACCCAGGGTTCCTCCAGATTACAGTAAGTAACTTAGGAAAAGTAGTACAGGAAGTAAGAACAAAGCAGTAGAGTTTTCATGAATTATGTACACCTGGAATTTACAATTGGAAGAGGAGTGGAAAATAAAACTTTGGTACTCACGAATTTTTGGAGATTGAAAACAGCTAACTCCAAAATGGATTGAAAAGTTAACGCTTTATAATTTTGGTAAAATATGCATGGTTATTAGTAGAAAAAGACATACTGTTAAAAGAGATAAAGAATTATCTTGTGTGAGATTATTGTACATAATGAATATGTATAAAATATTGTGTGTTTGAGTTAGGGAAGGGATATGTAGTGCCTCAAGAATTTTATTGTAAATTCTAAAAGCACTCAGCCTTCCACCATCTCAAACATCAGATATTTTAGGTATGAGTGTGGGAGATTGAAAACGTTTCTATTGATCCAGCTGTTTCTATGTGCAGGTCAGAAGTTTGTTATTAGAAGACTGTAAGAGGGACAAGTCACAGACGATGACAAGTGTTTGCCGCCAGTGTCACAAATGGCGTGATGAAAATCCAAGGAATAATTATGTAGTATTCTTTTGTGTGTTAGTGTCTGTGTTTATAATAAAAAAGACTAACTAACAATTGAACATAGATTTTTATGCACATTCATGTATTGGACTCGCTTGAGAGTAAATATTTTTATCTTACTTCACAACCAAGCTCTGTATGAGGCAAGACACATGTGATGGCCATAAATTATTGGGTTGTTACTATGATATGGAACTTGTGTTTTGTCGAGTCTGATGTTTAAAGACACCAGTGGCTTGCCAGAGTTTAATTACTTATGTGAAGAAGAGTAAATGTTGTTTTGTGTTGAGAGATGAAAACATACCAAGAATGAACTGAAAATGTTTCACGAGTACACATATTATTTCACGAATAGAGAAGTATCTTAACAAATTCCTGTAACCCACTATAGTCTTCAGAGAAGAAACTTTTGGGTGATCGACATAGCTGACTACTCAGACAAGAGAATCAGCTGCACACAATACGTAGGTCTACTGCGAGAGATGCATGACTCTTGCACCTCAGTACCACACTGTCTCATGTTGTTTGCAATACATTAAAAACTGAGGGTTAATTTGGAGAATAATACAAGTAAATTTCCTGATCATTATTTTAGATAGAGATTATAACTTACTAGCTATAGAGTGGGAGAATCAAGGGATCAGGATGGGTAATAGGGACAGAGAATTGAGTGAGATTGTTCTATGTGCTTTCACAGAAAATTACATTGAGCAATTAACCAGAGAAATGATTGATGAAGATAGTAGCTTTGATCTGCTGGTAACAAACACTTGAACTTCTCAGCTCAGTTAGAGTAGAACAGGGAATCACTGATCATAAGTCCATTATATCACCACTGAACATCATAAAAATAGGAATACAAAGAGGGGTAGGAAGATCTTTCTGTTTAGTAAGAGACAGATTTCAGATTACCTGTCAAGTCAACATATAAATTTTATCTCCAGCACTGACAAAATTAAGCTTCAATGGACAAAGCTCAAGAGCACCATACAATATGCTTTAGACAGGTATGTGTTGAGCAAAATTGCGAGAAATGGAAAAGACCCACTGGAGTTCAACAACCATATTAGAAAGTTACTAGAAAAGCAAAGAGAGCTTCACTACAAATTTAAACATAGCCAGAACCTTGCAGATAAACAAAAACTAAATTTAGCCAAAAGTAGAAGAGCCATACATGAAGCATTCAACAAATTCATAAGCAAATTTCTTTCTACTGATTTGTTAGAAAATCCTAAGAAAATTTTTGTTACATGTTTAATCAGTAAATGGATTGACATAATCTATCCAAACACTCTGTGACCATTATGGCTTCAAAGCAGATGGTGATACAGAAAATATACTAAACATCTTTTTCCAAAACTGTTTCACTGAGGAATATCATGATGTAGTTCCTCCTATAAATTGTTACATGAATGACAAAATGACTAATTAAAATCACCCAGCAGAGGAAAGTCCAGTGGAAATGATGTACAACCAGTTCAGCTTGCTCTGCACAACATATGCAAAAGAACTAGGCTCTCTTCTAGCAGCAATGTACCATATGTCTCTAGAGGAGCAAATCATTCCTAATGATAAAGCACAGGTCATTCCAAATTTCAAGAAGGGTCATTGAACAGATGCAAAAAATTATAAGCCTGCATCTCTGATGTCAGTCTGTTGTAGAATTTTGGAACATGTTTTATGTTCACATATCATGACATTCAAAGAGATTGAAAATCTCCTCTGCAGTAATCAATAAGGGCTCAAAAAACAATTACTGTGTGAAATCCAGCTTGCTCTGTTTGTCCATGACATCCAGATAGCAGAACTGTAGATACAGGCACCCAGACTGAAGTGATTTTCTTTGAATTCTGAAAGATGTTCAATACAGTTCTGCACTGCCACATAATGAACAAAATATCATCATATGGACTATCAGATCATCTCTGTGATTGGACTGAAGACTTTCTAGGGAACAGAACTCAGAAAGTAATACTGAAATGAGAAAAGCCTCAGGTCTAAAAGTAAATTGAAGCATGCCTCGAAGCAATGTTATAGGATCACCACTTTTCAAAATATGTATAAATTGCCTACTAGATAAAGTCAGAAGTTTGATGAGGCTTTACACAGACAATGCTGTTGTATACAGAGAAGTTGTAACACTAGAAAATTGTAACAAAATGCGGGAGGACCTGAGGATTGATGCTTGGTGCAAAAAAGTAGCAAAAGATCCTCAAGATAAACAAACATTATGTATTATGAATACTTTGATGGAAGAAACCTATATTATATGATTACATGATTGCAGAGCAATCATTAGAAGCAGTTATTTTCATTAAAATATTTAGGAATAAGCATACAGAGTGATTTGAAGGAACAATCACATAAAATTAATCTTGGGTAAGGAAGATGCCAGACTGAGATTCTCTGGAAGACTTCTCAGGAAAAATATTCCATAAACAAAAGAAATAGCTCACAAAATATTCATTTGTCCAATACTTGGATGTTGCTCATCAGTCTAGGATCCACACATACATGGAGAATTGCTAAAGAAGAACAGAATATTTCATTACAGGCTCATTTAGGAAGTGAAAAAGCGTTGTGGAAAAACTCAGTTAGCTCCAGTGGCAGACAATGCACAAACAGGCGTTCTGAATCATAGTATAGTCTACTGACAGAATTTCAGGAATGTACATTTTTGGAAGAGTTCTCTGACATACTCTTCTTGCTACGTATATCTCACAAAAAAAAAAACCATGAATATAAAATTAGAGAGATTCAAGCCCACATGGTAATTTACCAGCAATCGTCCTTCCAATAAACCATATGTGAATTTAACAGGAGAAGGCAGAAGTGGCAATAGTACACAAAACATCCTCCACCGCACGCCATAGGGTGGCTTGTGGAGTGTAGATGTAGATGTAGGTTTACTTTAGACCACAATAAAAATTGGTCATTGATAAATATCTTATTTACTGTTATTATTATTATTATTAAATACTTTTAAAAACATTGTGCATTGCATCTCAAAGGGAAAATATCACAATTTCTTTTGAGAAGAAGGAGACATTTCTTGCATCATTTCTCAGAATTTAACAATTTTATGTACAATTTTTTCCTTTCCATAATTCAGGAAATAAATTGTTTTGTAACATCCATAAGATTACTTTTCCCAACCTTGTTTTAATAAACATGAAGAAAGAATATATCAGAAGTCTGACTGTGTCATTGGTGATGTGAGCCAAGTTTTCAGTAAGTGCAAGATGCTGAATGACCTCTAGTAGCATGGTACAATGCTAGAGTGATTGGATGAGTACCTTCCTGAAGCAGTTCTTTAACCCAGCTGCAACCAGCAATTAGTTGTCTTTGAATAGAGGATACTTTACAACACTGTACACCTATCATAATGGTTCACAGAATTGTGAGCTGTGCATGAAGCCTGTTGGATTAAAGTCTGCTGAATGTACTCCAAGCAACTCTTCCAAATGACTTGTAGATGGAAGATTTGCTTAGGAGTACATAAGAAGCATCTCTTCAGAATTGGATGATTGCACTAGATCCTTTTCATTGAATCTTTGCTAAGCCACATTCAGAAACAGAGCAAGACTTTGAAATGCACATTTCATAAATTTTCGTTCATGAGACAACTCTTCAGGAATTACATTGGTATTTTTCTTGGCTTTGAGGTACTTGGGTCTTCGAGATTTGGGTTCTTGGCATAATATGCTTACAAAACACTCCCACTGTTCACACAAACTGTTTTTTAGAACATTTTAGAACATTCACAGGACATTTCAGTGTGGTTTCATAAAAATTAAGATTCTGTAGAGATCTGGCCAGTTCTTTGTACAAACTAAAAATTTCAATAGTGACTGTCATAAAAAATTGTCTCATACTTTTCAAGCCACTACACTTAGTCTCATGTGATTGACTGTCTTTCATCTCTAATTGAGCTCTGTGCATTTAGTATTTCAGTCACTGTCTTCTGGATCTAGACATTGTTTTACCCAAACTGTTACAAAGATTTTACCCTTACAGCTCATCAGGTCTAACATGTTGACATCAGCTTTTGAACTTTCAGATTTGGATTCAACTCATTCACACCAGATGGTAGAACAACATCCACATACACAGGATCCAATTATTGTTTTATTTTGGTTGCCAACAATGACCTCTTCCCATACTAACTCACAGGAAGTATCTACTTCAATTTTGCGACGAGATAAACTACTTCTGACAGCAACAAACAAACCACCACCAACTGTGTTTAACCTATCTTTTGGGAACACCGTTAGGTTCTTCACAAAAATTTTGGCTGAGTTTATATCTGGCTTTAGCCAGCTTTCAGTGCCTATAATGATTTGAGCATCAGTGCTTTCTATTAATGCTTGGAGCTGTGGTACTTTCCCAACACAGCTATGACAATTTACAACTGTTATGCCTGTGGTTCCTGCATCTACACTCCTGGAAATTGAAATAAGAACACCATGAATTCATTGTCCCAGGGAGGGGAAACTTTATTGACACATTCCTGGGGTCAGATACATCACATGATCACACTGACAGAACCACAGGCACATAGACACAGGCAACAGAGCATGCACAATGTCGGCACTAGTACAGTGTATATCCACCTTTCGCAGCAATGCAGGCTGCTATTCTCCCATGGAGATGATCTTAGAGATGCTGGATGTAGTCCTGTGGAATGGCTTGCCATGCCATTTCCACCTGGCACCTCAGTTGGACCGGCATTCGTGCTGCATGTTCAATGGGGGACAGATCTGGAGATCTTGCTGGCCAGGGTAGTTGACTTACACCTTCTAGAGCACGTTGGGTGGCACGGGATACATGCGGACGTGCATTGTCCTGTTGGAACAGCAAGTTCCCTTGCCGGTCTAGGAATGGTAGAACGATGGGTTCGATGACGGTTTGGATGTACCGTGCACTATTCAGTGTCCCCTCGACGATCACCAGAGGTGTACGGCCAGTGTAGGAGATCGCTCCCCACACCATGATGCCGGGTGTTGGCCCTGTGTGCCTCGGTCGTATGCAGTCCTGATTGTGGGGCTCACCTGCACGGTGCCAAACACGCATACGACCATCATTGGCACCAAGGCAGAAGCGACTCTCATCGCTGAAGACGGCACGTCTACATTCGTCCCTCCATTCACGCCTGTCGCGACACCACTGGAGGCGGGCTGCACGATGTTGGGGCGTGAGCGGAAGATGGCCTAACGGTGTGCGGGACCGTAGCCTAGCTTCAAGGAGACGGTTGCGAATGGTCCTCGCCGATACCCCAGGAGCAACAGTGTCCCTAATTTGCTGGGAAGTAGCGGTGCGGTCCCCTACGGCACTGCGTAGGATCCTACGGTCTTGGCGTGCATCCGTGCGTCGCTGCGGTCTGGTCCCAGGTCGATGGGCACGTGTACCTTCCGCCGACCACTGGCGACAACATCGATGTACTGTGGAGACCTCACGCCCCACGTGTTGAGCACGGCCTCCCGCATGCCCACTATACGCCCTCGCTCAAAGTCCGTCAACTGCACATACGGTTCACGTCCACACTGTCGCGGCATGCTACCAGTGTTAAAGACTGTGATGGAGCTCCGTATGCCACGGCAAACTGGCTGACACTGACGGCGGCGGTGCACAAATGCTGCACAGCTAGCGCCATTCGACAGCCAACAACGCGGTTCCTGGTGTTTCCGCTGTGCCGTGCGTGTGATCATTGCTTGTACAGCCCTCTCGCAGTGTCCGGAGCAAGTATGGTGGGTCTGACACACCGGTGTCAATGTGTTCTTTTTTCCATTTCTAGGAGTGTATGTTCTTTCTGTATTCAGACTGCACCCTTTGTGACTGAGCCCTTCTTGTGTTTTCCTGAGACCCTCTAACCTAAAAAACCGTGCAGTCCACACCACACAACCCCTACTACCCATGTAGCCACCCCCTGCATATAGAGGACACTTTACCTATTCAGCGGAACCCAAAACCCAACCACTCTTTGGCGCAAGTTGAGGAATCTGCAGCATACATGGTCGCAGAACCATCCGAGTCTCCGATTCAGACCCTCCACTTGACTCTGTACTAGAGGTCCGCAATCAGACCTGTCAACTATGGTGCAAATGGTCAGATCTGCTTTCATCTCACAAGCAAGACTGGCAGCCTTTACCACTTCTGTTAGCCGCTCAAAACCAGAGAGAATCTCTTCTAATCCAAAGTGACACACATCATTGGTACCGATATGAGCAACCACCTGCAGTTGGCTGCACCCTGTGCTCTTCATTGCATCTGGGAGGACCATTTCAACATCTACAATGACTCCACTCAGTATGCACACGGAGTGGACATCGATTTTCTTACCCTTCTTGTCAGCCAAGTCCCTAAGGGACCCCATAATGCGCCTAACATTGAAGCTCCCAACTACCAATAATCCCACCCTCTGCAATTGCCCAGATCTTTCAGGCTGAGTGGTTTCCTCTTAAACAGGTCAGGCAACAGCATCTAGCTCAGCGACAGTGCCTGTCTTACTATAGATGCACTTGAAAATGGTTCATGCTTATAACTAGCTGTGTCCAATAAAGTATGATGGGCAGTCAAATGAAACCAAACAGTTGCCACTGTGGTACCATGAAAAGTTCCATTAAAAAGTAATCAGCATTAAAAAGTAATCAGCACTTCCATTAAGACATTTAACCCTCTGGGAGATGATAGAATCAAGTTGTAGAGCATGGTTGGCCACTGACAGCACCACAACTGCACCCGCTTTCGCATCTTCTAGTCTGACTGAAACCACTGTTCATGCATGTCCTTCTTCAAGTTGCCCGAGATGCAAAAATCACATGGTAAAAGATCCAGGTTGTATGGAGGACGCTGCAGTGTTTTCCAACCAAATCACTGAAACATAATGTTTGTCCCATCGTCAGTGTTGGGGCAAGTGTTAACATGCAACAGGATGATTCCATCTGACAGCATTTCTGGACATTTTGTGTTTATGGCAAATCACAGCACTGTGCATTGATTGTGGTTCTGCATTCAAGGAATTTGACATGCAGAGGGTCCCTGCAGTCAAAGAAGGTCATCATGTGAACAGCTTTGGATTTCTTTGGTGGGGAGATGTGAGATGTTTACATTGCTGACTTTTCCATTTCCCTTTCAGCTGTTGGAATGTACTCATTCTATGAACCAGGAACTAACCACCTTGTTTCCCAGTGGCATAAATGTCTTAACACATGTGGTGATTACTTTTGAATTGAACCACTCCATGGTCCTGTTATAGTAGATATTTGATTTTCATGTGTCTGCCACTTATATTCTAAAATTACAGACTGGTGCAATAATATCATTCATCAAATTTCTTGAATCTGTGATGCCTACGCAGAAGAAAATGATCAGAGTCATGCAACATATAAAAATCTCATCTTTCTAGAAACCAAACTGATATAATGTCATGATTTTAGGTTTTGCTATAAAATTTTGGATCTGAGTTGAACCATTGTTTTCAAATACTTTTGAGACAATTCGGAGAAGACTTAATGGACAGTAGTTTATTACATCTTTCTTTGAGCCTCTCGTGAATAATATCTTCATTACTGTGTACTTTAGTGCATCTGGGAAGCATTAAAATTCAAATCAAATGAAATGTCATGTGATGGGGGCTTCCCATCAGGTATACTGTTTTTCAGCTGCAAGTATTTGAGTTGACACCACTTTGGTGACTTGTGTGTTGATGGGGATGATATGATGAAGACAACACAACATCCAGTCCCTGAGCATAGAAAATCTCTGAGCCATCTGGGAATCGATCCCGGGCTCCTTGCATGGCATTCTCCTGTGCAGACCTCTTAGCTATTGAGGTGGTCACTATTCAAATGATTGATAGTTATTACTGATATAGGTCCCAATATTATACTAGCCACTGTTTTAACTAGTTCTATCCAGTAAAATTTTTACTTTTTAGGATAATACTATTTTTCCTACATCTGTATCTTTAATTGCTTCATCTGATGCTGATGCACTTATTTTAATTTTTTTTAAAAAAGGAAACTGCAACAATTTCATGACATTTCTGAAGGATTTGTCAGCTAATGCCAGTTTGGAGGTTTGTGGACCATCAGCTAGGAAATGAAGTTCAGATTTTATAACTGATCATATTGCCTTTGATTTATTTGTATGGTTTAGAATGTATTTTTTGCATGTCAATTCTTTTTATGCCTTTATCGCCCTTCTAATATAGTTTTATACTTTTTAACACAGTTTATAAACCTATGCTTTTATTACTTTTCAGTTCATTGTGTAACTTTGTATAACACTGTGCAACTTTTATACTAGCATTTATACATTCTGGTTCACTTGTCAATTTTTTGCAGCTGACTGTAGGGGGAAATATTTGTTGCAAACATGCAAAAACATTTTTAAGAAATCTGTCATGATTTATACAACTTCCAGTACAATAACCTGCTGGCCAGTTTATGTATAAATGGATTACTTAAGTATTATTTGATATGATTTTTCCTGAAGCCTGTTTCATTTATTTTTGGTTGCTCCAAAAACAATGCAGAATGATCAGAAATACCTAACCCACTGCAGAGTTTTCTTGTATGATGCTATGCATAACTCGTCAGAATGTTAACTATGCAGGTTGCAGTTTGCCCATGATCTCTTGTGAACTCTGTGAAGTTTGAGTTGAAACCAAATGCTTGAATCAGATCAACAAATAGTGTTGACAAACTGGATTCATTTATTATGTATAAATTAAAATCAGCAGCTATACTAATCATTTCTTTTTCTCTTTTGTTAGTTTCTGTGAGAGAACCCTTAGTTTAAATAATAATACTTTTGAAAGTAAGTGAAGGCTTCCACCACCACCAACACTGTCAATAAAATTTTCAGGGTATGTGATATAATCAGAATATAGAGTTCTCTAACATTTTTCTCCAATACAGAATGACGATACAGACATTTACCCTGATCAACTTTAGTGATATAATAAGCTTTTGTTACATCTTTATCTGGGTTCTATATATTAAACTTATTATAATATTTGTAATTATAATTCTTCACACCAATTTTCTAATATGTCCTCATCTTTTAGAAAATTAAAATCATCTTTTGCCTTACATGATAAAGTAGTTCTGTTACTTCTACAAAAGCTACTGGCTAAAATACAATTCTCTAATTTATTAAGAATTTTAATTCAGTTAGTGAATGTTTATTGAGGCCAAGGACTGCAATATTTATGCCTTGTGACAGAAAAATATGTAGATCATCAGATTTTGCCTCCCTGTCATTTAAATCTTTTGTTTGTGATCTATTTATGTTTAAACACATCAAAAATTTGTTTTTATTTTTTCCTGCAGTTTTAAGAATAGCTTTTATGAAGTTTCTTTATCTCTTATTCTTTTAGATGGCTTGTCACCTTCATCCTGATTGTTTCTAATTTTTAAAATATCAGTTAACATATTGGTGAATTTGGTAACCCTAATCTTTTAAAATGCATGCTACACTGTGTTAAAGAATCCATCATTATAAACATATAAGGATCTATAAATATTGTTCCTAGGCTATTACACTGCTCACTGGCACAGCAGTTTATTTTAGTTATGTAAATACATTTTTTGCTGTTTTGATTACATTTGTTGTTTGACAGGTGGCATCTTCATCACTGCAGTTTCAAAGGAATTTATCCCCAATTGGATAAAAACTACTTTGTAATCAGCTTTATGACTAACACTCTCTTTCACCTCATTTAGCTTCTAGAAAATTTCATAATGCTTATTTAGTTGGTAAGTTTTTATACATGGGTTAATATCAATTTTTCCACCTGAAGCTAGTACATTTTAAAGCACTGAATAGCTGATTATTAGAAATTCATTTTTAACATTTTTTTAGGGCTGTGTGGACTATTTCTGTACTTTGAATTGATTTATTTATACAGTGATGGCAAATAAAACTGTAACACCAAAAACTATTTAATCTATAGAAATGAAATTTCACAAACACATTTGTCTAGGTAATATATTTACTTGATTATTGTTGCATGATCATAGGTTAAAGTAAGTGTGAGAAAAACCTTTGCAAATGTGAAATGCTGGTACATCAATTACCAGTGTAACTGCCAGAATTTTGTATGGAAGCATGCAAATGTGCATGTTTGTGGGATGGAGCTCCACACCTGTTTCACTTGACCAGTCAATAAAGGGACTGTTAACGCTGGTTGTAAATGATGCTGGAGTTGTCATCTGATTATGTCCCTATGTGCTTTATTGGAGATAGATCTGGTGATCACGAAGGCCGAGGTGACATGTTGACACTCTGTAGTGCACATTGGGTTACAACAGTGGTAAGTGGATGAGCGTTACCTCTTTGGAATAACATCCCCTGGAATGCCATTCATGAACTGCAGCACATCAAGTCAAATCGCCAGGTTCACATACAAATATACAGTCAGGTTTGAGGGATGACCCGAAGAGTGGTCCTGCTGCCATTCAAAATTGACCCCAGAATATAACTCCAGGTGTAGGTTCAGTGTGTCTAGCATGCAGACAGGTTGGTTACAGATCCTCAGCTAGCCTCCTTCTAACCAACTAATTGATTGGTAACAGATTGTTGTGTCACTGTGGTACCAACTGCTGCTCAAACTACTGCTGCAGATGCAGTATGATGCATCAGAGCCATACGCTGAACACAATGGTCTTCCCTCTAAGTAGCACCACCTAGCCATCTGGAGGCAGGTCTTCTTGCCACTGTGTATTCTTGGAACCACAGATGGAAGTTAAACAATGGAAAAACCAGGTAGGATTATCAACAATGTAGCAAAAGACAGATTGCTACTTACCATAAGGAAAGACTGGATGAGGCGGCACAGTGGTTTGCACACTGGACTTGCATTCAGGAGGACAATGGTGGTGGTTAGTGTTTAACGTCCCGTCAGCAACGAGGTCATTAGAGACGGATCGCAAGCTCGGGTTAGGGAAGGAGCGGGAAGTAAATCGGCCATGCCCTTTCCAAGGAACCATCCCCGCATTTGCCTGAAACAATTTAGGGAAATCACCGAAAACCTAAATCAGGATGGCTGGAGACAGGATTGAACTGTCGTCCTCCCGAATACGAGTCCAGTGTGCTACCCACTGCTCCACCTCGCTTGGTGGAGGACAATGATTCAAACTGCATCTGGCCACTCTGATTTAGGTTTTCCACAATTTCCCTAAATTGCTTCAGGAAAATGCTGGGAAGATTCAATTGTAAGGGCATGGATAACTTCCTTTCCCATCCTTCCACAAGCTTATGGGACCTATGATCTCGCTCTGCCAAATGAACCAACTAACCATGTGGAAGACACGTCAAGTTTCAATGTCTTTTAATTGCGTCTGTCTGCAGCTTGAGATGTCTTCTTTCCTAGATTATTGATATTCCTACAAGAAGTTTCTATTGTTTAATTTTTTACATAAAATTTAAATAGACATCCTCTTTCAGATGTAGAAACATGCCTACCAACTTTCATTTAGGTCACATCTCATTCTTGGTGTTGCAATTTCTTTTTCCTGTATGAGTATATTTGTACACTGGTTTTTCACATTGTTTATTTATTGCCATTTTGCTAAACATTAAGAGAATGTGTACAATACATATCTACACCTTTTCAAAGATAGTGTACATATATAGCAAATTGATGTTTGCAATACGTGTTATGTATTTTTGCGGGGGTCTCTATCCAGCACTGAGTACAATGGTAGTTTCTTCAACTGTTGTTCATAATTTAGTGAATTAATTTCAGTAACTGGTTTTTCTGTTGTTATGTATGCATTACACAGTTTAAGAACACTGCACTACGAAAATAAAAAGAACTTGAAACCTTAAGACTGACTGAGAAGGCCATACATAGTGCTTAGTTATTTAAATACACATATTTTCTACATCTCTCTATAAAGAAAGAATATAATATAGTTTACTTTAAGTCATAAGCAAATCTCATGTTAATGTGATTTTTTTTCCAAATTAGTATATAAAGAACTCAGATTCCAAGAAATGTTGTCTTTTGCAAGTTTTAGTAATGCAATAAGTTAAGGATGTAGGATGAACAGCAGGAGTTCAGTACCTAGTTTGGTATTAATAATGAAGTTAATTCTCTGTTTTTTGTTTGTTTTTTGTTTTAATTGTTACTGAGTGTGATGAATTTACATGAACTGCAGTTTTCTGCAGGGATTCTCTCTCTCTAACTCATGAACATGATTGTACTCATCAGTTAAAACTTAAATTCCCCCTCTACCTTTCCAAACTATTATGGAGGTGATGTCTCTTGTGCACAGTAATTTTACCAGCCTCTAAACAATGAATTATGTCTTGTAACTTGAGTCTGATGGCCATACGAAAGAACACATTAGTATTTCCTTTCATATGTCTACCAGGCAATGCCTTAAAGTACATGCTACCAGATCTCTAACTCATATTTTTTTAAAGATAATAGTTTCTGCTCATACTTGATGATTTTATCAGCTTCTTGTGCTACTACTGCAGCAGTTGCATTTTGATTCTTGCAATTCTGCAGAGCTTCAATAAGCTTAGTGAAGTCTTCAAAATCCATTCCATCACCTTGACGCTTAGAAAAAAATCTGAAATTAATCATACAGATGACATGATAATCCATCAACAGAAAAGAATAGAACTGTAGGTTACTGAAAACAGACATTTTAAGATTATATCTATGACAAATGTGTAAGACAATAAAAAACAACAGATCATATGCTATATACTCTGTTCAAAATTAGTTTAGGATCAACAGTCTTGCAGTCATGAGAAGATACAGAGCGGTTTTGCTGGATTCTCCACAGAAAACACTGGTAATCCTATGTTTCATTCAGTTGGTTATAAACTGCAAAAGTTATTCAATGCACAAAGATGGGACTGACATCATTGTGCTCTGGAAGAGCTGCACTGCATTTCCATTTCAGTTTTATTTATTTACTATACATCAAGTTCATGAAAATACATTTTCGATGTTATTATCAAATTTTCGACATCAAGGAACCACTTCTGTTACTGAGTTGAGGAGAATGCACTAGGCAAATGAAAGCATATTTTTGTCTACACAAAACTGGATCTTTGTCAGAGATGTGCAACATGTGTTAATTTGAATTTCATGCGACCTAACACTTTGCTTGCACACCAAGATCTAAGCAGATGCCCATTTGGTTTCTCTTTGCGAAAAACAGATTGCTGCATTTATAATTAATTTGTTAGTAAATTTTCAGATTCAGTGGTCACCTTATTTCTAAAGCATAAACAAATCCTGGGTGTTAGTGAAAACACAATAAATAATCCTACTGGGAATGGAAGAAAGAAAAATAGTGATTCAATCAACACTCTCTTGGTGTTCCAGTGGAAGAAAAGTAGTGGAAGAAATTTCTTTTGGGCTGCAAGAACTGAATTTCTCAAATGAAAAATCATTGCTGATAATTGTCTTATTATTAAAATGTCAAGACTCATTAAAACATAATTTTGCTATGTGGTTAATTACTATCATGAAGTGTGTGCTCATAAATTTTACCTGCATTCTCCTGTGCATCATTTCAGTGGTGACAATGACAAAACTCCACTGAATGTCCCTTGTCACTATCACATACGAGGGGCATTTGAAAAGTCTTTGCAATGTCCAAGAGATGGCATCACCGGCACGTATCAAGATCATGTTTAGTTAGTAGCATCTTTGGAAAGAACATACACCAAGTTTCAGCCATATTGGTCTATTTATTTGTGTTTGGCATTCGTATGAATCAAGAAGCATAAGTGATTGTCAACAATTGGACAAGAAAGAGTTTTGTGTGTGATTAAATATTACTTTATGAAAGGCAAATTGCCTCAGGAGAGTAAAGAGAAGCTTGATGAACATTACGGTGACTTTGCACTTTCAATTAGAACAGGTTATAAGAGGTTTCAAAATTTCTGGAGTGGCTATATTGGCACAAGTGATGCTGAACGTTCTGGATGCTCTGTGGTGGTTACGACTCCAGATATCATTGATAAAATCCATGATATGGCGATGGATGACAGAAGAGTTAAGATGTGTGAGATTGCTAATGGTGTGGGAATCTCAAATGAATGGGTACATAATATTTTGCTTAAGCATTGGGACATAAAAAAGCTATCCACAAGATGGTTTCCGCAATTGCTCAAGCTAGACCAAAAATGGAATCAAATGAAGTGTTGCAAGGATGGTTTGCAGCTGTTCAGGAAGAGTCCTCAGGGCTTTAAGCATCATTCCATCACTGTGGATGAAACACAGATACATTACTATACTCCTGAGACCAAACAACAATCTAAATAATGGGTTACCAAGGGAGAATCTGCACCAAAAAAAGGCGAAGACCGTTCCTTCGGCCAGAAAGGTTATGGTGACTGTCTTTTGGGATTCACAAGGGATAATCCTCATTGACTATCTGGAAAGGGTAAAACTATTACAGGTGCATATTATTCATCGTTATTGGACCGTTTGAAAACCGAGCTGCAAGAAAAACACCAGTGACTGGACTGCAAAAAGGTCCTTTTCCATCACGACAATGCACCTCAGCAGTTGTGATCGCAAAATTATTGGAAATAGGATTCCAACTTGTTTCACATCCCCCCTATTCTCCAGACTTCTATTTGTTCCCAAATTTGAAGAAATGGCTGGCAGGACAAAGATTTTATTCAAATGAGGAAGTGATTGCAGCAACTAATAGCTATTTTGCAGACTTGGACAATTCTTATTATTCAGAAGGGATCAACAAATTAGAACAGCGTTGGATGAAGTGTATGAGTCTAAAAGGAAACAATGTCAAAAAATAAATAAGGTTTACCCCAAACACATAAGTAGTTTCTGTTTTTGTACGGACTTTTCAAATGCACCTCAAATGTCTGCAGAGTCACTGTCATGATGTTATTTAACAAAATGACTCTTTCCTCATTTGAATGTAAAAATAGATTCAAATAAGTTACAAGTCTGAATTTCTGGTCAATATTTAGCTTCAGGAAGTGAAATTTGTGGTAGCAGCAGTAGACTCATATAGAAGACAAAAGATAGCTTTCAGAACTAATGGTTGCTTCACCAGAGAGGAGACAAGGATAGGCTGGAGAGGATTGAAAAATAAAGCAGGTCACTCAACTCTCAGGATGAAAGAGACCCACTTTTAGTGAGGATATGGGTTGCTTTACTCTGCCATGCATCTCTATAATGTGCTGTGTATGACTGCAGTCTGCCTTCCAGTCTTCAGAGATAACTTACCTAAAAGATTAGTATTTATTATTATTATTCCTGGCAATGTAACCTTTAATTTGGGTCCACATTGGGTTGAAATTCTACTGATAAGGTGTTAGCTTAATGACTATTTGCAGATAAGCTTTTGCCAGCTCATGGATACTGTTTCTACAGATCCATTGTTAATGGGGATATGTTAGTTCTATACACTCTAAAACCTAAACCAAATTAAACTCTGTCCAACCATGCCTTGGAAGGAACAATAGTACTGACCAACTGCTATGCCATCCTCAGCCAACAGGTGTCTCTGGATGTAGATATTGAGGGGCATGTGGTCAGCACACTATTCTCATGGCAGTTGTCAGTTTTCATGACCAGAGCCACAACTTGTCAAAAAAGGAGCTCCTCATTTGGCCTCACAAAAGCTGAGTGCACTGAACTTGCCAACAGCACTCAGCAGATCTTCGACAGTCACCCATCTAAGTGCCAGCCAAGCGTGACAGTGCTTAGCTTTGGTGATCTGACAGCAATCAGTGTAGCTACTGTGGCAACACTGTTGGCCTCTATACACTCTAACTCCTTAAAATTATCACTTACTTCAACCTTCAGCACTGTGACACTTTAATAATTCACAATAACATGCAGCTACAATGCCTAATAAAAAAGTGAAGCATCCAGAAGACAAAGTCAGATGTCAATGTAAGTAATCTTGTGCATTACACATTACGGGCAGGTGTGTACATGATTGCAGTTGCAATTCTCTGTGACAGGCAAAATGGTCAATAGAGAGCATTAGTGTTGATTATGTTTAGTGTTGTTATCAGGTCTGATAGAATATCTAACGGGTGTGAACAGTATCGGATGTTGAGAGATCACTGTGAAGGACATGGAGAAGCCATTACTCACATCAGACAACATTATTAGCATCTGAAAGCATTTGAAAGAGGTCTCATTTTGGGTCTCCATTGGTCAGATGGTTGGATCATGCAATATCCATGTATTTGGGGCATTCAGTTGTGGAGTTCATGGAAATATGAGGGAAGGTGTACTCATCATCAAGGTTCTGGTTGACCGTGTCTGATCACTACAAGGGAGGATCACTGTGTTGTGCACCAAGCATATAGTAACCTCTTTGCATCTGAATAAGAAATGAACTCCCTGCAATATTTTGTGTCATCCCATACCATTGGTTGGAGACTGGCAGCATCTGGGCTAGGAAATTACCAATCCTTGCCTAGGCTGCCTTTAACACCACAGCACAAACAGATGCATTCTCAGAGTGGTTCCAGGACCAGGAAATATGAGCACTACCCCAGATGAACACCATTGGTGAGTACGGTAATGACCTGGGGAGAAATCTCATTTTCCCAGTGGTTTGAAGAGTCACAGAAGCATTATGTCTGTCATCATAGTGTGCACAGCCACAGTGCATGACTTCAGGTCATGATGGGGAAACTGTGATGGCATGACTGTAAATCATGTATATCTCCATTGCTCAACAGGACAATATCCATCCCCACATCATAAAAGTTTTTATGAAATATCTTGATCTGAAGGTGCTCCTGTGCCTATTACATCTCCAGCTTGCCTCAAAAGAGGACATAATGGCTTTATGAGACCCTCACCAACTGAACCAGTACATGCATCCAGATTAGAGGGATATGACGCCACACTGCTAAGTAGGTTCATTCTATCAAGTTCTTTGTAAATTTGAATTGATATCATAATAACTGAACAGTATCACATACCCTCACAGTTCATGAAGTTTCAATTTGTTTCCTTCTTCCGTTCCAGGCACTCCACTTTTTCTGTCAGGTGATATTTATCTTCTATCTCCAGTAGATTAGATTAGATTAATACTTGTTCCACAGATCATGAATACGACACTTCGTAATGATGTGTAACGTGTCAGTTTAATGAAAGATGTCTGTACAAGATATTACATTACACAAAATATTGCATGACACTAATGCTTAAGTTAGTTTTTTTCCCTCCCTTAATTTATATCTAAAAATTCAGCCAATGAGTAGAAGGAGTTGTCATCTAGAAATTCTTTTAACTTATTTTTAAATGCTGGTTGACTATCTGTCAGGTTTTTGATGCTGTTTGGTAAGTGACCAAAGACTTTTGTGGCAGCATAATTTACCCCCTTCTGTGCCAAAGTCAGATTTAACACTGCATAGTGAAGATCATCCTTTCTCCTGGTGTTACAGCTATGCGCACTGCTATTACTTTTGAACTGGGCTGGATTATTAACAAAAAATTTCATAAGTGAATATATATACTGTGAGGTTACTGTGAGGATCCCTAGATCCTTAAATAGATGTCTGCAAGATGACCGTGGGTGAGCTCCAGCAATTATTCTGATTACACGTTTTTGAGCAATGAATACTTTTCTACTCAATGATGAATTACCCCAGAATATGATACCATATGAAAGCAGTGAATGAAAGTAGGCATAGTAAGCTAATTTACTGAGATTCTTATCACCAAAATTTGCAATAACCCTAATAGCATACGTAGCCGAACTCAGACATTTCAGCAGACCATCAATGTGTTGCTTCCAGTTTAACCTCTCATCAATGGACACACCTAAAAATTTTGAAAATTCTACCTTAGCTACAGACATATGTTCAAAGTCTATATTTATTACTGGAGTTGTGCCATTTACTGTACGGAACTGTATATACTGTGTTTTATCAAAATTTAAAGAGAGTCCGTTTGCTGAGAACCACTTAATAATTTTGTGAAAAACATCATTTACCATTACATCACTTAGTTCTTTGTTTTTGGATGTTATTACTATACTTGTATCATCAGCAAAAAGAACTAACTTTGCATCCTCATCAATATGGAATGGTAAGTCATTAATGTATATCAAGAACAGTAAAGGACCTAAGACCAAACCCTGTGGGACCCCGTGCTTGATAGCCCCCCCCAGTTTGAGGAATCAGCTGTTGTATTACCAGTTACAACCACAGCAATGTTCACAGCTTAGATCAGATTCAGTTTTCATTCCTTACAACCAAGAGTGAGATGATTCTAGTGAGTGTGGAACATGTCAGAAGTATAATTAAAAAAAAAAAAAAAAAAAAAAAAAAAAAAAAAAAAAAAAAAAAAAAACCAGAACATTTGAATATACTATAATACTAATCATCTGTCACAAGATTGTTAAAATATGTGAATACATTATAATAAACTGAAACTGCTAATATTTACAGGATTAATACACTGTCAGAATGAAACATATTTATGCATTTGTAACAAATGTATCATATATAGAATACCCTAATCTGGACTGTTGTGACCAGGCACTGTCAAAACTGAAATCTAAGAGACATTTTTATGTAAGATGGTCTGAACGCAATAGAGAACCAATCTGCCAAAAGCAAGATGTTTTAGCACACAATTTGCTGAAATCTGTCAAAGGAAGATGCTTTAGCACACAATTTGCTGAATCCAATATTGAATAGTCACTATTAAGATATTCATCTATAGAGTAGTAGGCATCACCTACCAAAAGGTCTTTCAAACTCTGTTTAAATTGTGCTTTATCTGAAACCAAGTTTTTAAGGGTTGCTCATAATTTATTGAAAATGTGTGTGTTCCTGAATACTGAACTCAGTTTTGGACCAAGGTAAGTGATTTTAGGTGTTCATGTAGATTTTTCTTATTCATAGTATTGATACTGTGCATTGAGCTACTGCTTGGAAGTAGAGACATACTATTTGCAACAAATTTCATTCATGAATAAATATACTGACAAGTGGTTAGAATACCTGTTCTTGAATTTACACCACAAATGAGTCTTATTACACAACATGGCACTCTGAAACCTTTTTCTGGTTTGATGAGTCACCCAAAAATATGATCCCATATCACATGATAGAACAAAAGTAAGCAAAGTATTTTCAAATTTTTATATTTGGCATCTTCACATTGCAAATACAGACTTTTTTAAGTACTTTCATAATTCTGTTGTATTTATCAAGCTGTATTCCCATAAATTTAACACTGTCAACCTCTTCTCTCTGCATGTCTTTATATTTTATACTCATGCTCGAGGGAAATCTCTTACAGGTTTTGAATTGCAATTTCTAAGTTTAATGATGGTGAATTAGCTTTAAACCATTTATTAATTCCAGAAAAATATGATTAGGAGACATTTCTAAATCTGTACTTGACTTGCTATTTATTGCTAGGGTTTGTAGCATCTGCAAAGAAAACAAACTTAGCATCTGACATTGTAACAGACAAAAGTTCATTAGCACACACAAGAAAAAGCAGCTGACCAAAGGTGGAATCTTGAGGAACACCATATGTAATTAATTCCCAGTCAGATGAAGACTGAATGCTTACTCAACACGTATTTTGCAATGACATCCTTTGTCTCCTGTTAGTTAGGTAAGACTCGGACCATTTTGCAGCAATGCCTCTGACAACATAATATGCTAATTTATTTAAGAGAGAGCTGTAATTCACATAATCAAAGGCTTTTCACAGCTCGCAGAAAATGCCAGCAGCCTATAATTTGTTATCTGGTGAATTATATACATTCTCACTGTACGTGTAAATAGCCTTCTCTATATTGGAACCGTTAAGGAACCCAAACTCCGACTTGGATAGTATATTTTTTTTAGTCAGATGCTTAAGAAGACACTTGAAAACAACCTTTTCAAATATTTTTGAAGAAGCCAGAAACAGAGAAAATGGTTGATAGTTCGATGGTATTTTTTGAGGTATTGATGGTATTTTTTCTTGTAAAGAAACTTAACACAGCCAGTCTGGAAATCTTCTGCTGACAAGAGATTGATTACACAAATAACTTAAGATAGATCTCAACTCACATGAATACTCCTTAATTAACTTTGTTGAGATCTTGTTACTTTGATTTTAGAGATTTTGTGATAGATGTTACTTCTTTGGGAGAAGTAAGACTGCCATTCCCAGTTCACTGAAGTTATTTGTAGAGGCTGGTCTCAGATATTCCATTGCACTGTTTACTGCACTTGATAACTCCAAGCTGTCAGTAACAGAAACAAAGTACTTGCTTAAGATATTTGTAACACTACATGCACTTGGTACCAATTCCCATTTATTTTTAGAGCTATCTGTTCCTCTTTCTTTCTGGCCCCACCTGTCTTTGTCTTCACTATACCCCATACAGTTTTTATTTTGTTGCATGATGTTATTATCTTTTCCTCATGATAAAGCTGCTTATATTTCTGGATTATCTGCTTCAGTTTTTTGTAGCATTCTTTTGCAATGGGTTACAATGTTAACATCAGATGGTTTCTATATAGTAGATACAGTTTCCTTTTTGTCCCACATGCTAGTTTTACCCCTTGTGTAATCGATGCTTTATTTTTAGACTTCAGTTTGATTTGAGGTACCTTTGTGGGAAAACAATTTCCAAATGTGGAAGTGATTTTATACATAAATGCTTTGTATTTTCTATTTGATTCAGAAGTACTGTAAACATCTATCCAGTCTAGGTCTTTGAGCAATATCCTAAAATTCTCAATTTTTTTCTGATTTATTATTTTCCTGTATGACAATTTGAATGATTTTATATCCTGATGAGTTTCATCACTGAACATAAGATGCTACATGTCATGATCCGATAGCCCATTTACTATCGCTTTTGTGATATAACTTTTTTCCCTAGGCTTGTCTACAAAGATTTTATCAGGAGCAGTCTTACAGCATTTACACACCCTATTTCAAAGTTCACAATAGGAATTCAATTGAATGACTGTCTCCTGGTAGCAATAATTGATCACTAACAGACCTTTTTAATACATTCACATTTAAATCGCCAGCAACCACTATTTCCTTGTTTTTTACTGAGAGATGGGACACTTTAGCTTCCAGACTTTTTATGAAGAGGTTAAAGTTTCCTGGAGGTGCTCTGTATATACTTACTAGTATAAATGGCTCAGCTACTTCTGTCGCACAAGCTTCTAAGTGCCGCTCTGAGCAAAATGTATTAATATGAGTATTCTTGAAATTAAATCAGTTTCTGACAAATGTGGCAACTTCTCCTTTCTCCCTATTTTTTCCATAAAAGTAAGAGGCTCACTTAAATACTGTAACGTTTAACACATCTTTACCAGCAGACACATGATGTTCAGAGAGGCAGATTATATCAACTGGGTTGCTCAACTCTAATTCTTCAACACAAATAAGCAACTCATTAAGCTTAGCTCTCAGTCCTCAGATACTCTGATCCAATAAGGATAACTAATGTTGTGCACTGGCTGAATTACAACTGGATGGGCCTAATTTTTCTGTCAATTTCTGAACATCTTCAGTTTCAATTAAGGGCTGTTTGAATGAAATGTGTACATTAAAATTTGCTTTCTGGCAGCCTATTTTATTAATGTGAATGCTATTTTTAACCTGTCTCTGAACATCTTTTGGTTCTTCCCTCCCTACCCTACAAAACCTGCTGTCCTGTCACTCGTAAGCACTGGTACTTTTCCACATACAAGAATGCCCCCCCCCCCCTTAAGTTATCTGCTATTAGCCCAGACAGTTTGGCCTTCCCTGTTGAGGTGAAGACCATGTCTAGTATAGTCCCACCTACTGACAGAGTCAACAGGAGCCACACCATTATGAGACCCCATACATGAGCCAAGCAGCCGTTCAACCTGTAAATTAACTCTCCTAACAGAAAAGTTTAAATGAGGCCAGTCATTGCACCTCAGAACTGCCCACCACCAGTATGTCTCATTGTTGAAGCTATCTTTATCAGGTCACCCTCAATTGAATAATCAGGGTCCCTGTCTATGCTGCTGCATGCCTCACCCACTATTAGCACAGTGTCTTCCTTTGTGAAGTCTTTGCAAAGTGAACCTACATCCTCTATCACCTGACTCAGGCTTGCACTAGATTACATGTCAAAAAGAACTGTAAACAAAGAAGTGTGGCTGCCTTGATGAATCCTGATTCCCTAAAATTCCAATAATAATTCCATAAGTAGTAAATGTTCCTTTATGTTCCTTTCTGAACTTCATCCTCACTAAATGATCTATGTTGGTATTTGCATTATCCATATAATGTTTATCCCCCAGAGTTTCCAGCTTCAGTGATTATCTAGCATCTTCTTATTTCTTGAATATTACTTCACCAATCTTCAACACAGTTTTTTTTTGTTTGCATTCAGAGTCACAGCTGTTCTTTCAATCACTTTTTTGACACAGAAAAGCAGGTCACCATTTAAGATTTCTCATGCTTATTTCTCTCAACTGAGATTGCACAGTGGTCCCCTGCAAAGATGGTGACATCAGACTTCTCCACTCCATCTGACAAATTTGCTTCCAACTTTGTTCAGTGTTGTCCAACAAACAATATATAAAATGTGATTCTTGAGTTTCTCCTGGCGTATTTGATAATCAAAATATCCACGGGTGTACTGCCGGTCTATAGTGTCCAACGGGCACAATATTTCAGCGATCAAACATGTCGCCATCATCAGGTGAACTGACGGACTGAGCTCCTGTGAACGTGCCGGCACGGAGATCCGTACGCTATGTCTGCTCAGGGGGAACTGGGTGTCAGTGTGATGGCTCTGTCCGCCGTGGTCGTCACAACTATGCGTTTGCTCGATTTACTCTTCATTAACCCAATCGCTGGTTCCCAGGCCTTGCTAAGATTATAGCCACAGTCACAGTTTATGAGGTCGTCATTGGTGCGAATTTCGATGGCCTCTCTAACAACACTGTCCCAGTATCTTGACGTCTGTACCAGAATCCTCGTGCGGTCACACTCCATAGCGTGATTTTCCAACAAACAATGTTCAGCGACTGCCGACTTGCTCGGATACATCAGTCGAGCGTGCCTCTGATGTTCACGGCATCGATCCTCGACGGTACGCATCGTCTGACCAATATACGACTTCTGGTACCGCCTAGACTATATGGACTCCCGAAGGTTCACAAAGAGGGGGGTACCATTATGCCCCATTGTCAGCAACATCAGGGCACCTACATATTTGTTGGCCAAATACCTGACGGGAATATTAAGTCCTTATGTGGGTAAATGCCCTCATCACGTCCGCAATTCCGTGGATTTTGTTATACACCTTGACAGCTTCAGGTTGGATGAGTCAGATATCATGGTGAGTTTTGACATCGTTTCCTTGTTTACGAGGGTACCCCTGCGAGAGTAGCTAGAGTTGATTGGTCAGAGGTTTGACGAGAATACCACTGAACTTTTTAGGCATGTCTTGACTTCCACGTATTTTCTTTTTAATGGAGAATACTACAAACAAAAGGAGGGAGTCGCCACGGGTAGCCCACTCTCACCGGTGGTAGCGAATTTGTACATGGAGAACTTCGAGGAGGAAGCCCTGTCGTCATCCGAATGGAAACCTACTTGTTTTTTTCCGTTACGTGGACGACACGTTTGTCATCTGGCCACATGGTATGGATAAACTCCTTGACTTCCTTACACATCTAAACTCCATACACCCCAACATCAAATTCACTATGGAGACTGAAATGGAGGGTAAATTACCTTTCCTTGACGTCTTGGTCAGGAGAAGGGCTGACGGCACCCTAGGTCATGGGGTGTATCGAAAGACAACACACACTGATCTGTATTTGCACGCAGACAGCTGCCACCACCATTCACAGAGGAATGGGGTATTTAAAACTCTAGTACATAGGGCGCGCACTATCTCTGACACAGAGAGTCTACCCCAAAAATTGGAACATCTGAGAACCGTGTTTCGAAAAAATGGGTACTCAGAGTGGCAGATCCAACGCGCTCTCCGCCCAACCACTGCAGCACAACCTGTTGAGATGGATGAAGTCACGAGGGAGGAGGTAGGCACTGCATTTATTCCATACACAGGCACACTCTCAGGGAAAATCGCCCTCATTCTGAAGAAACACCGGGTCGGAACTGTGTTTTGTCCTCCGAATAAAACTCATGCACTGGTGGGGAGCCCCAAAGATGACCTCGGTTTGAGGAAGGCCGGCATGTACCAGATTCCGTGTCAATGTGGCAAGTCGTATATTGGTCAGACGATGCGTACCGTCGAGGATCGATGCCGTGAACACCAGAGGCACACTTGACTGATGTATCTGAGCAAGTCGACGGTCGCTGAATATTGTTTGTCGGAAAATCACGCTATGGAGTGTGACCGCACGAGGATTCTGGTACAAACGTCGAGATACTGGGACAGCGTTGTTAGAGAGGCCATCGAAATTCGCACCAATGACGACCTCATAACCGTGAGATGGATGAAGTCACGAGGGAGGAGGTAGGCACTGCATTATATAAGATTATAGCCACTATAATCTTAGCAAGTCCTGAGAACCAGCGATTGGGTTAATCAAGAGTAAATCGAGCAAACGCATAGTTGTGACGACCACGGCGGACAGAGCCATCACACCGACGTCATCTCAGATGCCGTCGCAATCTGTCCCACCGCGCTACCGTGGCGCGGGGCGCAGACGGCGGAGGGAGCGCGCCGCGGGCGGAGGGTATTTAAATCGGCCGCTGCCGCGACCGAACCCAGTTCCCCCTGAGCAGCCATAGCGTACGGATCTCCGTGCCGGCACGTTCACAGGAGCTCAGTCCATCAGTTCACCTGATGATGGTGACATGTTTGATCGCCGAAATATTGTGCCCGTTGGACACTATAGACCGGCAGTACACCCGTGGATATTTTGAATATATAAAATATTAACTGTCACAAGTGTAAGGAATAAAAATGATTACACACCAACCTGGAATGGAAACCTAGCACCAGTGACAAGAGTTATTAGTGACTGATTAGCACATTATCAAGAATAATACACAGAAAAGCCGTGAACAAAACTAAAAACTATGCCTGGTAGCTGAAAGAAAGCACATGTCACACTTATTTACAAGAAATGTAATAGAAATGACCCACAAAATTGCAACCAAGTATCTTTGACATCAATTTGTTGTAGAATCTTAGACCATATCCTGAGCACAAACATAATGAGATATCTCAAGTAGAATGACCTCTTCCATGATCAGCAGCATGGGTTCTGAAAACACCAATCATGTGCAAACCAACTCAGTCTCTTACCATGGACATCCTGAAGGCCAGGAATTAAGGCAGCCAGATAGCTGCATCATTTCTTGATTTCCAAAAAGCATTTAACTCAGTGTCACACCTGCACTTATTATTGAAAGTATGATTGTACAGGTTACCAAGAAAAAGTTGTGACCTGATTGAGGTTTTCTTAGTGTGGAGGGTGCAACAAGCTATCTTGCATCAAGAGTCATCAAAAGATGAAGAATTAACTTCAGGCATGTCCCATAAAACTGTATTGGGAGCCTTGATTTTCATGTTGTATACTAATTACCTGGCTTATAATATTAACATGAGTCAATTTTGAAATAATGCAGTTTTCTGTAATGTAGTACTGCCTGAAAAAAACTGAACAAATATCTAGTATACATTGATAAAATTTTTAAGTGGTGCGAAGATTTGAAATTTTCTTTAAGTGTTCAGAATAGAAAAATGTGCACTTCACAAAACAAACATAAAGCAGTATCCAGTGAGTACAATAACAACAAGTCATAATTGAAATCAGTGAATTCTTATAACAAATACCTGGGTGTAACAAACTGTAGGAAGATGAAATGGAACAATCATATAGGCTAAATCACAGGTAAAGCAGGTGACTGACTATGATTCATTGGTAGGTTACTAGGAGAATTCAGTTAGTGTACAAAGGAGACTGCTTGAAAAACATTAGTGTGACCCATCCTAGAATATTGCTCAAATGAGAGTGACATATATCAAAGTCAGTTAGTTGTTTGGTCAGTTAGTTAATTAGTTAGTTAGCTAGAACTAACAGGGGCTGCTGAATGTACACTAAGATGGACAATAATGAATGGTGACAGGTTTGTTCAACAAATAGGGTAGCATCAATGAGGTGCTAAAAATCTTGCAGTCATTTGGAGGTAGTATTCCATGAAAGCCCACACACAAAATTTAAAAACCAGCTCTAAATGAGAAAATTAAAAACATTCTATAAACCCCTAAATGTTGCTCCCATAGAAAGCATGAAGACAAAATTAGACTAAAATAGTGTCCATAGAGGTAATTGAGCTGTCAGTCATTCTGCATTCTATATATGAATGGATTGGCAATGAGCCCTCATAAAAGGTATAATGTCCTCTGACTTCACAGTCACATACAGAGTATAGATGGAGATGCAGAGAAATAAATGTTTTAGTTGTGAGGGTGGAGGTTTGGTAATAGCAAGTGGATCTTTTGGCTACAGGTTTTGTTATGTCAGCTGAATGTGAGCTGTGCTGAGCATCACTTTCAGTATTTCCTTTGTAGCTAGTGATCCTACAGTAATTTTCAACAGAGTACAGTTAGCCACATTTAAATTTTTTATTTCTGTATAATACAACCTGATGTTGTGTATCTAAATATGAGGTACTGAATCTTGAAACATGTAGTACAATTTTAATAAATTAAACTGTGGTTTAGTATGGTGTATAATGAGTCAGTCAAACAATTTGAAACATTTAATCAAATTTCCAAAAGGGGAAGATCATTCTAAGAATTTCTCTATTTTTTTTTAGTCTAGCAATACTACAATTTAATGAGAGATCACATTATCTTCTTTACTGTGTCACAAATTATTACCGGTAGATGTAACGGCAACGAATTTCTGCTGCAGCTCCTACATGAGATGTCATGGGCTCTAATGCTGCTATGATGTAGAGAAAATCTCTAAATGACAGCGATGATCTGTTGTAAATGTCAGCTGACCTGTAAAATGAAAGCTACATTTTTGAAATATTGTATGCTCACTTAATGTTTATTCCTGAATGTACATACTAAACATAATGAAAAATATAAAATAAACTTTTAAATAAATCATATAAAATATATATGAGAACATGCAAATAATCTAGAAAACATATGAATAATCAGTGAAGCACTGCAAACAGAAAAGAAATATAATAAATAACAGTTTGACTCCTGTGAATAATAACAGAAAAATAGAATTCTATTTTCACTTGATTTCTCATAAAATAAATATTACCGGAACAAATTCTGTGCCTCATCTGCATTCCATCCCAAGCGAATCATGAATCTTGTAAAGGCTGCCCTGCTCATATACACACTTGGAAAAGTGTGTAACATAAACTCTCTGAATAAATTTTCTTGATCTGCAAGGAGAAAATTGATCACAAATGTAGTAATACACTTTCTATCAGATCTGTGATTAATGTGTTTACTAAGGTTACCTTTCTTTGACAATGATGCAGCTTCAATAAGTACTTCATTTGTTGCAGCACTTGTTTTACGTTCTGGCACTACCAGTAGATGATGTTCACAGATTTCTGTAAATGTGCTCAAAAACCTATCTTCCAACAATGATTCCCATGGGCCATCAGGAAAACTAATCAATGGTGATTCAGGATAATTTGGAGGTTTAAACTGTCCTCTAACCATGTTAAAAAGTTGAATAATTTCTGTCCCTTTCAAATTATCTATGACAGACTTAGTAGAACTCATTTCATCACCTTGTACCCATCGAACATTTGGTTTCTGAAAAAAAAATAAAAAAAAATTACAAAAGCATATAAGCCTGGTACACTGTGGATACATGTACAATGTGATGTTGTAAATCTTATTACAGTCTGCATGTATCATTTTTTGGTATCACTTACCCTTCTAATCTTCAAGTCCTGAACATATTAACTGAAAGGGATGGACGTAACTAAAATCAACATGATGTTTCTACTATTGTCATTATATAAGGACTTTCACTGGCTAAAAGACTGAATATCTACATCTACATCTGTACTCTGCAAACCACTGCAAAGTGAATGGCAGAGGGTCTGTCCAAATGCACTGGTTATTGGGGGTTTCTTCCCACTCCATGCACATGTGGAGTACATGAAGAATGATTTGTTTGAATGTCTCTGTGCCTGCTGTAATTACTTTAATCTTGTCCTCATGATCCCGATGTGAGTGATTTGTAGGGGCTTCATTTAAAGCTGGATGTTGAAACTTCGTTAGCCGGCCAACTCCAACTGTGACTCACTGATATTATAGTCAAAGTATCCAACATTTTTTTCATTTTGTGAAGCGCACAGTTTTACATTTCTGAACAGCACTTTGACATGTTATCAACATATGCTTGAATATTTATGCAGCTTTTTTCAGACAATACTTCATTATAGGTAACTGCATCTTCTGCAAAAAGTCTGAGGTTACCATTAGTGTTGTTCACACAGTCATTAACATAATATGAACAAAAAGAACCCCAGAACTTCCCTGGAGCACTCCCAAAGTTACTTCTACATGACAGTGACTCTCCAATCAAGATAACATGCTGCATCCCCCCTACCAAAACCATCCTAAATTCAGTTACAAATATCACTAGTTACCCTATATAACAGAACTTTTGAAAATAAATATAGGTGTGTTACTGTTTTCAGAATACACGCTGGTTGGCATGGAGGAGGCCATTCTATTCAAGACGCTTCATTATGTTTGAGCTCAGAATATGATCTAAGATTCTACAACAAATTGATGACAAATGTATTGGACAGTAGTTTACTGGATTATTTCTACTACCCTCCTTGTAGATGGGTGTTACCCATGCTTTCTTCCAACTGTTGGGCACAATTTTTATTTTCATGGCTCAACAACAGGGTATAGTTAGTATAACTCAGCTGCAGATTCAATACAGAATATGATAGGGATTCCATCGAGCCCTGGAAATGTGTTCAGTTTTAACAATTCATTTGTTTCTCAACACCACTGGCAGTAATACTGATTTCACCCATTGTTTCAGTGGTGTGAGGATTAAATAGGGATAATTCTCCTGGGTTCTCCATTGTAAAGGAACATTTGAAAACAGAGTTAAGCATTTCAGCTTTTGCTGTGCTACCCATATTTCAGTTCCTATCTCATACACTAGGGACTGGACACTAACTTTAGTACCACTAACAGGCTTACAAACAACAAGAATTTCTTTGGGTTCTGTGAAAGATCATATGACAATATTCTGCTGTGGTATACACTGAAGGCTACATGCATTGCCCTCTTGACAGCCAATTGTGTTTCATTCAGCATCTTCTATGTTTCCTTTTACACATATTATGCATACACACAGAGTGCATCTGGTGTTCTTTCTTGTCCCTTGCTGCCATTTCCCTGAGGGGTACCATCATTCGTCATATTTTTGAACAACCAATGATTAATGACCCCTACCCTTTTGTGTTTGCCTGTTCTTGACACTGGACAAATGGACAAAACAGGTTTCCCCCAAAACAGATGAAGTGAGTTCCACTAGTTCAGTTATGGTTTCAGTGAAAGATAGCACCTCAAACTTTGTTAGAGGGACTGGTATAACATGCTCAGTCCCCCCCCCCCCCCCCCCCCCCCCATCCTCCTAGATCTATCACTGAAATGCCACAGTCAATTGGACAATTAATGATAGATTCCATACTTTCTTCAGAGGAGACAGGATCCACAGGAGAGGACAGTACTTTGGTACCATTACCACAGATACATGACTCTATGTTGCTCTTCCAACACATCAATTCACAGCAGCTGCCAATCGTTTGATAGTAGTCAGTGTTATTTCCAGCCACTGATGAACATCAACCAACTCATCCCATACTTGAGAAGAGCATTCACTTGGGGCTGCATTTCAGCCATGAAACGTAACAGCCCATTAAGATCTTTTTAAATGAACATTTCCCAGTCTAATTCAGGATTGCACATGTAAACAAAATATGTAACTCACCTAGAAAAACTTATAACTGAAAAAATAACTGTTTAATCTATTCCAATTCAAAGTGTAGAAGCTCTGTAAATGAAGGGAATAATTCCCAAAAAGGGAGTCTCTAGTAATTAATAAAAAAAATAATGTATTATTGTAATTTATTATTTGAGAGTTTATTCTCGAATGAAATAACAGACATATACTAATATTATAGTGTACTTACCGTACTGAGCAGACATGCATTTATATCTGTATTTTCAGTTTTTTGTATAAATTTTAATTGTTAATTAATCAAATATTCATTTTCAACAATGCCAAGGATTGTTCGGGATTGTTTAGAACATGTATAGGGTTAGCTATATTGGCACAGGGGAGTCAGACTGGTTTTGGATTTTAGACAGAAAGCATGTAGCTCATTGTTCATGATTTATTTCATTATTGTAAGTGTATTACAACTTACTTCATATTTGTCAAGATGCTTTTAATTAATTTGATATTATAATAAAATCTTCAGCGGAAAAAAAAACTGGATTCACTATTTTTGAAAAATAACTTTGTAGTTTATACAGCGACAGATCACCAGATACAATGAGTAAAACAACCCCTAAGAACATTATAACCAGTGCAATGTATTACAGAACAATGAAGAAATAACTTTGAACTAAGCCTGCAGATTATCTGTTATATCTTTTGAGCTAATAAAAATGACTAATTCCCTTTGAGAGCTGAAGCAAATACATACAATAAGATTTCTATTACAGCAACAAAAAAACCTATGATAAAAATTATTAATTTCCTAAAACTTTTTGAGGTTAATTATAGTTAATAGCAACTTGAAAATAGAGTTAATTTATGATAAATGTAGATAATACATGCTCCTCTTTAAGAGGAAACTAGATGTAACACAATATGTTAGCTAGAATACCTGCTACAGTAACTAAATCACAAATGCTAATGTAATACAAACTAGATTATGCAAAGGACAATGATAACCTCTCAAAATTCTAAGAAATGCTTGTTATTTGTAGTGATATACAATAAAATTCAGGGTGATCTGTTCTTTGGCAGTAATTGTGAATCACACACATTGATTTGCTATTAAATAAGTTATCCCAAAATACTCATACTGGTAACTTACAAAAATATAGTTTCTTAAATGTCCAAAAATACTAAAAAATAAACTGTTTCTCACATAATTATACAATGAAACTAGAGAAGTATTGTTTTGAATGAGCACAAAAAAGTCAAAGTGCACAATTGATTATAACACTAGGCACTCACGAATGTTTGAAATTTCACAATAAAATCACAATACAAACAGGTATTGATATGACTGATGAACAATTATACAGAAGTGATGCAAGGAATAAAATATGTGAATCAAGAATTTCGCATTAACACATGAATTTTTTTAAAAAGAAAATTATGGTCGGTTTTACATATAAATAAATGTGCAAATTGCATGAATTTTTCACTAGGCTGTTTCTGTGCCAACTTCTCTACTGGCTTTCTCCACTGGCATGCCAAAGAAGAACAATGCAGTGTGAGTTTATCTCAGTCAAAATCTTGGAATATGTGCAACACCAACAAAGCATGACTTCTGCCTGTTGCATCTAAAAACTTAATGTTAACACTGTATTATAGTGAACAAAGTAATCATATAGCATCACTTGACAATAACTGGAATAGACAAAACCATAATGCACATAACACATTATTCATTAAGAGTCAATATTTCTATGTGCTTGTTGTGACCTTGCCAAAACTAAAATCATATTTTATGAGCTATAAACTAAACATTATTAACCATGTGAAGAATAGTGATATAAAAAGCAAATTTACCATGGAAATGTTGTGTCTCTGAAGGAGCAATCAGTAAATGGATAAAAGAAGAGAGTAAATTAGTAACTTTCATAAACACAATTGAAAGTGATGTAGTAATGGGCCAAAGAGAATGAAATAGGTAAAGACGGAGAACTTGTTGAATGTTATAATAAAAAAAATGGAAGACATGCCACTTTCCAGATCAATTATTAAATCACAACCTACAAATTTTTGTGATTAACATGCCAACAAAGACATTCTTGCTTCTGACATATAGTTTTCAAAGTGGAATGCCACAATAGAATTAGCCAGCACTGGAACACTGAAGGATAAGTGAGATCTTATAATGGTAAACCCGCTTCATAATTTCCTGAATTGTGTCAAAATCTGAAGCAAAATTTGGTAAGAAATTTCAGAGATTTTTGGCAAGAGCCTTTCCTATTTATATAATATGTTTCACATCAGATGACAAAACGTTATGTAGACAGTGATCTGCCTCTTGAGTTGAAAGTAAATTGTGCAAAATTTCATCAAGGTCAGAATAAACTGTAGATTTGTATGAATTACAGACAGACTACTGTAGCGTTATTGGTTGGTTACTGTTTGAGTGAAGTTTGTCTAACTGCTGTTTTGGTAACTTTTTAAAATGTTTTACTTATAATGTTATTTGAATTTTAATATTGTACAATATATACTACAGTCTTACATAGTCCATGAACCATGAACGTAGCCACTGGTGGGGATGCTCACATGCCTCAACAATACAGATAGCCGTATCATATGTGCAACCACAATGGAGGGGTATCTGCTGAGACACCAGATAAGTGTGTGGATCCTGAAGAGCAGCAGAAACTTTTCAGTAGGTGCAGGGGCAACAGTCTGGATGATTGACTGATCTGGTTTTGTAATATCAACCAATAAGGCCTTCCTGTGCTGTTGCTGCAAATGGCTGAGAGCAAGAGGAAACTATTGCCACAATGTTTCTCAGATACGTGCAGCTCTACTGTGTGGTTAAATAAAGACTGGCATCCTCTTGGATAAAATAGTTCCCCATTCAGATCTCCAGCTGAGTACTACTCAAGAGGATGTTGCCATCAGGAGAAACAACATTGGCATTCGGTGGATTGGTGCATGGAATGTTAGATCCCTTAATCAGGCTGGTAGGTTGAAAAATTTAAAATGGGAAATGGTTAGGTTAAAGTTAAATGTAGTGGGAATTAGTGAAGTTCAGTGACAGGAGGAACAGCACTTCTAGTCAAGTGAATAAAGGTTTATAAATACAAAATCAAATATCTGTAATCCAGGAGCAGGTTTCATAATGAATAAGAAAATAAGAAAGAAGGTAAGCTACTGTGAACGGCATAGTAAACACATTATTGTAGCGAGATAGACATGAAGCTCACATATATTAGTATAGTACAAGTTTATATGTCACCCAGCTCCACAGGTGATGAATAGATTGAAGAAACATATGATGAGATAAAAGAAATTATTCATATAGTTAAGGGAGATGAAAATTTAATAGTGATGGGAAGTGGAATTCAATAGTAAGAAAACAAAGAGAAGGAAAAATTGTAGGTGAACATGGGCAAATGCAAAGAAATGAAGTGGAAGCTGTCTAGTAGCACAGAGCATAATTTAATCATCGCTAACACTTGGTTAAGGAATCATGAAAGAAGGCTAAACAAGTGGAAGAGATCTGGAGACACCTGCAGGTTTCAGACTGATTATATAGTGGTAAAATAAAGATTTTAGAAACAGAATTTAAATTGTAAGACATTTCCTGGGAGCACAATTTGTTGGTTATGACATGTAGATTAAAATGAAGAAAACGCAAAAAGGTAAAAAAATTATGAGATGCGATCTCAATAAGTTGAAAGCAACAGAAGTTGCTAGCAGTTTCAGAGGGAGCATTAGGCAATGACTGATACTAGGAGAAAGAAATAGAAGATAAGATGAATGGGTAGCTCTGAGAGATGAAACAGTGAAGGCAGCTGAGGATCAGTTAGGTAAAAAGAAAGACAAGGCCTAGTGGATATCCTTGGATAACACAGTTGATATTGAATGTAATTGATGAAGGGAGAAAGTACAAAAATACAATTAATGAAGCAAGTGAAAAGGAATACAAACATCTAAAAATGAGATTGCCAGAAAGTGCAAAATGGGTATGCAGGAATGGCTTGAAGACAAATGTAAAAATTTAGAAGCATATATCACTAGAGAAAAGAATGATACCACCTACAGGAAAATGAAAGAGGCCTTTGGAGAAAAGAGAATCAGCTGTATAAATATCAAGAGCTCAGATGTAAAATGAGTTCTAAGCAAAGAAGGGAAAGCTGACAGCTGGAAGGAGTATATAGAAGGTCTACAGAAGAAAGATGTACTTGAGAACAATGTTATAGAAGTAAAAGAGGAGGAGAGATGAAAATGAGACTGGAGACATGATACTGCAAGAACAATTTGACAGAGCACTGAAAGCCAGAAGTTGAAACAAGGACCCGGGAATAGACAACATTCTGTCAGAACTACCAATAGTCTTGGGAGAGCCAGTCACGACCAAACTCTTTCATGTGGTATGCAGGATGTGTGAGACAGGCAACACACCATTCACACTTCAAGAAGAATATAATAATCCCAATTCCAAAGAAAGCAGATGCTGACACCTGTGAAAGTTACCAAACTGTCAGTTTAATAAGTCATCATTGCAAAATACTATCATGAATTATTTACAGAAGAATGGAAAAACAGCCAGGAGCTGACCTCAGAGAAGATCAGTTTGGATTCTGGAGAAATTTATGAACACAAGATTAATAGTGACACTATGACTTCTCTTAGAAGATATGTTAAAGAAATGTAAACCTAAGTTTATAGCTTTTGTAGACTTAAAGAAAGCTTATGACAATGTTAACTAGTATACTCTCTTCAAAATTATGACAATTTCAGGGGTAAAATACAAGGAGCAAAAGGCTGGTTACAGCTTGGACAGAAACCAAACAGCAGTTATAAGAATTGAGTGTCGTGAGGGGGAAGTAGTGGCTGAGAAGAAAATGAGACAAGGTTGTAGCCTGCCCCCAATGTTATTCTGTCTATATAATGAGCAAGCAGTAAAGAAAAACCAAAGAAAAATTTTGTTTAAGAATTAAAATCCAAGGATAAGAAATAAAAGCTTTGAGGTTTACCGATGACATTGTAATGCTGTCAGAGACAGCGAATGACTTGGAAGAGTAATTGAACAGAATGGATAGGGTCTTCATAGGAGGATGTATGATGAACATCAACAAAAGCAACACACTGATGATGTAATGTAGTCAAACTAAATCAGGTGATGCTAAGAGAATTAGATCAGGAATTAAGACACTTATGGTAGTAGCTGAGTTCTGCTATTTGGGAAGCAAAATAACTGATTATGGCTCAAGTAGAAGGCTATAAAACATAAATTGGCAATGACAAGAAAAGTGTTTCTGAAGAAGAGGCATTTTTTTAACATCAAATAAAGATTAAGTGTCAGGAAGTGTTTTCTTGAAGGTATTTGATTGGCATGTAGCCTTGTATGGAAGTGAAACACTGGAAATAAACAGTTTAGACAAGAAAAGATTAGAAGCTTTTGAAATGTGATGCTGCATAAGAAAGCTGAGATTAGAAGGTAGATCATAAATTTAATGAGAAGGTACTGAATAGAACTGGGGAGAAAAGAAATTTATGGTACAGTCTCGTTGAAGAATGGACTGGTTGATAGGAAACATTCTAAGACATCAATAGATCAGAAATTTCATACAGGAGGGATGTATGTGTTTGGGTGAGGAGTAATAATCATAGAGTGAGATTAAGAGATGAAAATAGTAAACAGAAGGATGTAGCTTATAGTAGTTTTTCAGAGATGAAGAAGCCTGCTTGGGATAGAGTAGAATGGAGAGCTGCATCAAACCAGTCTTTGGACTGAAGATCACAACAACAGCAACAACATTATGTTATGTGCTTTCCCATATTTTTCTCACACTGTTTGTTATTCCATAGCTCACTATCAGTATACTGGAATTGTGCTATAATGTGGTGTAAAGCATCTCCGCTAGTAACGTTATTATATAGGGCTGCCATTGTATGTTTTTAGAGGCTGCCTCATGCTGTGAATAATCAGCCAATCCAATCTAGAAGGCATAGAATTTACATGCAAAATACAGCAATTATGCCCATTCCATTAATCCAAACACTTCTTTCAACATTTAATACAATTTCCAATATTAGCAAATTCACTATTCAGCATTTATGAACTGCGCAGAAATCTTTTCCTTGCACTAGTAGTCAAGGTACATAAACATTATGTATTACCATATTTTTATCAGTTATTCTTTGCTTTGATCCTTGTGAATTCTCGCCAATTTAAGTAAATTTTCGCGTTTCGTTATCACTGACTCTCACCAATTTCATCTTGATTCTCCCTTTCATCCTTGTCGTATATTTTCGCGTGTATTTGTGTATTTTTTCGAAACTTTTCGGATGTTTTTTACATTATTTAAGTAATTTTTCGCATTTTTCCACGACCATGGATCCTTGCTCCTTCCATCTGCATCAATACAGAAAAGTCTCTTTATTCCTAGCCAGACCCAGTCTCACATACTGTTCCTGCATTGTTGCTTGACTAATGGAATCCCCCCTAATGGCCTTACCATCAAATTACCCATGCCTAGCTGCCATCTCTCCTTCCACAATGACCTCCACCTGTTCAAATTCCTCCAATCCTTAGCCCTCACCAACATGGTCCTGCAAAACCATATCAACCAAGCCCAAACAACCTTGCAGTACCTTCTCTTCATCCGCAAGATTCTCCTGCTATGCAATCCCAAATTCCTGGAACCCATAACACACATTGAAACTCTTGCCCTGCAGGAACTTGAGCAACATGCAAAATGCATGACGCCTCCTCAAAAAGCTCTCCATCCTGCTCACTTCCTACTACTGCCTTGGAGTGCCACTGTCCACCAACTCTACACCAACCTCCAAACCTACCACACACCCACTCATAGCTGACAAACCCTGCCTCGCAGACCTACTACATTTACCCTACCATCCGAAACTCCCTCCCACCACCACACAGAATCCAGAACCTAAACAGACCCTGCAACACGGTCATGAACCTTTCCTCCAGAAGCCTTAGCCACACAGAAATATCAATCCTTTCCAAAGGCCTCACATTTTGCCCCACTCCCAAATTCAATCATGCAGGACTTGTTAAAGACCTTGTCTCCTTTTCCTGGTTCCTACAGTGGAAATACTTTTTTGCCACCAACCCTACTAATCAGACTCAACCCACTAACCACCAGCAATACCTCCACTTCAACAGCTGCCATCCATTCCATACCAAGAAGTCCCTTCCGCACAGCCTTGCCACCCACGGTTGTCTCATCTGCAGTGAAGAGCAGTCCCTCTCAAAATATACTGAGGGTCCACTGAAGTCTTCTCTGACCATAATTATCCTCCCAGCCTTGCACAAAAACAAATCTTTCCAGTCCCACACCACCTCACAAAGCCACACCACCCAGCCACAGAGGAGCATTCCTCTCATAACACAGTACCACCCAGGACTGGAGCAACTGAATTACATTCTCCGCCAGGGTTCCGATTACCTGTCGTCATGCCCTGAAACGAGAAATGTCCTGCCCACTATCTTTCCCACCGAGCCCACAGTGGTATTCCACCATCCACCAAACCTACACAATACTCTTGTCTATCCTTACACAACCCCTGCTTCCAATCATTTGCCTCATGGCTCATACCCCTGTAATAGACCTAGATGTAAGACCTGTCCCATACATCCTCCCACCACCACCTCCTACTCCAGTCTAGTCATTAACATCACCTATCATATCAAAGGCAGGGCTACCTGTGAAAGCAGTCATGTGGTCTACAAGCTAAGCTGCAGCCACTGTGTTGCAGTCTATGTAGACATTACAACCAACAAGCTGTCTGTCCACATGAATGGCCACCGACAAACTGTGGCCAAGAAACAAATGGACCACCCTGTTTCTGAACATGCTGCCAAACATGATATCCTTTAGTTTAATGACTGTTTCACAGCCTGTGCCATATGGATCCTCCCAACAACACCAGCTTTTCTGAAATGGACAAATGGGAACTTTCCCTACGAAACATTCTATGTTCCTGTAACTCTCCTGGCCTCAACCTTCATTAGTCACTGTCCTCACCCATCCAGCACCTTCTCTACTCTCATTTCAGTACTACACAGTCATATTTCCCCACCACACCCAGTCTTATTTTATTTATCTTATTTTTAATTTATTTCTCTTTATTTTTCTCATTTTCTGCTACTTCTCCATCCCCACCTCCCTTTCCCACCTCTCCCTGCCCACTGCCCAACCTGCAGAACTTCACTGTCCATCATCCCCACCATACTAACCCTCCCCCTCCCCACCGCAGCCTCCTCCTTTCCCCCAGCCAGTTGCCACTCCCATCATGCACTGGTGCTGCTGCTCGGAGTGTGGTTTCAATTGCCTGCAACTGCAGTCGTTTGTGTGAGTTGTGTTTGGGTGTGTGTGCATATGTGTTGACAAACGCCATTGGCTGAAACTTTAAGTGAGACAATCTTTTTGTTGTGCCTATCTGTGACTCAGCATCTCCACTATATGGTAAGTAGCAACTTTCCTTCTCATAAAATTGTTACATTCCATCCTGGATTTTTCCATTGTTTGATTTTTTTTACCATTGATTTAGACCAAGAAAACTGCAGTAACAAATCACTTTAAGAGCTACTTTTTTGTATTATTTTCAGTACACTAAATTTTCTGTGCATAATGAAAGGAATGTAACACAAGAAAGCCTTTCATATTATAGTTGAAAATTCAGGTTTATCACCAAACTCTTTCAGTCTGAATATTGACAATAAAATCTATGTAACAGCACATATTTTTCTGTACAATGACAAAAGACATGTGATCCAATTGAAAACTGTTTTTCCATCTAATGTTCACTGCCTGAAAGAAGGGTGATCCAAGTGAAAACTGTTAACCCGTACAGTGTTCACTGCCTGAATATTAGTGTACCTCATGAATCAGAATGTATTCTTAACTACAAATTCCTTGAAAGAATGTGTGTCTAAAGATGACAAAGTCAGAAATCAAAGACACTGATTTATGGCCTACACAGAGACAGTGGAGATCATTCTTAAAGTTGCATTTTGCAGAATTTGCAACTTAGTGATTCTGAATGAGTTCCATTTAGTGACTTCACAAGAAGTGCTCAGCATTTAGAAATTTGACATCATTATCAACCACAGAATAAAATTTTTTAAATATATAATTGAAATACAATTGGTACTGCAAAAATGGAGAATTGTAAAACTGCAGCAAATTTATCTGGGATCAATTTGTTAACAACATTATCATATGTGAAGGGCTTAATCTGCTCTTTAAGCAAAGCTGGCCAATTATGATAGTGATTAATACTATCACAATGCAACTATGGAAAACAAGGAGCTAATCTTGACACTTCAGTATCATCATATAGTTGCACAAAATAATTAAAACAATTGATAACTGAAGTTTGTAACAATAATATTAGCAACAGATCAAATAACTCGGTTAAAGTTAAGACTTAAAAATAAGTGAAGTGATACCAAAGACACTGAAAGACTACTATCTTCATTCTAAACATACTGTAAAGTGATACACTCCTGTATCATTACTTTTCCTCAACAGAAGTAGTCGCTACCAGAACTAATTTTGGAATTTTGGACAGGTCATTGTTGTCTCAACTCTTTATCTGAAAAATTGCTTATAATTTCATACACAATATGTCATATTTCAAGCTAAAAACTATGAAATTGTATTACTTTATTTTCATTGTTACAATTGAGATGTACTAGCTCTATAGTTAAAATTATACATATATTCTAGAAACATTTGGAATTACAAAACATTTTGCAAATTTAAAATATCTATTATTAATTATGCAATTTAATACTATTTTTTATCTTTATTCCTGGATTCATTTATAGCATTATAATATAAACTACTAGAAATTCATTTGTCAAGAAAGACTGTAAACTCTTTGGAGTATTGTTATTACACACAGTGAAGTAACAGTGGGCATGCCTCTACATGTGATCAAATTTTTTTTTTCTATTTTGGAAGAACAACGTAATTTTGGCTTTGATAATATGAAAATTCAAAAGACAGTGTGACATAATAAAATGTGAAACAAATAAACATCAAAAAATTCTGCACAGGTATTCATCAAAATTATTTACATCCATTGGAACCAAGAGAACCTCAAACATGAAAATTTCATCTTCAAGAATCAGATCCCTGGACATGAACTGGAGCCAACTACGAGAAAAGAAGATAAGTAAAAGTTTATTGTAAATCTTATTCCTCTCAAATATTATTAAAAGAGTTAATCACAAAGACAGCTGTGACAACGGATGAGGGAGGGGTAGATTACAAGCGGTGGCATTGTCCGGTATCAGCTGACTAATAATGAAGTTTTGTCTGTTGCAGAAAAGAAAGTACTTTATTGCACTTACAATTTATCTATGAGTGAATTCCTGATGACAAGAAGAAAGAAGACTGATAGCTGCCCCACAAAGCAAATCATATCAACAGTGATGATGTCAACCTAACTTCAAAAAGAACACATGGATTACAACAGGTATTTGAATCTCTTGTACAGAGAAAAGAAGATTACACAATATAGCAAAGACAGAGAACATGCCTCATGAATTTCATGTTTACCTCAAGAATTACAAGAGGATCCTCAAAAACATTGTAAAGAAAGCTAAAACAACGGCAAATGACAAATACATTGAAAATTTAAAAAACAAATCTTAAGCTATATGGGAAGTTATTAAAAATCAAACAAGTGAAACAATACAAAAACATAGAATTATGTTATGAAGGACAAATGATTTCTTGCCCAACAAAAATTGCAGTGACCTTCAACAAATATTTTGCAAACATAGGTGAAAAATTGGGTAGTGGGCTGGAAGAACACAACAAAATATCACCTCCATCATCCAATAGAATGTGAAATGTGTCTACATCATTATTCCTTTCACCCTCAAATACTGAAGAAATTTTATCAGTTATAAAAACTGTGAATACAGGGTATTCATATGGAATTGATGGAATATCAGATGCAATGATTAAGAAATGCTGTCTTGCCTTAGCGGAACCCTTGACACACTTGTGCAACAGCTCACTGGCCTCAGGTGCCTTCCCTTCATGCTTAAAAACAGCAAAACTGAAACCACTGCTCAAAGAAGGAAATCAAGGTGTTTCAATCATAGACCAATAGTCCTACGGCCTATATTTTCAAAAATTTTAGAATATTTTTTTTTTTTATGAGAGATTGTCTGATTTCCTAAATAAAAATAAAAATTCTCTCTCCCTCACAGCATGATTCCAGGAAAAGCTATTCAACTGAAAGTGCAATATTTGAATTTCTTAATGGAATCTATACTAAACTGGATGCAAGTAAGTTTGTGACTGGCATATGTCTTGATTTATCCAAAGCTTTTGACGCCACTGACCATAATGCCCTACTGCAGAAGCTTGACCAATTAGGAATTAGAGATATATCCAATGAGTGGCTCAGGACATACCTATGTGGCCGCAAACAGGTTGTTGAAGTGCAACATACTGAGCATAACAAAATCAGCTACTACTATTTAGGATATGAAAATGTAAAATATTGCATCCCTCGAGGATCAGTATTAGGACATATTCTGTTTCTCCTCTATGTCAATGATCTTATATACAACAAGTATTGTCAAACTACCCTCCAATTTATAGATGATACAAGCTTCCTTATTAGTGGTAAAACAGAAGAAAAACTAAAAGACTCTGCTATCCAAACAATGAACAGTATAAAACAGTGGTTCAGCTATAACAAGCTAAATATAAACAAAGAAAAGACAGTAGCACTGAACTTATATACTCTAAAAGGAAGACACCACCCAAACATACAAATAGAACTAAGGCACAGAGTTCTTGAAAGTGTTGACAGCACATAATTTCTGGTACTCTGGCTCCAGAACAACACAACATGGGAGGTACATTTGAATATTTGCAAAGAAAACTAAGCGAAACCTGCTAAATGATAAGGATCTTAAAAACTTGTTGCACCAAACCCAGCCTGTTAAATGTATACTACTCCTATGTGCATCCTGTAAGTAATATGGCATAATCTTCTGGGGCAGTGTAACAACAAATATTAAACTTTTCAGGATGCAAAAGAGAATTTAAGAATTATTGAAGGGGTAAACAATATGAAATCATGCAGACCCATATTCAAAAAACTGTCAGTTCTTTCGCTTCCTTGCATTTTTATCTACAAAACATAAGGTTTCATCAAACAATATATTGATAGACACCCAGATATCTTATTAAAAAGTGAAGATATACCTGTATACAGTACAAGGCTAAAATCTTACCTTCATATGAAACAGGTGAGAACACCATTGTGCCACAAAGGCACTTTACATACTGGGATAAAAATTCACATTAATCTGCCTAACCATATTGAATCAGTAAGTAAGCTCAGTAGTTTTAAGGCTGAACTAAAGGCATATTTAATTGATCATTGCTTTTACAGACTGACAGAGTACCTAGAAACTAAACAACAAAAATAAAGATGCATTATGAATATTCTACTTTTATATTGCCTCTAATGTTTGTTGTATATGCTATTCTTTGCTAAATTACTTCAATATCTAGACCTTAGGAATGCAATACAAACTGTATGTTATCTTGTAAAGACCTAATCGTGTCCAATATCCTTTTATATATTCTATACATGTAGGATTTGAAGGATTAAATAAATAAATTTACTGCCAACAATGATGGACCAGATTGAATTAAAGAGCACTTTATAACTACAACCAGGAACATCAAAAAGAAAAGATAAGGATGAACTATTTGTGAAGTTAATTTGTTTGTGTACTTGTGTGCTTTTTAACAAATTGAATAGAGAAGAGGGTAGGAGTGAGGTAGAAGTGAAAGCTGCAGGATCCAATCAGGACATGTCTGAGCCAAGTGCAATCACAGTCAGCAAAGAAACAGTAAAAACTGATATTTTGCAGTTAATTTTGGAAAAAATAGAGGAAATGAAGATAGATAACAACAATAAATTAGACAAAGTACAGGATCAAATGGACAAGTTAGTAATCAAGTTTCAGAGCTAAAGAATGGGTTGTCAGAGGGGTTAAAAAGTGTGAATGAAAAAGTTAATGTTTTAGAAAATAAATTTATTGTTTTGGAAAATGAGTTGATAGTTGAGTCAGTGAGACAACTGAAGAATGTTAATGACAGAGTTGAACAGAAGCCCACAGCAGAAAAATGGAGCAAAGCTTTGCCAGCTTAAACCAAAAAATTTTAAATGTTGAAAACAATATGAAAAGTAATGTAACTGTTTTAGATCAAAAAATTTCAGCAGTTCAGGAAAACAGCATTCACAAAAATCTGTATGCAAAAAATTGTATTGCACGGTCCAACACTCCTATCAAAAGTTTTCCATCAGACAATTTACGTCCAGTGGATTTTCTGCACCACTGTACAGACAGTTTAGAGTCAGGCACAAATGACAATCAAAAAATTAAATTTCTTAGAAGAAGTCTTGAAGGCAAAGCTCTGTCATGGGTAAATTTACATTTAAGTCAGTGGGGAATGTATCAAAGGTTCGATAAAAGCATTTTAAATAAATTTTGGTTGGATGTTGAACAGATGAGAATCAAACGTAAATTTTTGAATGGTCCTAATTATAGACATAGGAATGGTACTTTGAAAGAGTTTTTTTGTAAGAAGCAAGTTAAAAAATTAACACACCTTGACAAACCAGTTGATGAAATGACCTTGATTGATGCACTTAAAAGGAGATTAACAGAAAAGTTGCAGTAGGATTTAGTACATGGAGCTGAATATTGTCTTGAACGATTTTTATGATACATTGACAGGCTGGATAGGGCAGTAGGAAGAAGTATGTACCATAATAATCGGAATGATAGTAATCGCAATGGGAGTAATTAAGGAAACAGAGATAATGTTAATTTCTATCAGGATCAAAGTGTCAGTAGAGAGAGAATTTTTGAATCATCAGCAGAATAGATATGATCAGGATAAGCATGGGCATTTTAATAGACGAAACAATTATAGAAGTACCTACTCAGGAAACAGCAGATCGCCTCAAGGTCCACAGTTTTGGGGAAAGGAAATACAGTACAGGAACCCCACTTTACACTTGCAATTAGTTAATAATAACAGTGTTAATGATATGGCACATGTATCTGAAATTGAACAGATGGAATATCACATTACTCATTTATGTTTTGATCAAAAGTTTTGGGATACTATGTTTAATTATGGTGATATAGGTGCCAATCACAAACCATAATGTGAGAGTAGTGAGAATTTTGATATAGTATGCACTAATGATTTCTTCTCTTGGTTGGAAAAAAGTGTTATTGATGTATGTAAATCTGGTGATGACTGTATTGGATCTGAACTAGGTGATATTTTTTATGTAGATGTGAATGAGAGCTGTGAAGTAACTGAGGTTGGTAAGTCTGAGACTGGTTTGTTATTGCAAATGAATGTAGGTGAGATAAGTGACTTTGACAGAGATGAGACTTGAATTGTTAGTGACGTTGTTGATAAGGTAATTTTTGAAGAATGTGATGATGATGATTATCAGGTATTTGTGAAGTTTAAAAATAATGAAGTTTCAGAGTTATTTGTGAGTGATGTTGACAATACAGATAAGGTAAGCGATGTTGTAAGTGGAGTCATGGGCTACCAGTCCAGTCAAAACAATTTTTCATTAATGTCATGCAGAGTAATGATCCAAACTATAAAGGTGAGTTATCTGTATGCCTAAAGAATAAAGGTGAAAACTTTTTGAAATTAGTTTGGGACAAGATTGATGATAACATAGATAAATGTGCATTCTGGAATAAGTTACCTGTGGTTAGTCAAAATTTGTATCCCAGTTGGTGGAATGAAGAGAAAGAAGATCTAAGCAGGAAGTGTAATTTGATAGTAATTTATTTTTGTTCCTTCTGTAACAAGTGATGTTAGTTGTGTCATTGAATCCATTCACTGTGTTCAATCTTTACCTGACAACATGAGTAACCAAAGTAATGCTTTGATACCAGTGAAGTTGTGAAGACAGAGTGGATGTAACATTTGATGAAATTGAGGATGACCTTTTGCATGAAGTGGGTATATCTGAGCAATTTAGAGACAAGAGCAAGTATAGTAAGAATTTTGTAGAAATATACATGTAAAGATAAGAGGAACTACTGGTTACTAAAGCAAATTTCTGAACATCTCAAGTACTGTTAACTTTTAGTGTAGAAGGCAGGCAAGACCTTTGAACATGGATGCATAATGATTCCTAGTCTGGAAGAAAATATACACCATGTTTGCAGATTCATATGACTATCTAATTTGTGTTTTGTTTGTCAACAATGTAGTACATAAGATGATGTGATTTCTAAAGTTCTGCCTTATCTATTAACTAAGTTTAAATCTATGACACACTATATTTGCAGATTCATATGACTATCTAATTGTGTTTTGTTTGTCAGGAATGTAGTACGTAAATCTATGACACACTATATTTGCAGGTTCATAAAACTATATAATTATGCTTTGTAATAGACTTGTGTTTTAGAGTTTCATACATGTATGATATGAGACTAAATAAATAGATCCTTTTACAATTTTGAAATGGGACAATGTCATTAAATATTAAGTAAAAAAATTTCATATTTTGTACTGTAAAAATTAGGAATAGTACCTTAGTATCTCTGTGTGTATCACCTTCCTAGTTCATTTTTTCATTACATTTAGCTTTGTTTATTAAAGGTTTATATTTGAACACTTTTTAATCCAGTTTGAAGTAAACTCTGTATACTTTTTTTTCCCTGTAATATAAATAAGCAGAGCATATGCCCTGTAATGACAGGGAGGTATTGAACAACATATTTGGTACACAAAACAATGTAGCAGGATTTTATATGAATGCTAGACACAAAGTAACCTATTCACTGGAGCTTGTGATGATAAATCTACAGCAGTAACTGAAAGATGTAGCTGATTCCACTCCCACACTGCTGTATGGCTGTACACTTGCTGGTCCAGTCTACTCACTAGAGATCATAGGTACTGGGTAATGTACTCAAGCATCTATCAACTGCATCAGTATTGTGACTGAGATTCATAAATCATTAGCCAAGAAATTATTATATATGAAGAATTCATGGAACTATTTGTTTAGAAAAATCGTCACTGCTATGGGCAGCGTTATTCCCGTAGAAATATATGTTTTTTTTTTTTTTTTTTTTTTTTTTTTTTTTTTTTTTTTTTTTTTTTTTTAAGTAGGGGGATTAACTTCCCAATACATTATGTAACTTTAAATTAGTATACATTTTTTATCAGTTGTAAATGAATCTTCTACACCTCTATGTACAAAAGCTATTTTGTATGAACAATTAGCAAATGGTGTGGAAGACATTTACGAGTATAGACAGTACAACAAGATGCATACATTTCTCATTTCACACAATGATTTTGGTCCTCAAGCTATTCTATTATGTCATCATTCAAAGCTATTTATGATTTTGATTACTTTATTTATCTCAAGTACTGCAATATTGTATCTCACTGGAACTTGAGTTGTGGGCAAACTCATGCTTAACTCTGTTTTGGGTACCCCTGCTCATCGTGACCGTGTGTGTGTACTCAAGGAGAGCATGCAACTATTGATTGAGGCTAGATACTTCCTATAGTTACTCTTTACACATGATTGAACTTTTTAATATATGACTGTGAACTTTATTCTTCCTGCTGTATCAAAACATTTTTGCTGGTCTGTACCCAGTGTGGTTTGGATTCATGGGTCAGTTCCCACATCATAAGCTTAGGCCCTAATATTTCTTCAGCATTTTCTCCTTTCATGAGTCAACATATCCTTAAATACTGTGGTTTATGTGGCTGATCAATTCTGTGTTGTATTCCTACTGAATATTGAGTATATTCTTTTGGTCTGTAACCTGTGGATGTGAGGTTTTCAAGTTGCCTCACTCATCTTTCACAATGGTTCTGAATTTTTTCTCTTCTCTTTTGAAGATTTTGAAGATATAAACTTGCAATCTGTAATTATAGTAATTCACATTGTCTCAGCACTTATTTCTATAGTTTAGTGTTGTAATGTTGTAGTTTAGATTATGTATCATTTGTCTTGTGACACAATGTTCCACAGATTCAAAAATCTGAATGTCAAGTCTTGATATATTTATAAATTATGACCTGTATAGTAGATTTTTCTTATGTTTTCTGTAATATTTTGTGTATCAGATACTTCTATATATCCATATTCCATCTTTTGTCATCATACTGTACACTGTTTGGCAAACCTTATAGTAGGTCACAAAATATTGTAAACACATTGTTTCCATATTTTGTGAAGGGGATATTATAAAGGGACATCCTCCTCTAGCATTACTTTTGCTCAACAGAAGTAGTCGATACCAGAACTAATTTTCGAATTATGGATAGGTCAATATTGTTTTAATTGTTTATCTGAAAAATTTAATGTAATTTTATACACAATATGTTATATTTCAAGCTGAGAACTATGAAATTGAATTACTTTATTTTCTTTGTTAGAACTGATATGCACTATTTCTGTATGTACAGTTAAAATTATATTTTTTTAGAAACATTTGAAATTATGAAATATGTATCACATTTATGATTTCTGTCATTAATTACACAATTTGGTGTTGCATATTATGTTTATTTCTGGATTCATTTATAACATAATGATATAAACTACCAGAAATTCATTTGTCAAGAAAGATTGTAAACCTCTTGGAATATTGCTATTACAAAGAGTGAAGTATTAGTAGGCATGCCTCTGATATGATCAGATGTGTTATTATATTTTGGATGTAATTTAGGCTTCGTTAATGTGAATATTCAAAAGTCAGCGTGATACAATAAAATGTGGAAAAAAAAAAAAACATCAAAAAGTTCTGCGCAGGCATTCATCAAAATTAGTTACGTCAATTGGAACCATGAGAATCTAAAATGTGAAAATTGCAGCTTCAAGAATCAGACCCCCAGACATGAATTGGAGAAAACTAGTAAAAAGTTTATTATAAATCTTACTCCTCTCCAAACTTATTCAAAGAGTTATCCATAAAGACAGTTGCAACAACAAAAGGAGAGAGGGTTAGATTACAATGTCTAACAACTTAAAATCCTTGTAAACCATGGCAAAAGCATAAAAGCAATCAAAAGATATCAGAAACAATTTGACAGTACAGGGTGTGTTGTGTAACCTTAGGTTAAGAAGGAATACACATTGTTGGCCATTACAATTGCTACATTATGAAGTCAACATTACATATTCATCAAATTGGTATGAAATCTACTACACAATTGAGTATGAAAATTATAGGCTTTGTGGTGCAATCCCACAAATTAGAAATAAACCCATCTAAGTTAATAATTCCTGCAAGGACAGTTTAGTTTGTAAATAATAGGCAGCTATCATTTTTATTTCAAGTGTGAGGGGGCCAAGTGATTTTGTGTACTGGAAAAATACTATTGAGATTTAGGTTCTCTATAGTTTCCTTAAGTCACCTCTGTGAAAGGCCAAGAAGCTGTTTCCTTTGAAAAGAACCTATACAGTATCCTTCACAATCCACCCCGATCTGAGCTTATGCTCCATCTCAAATGACCCCATTGTTGACATGATGTTAAATCTTGACATTACTTATAATGTGGGATGGACCAACACCACTTGTAATTTAAACTGTTTGGAGCAAGGGTCCTGGGATGTTATCCCAGTGAAAGTAAGAATTTCGATTGCAACTTCAGTATTGTAATTCAGGGTTGTAACAGGTTTATCACTGAGATTGTTTCTCATGTTGTTGATAGTCTTCCATAGATAAAGAAACACCTGATAAATCCTACAATTCTCGATACATAATCTGAGCATCAGTTAAACAAATTAGTCTCTACAAGGAGAGCAAAATAAAACAGGCCCAGAAAATATTTACAGTTAAGCAGACTCTTGTTGATGAAGGTCACAGAAGATCTTGGAAATAGCCACCATTCATATTGATGCACCATTGTGGTCCATTTTTAAAACTGTGAAACATGTAACCACTCTACCTGAGGGATAGATGTAGTACCATTTTCAGGGCTCCGCCATAGATCTTCCAGTATGTGAGGATCGCCTGAGTCATCTGCCCCATTAATTTGTCTCACAGGTGAAAAACTCAGGAAGAGAGATCAGGTGATCAAGGAGGCCACAAGACTGCACTGTCTCTGCTGATTGTGCTCTCCTCAGCAAACACTTCAGCACTTGTGACAATACTGTCAAGGCAGTGTGTGTTGCTCACTGTTTTGCTGAAAATATTCACATGGTCATTCCTCTTTTGTGAGTTAATTCACATACGAATTAAACAGTTTCAGGACGTAAGCTTAGCAACAGAAGTTTTGTGAAAGAATCATGTTATGACATGCACACCAGATGTAGCACAGAAATCACAAATTTTGAGCTTATGCAATGGCTCCTCAAAGTACTGATGGGGATTTTGCTATGCATAATGGTGCAAGTTCTGTGCATTCACATATCCTAGGCTGACCCAAGCCTCATCTGAAGGAAGAAAAAATGATGATCCAAAAGTTGTGATTCTATGTCTACATCTATCTCTACATCTACACACATACTCTGCACACCACCACATGGTGCATGGTGGGGGTACCTTGTACCACTACTCTACTCATTCTCTTTCCTGTCCCGCATGAAAATGAAGCAACAAAAAACTAACCATCTATTCTCCTCTACAGGGTGTTACAAAAAGGTACGGCCAAACTTTCAGGAAACATTCCTCACACACAAAAAAAGAAAATATGTTATGTGGACATGTGTTCAGAAACGCTTACTTTCTATGTTAGAGCTCATTTTATTACTTCTTTTCAAATCACATTAATCATTGAATGAAAACACACAGCAACAGAATGTACCAGCTTGACTTCAAACACTTTGTTAAAGGAAATGTTCAAAATGTCCTCCATTAGCGAGGATACATGCAGCCACTCTCTGGTCACATGGAATCCCTGATGCGCTGATGCAGCCCTGGAGAATGGCATATTGTATCACAGCCGTCCACAATATGAGCATTAAGAGTCTCTACATTTGGTACCGGGGTTGCGTACACAAGAGCTTTCAAATGCCCCCATAAATGAAAGACAAGAGGGTTGAGGTCAGGAGAGTGTGGAGGCCATGGAATTGGTCCGCCTCTACCAATCCATTGGTCACCATATCTGTTGTTGAGAAGTGAATGAACACTTCGACTGAAATGTGCACGAGCTCCATCGTGCATGAACCACATGTTGTGTTTTACTTGTAAAGGCACATGTTTTAGCAGCACAGGTAGAGCATCCTGTATGAAATCATGATAACGTGCTCCATTGAGTGTAGGTGGAAGAACATGAGGCCCAATAAAGACATCACCAACAATGCCTACCCAAACGTTCACAGAAAATCTGTGTTGATGACGTGATTGCACAATTGCTTGCAGATTCTCATCAGCCCATACATGTTGATTGTGAAAATTTACAATTTGATCACGTTGGAATGAAGTCTCATCCGTAAAGAGAACATTTGCACTGAAATGAGGATTGACACATTGTTGGATGAACCATTCGCAGAAGTGTACCTGTGGAGGCCAATCAGCTGATGATAGTGCCTGCACATGCTGTACATGGTACGGAAACAACTGGTTCTCCCATAGCACTCTCCATACAATGATGTGGTCAATGTTACCTTGTACAGCAGCAACTTATCTGACACTCACATTAGGGTTATCGTTAACTGCATGAAGAATTGCCTCATCCATTGCAGGTGTCCTCGTCGTTCTAGGTCTTCCCCAGTTGTGAGTCATAGACTGGAATGTTCTGTGCTCCCTAAGACGCTGCTCAATTGCTTTGAACATCTTCCTGTCGGGACACCTTCATTCTGGAAATCTGTCTCGATACAAACACACCACGCCACGGCTATTGCCCTGTGCTAATCCATACATCAAATGGGCTCTGCCAACTCCACATTTGTAAAAATTGCACTGAATGCAAAACCACATTCGTGATGAACACTAACTTGTTGATGCTACATACTGATGTGCTTGATACTAGTACTGTAGAGCAACGAGTCACATGTCAACACAAGCATCGAAGTCAACATTACCTTCCTTCAATTGGGCCAACTGGCGGTGAATCAAGGAAGTACAGTACATACTGATGAAACTAAAATGAGCTCTAACATGGATATTAAGCATTTTAGGACACATGTCCACATAACATCTTTTCTTTATTTGTGTGTGAGGAATGTTTCCTGAAAGTTTGGCCATATCTTTTTGTAGCGCTCTCTATAAGAGCCCAAATTTCTTTTATCTTGTCTTTGAGCCAATTGCACAAAATGAATGTGGGTGGCGGTAGAATTGTTCTACAGTTGGCTGCAAAAGCCAGTTCTCTAAATTTTCTCTCCAGGAATTCCCCTTTGAGCTTGCAAAGCACCTCTGTAATATTTGCATGTTGAGCAAACCTACTGGTAACAAATATAGCAGTGCACCTCTGAACTGCTTTGATGTGTTCCTTTAATCTGATTTGGTGGGGACACCGAACATTAAAGCAGTTCTCAAGAATGTGTTGCACTAATGTTCCATACATGGTCTCCTTTACAGGTAAGTTATACTTCCTTTTAAACTGAAATAGACCATTTGTCTTCCCTACTAATGACCTTACATGGTCATTCCATCTCATATTGTTATGCAACATAACATCTAAATATAGAATCATGTGACTGTCACACAGCACAACACTAATATTGTATTTGCAAATTACAAGATTGTTATTCCTACTTATCTGCATTAACTTACATTTCTCTATGGGACCGATGACCATAGTAGTCTGGTCCCTTTAATCCCACAAACCAACCAACCAACATTTCTCTACAATAAAATCAAGCTGCCATTCATCACACGAAATAGGAATTCTGTCTAAGTCACGACATACCCCTCTGCAGTCACTCAACGACAACACATTCCTGTGCCCTACAACATCACAGCAAAAAGTTGTAGATTGCTGTTCATCCTAATCATCAGGTCAGTATTGTATATAGAGAATGAGATCAGGTCTGTTATTTTGCCCATGTCACTGCTGATGATACCCTTGTGCCTGAGAACAGTCCCTTCACTCAGAGACCAACAGTAGAAGTCAATACATGAAAGTTCATATCAGTGCTTTAACTCATGACAACAGCAAATTTGCAGGGATAGAGACATAGATTCTTTTTGATAATGTTTTGACACGATGATCTCTTGATTACCACTTATACATATAAATGGCTTTGAATTTTCATCAGATTTTTTTCTGAGCTTTCCTTCACTTGAGTGGTGCTTTCTGGTGCTTGAACTTTTTTTAGGTAGTTGAACTTTTTATTCACTACAGAGCACATTTTGTGTCATTCTGCCAAAAATCTTCACACTGCAGACTTTGCTGGAGGTTTTGACAATTCTTCCAGTCTTAAAACTCTTACACAAACAGTTTTGCACATGTTTTCTATAAACAGAGCTTCATATAACACTCAACAATGAACACATAGTGCTTTTTCATGAGCATCATTTTTTGTTGAACTGATCTAGGCACTAAACATTTCTGTTCCTCTCGATAACTAATATAAATTGACACAGCAAACTACACAGAACAGAGCATGAGGGTGATGTGCATGTGCATGCAGGTGACATTTGGTGAACCGAAATCATAATTTCCAGCATTTTATATGATGGGCAGTTCTTTCTGTGTCAGTCTTATAAATATTTCATACTGCACACTCTGTGTTGTGTGTGTATCTGTGTGTGTGTGTGAGAGAGAGAGAGAGAGAGAGAGAGAGAGAGAGAGAGAGAGAGAGAGAGAGAGAGAGAGAGAATCCAAACAATTTACAAGAATTTATTGGTCTGCAGTAACCTATTTATTTCTATTGAAGACTTCCTCTATGGTGTAGACAGAGCTTCCAAAACTAAAGAACTTTAGTCTTTAATTAGAAACACTGTTGTCTATCAAAGAGCTTTGGATGGTGTTTCTAACCTCATCTGAGGCCTGAATTCACCAAAGGCTAACACAGATCATTTTTCCTTCTTCTGCTGTATTTATAAACATCATTATTTCTTTCAAACTCAAAGAGGATGGTGATAATAGTCTTCAACTATGAATAAATGTTCTGTGAGGTCAGATTAATATGCCTAGACCCTTAAACAAGTACCAAACCGGAATACAGACTCAAGAATTCCAGCATTTTATATGATGGGCAGTTCTCTCTGTGTCAGTCTTATAAATATTTCATACTGTACACTCTGTGTTGTGTGTTTATCTGTGTGTGTGTGTGTGTGTGTGTGTGTGTGTGTGTGTGTGTGTATGTGTGTGTGGTGTGTGTGTGTGTGTGTGTGTGTGCGCGCGCATCATGGATGGATATGTGTGTGTGTGTGTGTGTGTGTGTGTGTGTGTGTGTGTGTGTGTGCGCGCGCGAGTATATACCTATTCTTTTTTCCCCCTAAGGTAAGTCTTTCCGCTCCCGGGATTGGAATGACTCCTTACCCTCTCCCTTAAAACCCACATCCTTTCATTTTTCCTTTTCCTTCCCTCTTTCCTGACGAAGCAGTGGCCGGTTGCGAAAGCTCGAAATTCTGTGTGTGTGTTTGTGCGATTTATTTATTGTGCCTATCTACCGGCGCTTTCCCACTTGGTAAGTCTTGCAATCTTTGTTTTTAATATATTTTCCCATGAAACATTTAAAAGGATAATACAAATGAATTATTAGAAATGTTCTGTGTTTGTAAGAATTTTTAGGCTATTGGACTTCTTCTCTTACATCTAAATTGTAGACGCAGGCAGCGGACTCCAAGTAGACCAGTACAGGTCATAATTAAGAAAATCCTCCTTATTTGGTTTCACTTCACTTGAATAAAAAATAGTTAATACAGGTATCAAAGTTTTTCTTGTTTCGAAACATGTATGATACAAAACACTCATAGCCCATCATCCTCTGAATGGCACTTCTTAACAGAACTTATACATACAAAAAAATGAATGATGGTATTTTCATTTGTCTGCACCTTACTGTGAATTCATAATTAACATCTTTGCCAACGCTTACAGTCAATCGGTGTTTCATTTTTTGTTGTTAATAAATTTTAACTTTATGACATTCTGGGGATCTTTCATCATGTACTTACACAATTGCCTCCACACTGTATATTGACATAGTATGGATATGTATAGTGTTTTTTGCTTGTACATGTTTACATTAGCTGTTAGGGGAAGATGGCCTTTATTTGGCGGCTTCTCTTTTATTTAATGGAATGGATATGTCAGCTTAGCGTATGTATGTTAGAATTCTACAAGAAATTAAAATATTACATACATAATATGATAGTCCATTATATATGAGGTCTGTCTAAAAATTATCCGACCTCTGATTTTCCCAAACAAAATAAAGATGATAGCATGGCACCACTGTACATAGTAAAGGAACAGGCTTTTATGCACATATGTGAATTTTCTCCCCACCTTCCAGTGCGTCAGTCACTGCCCGTCAGTCACTGAGTGATGTGCTACACAATGTGTTTGTCAGATTGCCGATTCTCTCAAGCTGACTGTACATTTTGAGCAAAGATACTGCATCAAATTTTGTCAAGAGCTTGGTGATTCTCAAAGCAAAACAATTTGTAAGATTCAGCAGGTGATTGGTGAAGATGCAATGGGTGTAACAAAAATTAACGATTGGTTCAACCGATTCAGAAATGGCCACACATCAGCGGAAAATGACCAGCATTCTGGCAGGCCCCAAACTGCTCGGAGTGCAGCTGTCGTTGACAGAGTGCAAAATTTGGTGATGGCAGATCATTGTTTGATCATGGAGGAGATTTCCCAAGAGGTTGGAGTGAGTAAAGATGTGCACATGCTATTTTGCAAATGGTTTGAACATGCACTGAGTGGCTGCGAAATTCGTGCCCAAGTAGTTGTCACCAGAACAAAAAGACCTCCATTTTGACTTTGCATAGGACCTTCTAGACATCACCGACACTGATCATGAGTTTATGAACACCAAGATAACTGGAGATGAGTCATGGATACACAGGTATCACCCAGAAACAAAGAGACAGTCACTGCAATGGAAGCATCCCGAGTTGCCAAGGCCGAAGAAAGTGTGACAGGTGTGAAGCAAAATCAAAGTGATGCTTACTGTCTTCTTTGATGTACGTGGAATTGTGCCTAGTGAACATACACTGGAATGACAAACAGTGACAAAGGAGTACTATCGAGATGATCACTGGTGGCTCTGTGACGCAGTTTGGCGCAAAAGACCAGACATGTGGATGGTGAAAAACTGGCAACTGCACACGACAATGCCCCTGCACATTCATCCCAATTAATCCAAAATATCTTGGCCAAACATGGAGTTACAGCTGTTTACCAACCTCCCTTCTCTCCAGACATGGCTCCTTGCAACTTCTGGTTGTTTCCAAAATTGAAGACAGCACTGAAATGATCCTGTTTTGAGAGAAGAGATAATGCAGAACACGATCACAGAGCTGAACACCATTCCAAAAGAAGCCTTCCAGAGATGCTAGGAGTGGTGGGCTAAGTGAGTGAAAGTACAAAGGGCCTACTTTGAAGGGGATTAGGGTCCCAACCTCGTCAGGTATTCAAAATACACTCCTGGAAATGGAAAAAAGAACACATTGACACCGGTGTGTCAGACCCACCATACTTGCTCCGGACACTGCGAGAGGGCTGTACAAGCAATGATCACACGCACGGCACAGTGGACACACCAGGAACCGCGGTGTTGGCCGTCGAATGGCGCTAGCTGCGCAGCATTTGTGCACCGCCGCCGTCAGTGTCAGCCAGTTTGCCGTGGCATACAGAGCTCCATCGCAGTCTTTAACACTGGTAGCATGCCGCGACAGCGTGGACGTGAACCGTATGTGCAGTTGACGGACTTTGAGCGAGGTCATATAGTGGGCATGCGGGAGGCCGGGTGGACATACCGCCGAATTGCTCAACACGTGGGGCGTGAGGTCGCCACAGTACATCGATGTTGTCGCCAGTGGTCGGCGGAAGGTGCACGTGCCCGTCGACCTGGGACCAGACCGCAGCGACGCACGGATGCACGCCAAGACCGTAGGATCCTACGCAGTGCCGTAGGGGACCGCACCGCCACTTCCCAGCAAATTAGGGACACTGTTGCTCCTGCGGTATCGGCGAGGACCATTCGCAACCGTCTCCATGAAGCTGGGCTACGATCCCGCACACCGTTAGGCTGTCTTCCGCTCACGCCCCAACATCGTGCAGCCCGCCTCCAGTGGTGTCGCGACAGGCGTGAATGGAGGGACGAATGGAGACGTGTCGTCTTCAGCGATGAGAGTCGCTTCTGCCTTGGTGCCAATGATGGTGGTATGCGTGTTTGGCGCCGTGCAGGTGAGCGCCACAATCAGGACTGCATACGACCGAGGCACACAGGGCCAATACCCGGCATCATGGTGTGGGGAGCGATCTCCTACACTGGCCGTACACCTCTGGTGATCGTCGAGGGGACACTGAATAGTGCACGGTACATCCAAACCGTCATCGAACCCATCGTTCTACCATTCCTACCCTGGCCAGCAAGATCTCCGGATCTGTCCCCCATTGAGCATGTTTGGGACTGGATGAAGCGTCGTCTCACGCGGTCTGCACGTCCAGCACGAACGCTGGTCCAACTGAGGCGCCAGGTGGAAATGGCATGGCAAGCCGTTCCACAGGACTACATCCAGCATCTCTACGATCGTCTCCATGGGAGAATAGCAGCCTGCATTGCTGCGAAAGGTGGATATACACTGTACTAGTGCCGATATTGTGCATGCTCTGTTGCCTGTGTCTATATGCCTGTGGTTCTGTCAGTGTGATCATGTGATGTATCTGACCCCAGGAATGTGTCAACAAAGTTTCCCCTTCCTGGGACAATGAATTCACGGTATTCTTATTTCAAATTCCAGGAGTGTATTTTTTCTGGCCAAAGGTCAGATGCTTTTTAGACACGCCTCATATTTGAATTTAGCACACTAACCACTAACAATAATGGTCAGTTTGCTTTATTCTCACTGCCGTGTTTCATGCTTGCGCACTGGCAGATTTGGTTGCTAAGAACTAGTCGCCAATGGTCAACATGTCAGCTGCTACCATCGCACGTGTTTGCACTCATTTTCTTAGTGTTGATTTCACATTGAGTGTCACACTTTCACCTGAGTGTCACATATTGAAGAATTGTCGTGGTGTTTGTCTTCATTCTGGGTGCAGTGGGTGTGTGCTTATTGTTCATAATCTGATGCTGTGGCAGAAGACGTCCATTTCTATGGCCTGGGCATCATTGTCACACTTCATACTCACATTTTCAGTGGAGAGAAGCCCAACCAACAGCATCTGTCAATGAGGTAAGTACTGCCTCAAACAACTATAGTTCACTTGTTAATGTATCAAGCATTGTAAGCCACTATACTCAGAAATTAGTTCATTGCACACAAATGTTCAAATCACCCAACTTGATCATCCACTTGTTGAAAGACATGTAAAGCCATCCAAAACACAGTATAAATTGCTTGTCTCTTCAGAAACACCTCCAGCATCCACTGAAATAGCAGCTACAACAATAGATACAAGTGTGGTGGCACCTCCAGGAGTAAGAAATACAAGGAGCAGGAAACATGTAACTCTTAAGGATTTTTGGTACCCAGCCACAACAAGGAACAGCTGGTAACATTGGGAAATGTAAGTACAAACTAATCTCAAGTTAATTCTAATAATTTAAAAATAATTAGCCTTAATATACAATGCATTAAAAACAAAATATTAGATCTTGAGATTGCAGCCAGTGAAGCTAGTATAGATTGTATTTGTATTCAAGAACATTGGTGCATGAGTTATGAACTAGAAAATATTTGCATTTTCCTGTACAAATTAGTAAGTCATTATTGCAGTTAGGAAACAAGACTGGGTGGTGTTTGCATTTATGTAAAACCTGCAGTAAAGGCTAAAAATATGACTGTAACTGAATCCTTGAGTGAAGAAAAACATCTTGAGGCTGCACCAATACAGCTGAATATGTGAAAGAGTAAAATAATAGTACTGTCAGTATACAGATCCACAGCTTGTGGTCTTGAGGTAGCATTCTTTCTTCCTGCGGATGGGGTCCTGGGTTCAATTCCCAGCAGGTTCAGGGATTTTCCCTGTCTTGAGATGACTGGGTGTTGTGTCGTCTTCATCATCATCATCATTCATCCCCATTATGGTCAGAGCAAGGCAATGGCAAACCAGCTCCACTAGGACCGTGCCTAGTAGTTAGTGTGGGTCTCCAGGCATCTACATATACATCTACATCCGTACTCCGCAAGCCACCTGACGGTGTGTGGCGGAGGGTACCCTGAGTACCTCTATCGGTTCTCCCTTCTATTCCAGTCTCGTATTGTACGTGGAAAGAAGGACTGTCGGTATGCTTCTGTGTGGGCTCTAATCTCTCTGATTTTATCCTCATGGTCTCTTCGTGAGATATACGTAGGAGGGAGCAATATACTGCTTGACTCTTCGGTGAAGGTATGTTCTCGAAACTTCAACAAAAGCCCGTACCGAGCTACTGAGCGTCTCTCCTGCAGAGTCTTCCACTGGAGTTTATCTATCATCTCCGTAACGCTTTCACAATTACTAAATGATCCTGTAACGAAGCGCGCTGCTCTCCGTTGGATCTTCTCTATCTCTTCTATCAACCCTACCTGGTGCGGATCCCACACTGCTGAGCAGTATTCAAGCATTGGGCAAACAAGCGTACTGTAACCTACTTCCTTTGTTGTCGGATTGCATTTCCTTAGGATTCTTCCAATGAATCTCAGTCTGGCATCTGCTTTACCGACGATCAACTTTATGGGCATTTACATTCTAACTCCTGGATCACAACAGGTATTAGAAATTCCCTCAGGATCATGAAAATGCTTAATTATAAACTGAAAAGTTGTACTGTCCCCAAGTTTAAAGAACATGTAACAAACTACAAAAAAAAAATATATAGAAAAGTAATTACAAAAGCAAAATTAGTAAGTAATGATACATTAATAAGAAAATCAAGCAATAAATCAAGAAATACTTGGGAAATTGTGAAAAGGGAAATAGGTAAGGGCCTTAAGGATCAGGAAATAGTACTAAAAATAGTGAAAATACTGAATTAAAAGATGAAACCCTGGAAAATTACATAAATATTTACTTTTTAAGTGTACCTGTGTCATTAAGTAAAAACTTTACTAAACATAAGAAATTAACAGCCCCAAAAGTAGACAGCAGTATGTTGTTAACTCCCACAAATGATAATGAAACATTAAAGTTGATAAAGAGTCTAAAATCAAAATTGTTTGCAGGTGTGGATGAAGTGTCTGTGTCAATAATAAGAGAAAAAAGGAGCCCAACAAGTTATAAAGCCCCTGGTACATATTGCCAAATTGTCTTTCAGCAAAGGTGTGTTTCCTCAGAGGCTGAAAATCTCTAAGGTTAGACCTCTGTTTAAAAAATGAGATCCACATGAGGTAGAAAATTATAGGCCAATATCCCTTCTCCAATCATTTCCCAAATTTCTAGAGAAATTAATGAAAAACAGACTCATAAATTATACAAGAGAAGGGAAGTTGCTACTCACCATATAGTGGAGATGCTGAGCTGCGATAGGCACAATAAAAAGATTCACACAATCATAGCTTTCTGCCATTTAAGGCCTTCGACAGCAGCAGTCACACATACACACACGCACACAGACACTCGCGCAAGTGAAACTTGCACACACATCTGCAGTCTCAGAGAGCTGAAACTACACTGCAGTGCACTTACGAAATAATAAATTTGTTGACATAATCTAAAGGAATACATACTCCATTGATCATATTTTTCATGTTTCCTATGAAACAAAACGCCCTTGTACTCCTGATACCATTTACTTACCTTTCCATATTCATCCTGCTTAATGTTTTGCATGACTTTACTCCATCTGCAATCTTGCTGTTGTATAATTTTCATTTGCTTACAAAACTTATGCTAATCAGACTGTTGTGTTGTACCTTGCATTGATAATGTTCTGAGTTCTCCATCTTGCTCTGTTGTTGTTATGGTCTTCACTCCAGAGACTGGCTTGATGCAGCTCTCCATGCTACTCTATCCTGTGCAAGCTTCTTCATCTCTCTTGCTCTGTTAATCCACCAAATTTCTCTAAACGTTGTGGTAATCTATGCAAGGCATCTGCAATAACATTCTGACTTCCTTTAATATAATGATCTTGAAATTGAATTCTTGTAAATATAGACACCACCTAGCTAATCTATGGTGAAATAGTTTACATGTTAAAAGAAATGGCAGTGACTGATGGTCGCAATAAACTTTGGTATTCTTGCACCACAAAAAATATTCAAACCTTTTAAATGCCCATATTACAGCTAAACTTTCCAATTCTGACACAGAGTAAGATCTTCCTACTTCTGATAATGTGTGACTAGCAAAACTGATGACCTTGGGTACTTCCTTACCTTCTTCTTCCTGTATCTGGAACAAGCATGTCCCCAGCCCCTGAGATGAGGCATCTGTGCATAGACAGAAATTCTTGGACATATCAGGATGGCTAAGAATGTTTGCATTGCCTGCTTAATTTTATAAACTGTTCTTAACACTTACCATCCCATAACCAAGGCCTATTTTTTCTTAACAAGTCGAGCAATGCATCACTGTTCATCAGCTGCTGTGATATGAATTTACAAAGAAAAGATGCTAGTCCTAAAAAAACTTTTGGTTGTTTTTTATTCCTTGGAGCTGGACAGTTGCGTATGGCATCATTTTTTTTTTTTTTTTTTTTTTTTTTTTTTTTTTTTTTTTTTTTTTTTTTTTTCAAATCAGGTAATATACCTTGTTCTGACACGACATGTCCTAAAAATATGACTTGCTCCCAACCAAAACTTGACTTATTTTTAAAAAATTGGCAGTTACTGCATAATCTGAAAATTGCTGAAGCATCTATTCAATGAGCCTGATATGTTCTAACCAAGTGGGTGTGGCTGTTAGCACATCATATACATAGACAGTGAATTTGCTAAGCAACTCTAGTCCTAAAACATTGTCCAATGCAGGTATAAACATGCCTGCACTAATGTTCAGTTTAAAAGGTAGAACATGGAACTCATAACTTCTGTTATCACAAACTAATGCTGTATATTTTTGACTTTCTTCATGGAGCTTTATTTTCCAGTACAACATCTTATGATTGAGTATACTGAAATATTTTGTATTGTAAAACTTTAGAAGCTGTTTGTCCAAGTTGTCTGGTACTATACTCTTATTGACACCTCTGGCATCAAGAACTAATCTTACAGAACCGTCTGGTTTGCTTACTGGTAATATAGGACTACAATAGGGTAAAAATGAGGGATGTGTAATACCCCATTTAATCATATGATTGATCTCTTCCCTTACTGCTTCTCTGTGATTCTGCTCTACCATTTTGTAACTAACCTCAGTGTTTGCTTCTTGTTCAGTATCAGATTTGTTTGTGAAATATACAGCTCGAAAGGGATGCTGTACTATTACATTTGACTCTGGTTTATTTTTGTTACTTTCATCAGGTGTTTTGACTAAATCAATAGAAAAAATCGGATCCTTTACATGAAAGTGGCATTTTTCACTACTGATGTCCATCTGTGTTTTGTATGTTCTAAACATGACCATGCCAATAAGACAATTAACTATAGTGAGATTTTCACTCTGCAGCAGTGTGTGCACTGATATGAAACTTCCTGGCAGATTAAAACTGTGTGCCAGACTGAGACTCAAACTCGGGACCTGTGCCTTTCGCGGGCAAGTGCTCTACCAACTGAGGTACCCAAGCACGACTCATGCCGTGTCCTCACAGCTTTACTTCTGCCAGTACCTCATCTCCTGGAAGTTTCAATTAACTATAAGTTTGTCAATTATAAGAAAATTGCACTTTACTGTAAAATGTTCAATTTGTAATGGAATAAATGCCTGATATTTAAGCAATTTGGTCTTACTGCATGTAGCAGTTTGTACCTTCCAATTTTGGACAGGAAATGTTGGGAATTTGTCTCCATTCTTCAATTCATAGAAACAAGCATTTGACATTAGGTTGGTAGTTGAACAGGTATCTAAAATTAACTGTGTGTCAATATTAAATATTTTTTAATGATTGCTTGTATTTGTTCTTCATGGATTTTATATATTGCATCTAACTCATGCTGATACAAATCATCCTTGATGTCACTTTGTCTGTCAAACCTTATAAAACAAGTTTGTAGTTTTTATTTGCCCCCACTCCCTGAGAGGTCAATAGGCCTGGGGCTTAACTACAACCATTGGTGTTTTGCAATGGTGAAGTTTGACTTAATTCATTACCTGGAGTAATTTCAGTTAGTTGCACTATGTGTATACTTCGCCAATTTGTATCTTTAGCTGCTGTGCCATTATTTTGCTGCCCAAAGGTTGGCTATGGGACAGTGTAATGAAGGACATTGTTGCCGTGTCGGCCACTGATGTGGCTGACTGTTTCTGTTCATGTTCCTTGTGATGGTAGACTGTAAATTGCTCATGCATTGAAATGACTCCTGTTGTTTTGAAAATTTCTTTTAAATCGTCCATTTTATTCCATTCCCATTACTGTACTCATTACTTCTGGGTATGTAATTTTGTTGTTGTGTGTACCATCTTTGCTGTGTGTTTGGATCATGTTTTACTGACTGATTTACATAACTATGTTGTTGTTGTGTCTGATTTTCTGTTGCTTTATTGGCTACAGGTCTTTCCTCACAGATAAAGTTTATAGAACCAAGCACTGATAGAAAATATTCACTGTTGTGCTCTGGCATTGTGACTAATTTTTCTCTAAAGTGCAATGGTAAATGACTTTGCAACATTTTTAACATGTCTACCTGTGATATTGGGTTCAGCCAGTAGCATGTTTTGTTCAGGTATTTTCAAAGTATCCACCTAGGCTACCATATTTGCGATTGAATGGTACAGGGTCAAAAACCTCGCGTCTGAGTCTTTCTTGCACTGCCTCAGACCAGTATTTGTTGAGGAAAGCTCATCCAAATTTGATATAAGTGCTGCAACATTCGGCCACTTTAGTTGCCCATAAAAGAACACCTTGCATATATCCCATGACATATCTGATTCTCTGTGCTTCCGTACAGTTGCATGGAAGTACATGACAAAAAGTACTGGTAAATACTACTGGATTCATTCTTTTACCTTCGGTACTGAATGTAGGAAACTGTTGATGTCTCAGCAAACCTTTGTCTGCAAAAATAATTGATAGACACATGGCATTTTCAGTTGTATTTATGTGGTTATTGTAGTTACATGTAATTCCGGTTAGTAATTGTTCAGGTGTTGGAGTGGTGGGTATGTTTACATTTTGCACTCTACAACTGTCACTGGTACCTCGTGTGTGACTTGTGACAATTTGTGGATAAATACTGACAACTTGTGGATTGTTCACTGTAGCCTGTGTATTATTTACATGCATATTTTGAGATACGGTAATATTTTCTTATAAAAGATTATGGATCCTATGTTCTGCAGCTTGTAGGTTAATATTTACCTTGTTCACAATTTCATTTTTTTTACTACATTTGTGTATAACTTACAATCTGTCACTAATTTCTCAGCAATGGTATTACCATTACCTATCATACCTTCAGGTTGACTAATGATATCACTCAAATTTTCATTGATCTCTCTCTCCTTCTTAGCACATGCTGAGTCAGCTTCTAATGTTGCTACCCTTAAAGTAAGCTCTTCTACAGCTAGAGGTACACCTTCATAGTCTTTACTTAGTTTGTTAATGACAGTGGTTACATTTTTTACATTTGAACACAATTGGTTTTGTGTGGCTTCAATATTTGTGTTTGTGTCTGTGATTTTCTTTATTTGTTGCTCTACTAGATCATCGTGGTTTTTAAAAGAATCCACCTTCTGTCTTAACCCAATAATATTACTGTTAATTTCAGAAAGTAGTTCATGCTTTACTTGTTTTTTTTTTCATATCATTCAATTTTTTGTCGATTTCAATGCGAAAATGTTTTGCTAAGTCATCAAACTTCTGTGACACTGAGTCTTTCAAATCCTTTAATACTTGTTTTTGTTCATGTTTCATTGTATTTAGATTTTGTGTAACAGCGTTTTGTTGCTGTACCTTGTTCATATCTTGTTTCATATCATTGAAATCTATATTGATACTATCTAATTTCTTGTTTATGTTAAATAATAACTGCCATAGCAGTGCATTAGTTGTGCTGTCAGTTGTACTTTGAAAGTTAATGTTTGTGTTGTGACGAAGTGGTGTTTGTAACATGTTGTCAAAATTCATATTGGAATCACTCTACAATGTTTCATTCATGAGCCGTATGTCACTCTGGGAGATGCATGACATTGTCTCATCAATTGTGAACATTGTGTCATCAAGGTTATTCTGCTGTGGAGCATCACTATCATTTGGCACACCTGTAACACTCATCTATGACCTATTTAAACCTTCTCCAGTAGACATGCATGGCACCTGAACTTCAATTCTTCTATTACGCATTTCTACGCCATCTTGGCTGATTGTGTTTTTGCTATCGCTATCAACAATGGGCATATACTTTTCGGCTATGTTATATGAATATGCAAAAAATAAAAGTTTCACAAAATTGTTAAAAAAATTTATATGCTAATTATTACACTTTACAATTGTAATTTACACAATGTCAAACCCGGTTTTACATCTACTATGATGCGCAAACTATTGTATTGCAATTCCTTATGCTTTACTGACAATATCTATCACATTGAAAAATTCCTTTAAATTTTTCTCAAATTAAATTCAAGGAAGGAAAAGGTTTCTACCTACATCAAAAGATTTGCTACCAAGTGCAACCATGCAAGAAACTTGCGTAGCCATCCTACCTTTGCTGTGATGAATAAAACAGCTTCCTATGGAAAATTTTATGTAACCTGCATCCAGTTCTTATTACTTTCCAAAATTTCTCCTCAAATTTTGCCTTTTTGCTTTACTTGCTCCCCATCGTGATTCACATAAACAGAAAATACAGGCAATTAGTGTTTATGATTCATAATAATGTTATAGAAATTTCCTACTGTAACAATAGTTAACAAACCCTACTCACAACCGGTGCCCTGAAGTCCTGGCTCACAGGTAGACAGTTGCATTGTAAATAAAAAAATATATGTATATTTACATATGTATTCATATGAGAAACATTTAAAAAGATAATACAATTGTGTTATTAGAAATATTCTGTGCTTGTATGAATTTTTACGCTATTGGACTTCTTCTCTTACATTTCAAGTATAGATGCAGGCAGCAGACTCCAAGTACACCAGTGCATGTCATAATTAAGAAAATCCTCCTTACTTGGTTTCACTTCACTTGAATAAAAAATTCTTAATACTGGTATCAAGGTATAAATTTTTTTCATATTTCGAAACATGTATGATACAAAACACTAGTAGCCTGTCATCCTCCGAACAGTACTTCTTAACAGAACTTCTAAATAGAAGAGAAAGTGTGAAACAAAATCATGTACAAAAAAAATGAATAATGGTTTTTTCATTTGTCTGCACCTTACCATGCATTGATAATTAACATCTTTGCCAACGCTTATGGTCGATTGGTGTTTCAATTATTTATTCTTGATAAATTTTAACTTTACATCATCCTGGGGTCTTTCTTAATGTATTTACATAATGGCTGGTTGATGGTCATATCCACTTAAAAATGTGTGCAGTGATTACATCAGACCTGGTATATGACATGACTACTTTCACGGATGGCCTTAAATCTGATATGAAATGATGAGCCTCTAACACGACTGGATTAGGACATGCTGGATGGGTGCACCTGGCTCTTCCACAGGGATATGACCCCTGTGGCAAGGAGTTGGGAGTGGGAGTGGCATAGGGATGGACCAGGAGGCTGAATGTTTGGTGGATGATGGTTCTTAATCTTACAATGGGTGGGAAGGATCTAGGTTTGGATACCCCTCATTTCCAGCCACAATGATAGACAATCAAAGCCCTGGAAAAAGGACATGGTTCAGATACTCATTCAAGATGGTACAGGGTAATGAGGAGGTTGCTCCTTTGCAGCTGATTCTTGGGAGGGGGGACTAGAAATGTCTGAGGATGTCTGTCTAGAAACTAAGTTGGATTTTGGGGGGGGGGGGGGGGGGGGTGTGTTGTGTCTGTCTGTGAATCTCTTTGAGAGATCTTCAGCAAAACTGGGCAAAAGACTTCTTGTCACTGCCGGTACATCACTTATTGGTGGCCAGCCAGGCTGTATAGGAACAATTTTTTAATGAGAAAGTGTGGTAAATGTCAAAATGCAGATGCTGTTGGCAGTTAGTGGGCTTTAATAGAGATAGATATTTGGGTGGAACCATAAGATAGATGGTGGTTAACATCCAGAAAGCAGTAATGAACAACAGACACACTTTCCGTGTGGCACTTTTGGGACAGGAAAGTGTACCGTAAAGTGCAAATAGTACTTAATGAGGTTAGCCATGAGTCTACGCAGACTGAAACATAAACACATGTCACCATACTGGATGTCACATCTTCAGTCAATAAGAAGACAAGTTCAGCCTGTGCCATCATCTGAGGGAAGCAGTCAATTAGTGCAGAATTCACTTACTGTTTGTACGGCAAAAGAGACTGGTAAGATATATTGTCTAGCAGGTGACAGATTTGACAGCACCAGCTGCTACCAATAAACAAATAGGTGAACTATGTTTGTTACTAAGTGTTGTATACTGTCTGGTCAAGGTGAGTCACAGAGAGGAAAATGATTGTTGGTTTATTTATGAGGGAGATGTGGTAAAGATCAATACTGAACTTTCGGCTGGCTGTATAATCTCCAGTTAGCAGCTGGTTAAGCTCTATTCTCGGAACAGAGAATAAACTCAGGATAACTTCACTGGTGATTTCTGGTTGGCTAGTGAGCTTAATCAGTGAATAAGTTTTCAAGATGGCAGAAATAGTGACAGAGGCAGACACTGATGATGAGAATTTGGCTGAACTGTTCATGAGAATGAGGAATGGGAAGAAAGTGAGATGATGCTAATTCCAAATTTATATCCAGATTTCACTTGTCAAAGGAAGCCATACTTCATCTTTCCAATCTTGTACATGGGAAACTAGAGCATACGACTGACAGGTGAGTCTGTTATCTTAAATAATACTGTGTATCGTAGTAATATGCATTTGATTTCAGTACTTTGTGAATTGCATTGTGTTACTTATGTAAATAAGACACATTATAATGATGCTTCATGGGAAAATAGTTTTGTTTATCTGGTGTGTGTTACAGTTGCTGCAACACTGGAAAGGACTCTTTCGTTCTATTTAACGACAGTGCCATAATAGACTTAACCAAATTGAAAAACCACATCAGATTTGTCTAATACTTGTATCAACAGGTTTTTCTGTTTTAGATAAAACATCAATTTTTGATTTTGAAAAATGTTTTGATGAAGCTGCAGAATGTTTTGGTGAAACAGAAGTGTCCCAAATTCACTCGACCACATTACACCAATAGCTTGAATGTTGTTCCACTCTGTTTTCTATTGGGAATACCCTTCTTTTTTTTTTTTTTTACAAAAAAGGTGATTTTTATCTTTCCCTGAATATCAAGTTATCAAGTTATTTTCAGTGTCTGTTACATCACATTGTAGCTATCTGAAGATTACTGAAATTGAAACCTTGTATTCGACTTGTGTGAAGTACCTTTTTTCTGAAACTCACGGCTTATTATGATTGTTTAATGTAACAAGAAGTTTGATAGTACACTAATGTCCAAAGTTCAAGCAGCCACATCTGAGCAGAAAATATTGTTCATTCTTATCTCCCATTGGAAAAACAACATCCCATCTTTCAGCAAATACTTCTGAGCAACAAAATTGTCCACCACCTAGCATTTTTCCCATAAATATGTAAGTGATTTGTGGTTTCTCAAGCAAAGTTTAACACAGTAATTTTTTTATTTAAAAAAAACTATAGCAGATAGTGTATTTCTTATTTATTCGTATTACTGTGTGTTATGGGTGATTTCAATTTAAGCCATACAGGTCATGTCAACTTCTGGCCATGAATTTCTCTGGAAAAAATATATATTACACCTCTCTATCACAAGTATTTTCATTTTATCTTAATTTTTGTAAAGGGACAGCCCTTTGAAAAATGTATATTTTGTAAATAACTCTTAAAACAGTAGACAACAAAAAAGCTAATAAACCAAAAGTACTGGAGACCTGGCAGATGTTTTGCATTAAACCTCCCTCTTAGTGTGCTGAAATTTAGATGACACCTACATACTTGTGGGCTTCCTTTAACTTACAAATTTAAGACAAAAATATGAAATTTAAGTCAATTTTTTTTTTTCTAATTTTTCTGTCATACTACTGGATACTACAGATTAATTACAAACAATATCTTCTCTGCTCCAGCTATCTGTATCATGTAAATATTCATTACTAAAAATGTAAAAGTTGCATTTTACGAGTTTTTACGAAATATTTACTTGAGAAACCACCATCAAAAAACTTTTGAGAATTAAACAAAATATTGTTTGGTTTATATGTTAGTATTCAGTGCAAACACAGTGAGCAATGTTTTTCTGTATAAAGTGTTAAAAAATTTTCAATATTCTGTGTATTTCACATCACTGAATTTCTAGTGTAAAATGTGCATGTTGGCAACACTGTTTCCATTGCTCTTCTCTTTATAATAAACGACTGAGAACTTGCACATAAACCATTCTGCATTGAGTTTTGTATTTGGTTTGAAATTTTTTTATGCAATGTCAGCAAGGAAATACATTAACGAAAGAATGATGTGTGGACTATCAAATAAGGCACAAGAAGGTGATGTTTAAGAAAGTGAAAGACACATCACAGTTGTTGGAAATCTGTCAGAGGTACTGCAGAAATATCTTGATCCTTAGGTAATGGAGTTAGCATCACATCCATTGTGCAGATATTGCTACACACACTACAAGAAGAAATTTGGTGACAATCCACCTGAACATTCACCATCACCCAAATGTGAAACTGAAGAAGACATTGCAGATGTTTATATTCCTAGGTTTCCTAGGTGTGAAGTTACTCATGCATTGGATGTTATAATTTCTACTGAAGACACTACTACACCCCCACTTAAACATCCAGGAAAGGTAAGAAGCACAAGAAGAAAACAGTACATAAAAAGAAAATTAGAAGAAATTGAAACAAGTTTTACACAAGCTACATTTTCAAAACTTTGTGAAGTGTATAATGTAGATGCACTTGGTGCAGAATGTAAAGACAGTCACAGGTGCACAAAATATTTCAAAACCTAAGTACTGCTATCTCAACAGCTACGTATACTGAGAAGGCACAGTTACTGACACTGATACCAGGTGACTACTCTAGCAGTAGATACAGAAATACATACTCTCTTTCTCACATTATTTGATTTCAAAAGCTCATAAAATAAAGAAGGAGAAAGGTATTTGGGAATACCCAGATTCTTACTGTGGGCATCCATTGCGAGATGGTATGCTCAATGATGCTCTGAAATATTACCTAATTGATGACAAATATTGGAGCAGGCAAAGTCCTAACCAGGCTGATGTTATCTCTGTTAATGAAAATGGTGAAAAAGTTAAAAAAATTACATGACAAGATCTATAAGAGAAGTATATCTCCTAAAAAAAAAGAGAACCCAGATATAAAAATTGGTCTCACAAAATTCTACTCCTTATGAAAAAATGGATAAAATTTCACCCAGTGAAGGAAGTATGCACGTGTATTTACTACACTAATTTGAAATTTGTTTGTTGCACCATAAGCAGTGTCACAGGAAAGAAGTAACAGAGATGGACCTGATGACTTTGTGAATATGTCAAGAGTCACAACAAAAATGTTGGTTTCAGGAGTGTGCAATGTGTCCTGGTGCTGAAATGATGACTGTTGAAGCATTACATGTTCAGGATACTGACAGTGATGTAACCTGTGCATTGTGAGAGGGAGGAGAGTTGGTGAAGAAGACAGTAGAGGAAGAGAAGTTTTTACAGAGATTAGGCATTGGGTTATGAAAGAAATAGCTCACCATCATATCTGGAGGATTCAGAGATAACCCATAGCAGAAGTAAAATCAGCCACATTCCAAAATACTGACACAATACTTCTTTATTTCGACATTGCTGAGAACTGGTCGGTTACCTTGTAGAATGAAATTCAAAGTTACCATTGGCATACATCACAGGTAACAAACAATATTCACATTTGCTGCTCACTTCCTTCGAACATGACACTGTTTTGCTATTGTCATTGACGATCACATTTGTGGCAGTACACATGCATGCTACACTGTCAGCATGATAATTAAGACATAGCATCTAGAGGCTATGCATTTGTCTATATGACACATGGTGCAGCATTCGATTACACGATAACTCACACAAATATTAAGGCTGTAAATTCAACTAAATACTTAAGGATTACAATTACAAATAACCGAAATTGGAATGATCACATAGATAATGATGTGGGTAGAGACTGTGACTCATTGGCAGAACACTTAGAAGGTGCAACAGATCTACTAAAGAGACTGCTTACACTATACTTGTACGCCCTAAACTGGAGTATTGCTGTGCACTGTGGGATCCATATCAAGTGGAACTGACAGATGATATTGAAAAATTTCAAAGAAGGGTAGCTCATTTTTTATTATCATGAAATAAGGGAGATAGTGCCATGGACATCATACATGAATTGGAGTGGCAATCATTAATACAGAGGCATTTTTTGTTGTGAGGGGTCTCCTCATGAAATTTCAATGACCAGTTTTCACTCAAATTGTGAAAAAATTCTGTTGGCACCCACCTACATACGGAGAAATGATCATCATGATAAAATAAGAGAAGTCAGGGCTCGCAAAGAAAAATTTAAGTGCTCATTTTACTCGCACACCATTTGAGAGTGGAAGGTAGAGAGATAGGTTGAAAGTGGTTCTTTGAACCCTCAGTCAGGCAATTATATGTGAATAGCAGAGTAATTGTGTAAATGTAGATCTCATTTTAAAAACTGTTTTCAGCTTTATGAGATTGGTCAACACTGTAGTACAGGGATTAACATAAAAAATGGATATTTTCAGCAACAGGTCATGGAAAAAGTGCATGTGATGGGGTAGGAGGTCTCTGTAAACATCTTGCAACAAGATTAAATCTCCAGCATGAAGCTATTGATGCTAAAAGAAATGCTAATGGATGTGTACACACCATATTGACATTAGTAACAAACATGAAATTCTTACTTCTAAATATAAGTATATTAAGGGAATTCCATTTAAAAAAGGAGAGGAGTGGTCTATTATGAATTTTATGGTAGAAATTCAATCAAGTCACTACTACTTTGCATCCCAGAGTGTCACATACATTTCAAGAACAGTCCTCCACAAAACGCAGACTGTTAATATGTGTGAAATGCAGAGACCACAGTATATATTAGAAGACTTTGTAGTGACCCACTTCATTTCTTGTGAGTATGACAATCATTTGTAGGTTGGGCAGATAATAAGTGTCTCTCCTTAGCTGCAAGATACAACAGTCTCCTTTATGACATCTCGTGGTCCTGCTAGTGCTTTCAAATTGCCATCATCAAAAGATCAGAGTGCATTTCCCATTTCTCAAGTACTGCTCTTGTTGAGTCAATCTTGTTCATGTGCAAATTCAGCTTGGCTATAGAAGTTCAATGAGAAGCAGATGAAAAAACAAATTGACTCTTTTCAGCATTGATTGTTACATTGTAGGCAGTTTCAATTCATGGAGAGTCATAAAGAAATAAAATAATGACAAAAGACAATAATAATTTGTGAATAATATCATAAAAAGAAAAATGGGTATAAATATTCTGTACTTTGTTTCTGTTATAAAATTCTTTTGAACAAAATTATGAATTGTTTTCCCTTTCACTTATAATGTTGTAAAGTAATTACTTTGATTCGGAAATACCAGTTTTGCATGACTTTCACTTAAACTCAGCAATAAATTTTAATATTTAAGTGTCCATGAATTTTTGACCTTGAGTGTAGAGCTAGGTCTACCCAAAAAATTTCTCTCATTTTGTACACACAAGTATCGCCCCCTATGATCATACATTCCCTAAGTACAATGAACAACTAAATTACCATGAAATTTTTAGAACATTTAGGATGGGGGTTGTGGAGAAAATAATTTCTAAATAACCAAAAAATTTTAGATTCTTTCACCTTTGTGTACAAATATTTTGACATTTTAATAATTTCATGCATTAATATTGTAAGTTACAGTTAGCAGTCCTTCCACATTGTCAAAAAGTTACAAATTTTCATAGTTTATTTTTCCACAAAAAAAAGAGAAAAAAGCTCAGAAATATGTATGTATTTATAATGACTCATAGTATTGGGAACAAAGTATTTATTGAAAATAAATTCAGATCTCTATCATTTTTTTGTTTCTCTATTATGTTTTTTTTTAATTATTCTTTCCATTACAGCATTTTCATGAATCCTCTCATTTAGAGAAGTCTGTAACATTTTAACAAATCATCAGAAAATCAAAATATTGTATTTTGGAGAGGTATCATGTGGAACTTCAACATATATTTTTTCCAGCAAACTTTGAAATAGTGATGTGACACATTCACTCTTGACCTGTATGGTTTGAGATGAAATCGCCCTTGTAAGAACATAGGCATCTGTCATTTAGCTAACAGGAATATTTAGCTATTGAATCTATATAATCATAACAGTGGAAGGAGTGGCTGGCAAGCTGTTTTGGTAAATTTCTCTTGAATTGTCTTATGTCACCCTTTTGTTTCTTCCAGAAATAATTGTGTTCCACCAATGAACCAGCTCCTACTGACACTCAAATATTTTGCCTCTGGTGACTTCCTGCTGACCATTGAAGACTTCATTGGTACTGACACAGGGACAGGCAGGAGGCTTATTAAAGAGAGACAGTTATTTTAATTACCTCAGTTCTTTGATTAATTAAATGAAAATACAGATTAATATATTTTTATCCTGAAATCATTTTCTTTATTTTTCATTTTCTGATCATAATTTTGAGCTTTATACTCTTTTTCTTAACTAATGCAGTTCCCCCCTTCTCTGGTTGTTGTCAAGCTATTTCCAAAGCAGCACTATCTGTACCTCTGCTAATTCTTTTACATTTGAAAACAAGTATTTTTGTAACTATGTATAATTTCCTGGCATATTAACAGATCAAATTCTTGTCTTCAGCTGGATAAAACTGTCATCTGCATACAATATTTCCTTGATCCACCTGGCTGTCAAAATCAGGTGAGAAAAGCTAAGCTACTCTTACCAATTACTGATTCAAACCATGAACAATGGAACCTGAGGTGCAGTGAAAATACAAAGGCGCAATTGCTAAGGTAAAATGCACAAGCATGTAATCTTTTCTGCTGCCCCCTGGTGAAAGAAGAGTTGCAGGGCCTCCAGTGGTAAATGCTGTCGAAAAACAATATAGCTGGCCTTTCAGATGCTGTTGTTTCTTCATATCTGATAAAAAATGATTCCAAGTTCCAATACAATGCGTACTTCAGAATCCCTGAGAAGCTAGGCAGCAGTACATTTCTGAGGAGCCTCATCAGAAACATTCGAGATTGAGACAGGCCTCAGACAAGTGGATGCTCTCTAATGTGCTCTGTTCAATGTCATCTTAGAGAAAGTTATAAAAGAGTGTAGGCAACAGGAGTGGGCTGGAGTACAGATGGACGGTAACTTGAATTGACGCGCATATGCAGCTGACATAGTACTACTAAGTGAATCAAAGCATGATTTAAAAGGAATGTACCAGAAAATGGACAATTATGCACAGAAGGTAAGGCTCAAAGTGAATCAAGACAAAACAGAGTTCATGCAATTAGGAAGAAGACAAGAGCAGGAACAATTTATTGAGATAGATGGCAAGAGGTTCAAGAGAGTACACCTGTTCAAACACTTGGGATCTTTGTTTACCATGGACAACAACATAAAAATGGACATCAAGGAAAGAACAGCAGTGGGAAAGAAATGCATGCATTCCCTCAGAGAGATGATTGGCTCTAAATTAATCTCAGTGAACACCAAGATGAAAATCTACAACACAGTGATATGCACAGCAGTAATGTATGGTTCAGAAACATGGAGCATGACTAAGCAAGGAAAGGAAAAACTATTAATATTTGAAAGAAGAGTAATAAGGAAGATATGGGCACCAGATTTTGATAATGGAGAAAGGAGGAGGAGGATGTTGGGTAGGGTTGTTTAGGGGAGAAGGCCATACAGTGAGGTCATCGGTCTCATCGGATTAGGGAAGGATGGGGAAGGAAGTTGGCCGTGCCCTTTCAAGTTTTACTTAGCAGGTATCCATTATAATGGTTAATGTTATTATCTGTTAGTCTGATTTTGACAGATTCTTTCAAAACACAATCCCAGCATAGCAAGGCATTTGTAACCACCTGTGTCTAATTGTATATTATCCTATGTCCCTCTGTAAGACAGTACTCAGCCACTGTGGATTTTACAGTTTATAATGATTGCGTATGGTGATGATGTTCACCACATCTGTCACTGATGATATGAATAATCTGGCCAATGTATATTTTACTACACTCACGTGGTATTTTGTAAATGTCAAGCTCCCTGATTTTGGTAGGCAAGTAGACCAAGGAAATATTATGTACAGATGACAGTTTGATCTGACTGCAGACCTGACAAGAATTCGATCTGTTAATATGCCAGGAAATCATCCTTAACAGAGCCAAGAAGTGCTCTAATTTTAGCTGGCTGATGGAATGCACATCTGATTTCATGTGTCCTTAAAACCCTACCTATCTTGGCAGACTTATTCCCAGCATATGGAAGGAAAGCCACAGAAATAAAAGTGTCTTCAGCTGGTAGTGGTCCAAACTGAAAAGCATGTCAAATCTGTCTCTCCATATAGCTGTTATGATTAAATGTATCCTTCAGATGTTGCAGCTCTTGGCGTAAATTCTGAGCATCTGAGATAGCAGGTGCTCTCTTTGCCCTGCTGCAGTTGTTCCACCTAGATTATATGGATTGCCAAAGGTCCATATAGAGAGGGTCCTGTTGAGTCCGATTGTTAGTAATTTGAATGCGCTGACTTGCAACTTGCCAAAATATTTAGCGCCAGTCCTCAGCCCTCATGTGGGTAAATGTCAGTGCCATATTTCCAATTCTACAGATTTTATTTTACATTTAAAGTCACTTTGCCTTGGTCCTTCTGATTTACTTGTCTGTTTCAATGTGGTGTCTCTTTTTACACAGGTCTCTCTTGGAGACTCATTGATTTTAATTAATGGAAAACTAGCTATGGAAACGATGAAGTTCTGCCATCATGTACTGATGTCCACCTACTTTTTATTCATTGACAAATATTTTGAACAGACTGATGGTGTGGCTATGGGGCATTCTTTATTCCCCATAGCCACTAATCTTTTTGTGGAGGATATGGCCTTGAAAACATTTGTTTTGAAGCCTACTTGTTTTTTGAGGTATGTCAATTATATGTTTCTTGTTTGGTCACATGAAATAAATTCTTTGCACCAGTTTTTAGACCATTTCAACTGTCTTCACCCTAACATCAAATTCACATTGTAAATGAAAAGGAGGAGATGTTACCATTTTTGAATGTACTGGTTTATTAAAAAGATGATGGAACTCTTGGACACAGAGTATATAGAAAACTGACACATACTGATAGGTATTCACCTGCTACTGGCTGTTATCCACCATTTCAATGTACATGAGTCCTATGGACCTTGATCAAAAGAGCACATGCTATCTTGGATGCTGAGAATTTACACAAGAGCTGCAAAACCTGAAGGATGTGTTTAATCATAACACCTATATGGACAGATATATTTGACATACTTTTTAGTTTGGACAACTACCTAAACCAGCTGAAGACACTTTTCCATGTGCTTTGAATGTGTGTGCCATGATAGGTAGGGTTTTGAAGAAACACAAAATCAGATGTATATTCCATCCGCCAGCTACGATTAGAGCACTTCTTGACTCTGTTGAGGATGATTTAGGTTTGAGCAAGCCTGACATACAAAAATCATGTGAGTGCAGTGAAATACACATCGGCCAGACTTTTCATACCATCAATGGTAGATGTGTTGAACATCAGCACTATACACAATTATTATAACCTGACAAATATATGGTGGCTGATAACTGTCTTACAGGATGTAGGACGCTATACACTGAGACAAAAGTGGCTGCAAATGCCTCACAATGCTGCAATTGTATTTTTAAGGACTCTGTCAAAATCATACTAACAGATATCATTAACTGTGATAATGGATACCTGCTAAGTAAAACCTAGAATCCTTTTTTATTAGATATGAAGAAACAATGCCATTTGAATTGGCTGGCTACAAGTAATAATCTCTAACAATACATCTACTTTTCTCAGTGTTCACGACTGAGATGCAGCAACTCTTCTTGCACCAGGAACAGCAGCAACAATTAAGTGCTTGTGCATTTTATCTTCGTGCATGTACCTTCATATTTTCACTGCATAGAAAGGTTGCATCATTAACATTTTGAACCAGTTATCACTGAGAATGGCTTAGTTTTTCTTACCCAATTTTGCTGGCCAGGTGGACCAAGGAAATATTGTGTGCAGATGATGGTTTGATTGTACTGAAGACATGGCAAGGATCAGATCAGGTATTTTTATTCTGTAAACAAAACTGACAGATCTGAGCTGACATGACCATACAAAAGGAAGAACACAGTGAAGTTGTTATGCCCCAGTTACTTCCCCTTCATTACCAGAGTACATGTAACTGCTTGAGGTGATTGCACAAGACAAAATTATATATGAAATAGTTACTGTTACTCAGATATTTAGGGTGAGATAAATTAACAACAGCCTCCGACTTGATATGCTCCATAAGTACATTTCTGTCACAGGATTATAGAAAAGATAATGGTTGCTTATTATAAATTTTGGCGTATTATTCTTCACATATACCTTCAATATAATTAATTACAATATTAACAGGATCTGTATGTGTCCAAGAACTGCTAAAGTGGATGCATAAATAGTGTTCAGTAATTCAGCAAGGGTATTTTCTGTAGAACTCCCATTATTGCTGTAAGGAATTAATCATTCTATGAATTAAATACAATAGCAAGCTAGCCAGTAACACCTCTCATAATTTTCAGTCAAATTAATATCCATGGCATCTGTGTTGTCAGTTTATTGGAGAGACTGAAAAGACCAACTATTTCACAAAGCAGACTGCATTTCATAATTGTTTCTATATGTGCCTTCTTGCAATGCGTCATCTCCCATACAGCTACATGTGATGGAATACTACAGTGTCTAAAAAAGCTACACCTGAATCAAATTGACTGTGGCATCCTCCTGTTGACAACTTTATTAAATCATGTATCCCATTGCGCACAGTTTGCAGATGCCACCAATATGTAGCCTCTACTACCCCATTTTCTGGGAATGATATTTACATGTTTCCTTTTTTTGTTTAAGAAAATTGTGGGGGGGGGACTGTTGCATATTTTTTCCTATACTCTGTTCAGAAATCTAGAAGAAAACGAGATGTTGTGTGGCTAGGGCCTCCCATTGGGTAGACTGGTCACCTGGTGCAAGTCTTTTGAGTTGGCACCACTTTGGTGACTTTCGCAATGATAGGGATGAGATGATGATGATGATGATGATGATGAAAACACAACACCCAGTTCCTGAGCAGAAAAAATCTCTGACCCAGCTGGCAATCGAGCCTGGACCCCTTTGCACACATTCTGCCATGCTGACCACTCAGCTATCCGGGTGGACTGGAAATCTAGGAAGATCACTTACTGGCAAAACAAAAATACCTGGTTTTTTAACTAATTTCATGATTCATCATTATACATATAAGTATCCAACCAATTTAATTAAATGTTTTGCACTAAAATTTTCATTGAGTGAGACCACAGCAGTTTTTGTGTTTTCTACTACATTCCTGAACTCATTTACAGTATCTACCAGCCTCTAAGTCCATGAAGCAAACAGTTTTTCAATCTGGAATGCTTATCACTAATGTTTGACATGCTGTTTCTGCAGACAATGACTAAGTAAATATGAACTGACATATGTGAGAATACCCAGAGTGCTCTTAAGTTGTTACCAACTTAAATGGACATGAACACTATTCTGGGCATAACTAACCAGGGAATAAAATGGCATCATACAATGTGCACTTCAAGTTAACTAATGGTTAGGCTATTCCTTGGTTACCTATCCCTGAAGTTATCTTTAGAGTGTATAACCAGCCCCTTGTGATGACAGTATGTGTCAAGATAGGGAGAATTAAGAATTAGTGTTTGTAGAGCAACAGAACATAAGAATTATTAGTGACCTTGATGGTGACAGTGGAGTAAAATTTGAGGAAATTACTTTTCATGATGAAGCTATAACTAGTCAAGTTATTGACATAAAGTCAAGGGAATTACCTACAGAACATTCAAATGTTAATCAGGATTAAAGAAACAGAACAATAATGAAACAATCTGATATGAGTAGATTCATGGCACTATCCACTGAAATGAGTAGAAATATGGATGGTAAAAAGTGACATTAGTAATTTAATGGCAGAAATTTTAAAAAATTGAAATGACATTAAAATGTATTTTAGGAACATTAGTAGCAGATGTACAAAATTAGACCAAACTAACAAAGAGATTAGTGTAATTAATATTAAACTTACAAATTTAGACAAAGAAATAGACACGGTAAAAACTTGTTTGACAATACATTAGATGAAATGTCAAAGAATTTGGGATCATCACTAGATACTTAGGTTCAGAATCTGTGAGATAGTGGATATAATAAGGAGATGGCAGTAGATATTGTTGATTCTGGTCAGAATGGACTAGCAGAAATAGACTTGTGTTGACAGAAAAGATAATGAAATTGTTTTTGATACACAGCACGTAACTACTGTTGATGTACAGGATCATGGAATTGAGCAGAAAGCTGTTAATGTAAATATTGATGTATGTAATGGTGATGAAACAGAGTGTGTGCAGTTAATGATTGCTGTTCTTGACAAAGCAGATGGCATTATAGATGAGCATCAGTTTGTAAGAGAAGGTAAAGCTAGTGTGCCGGCCACTGTGGCCAAGCAGTTCTAGATGCTTCAGTCTGAACTGTGCTGCTGCTATGGTCGCAGATTCGAATCCTGCCTTTTGCATGGATGTGTGTGATGTCCTTGTGTTAAGTCCCATAATGCTTAGAGCCATTTGAACCATTTTTTTGGTAAAGCTAGTGTATTAACAATGAGGTAAATAAGAAGTAATTAGTAAGAGTTGATGTAAGTAAAGTTGTGATGAAATGTGGCTTTGATAAGAAGAAAAAGGTTGCCAAAGCAAAGAAACCTGTGGCTGAATTACCAACAGTAACTACACTCAAGTTATTAGATGGTGACACTGAAGAGAGTAATTTGCAGAAAAGGGCTTACAATATAAATGTGCAAAAGATAATTATCAATGTAGACATAGTGTTCAAGGCATTTGTGTTTATTGGTGCTAAAATGTTTAGAATTTTTGTTGTATTTTTCAGTGAAATGTAAATGTTTTGAAAAATGCATGTGGAATTAAACACAATTTTGCAAAACTAGATCAGAGACCAGGGGATGAAAGTAACTGTGAACCCACTAGTAGGTAGGGAATTTACTGCTCTTTAGGGAATATAAATTAGTAAAATTAAACTTTTGCTACTTACGGGGACCCTCATTAAAATCAAGTGATAGCAGGATAATGAAACTTTGTGGAAACGTTTGTAAGGAAAAGCAGAAGAAAACTGACACAGATTCAAGGGAAGTCAAAACCTGGTTGACAAACAAAAGCTGAATGAAGCAAAAATGAGAGTAAGGAGATCAATGAGAGAAGTGTGTAATTATTTTGAAAGTAAAATTTTGTCAATCTCTGTTCATTCACTCAGTGACCATACTGTTACCAAAATGTAAGATAACATAGAGAAACCAAAAATACCAAACTTGGCCTTCCGAAATTGTTCCACAGGGAAGAATGTAATACAGTCCCTCATGGTCATTGTATGAACATCAGAATGGCAGATACTGAGATAAATGACTGGGAATAGAGAATCAAGTAGTGGAAAGGCACTGGGACCACATGAGATAGCTGTAAGAGTCTACAAGATTACTGCCCTTCTAGCAGCAGTTTATAATAGACTGCTGAGGCAATGTAGGGTACCTAGCAAGTGGTAAAAAACTACATGTCATTCCCATTTTCAAAAATGGTCATAGGACAGTTGCACATAATTATAGGCCTATATCGTTGATATCTATCTGCTGTAGAATTATGTAACATGTTTTTTTGCTCAAGAATTCTGATATTTTTGGGGAACAATAGTCTCCTGTGTAAAAATTAACATGGTTTCTGCAAACAGAGATCATCTGAAACTCTGATCCTCCATGAGATCTGTAGACAATGCACTCAGGTTGACGATGTGTTCCTTGATTTCAGGAAAACTTTTTACACTGTCCCACACCGCCATTCAGAGAAAAAAATACCAGTTTACCATGCATTAGATCACATTTGAGAATGGATTCAAGACTTCCTTGCAGATAGAACTCAACATGCTGCTCTCAATGGAACAAAATCAATAGATGCAAAGCTAATATTCGGAGTACCCCATGGAAGTGTGTATTGCCTTTTGGACTTACTGTATTTATACATGCACTGGATGAAGCATTAGGGAGAAATCTGTAGAAGGCTTTAATAATATATGTAGATGATATCCTGATAATATCAGCTTCTTGGGAAGAACATCGTCTAACATTGTGTACGACCCTGAAAAAATTTAAAGAGAAAGATATTACAGTGAAGCTATCTAAATCATATTTTACGCATCAAAAGCTTAAGTTTTTAGGGCACATCAAAGCTAATAAAGAATGTTCACACCCTAGAAACATGTTTTCAAACACTTCATTCACCTCTTGATCCCAAATCCACTGACCACTCTTGGTAGAGCACTTGCTCACGAAAGGCAAAGGTCCCGAGTTCAAGTCTTGGTCCGCCACACAGTTCTAATCTGCCAGGAAGTTTCATACCAGTGCACACTCTGCTGCACAGTGAAAATCTCATTCTGGAATGGCACAGCCTGCTTAGTGACACATAATGATACAGCAGGTTTTAGTGAAACTTAAACAGCGGTCGGCTATGAAATAAATGCAGGTGTTCAACATGTATTATGATAACACACATGTTTACACAATGAATCTCATCATTTGGTCTCTGAAGTCAGGAATCAGAAATATGATTCAACCAACTGATAGTCCTGACTTCATTGTACACATACACTTCTAACTATTATAATCAAACACAACAGTAAGGAGAAAATTCACCAGCTCAGAAGAAGCTGTATTGTCTACAAATATGAGCATAAAACACTTAAAGCAAATTAGTGGAAAAATCTTTTAAACTAATTCATAAAAATACAAAAGGACATAGATTTCTGTGGGATTTTGGGAAAACATAATACCAACATTGTGCTATATTCTTCACTTTTGCATTCTATAATATTATCGTTACCCATGCCCTCACCAACAGTTGAGACAGCAGTCACTTCTGGTCATAGTGACAGTGTTGGTCTCTGAGAATGCTCAGGGTTGTGGCTCCTCTGGTATAAAGCAACATATCTTTGGACTCTATCCTCTTTGATTTATCTTTGTCTATGTTCTCTTGGTGCGCTATGTTTGTACTGCCTTGTTGTATTGGTTTACTTATAGGCTAAATAAATGTATATTCAATGTCTAAAGTGTGTTATTACCGACCTACAACACATAATAGCCACAATGGTGACCCTGATATCATCATCGTGTGTTCACAAACTATTTTGTGCTTCTTTTCATCATTAATGGACTTCTTGTGCTGGCCCACATTGTCTTCAAAACAATGGATCTACCACTGTCTTCCTGTGCTACTTCCTCACACCCTATTAATTGTACTTGTGTATTTACAAGTGTACCTAATGTGTATTTGGTTAAAAGTGAACAATTACCTACGTCCAGCTTTGCCAGTGGCCACTTAACCTTAACTGGCTCAACATGGCCACTATCAAGTGCAACTATGCAGCAATGGCTGCTTCATGGACAGTGCATGCCGTTTAGTGACAATGTGAATTATAATTCAGTGAAGGACATTGTGGTTCACCCCTCAGCTACACATTCTCCTTCAGTTTGGCTTGATGTGCCGACAAAGATCGAGAACTGTAATTCGAACATTTCAATGCACGGGGTCACATATTCCCCCCCCCCCCCCCCCCTCCTGCACATTGTGCCGGTGACGCCAGTTGCCATGACAGCGCTGGTACCCACAATCATTGCTCCGTGGTCACACCATGATCGACTTCCACCCACTTTCACAACAGCACTGGCAGTTCTGCCCACGCTGGTAACTGGATCAGCCCCCCCCCCCCCCCCCCCCATGGCTGCACCTCGTTCACCTTCCACACAATGTAACAACACCACCAGCCATTACACATGTGCTGCGGTCGCCATCGAGCCTGCAGTTGGGACACATCGTGCCGTCGGTTGCAACTACTCACTCCACATCATGTGCTGCTTGTGGCCGCCCCACCTCCACCCCCCCAATGCAGACTTCGGGTGACACACTGTCCACCGCTACTGCACTTCCGGTTCCAAGGGTTTCCTCCCCGCTCACACAGATCTTCACCTACCAGTACAGCATCAACATGTGTTACCTGGCAGGTTTCCTAAGCTGCCTGCTTTGCAAAAGAACAACCCTAAGACTTGGTTCACATCGGTCGATCACCTACTGAATATTCACGGGATTTCGGATGATAACGCATGTTTCTTCTGCCTGGTGAGCCATCTCCATGCTCATCCAGACCTCATCAGTGATCTTCTCCTCTCACCGCCCACCTCACCCAAGTATTTAATGGCGAAAACATTCCTCATCCAACACCTTTCTCACTCACCAGCAGAGGCTATCCACCATATTATTTATGACGAGTACATCAATGTCTGCACACCTTCACAGCTTTGGCGGCACCTTTGTGCATTAATTGATGATCAAGCACTACGAGACTCCACACTTTGGACTTTTTGGACGGTCAAACAGCTGTCGGACCTACAACTTCACCTGATATTTCACATTGCCGACCGTCTCAAGGTTCACCTACGTATGGTCGACTGCGCCTACGCTATCATTCATCATCGACACCACCTGTCACAAACAAAATCCCTGTCGCCATCAGTTGGCACAGTTGCACCTTTGGTTGCGCACTCTGCCAGCAGAGGCTAGCACACTCGCCTCAGCTCCTCAGCGGACTATCAGGAGCTTCCAACTAGTGGCCTGCAGGAGGTACTGCCTGCGGCCTCCCAACAGCAGCCGACCCCACCCGAGCAGCAGCCTGAAAGTCTCAAGCAAAAACGCAGTCAGCTGCTTCCCCCTCCCACTCCGCACCACCTCACCTCCAAAATTACCCGGTATGCTGGTACCATGCCATTTACAGGAATACCACTTGCAACTGCCGTGTGCCTTGTACAAACCCAAACAATTCCGGTGGGCATGTTTAGGTGCCACGTCCCACCATGATCCTTCACGATGCATATTGTCTGACACCACACTACTTGCTCCAGCGGCAAGACACCTCCATGTCACGGACTTGTCATGGGACACTCACTTTCTTGTCATCACCGGCGCCAACGTCAGCATTATCCCAGCCAAACATGTGGGCAATATATTTTCTCCTGCTAACCTCACTTTGATTGCTGCAAACCACTCTCCTATAGCAACCCTTGGCTCCATCAAGATGTCACTCCACCCATCACCAGTCGCCATCTTCCCTTAGACTTTCCATGTCACTGACATGGATGAACCTGTGACTGGATTGGGCTTCCTACACCATTACAAACTTTCACTGGACCTACAGGTCGCCATGCTCTGCCACGCATCTGATTTTATCATTCCGGGCTTGAACAAGTTCAGCACAACTCTGCTCTCTATATCCTTGGCTATGCTTTCCACATGTGCATCTCTGCTTGAGTGTATTAGTGACCGACTCTCTGATTTATCAGACGTGCATATACAAATCAACAAGCTCCACACACATAATGAGGTGTTACAAACTCGCATTGTCGGCACCTCTGCTGAATTTTCACACACGCAGAGTACATTTCGCAGACTGTCTACAGAGTCACAACATACGGAACCGTCACTCGCATCTACTGCGCCTTCACACTACATCGTACCTGTGTCGAGTTTCCCTTGACCTGTTGCCATGCCCGCGTCGTCGCAAGCGAATCTACAAGATGCTCATGTTATCACTTCACAGGATTCCTCGCATCGCGTGGTTGCCGTGCCATGCCCTCCAGTGTTGTCTGTTACCAAGGCTTCAGGCACACAGTTCCGGCCTGGCAAGGTCAGTGAACTGTTGTCGCACCAGACTCCCTCTCGCCCACCCCTGCCTGCCTCAGTTCACAAGTACTGGCCATTAGCAACAGCACTTGTCATAGAATCTGCGCCAGAGATGTCCCACCTGTATGTTATAAAGCTAGGCATCTTAATGCTTCCAAACCACTGTGAGTGAAAGAAATCTCTCAGGATTTATTGGCTTCTGGCGTGCCCCGAGCATAGGACAGCAACTGGTCTTTACCTATCCGCCTTGTTCATAAGAAGGATGGCTCCTTACACATGTGCAGGGACTACAGGTCCCTTAATGCTCAGACAATTATCAATAACTATCCCATTCCTCATATCCAAGCTTTCACACAATTACTTCATGACTCGAAGTTCTTCTCTATCTTAGATTGTTTGCAGGCGTGTCATGAAATTCCTGTACACCCACTGGATATTCCTCCAGCCTATTTGAATACTATTACGTGCTTTATGGTTTGAAAAATGCTATGCAGACATAGCAAATGTTCATTGATTCAATTTTGTTACTTCTGCCTTTCGTTTTTGCTTTTTTGGATGACATTCTGATTTTTTCCTCCTCTGCCGGGGAGCACCAGTTTCACCCTGATGCAGTTCATTCAGCTCTTGCAGCCAATGGTGTGGTGATCAACCACAATAAATCTCAACTCTGTTCTACATCAGTTACATTCCTAGGCCATACTGTCTCAGCTGATGGCCTTCAGCCAATAGATTCTCATGTCAAAACCGTTCTCGCACTGCATCTTCCTGAAGATTATGCTCAACTCCGCCGTTTTCTGGGTATGGTAAACTTTTATCAACGCCACATCCCTCAGGCTACTTTGATCCAATTGCCCCTTATTGACACCCTCTCCGGTAAAAACACCATGAGGAAACAAAACTTGGACTGGACCAAACCCATGCCAATGCATTTGATAATCTTAAAACTACAATCATGAAAGCCATCACTCTTGACCATCCTGATCCTGAGGCCTGTGTTTCTATTACAACTGATGCAAGTGAATCAACTGTGTATACTGTTTTACAGCAGGGCACCGCTGACTCCACCCAGCCGCTCTGCTTATTTTCAAAAAAAGTAAGCAGGAATCAGTGTAAGTGGTAGGCTTTCGACCGTAAGCTTTTTGAAGTTTGTGAGGCAATCAAACACTTCCGGAGCAACCTCAAGGGGTGCCCTTTCACTATCTACTTCGGTCACAAGCCTCTCATGGACACAATATGCAACCTGGTGAAGGACCTTCTGACACAACTTTTCCAGCATATGGACTATATTTGCCAACATTCCTCACATGCTTGCTACATCTGCAGTGCAGAAAATGTAGCAGCTGACCATATATCTTGTATCTTGGTGCTTACTGCACCCTTCAACTTAAATGACCTCGCCCGACTCCAGACCAAAGACATCGATATATAGTGATTAGTTTCAGACAACAAGTCTTTGCTTGCTATCCAGCCTCTTGCCCTGCACAGTTTGATGACCCCGGTCTTTTGTGACATATCTACAGGCTCCCCCCCACCCTTGGTACCATCCACTCTTCGGCGTGGGATGTTCAAAGATTTACACAACTTGGCCCACCCCAGAATATGGGGTCACTGAACACCTTGTCTGGACCAGCATGCAACATTATTGTCGCACTTGGACCCATGCATGTGTCCCATGCCAAAATAGTAAAGTCAGCAGACACACACAGCCTCCATTAGGTAAGTGAAACATCCCAAATGGTCAACTTCGGCCTGTCCACATTGACATCGTAAGTCCGTCCCCCCCTTCTGAGAGGTACAAATACATATTATCTAATATCGACACCATAACCCATTGGGTCGAGGCAGTCCCTCTTGTTGACAAAACAGCAGAGTCCATAGCGTGTGAGTCGTGAGGTTTGGCTGCCCTCTTTCAGTCACTACTGACCAGGGGTGACAATTTGAATCCATGCTTTCTGCTCGACTGTACAAGCTGTGCAGTGTCGCAAAATTCCACACTATCGCCTACCACCCACAGGCAAATGGCCTGGTTGAACAATGGCACCGATCTCTAAAAGCCACACTCATGTGCCATGGTGGGTTGTAGTCCAAAGTCCTCCCTATGCTCTTACCCCACACATAAGGAGGACCTGAATGCATCACTGGTGGAGATCCTATACCGAGAACCCCTCCTCCTGCCAGCAGCATTCATGGAGGACGCACTGCCAGCTGATTCCATTGACATTCCAGTCCTTTTGAAAAGGGTGCGTGTGCACGTCACTCACCTATGCCCCACCCTGCCACACCCTCATGCCACACCACTGGTGTTCATCCACAAGGACCTGGCATCATGTGAATTCATGATGCTCCATGATGACTCTGTGTGTGCAGCACTGCAACCGCCATTTTGAGCCTGCACCACATCTTACAGTGCGGAGTGAATACTTTCATAATACATCTCAATGGATGACCTCAAACAGTTCCCATTAATTGCTTAAAACTGGCATGGTCCCTCCCCAAACTGCATTCCGATCTGTATGTCTTCACCACCACCCCTGCTGATGCTACCATTGTGACCTCGAGCGATGTTCCATCACCTACGCAGCAGCCCGATGCACATGACTCTGTCAGCGCAGTTTACGGTGCGCCCACTTCTCGTGCTGGACGCAGATTTTATGCTCAAGTGAGAAAGCTTTCCTCGCCCATGCTCCATACTGCCACAGTGGGGACGGGGGGGTGGGGGGGGGGGGGTGGAGGGGGCCAGGGCTCTGTGGAGCCTCTGGCATAAAGTATCATATTTTGGACTCGATCATCTTTGATTTATCTTTGTCTATGTTCTCTCGGCAAACTACATTTGTACTGTCATGTTGTATTCACTTACTCATGTGCTAAATAAAAGTATATTCGACATCTAAAGTGTGTTATCACCACCCTACAATGCACAATAATCACAGGGTGTCAGCATTTCCGGTCAGTGGCCAATGGCTGGGAATGTTGGATGTTGACAACAATGCCCTGCTAGACTGCACATGGCTTTAAGAAGTGCAGAGATATAGAGAGAGAGCCGCTGAGGAGTATCTGAGCATGAAGAGTTAGAGGTAGCTCTGTGTTCAGAGAAAAGTTAATATTGTGAAAGAAATGGTCTATAAATAACTGTGAAGAAGTATTTAAGTACATTGTGGAAGAATTACTGCAGAATTATTTGTGAAGAATTATAACTTTGTCACCACTTACAGACTACAAGTGATTTACAGAATACAAGTGATACATTCATCAGCCACTGTAGCACATGGCAAATTTGTGTTTTATAGTTGACAGCTACTTATGGTTATAACACTGTCCCAACACACTGAAATAAACAGCACCCCAGTATGAAATACTGGATGGCTATTTCACCTTATAGACACAAACATTGTTAATAATTATAACAGTAGTCACTCTCAAATTCTATGGCATTTTTTCATATTGATGAAACTTCCAAGATTGGATATTACATGTACAAAGGGCGTTCAAAAAGTTTTGCACAGTCGTCTCTAATTTTTTTAGTTTTTCCAGGAGGAAAATGAAATTTTTTGAGAACATACTTGGAATATTTAGCTATACATTGAGATTACTGAATGTAGCCTCCATCAGATGCGACACATCTGGCCCAATGTTCTTTCCAAGATGTAAATGCACTTTGGTAAAATTCTCAGGATTGATTTTTACACCATCACTTGGCACAGGAAATAGGGTATTTCTCACTATCAAATGTTTTACTGTGCAGGTGGGCCTTCAGACAACCAAAGAGGTAAAAATCAGATGGAGCCAAGTCTGGACTGTAAGGAGGATGAGGAACAATTTTCCAACCCATTTTTCTGATTTTCTCCTGCATCATAAATGTTGTATGGTGTTTGGCATTGTCATGGTGTAGTCTGATGAGCTGACCCTGAAGCTGTGGTCTATGGATCTTGATGGCACATTGCAACTTGTCCAAAGACAAACAGTAATGGTCCCAGTTAATAGTGGAGCCAGGATCCAAAAAGTCAATGAAAATGACACCACACTGATCACAGAAGAAGGAGGCCATTACCTTTTGGCCTGCTGTTCGTAAAAGTCTTGGTTTCTTCTTCCGAGGGGAACCCAAATCACACCATTCCTTGGATTGGGTTTTGCCCTCAGGGTCGCACAAAAACAACCATGTTTCATCCTGGGTAATGACACCATCAAAATACTGTTTCCATTCTTCAGTAAATGTCTTCCTGAGACCCTTGCACACATTCTTCCTCGTCCTTTTTATTTCTCTTGTCAGTAATCTAGACACCCAATGTGCACACATTTTTCTGTACTGTAGTGACTGTACCAATGACACCACACTACCCAATGACAAATGAGTCATTTCAGCAAGCTGTCATGTCATCACACATCTGCCATTTTGGATTATTTGATCAATGGTCTCCTTATTCACATCATTCACTGCTGTCGATGGTCTAGTGCATTGTGGAGTGTACAGTAGACAGAAATTACCTTCTTTAAACCTGTGCAACCACTTCTGGATACTGCTGCAATCCACTGTGTCCTCCCCATAAACAGGGAGCAACTTCTTGTGAATCGATGTGGCAGAGTCATTGCCAGTCTTGTGGAGGAACTCCATCACTGACCATTGCCAAAACCTGACGTCTAATTCACAGTCCATTGTGTCTCATCTGTAAATAAAAGAATATACTTTTATGTACCAACTTATAGCTAAATTTTCCAAGTATGTTCACAAAAATTTCGTTCTCCACCTGCAAAAAATAAAAAATAAAATTAGACGACTGTGCAAAACTTTTTGAATACCCTTTGTATATGAGAACAGATTACTCTTCAAACATAGACACTGAGTGGTGAAAAGATACATAAAAGTATGATAAATTTTATTGTTGTAGATGTCTGAAAGCTAAGCAGTTTATGACCAGTGGAAAACTGCTCCAATCAGAGCACAAAAAAGGTGAACATGCTAGTGTTTAAATATCTCTGACTGAAAGGAGGAGTACCAGCTGTATCATTATACATTCCTCAGCACCTTTAAAAATTTTCCAAAAATTTTCAAACAATGGACACTCCAGGTATGAATAACAACAATGTAGGAAAAGACAGACTGCTACTTACTCTAAAGATGATAGGTTAAGTTTGAGACATGCACAATTAAAAGACACTTAGACATAAGCTTTTGGTGACAGCCTTCATCAGGAAAAGAAAGAGAAACACATCTCATTCATTCACAACAGCAAGTGCACTTCATATACACATGACTCCCCTATATGCCAGAGTTGGTGGTCATGTGTGTGTGTGAGATGCACTTGCTTGTGCAAATGAATGGTATGAGTTTCTCTTTCTTCTTCTGATAAAGGCCAAGGCAGGGAAAGTTTATTTGTTAAGTGCCTTTTAATTGTGCCTATCTGCAACTTAATGTGTCATCTTTACAGTAAGTAGCAATTAAAAAGTTTGGCCTGGGAACATATTACACTCTTTTTAATACTTTAGAGACTGGCTACTTAGGAGAATATTGGACCTAGGAAACTGAATATTTATGCTGTTATTTGAAGTGTTACTGGCACATATGTAATTGACCTACCTTCAAGAGTAATACATACTGAAAAATGGCCAAGCTACAAATTTATTTTTCATATTTACTTTAGCTCTTTGATAGATTACAGATTTTAAAATAATGATGACAGAATGTATAATTATCTTCCCAAGAAAAAAGTACAGTGTGCATTATTGGGCAATTTCTTCCTCTTGAGCTTCCAAACTTTCTTGCTCACTCAACAAACATGACATTTTTGCAACAGAATTGCAGCAAACTGCCAAATCTAATGAGCACACACATAAAGTTATGTCAATGTGATCATATTAGCTCAGTCATTCACAACAGCAGCTGTTATATTCACTATTATTTCTTTTTAAATAATTCTAGAAATTGTCAGCAGAAGGTAGTACCAGTTAAGGAGCAGGTGAAAAGACATCCATACATTGTTCTCATATGAAATGAGCCCAGTTCTTGAACAATAGGTGGCTCATGCCTTGAGAAAATTGTGGCCCGATCTATAATTGGGTGTGGTCTTTTTAACACAAAGTTGTGGCCTGAGTTATGCTCAGGCTTGGTCTCCAAAGTGTTAACATGCAACTCTTCTCTCATTCCCACAAGCTCCCCTAACTGTAACTTGCTCACACTCACTAGACCATATCAGTGTAAGTCACTCTCAGCTATCCATTTTTACTTGCCCATCCCCAGTCACTCATTCTGCCCAATTCAAACAATGGAAACTTCAGATAGTAACATCAACAATGTAGGAAAGGATAGATTGTTACTTACAGTGAAGAAGACACATCAAGTTGCACACAGGCATGATTAAAAGACACTCACATATATCTTTCGGTCACAGTCATTGTGAGTAAAGAGAGATACTTCACACACACACACACACACACACACACACACACACACACACACACACACACAAGCAAGCACACCTCATACCACTTGACTGCCAACTGCAGCATCTCAGGACAGAATGCAACATAATGTAGGATGCAAGCAGCAATCTGGAGGGGTTGGGGAAGGGAAATGGGAAAGGGAAGGGAAATGGAAGGGGATGGGGAAGGGGAGTGGATAGTAGTGTACATGTGGGGAGAGAGATGAATGCTGTCTGTTGGAGTGTGCAGGGACTAGACTGCCAACAAGGACAGCATCAGGAGGTTGTGGGGTGGGGAGGAGGGGAAAAAAGGAAAAAAATAGGAGAGGAGTGGGGAAAGATGGGAGTATGTGTTGTCAGTATGTGTGGGAACAGTATGTTACTGCAGGTTGAGGCCACAATAACTATGAGAGTGGAGAATGTGTTGTAAAGATAAATCCAATCTGAGGAATTCAGAAAAGCTAGTAGTGGATGGAAGGATCCAAATGGCTTGGGTAGTGAAGCAGCCCCTGAAATCAAGTGTGTTGTGTTCAGCTGCATGTTGTGCCACAGGACGGTTTACTTCGCTCTTGGCCACAGTTTGGAAGTGGCCGTTCATCCTGGTGGACAGCTGATTGGTAGTTATACCAATATAAAAAGCTGTGCAATGATTGCAAAAGAACTGGTAAATGACATTGCTGCTTTCACAGGTGGCCCAGCCACTGATGGCGTAAACCTGTGACAGGATTGGAATAGGACGTGGGTGGATTGGGCATGTTTTACACCTGGGTCTACCAATTGGATATGATACTTGTGGCAAGGAGCTGGGATTGGGAGTAGCATAGGGATAGACTAGGATGTAGTAGAGTTTGGATGGGCAATGGAACACGACTTTAGGAAGGATGGGAAATGTCTCGGACAAGATGCCCTCATTTCAGGGCACAATGGTAGGTAATCAAAGCCCTGATGAAAGATGTGGTTCAGATGTTCCAGTCTGGGATGGTAGTGGGTGATGGAGGGGACACTTCTACCCCCCACCACCAGCTTTGCTGAACTGCGCAGATGGGAGTTATCTTTACAACACATTCTCCGCTCCATTAATTATCCCAGCCTCAATCTACAGTAACATAATGTCCCACATGCTCCACCCAACAGTTCCTACCCCCATCCCCACCCTCCCACCCCCCATCCTATCATCTCCTCCCCATTCTTATCTCCCAACCTGTTTCTCTGCAGCCCTCTGCCAATGTATCTGCCCATCCTTCCCCGCTTCTCTGTTATTTTGTTCCTTTTTTCCCCACCTCCCTGCCCTTCTACCTCCTGACACTGCACCTATTGGCAGTCTAGTCCTTGCAAACTCCACCAGATAGTGTTCATCTCTGTCCCAACCCATACACTACTATCCCTTCCCTATCCCCAACCCCTCCAGATTGCTGCTTGCATCCCATGTGATGTTGCATTCCGGCCCAAGATGCTTGCACTGGCAGCGTGTGAGGTGTGGTTACTTGTGTGTGTGTGTGTGTGTGTGTGTGTGTGTGTGTGTGTGTGTGTGTGTGTGTGTGTGTGTGTGTGTGTGTGTTGTGTGTCTTTAATGATGAAGGCTGTGGCTGAAAGTTATGTGTGAGTGTCTTTTAATTGTGTCTATCTGCAGCTCCTTTGTTCTGTCCTACTACTACTACTGTCTCCTCTCACTGTTGCTATTTCCCTCTTGCTCTGTCTCACTGCTACCATCTTATTCATTCTTTCCCACTGTTTTTGTCTCTTCTCACTGTCACTCTCTCTCACTTCCTCACTGTCCCTGTAATAGATACTGTCTATCATTATCACTGGCTCTCACCAGTTTCACTTTCTCAGCCTATTTTGTTTTCTCCCATTTGCACTGCCACCTTCACTCTTTTCCTAGCACTGTTCTGACCCTGCTACTGCACCCCCTCTCTTTCTCTCACACTACCATTGTCTCCTTCCCTTTTTCTACACCACGACCACTGTCTACTATCTCCCAGTATTTATTACTTTTCTATCCCTTTCCCACTGCTACTATCTCCTTTGCTCTGAGCACAAAAAAGAATAAACATATTTGGATGCCAAAATTATTGGCAAAATTTTTAAAGGCACTGAGGAAGGGAGAATGAGGCAGCTGGTACCTCACTTCTCAGTCAGTGTGTTTTAAATAGTAGCATATTCACCTTTTTTGTGCTTTGATAGGAGAATTTTCCCCCAACTTCCCTTCTTTTATCTGACAGAGCAGGGCATCTCACTCACATGTAAAGAGCTTTAAGGGTCAGTGAAATTTTTAGTTTTCTTGTGTGAAACTGAAATAAGGCGAAACTAATTTTACACCTCAGACTGCACTTTACATGGAACAAAAATTTTACAAGTCTTCAGTACTATAACAAGGAGTTCCCAAAACACATCAGATGGTAATGCAGACACTTTACAACAACTTTCTCCTTGGTATGTCACTTAATAAACTATGTTTTCACCTCATAAAGATTTTATGTGCATATTTTACATGTACCAATGGGGTAACATTGAGCCTGCATCTCAGAAATGGATAAAAACATCAAGAAAATTTTCAAGTTTGTTCAAGATCAGGATCTTAGAAACATATTGTAAAATTTTTAGTTGTGCTTAGGCATCTTGGAGTAGCGGTTTGGTTTTGGTTTGAAAAAATGGTAAAAATGAGGTTTCCTAAGGAATCAACTAATGGTGCGTCCATAAGCCCCTGAAAGCCCGCCACAGACCATATCCAGTGTAATCAGAACCACTGAAGTGCATAATATTCATACTTTGACCCCGTACTGTAGTATAGTGACACAATGACGATCCTTTTGTTGAGAATACAAATAGTCCCTAACCCAAGGGCTATGCAAAACACAAGACTCTACCTTTCTGTTACCAACAAAATCCAATGTATAAGCCCCAGAAGACTCCCTTTTTATCCACAGCATTTTGGAACATATTGCATTGCATACCAATAATTTCTGCTTACTTCTCAGCTGTCTAGTATCTCTTATTAAGTGAGTAACACTCTGTCTTTAAATACACATTATATTTCATAATAAATTTTCCATTGATTTATGTTACCTTGTTGTTTTCCTTCCATCCTGTGAGCTAATGCTGTTTCTTCTTTGGCACTGTGTGTAATTCATCTTTTGTGTTTCAGAAATTCTCTTTATCTATGTTTTTTTTCCTTCTTTTACTTCCTCTCACAGTCTCAAAACACATAATTTACACTTGCTGACTATGCATCTGAAGAAGAACATTGTCCAAAAACTGAACAATTATCAACTTTTATATCCATTGTTTGTCTCTGTTAGCTGATGAGCAATGATTTATACTCAAATATTATTTTCAGTTACACTATCAAGCCTGTTGTTTTAGTCTAGTGCAATCTTACACACAAACATGGAACGATATACATCTAGTTAAATGTAAGAAGAAACTGAAGCTGCATTGACCAAAGTGTGCTATCAGTATCTTATTCTCTATGTACACTTTAATAGACAGAACAATATGGATGTATGGCTTTAGATCTCATTTTAAGTTAAGTGGATTTCACCACAGAGAATACTCCAACATTTCTTTGCGCTCAATGTAAGAGTTTATTTCTTATTTACGTAAATGTAATAAGGGCTGTTTCATTTTTTTTTCATGACATAAAGTTTTATGATTCTATTACAGTGTGCAAGGTGATATTTAATTGCCCATGATTAAAGTTTCAAAGAAAGTGGTATAAAGGCTGTATACCTTTAACAGCTTCTTTTTCGCCTCTGGAGCCACTTGAACCTTGAATACTGTATGCAACATCTCACAAAATGGTGTGGGTTGCCAAACTTTGACTACTTTCAATAATTCTTCAGACTCAGGTTCAAACTGGTAGCTCTGAAAAAAAAAATAACAATGTAGTAACATATTACGTGGCTAAGAATGTGACTTGTAATCTTTATAAAGAATTAAAAAGTTTTATTGAGATTAAGGATTACTGCTAATGTGATTCCATGAGCTGCATACTGGAGTTAGAAGCCAAGCAAACTTGCATACTAACCATAACAAGAATCAAAGAATTTGTAATATTTTTATTGTTTGTTGAACGTTTGGCTATATTTCAATAAATCATTATAAAACGAATGCATTTTTGACAATTAATATAACAATGTACAAATGTTATTCAGAATTATGTTAAAATTTCATTTGCCTACAGTAATGATAATTTCATTCACCAATTCTAGTTAATGTACACAAAATACACTATCCCATCTTGTATTAAAACCAGTAATTAACATGTGCTTACTTCGTGAATCATATATTATTTTATAAGGTTTGAACAAAAGTTCTGTTTCATCCTCTGCCAACAACATCATTGAATGTAATATGGAATGGCATGGAGCCAGCCACACTGTCCTGTTGGCTGTTGTGAGCTTTCTTGACACTGAAACTGTTACTTCTGAATGAAGGAGCTCCTCAATGGGCCTCATAAAGCTGAGTGCACCCAGTACCAGCCCTCTCAACAGGAGTTGAAACAAGGTCCTCTGCATAGCAGCCAGACATGTTGACCACTCAGCTATAGCTGTGGATAATTTATTCTTATATGCATCTATAAATGTCGGTCTACATGTAGAAAGCATCAAGATAACATCCCAAGGTCCATGGTTGGAAATTTTTACGTAAACATCAGAGGGTCAAAGTCAGTGTCCGATAGTCATTCTGCAAACATCTCTGTGTCAAAGTCAACAGCTAGTAGCTGCTATATATATTGATCAGAGGCAGTATAAATATCTTTGTGGAAGTTCTTTGAGTTGGTCTTTGTTTAGCAATCAACTTACAAACATCTATATGTAAATGTCTAATTATATGTCCTCAAGAAAGTGAATAACTGTGATTCAGCTATTTAATTACTAGCATATAATTACCAATTGATGAAAATTGAACAGTTTTATGCAAGTGACAATGCAAAATAAAGTGACTTTATGTCCTTTATCACTCATAAGTGGAGAGTGACACTGTACCATAATTGTGATGCCATCATCAAAATACTATGGGTTGTAGTGCAGCTACTAATCTATGATTAATATCCTGTATGACATCTTATAGACAAACTAGCCATTGTAAGATTATGAGGGTCAAGAAATGTGCAAATGTGTTGAGCTAAATAAAACACTGTTGTATTCATTACTTAAAAACTTGTCATAAAAGCAGATCACAGCAAGCAACTAGGCACCAAGAGAGGACATTGAGACAAATGAGGCAAATCCAGTTTAATCATGTAATATAATTAAACTGTATCACAACTTTTAGTAAGCAGACTTATCAGAGACTACAGGAAGTAAATCTTGATCTGTTGCATTATATATATCCCCACGAGTGGGGATAACTGCATATTGCTGTAATCTCCTGGTGAAGTTCTCCAGCATACATGGCTTATGTCGATATATGTTATTCTTCACAGTTCCCCATAAGTAAAAGTCAATATGTGTTACACCTGGCGACTTTGGAGGAAACTCAAGGGGCCCTCAACGTCCAATATAATGCCCCAGAAAATTGTCATCCAGAAAAACTCATACAGCTATGTGTAGTGCGGTGGTGCCCCATACTGTTGGTAGAAGACCTCTTCATCAGCTCAATAAAGCATATGTATACCTGGCAAAATTGATATGCATAACATTTACAGGTACACTTCTTCAGTGACAGTAGCATCAAAGAAAATGGATCCTACTAAGCCCCTACATAATAGTCCACACCATACATGAACCCTGGTGGATTGACCCATTTATCTACATAAACATGCGGATTTTCTGGTGCCCAGTAACAATGTAATACCAATTCACGGTTCCATTAAGTTTAAATTGTGCCTCATTGCTCCACACTACCTTTGTAACAAAATGTTCATCATCAGTTGCCATTTGCAGATACCATTCACAAAATTGCATTAACAGTCAGCATCATCATCAGTAATCGTGTGCAGTAATTGTGGAATGTGAACTTTCCACTTTGCAGCTTTCAGAATTCTTCGTACACTTGTACTGCTAACCCCCACTTCACGTGCACATTGCGTAGCAGGCTTCTGTGGAGAATTAACAAACATTTCCAACAAAAGAGCCAATGAAGCAGGAGTTGTAGCTGTATTCTGTCTTCCTGATCTACATTTGTGAATATCACAAATCATTCCACTCAGTTCAAAGTTGTGAATTATGCATTTAATTGTTAGGTGGGTTGGTGGTTCTGTTTCAAACTCCGCCTCCACTGATGTTGCACTTCGATGACATTATCAAACTTGAAAAACCACTTCACAATACATTTTTGTTGATCAAATGTCAAGCGTGCTCCAGCCATCTTGCTTTCTCAATACCAGAATGAAAGTACTAACATCTGTTGAGCCGATGACCATACTACAATACACTCATAGCTCAAATCGACCGACAATATAGATATCTCAGTGAATCAAACTCAGGGTGTAAAAGATACACTATGCATGAAGAAACCAGAGTCTGCTTAAAATTACTCATTCAACTCATCTTACAATGTTATTCAAATGTGTGCGACCTGTACCACAAAGGACTAGAGGAGATATTGCATGCATACAAAGTACATCAAAAATGGTCAGAGCTTTGTTTGATCCATGAGAAAGTGTCACACAGATGCTGAAGAAATTAAACTGGTAGATATTTGAAGACAGACACAATCTATGTCAAGAAACTTCCTGGCAGATTAAAACTGTGTGCCCGACTGAGACTCGAACTCAGGACCTTTGCCTTTCGCGGGCAAGTGCTCTACCAACTGAGCTACCGAAGCATGACTCACACCCGGTACTCACAGCTTTACTTCTGCCAGTATCCGTCTCCTACCTTCCAAACTTTACAGAAGCTCTCCTGCAAACCTTGCAGAACTAGCACTCCTGAAAGAAAGGTTCGCAGGAGAGCTTCTGTAAAGTTTGGAAGGTAGGAGACGGATACTGGCAGAAGTAAAGCTGTGAGTACCGGGCGTGAGTCGTGCTTCGGTAGCTCAGTTGGTAGAGCACTTGAACGCGAAAGGCAAAGGTCCCGAGTTTGAGTCTCGGTCGGGCACACAGTTTTAATCTGCCAGGAAGTTTCATATCAGCGCACACTCCGCTGCAGAGTGAAAATCTCATTCTGGTATGTCAAGAAAGCTTACTTACAGAGTCATGAACCAGCTTTAAATGATGACTCTACAAATATACAACTCACTGCCTAGATTAATTGCAGCAAGCACATGGGTATTTAACACTACAACACCCAGCTTTGAACTATCCCCTAGAACTCCCAATGGATCAACTGACTGCTAAAGTTTTTATTGCATTTCAAGATTTTTTTCTACGAAATGTAACAATACCTCATATTTAATGTTTTTGATAATGCTTTCTTTATTTTTAATGTATAATTATTATATGAGCACATTTTATTTGAACCTGTTGAATATTATTTTTATGTTACACCACACAAAAATAAGTGATAATTTTTATTATAATTATATTTTTAACCTTTAACAAATAAGTAGTGGTTTACTAGACACATCTGTATGGAGGACTCTGTAAAGTCAAAGAATCTCTGTTGCACTTTTTACATATCCTTTTAGTGTTTTTCTTGTTAAACAATTATCTCTAGTTTTGTTTTTCCTTCACAATCGAACTTCACAAATTCTTTATTTAGTGCCATTACTTGTTCCTCCTCTGTCAGCAGCCAACCTGAATGGACAAACGGCCCCCGTTCCCCTTCACTCGGCACTACGCGCACACCCACCCCTCTACACAAGCGCACGCCTCACTGCCGTAAGAGATGTGACTTTCGTGCTACCTTTCCCCATTCATGCTAAGAGTTATGCCTTGTCACACCCTACTCATCCGAAGACTCGGCACCAGGGCGTTAACCAATCTCATGTGCAGTTCTCAGTTTCTTCCGTCATTGATGGAATGACATACAAGATAGTTAGCACTGCCGGCCCTCCTATTAGGCATAAGGCCCAACACCTCAACCCTATCAAGTTGGGCACGGCCCGGCAGCAGATTAATGAACTTTTGATGGCAGGTCTTCTGCAACCTTCAGACAGCAACTGGTCTTCACTAGTCCACCTCGTCCCCAAACATGATGGATCTTTTCAAATGTGCGGCAATTACAGATGCTTAAATGTTCGTATCATTATGGACAATTACCCAGTGTCAAACATCAATGACTTCACTCATATGTTATCGGGCGCCACAATTTTTAGTATTATTGACTGTAAACACGCCTACCACCAGATTCTCATGGCGCTGGAAGACATTCCTAAGACAGCTATTATCACACCTAAAGAATGCGGCGCAAATGTGGCCACATTTCATTGACTCTATCTTGTGACAGTTCGAGTTTTGCTTTGCTTATCTGGACGACGATCTGATCGGGCCACTTCCTCCTTCCAAGGGCCATAGATTTATCTTATCAACTATTGACCATTTGTCTCGCTGGGTCAAGGCTGTCCTTTTCCCTAACATTACTGCCGAGACAGTAGCCAAGGCTTTCATTGGCTCTTGGATCACTTGTTTCGGGTGCCCGACCACTATCACCACCGATCAGGGTCGACAGTTCGAATCCTCCTTTCATCATCCTCTGCGATATCTGCGGTATTAAAAAAATACACACTGCCACTTATCACCCACAAAGCAATGGGTTGGTGGAGAGATGGCACCACACCCTCAAGACGGCCCTTCAATGCCATGACTGCCTCTGGTCAGAAGCTCTCCTGTAGGTGTTACTTGGTCTACTCTCGACCTATGAATCTGATCTACAGGGGACTATATCCGAATTTGTTTTTGGCAAGAATCCAGTTCTACTGGGGCAACTTATTCTTCCCCAGATAAGTGAGGATCTTCCCTGTTCACCATATTTCACTAGTCGAATGTGCAAGCATTTTCAACAAACACATTTGCATGCACACATTAGTCACTCAGCGCCTGAGACTTATGTTCCCACCACACTGTTTGACTGCTCCTACATCATGCTGCGTGATGATGCCACTTCAACCTCCTTATCTTGGCCCCCACAAGGTCCTGTGGTTGGAGGACATGACTTTTGATATCAGGATTAAAGACAGCACACAGACAGTTTCTCTGTATCGCCTGAAACTGGCTTTCTTTGACCTTGATGGTCTCACACCTCCGCAGTCGGACTCTGCAGACGATCCATCCTTAATCGAGAACGAAGATGTGCTCCCACCAACCTCACCGCACACCTCTTCTGCCAAAGATTCTCCACAACTGTTCACTGGTTTCCCAACCTCGCCCTGTTTCACCCTGCACAGGTTTCGCACCCTCACATCCAACGTTGGAGACACACACACTACTATCAGTTTGTCCTGCAGCGTGTCACCACACCGAGTCAACGACGTTTCTATAGTGACATTCGATGACCGATTGCTCATTCTTTTGACAGATGCCGAGGTCCCGCCATCGGACGGACCCTTACACGTCAACTTTGCACACAACCTCCCACTCCCACTTGAGTGTGACCGAGCATCTCTATGTGCTTTTATTTCTACAGACGGCTTGATCCACTTAAGGGCCACACATGCCTCCACCACTCCATCGACTACCCCGCCCGCTTACTCCCAGGCCAGCCACTGTCTCATCTGGCCATGATGGCTGACTGACTACATAGAGGCCCTGCCTCTCACCACTCCACCTGCACAACCCACCTCGTTCAAGCTGGAAGTACCTGTGGTGTGCCTGCCTATGCGCACGATTTCCACCGATGCTGATGACTGCACGCCCTCACCCTTGGACATCTGTAGTACTCCGTAGTGTGTGTGTGTGTATGTGGGGGGGGGGGGGGGGGGGCTGTGTGGAGTCAATAGTTCGTATATCTGTGAAGTCTAAATTCTCTGTCAAGCTTCCGTCTTAACTTTACTTTAGTCAGTTCTTTCTGATACTACATTCTGTACCGATGCAGTGTCAAGTGTAAATATGTACAAGCTACGACGTATATGGGAATTAAGTTTTCTATATCCTGGTTACTGCTCCTATTCCCGTAATATGATGGGGTCCATGGTAGGTTCCAGCAACAACCCAGTCTCTAGTTTTAACCCAAATAATAATCTAACTTCTGCTCAATGACCAATGACATTTACAGCACTGCAAACTGGATAAAATGAAATATATAAAATACCCCATGGCACAACATAATCCACAAATCAGCCTATATTTCCCTGAAACTAAGTAATCCTAAACATATCAACAAAAATAAAAACAAATTATGTATACCCCTGGTTTTTCAGAACACATCTTTGCTTTTACTTAATAATTAATGAAATTCTGCCTTTTCATCCTCATAAATCCCCTTTGTACCATTTACTTTACTCCTTATATCTTTCTCAATCTCTATCTCATCCATTAAGCACTGCGCAACATGCAAACTAGCCACCAATTCTTCATCACTGAGTGCATTTTTGAATTTAACCCTTTTTCTTCCCTCAACAGTATTCAGTTCCACCATCTGGTCCTTAAATCTATGTATGCCTCATATTTACTCAGGAAATCAATCCCCAACACCATATTCATACATAAATTTGGGACCACCAAAAATGAGTGACTAAATAATTCACTTCCAATGTTTACATCTAGAACAACCTCCTTTCTCACGGGTTTATTGAAAGTTCCTAGATTGTTTTTAATTCTCACTCCTGTGACTGGAAATTCCACTACTTCCCTGCTCTTAATATGAACATAAAACCTCTCTGCCACCAGAGACAGAACTTCCAGTGTCCACCAGAACAGTTTCACAGACTCCTGCCACACCAACAGTTATTATCGGCTGCACCTATTTAATAAAATCATGCTTCAATTCTGTTTCAGCCGACAAGTCCTCCTCTATCTCATGTATGCAATCTTTAGTCATGATGCACACCTGCTCTTCACTAATAGATTCAATATCCTTATCCCCTGAAAATATTAAATCAAAGGCCTCTTTTATTCCATAGTTTCCTACATTCAACCACTATAGCTTTCTAGCAACTCTATATTTTTTATCCTCGCTGGTCTCTGGCATCAACTGTTGGTGCAACTTTGCAAAATTAATCCAGTCATCATCATCATAATCACACTCATCTTTCCCCATCCATTCAGTATTTACCTCCTCATTTATGTCTACCTGTAGTTCATCATTATACACTATGAAATTTTTCCTCACCTTCCTCACTAACTGTATCATTATTCACAGTATTATTATCACCTATACAATCTTTTCCCATCATAAGCACACATTTTTCATCCAATGATTTAACATCTTTATCCTGATTAACTATTTCCTTTTAAGCATGTTTGGACACCTCACTTTCCCTACATAAACCCTGATTTGCCTGGCATAATGGTGCTTGATAATCTCCCAATCATCAGGTGCCCACTTCTGAAACCATTTTTCCCTGGCTATCCCATCATCAGAATCAAAATCATTGTCTGCCTTATTCTCTCATGCTTCCTTGAAAAAATGTGTCTGCCCAGCTTCTTCTCTCATATCATTAACAACAGACATAAACTTACTTGAATCAACAGAATCCCTCACAGTTTCAAGCATAATATCAAAACCAGCAGCTGCATTCCGCACATTAAAAACTTCACCCACAACTACTGCTCGTTTATTGGTTACAGGAAGTATAGTCTGCTCAATTGTACATTCTCTATCATTACTGGAGTGAGTGCTTCCACATACATTTACAACACATTCTTCAGCCTTGTGCTGCATATCAATATCATTACCCATGATAAAATCTGATACAAGATCTACTGCCTGCTCACTATTTAATATATTCACACTGCTGGAGCATGTACCTTCCTGTGTATCATGTTTTGTGACGGTATTTCCATACTCTGATCATGATTCAGTATCTTTAAATTATACAAGTAGGTTCCCTCTTGCTAATAGTAATGTAAATAGGGTTGTCCCAGAAGTAGTGGTCACTAGACCAGTCACAGATGAGAAAATTGGCAGGTTTCATACGACCCTTTCTAACAGAGATTGGTTTGGCCTGTGTTATGAGACACATTATACTCTAAGCAATTATCTGCCAGCAAAGGTACTATTTGATACGTTTCTCAAAGCATTTTTGGGACACTTTAATGACTGCATACCAATAAAGAAATGCAAAGTAACTGACAGAGTCCTAAAAGCTAAAGTTTCAAATAGACAAAATACATGGTATACAAAACAGCTGTCTACTATGAAAAATCAAGTTAAGTTGTTGTACAATATTTATAAAAATCTGAAAACCAACCATGCTAAATTAGCCTATGTTAGACCTAGGAATGAGTACAAAAAAACAATTGTGGAAGCACACAATCTCAGAAGTATTGAGAAATCCACCAATAAGTGCGAAGCAGTATGGACACTAATAAATAGTGTCACCAGAGATAAAAGAAGTGACAAAATTAGCATCTCTCCCCAGGAATTTAATGAAATTTTTATTAAACCAGTTGAGGAAGTAGGAAGTGCTATAATTAAACCTGAAATCAGCTCATCACAGTTACTGTCAAAAAATATTGCTAGATCATCAACAAACACAAGTACCTTCAATTTTTCTGAGGTCTCACCTGGTTTTGTGTTAAGAATAGTGAAGCAGTTAAAATCATCAGTGTAGACATATATGACCTGTCTTGTAACATACTGAAGAAAGTAATAGACTGTATAGTGTAACCCCTAACGTATTGTATAAACAAGTGTATACTGGAGGGTTTTTTCCCTGATGAGCTTAAACTGTCTAGGGTAGTTCCAGTACTTAAAAAGGAGATAAAAATTCTGTCCCAAGTTACAGGCCGATATTCATAGTCCCAGTTTTTTCAAAAGTTCTAGAATGCATAATTTACCAACAATTATCTGTTTACTTTGATAACATAGGATTAATAAGTGGATCACAGTATAGCTTTAGGAAACACCTGCCAACCATTAATGCCATAGACAATGTTGTTAAATACATCCATAAAGTATTTGAAGATAAATGCTTTGCTCAAGTAACTTTTTGTGACCTAAGCAAAGCCTTTGACTGTGTAGAACATACACTACTACTCGAAAAAATGGATTTTTATGGTGTTAAAGGTAACAGCCTTAAGCTATTAAGATCATATTTACAAAACCGTAAGCAAGCCGCCTGTGTTGGGAAAGAAATGTCCAGTATAGAACAAGTTAAGGTAGGTGTTCCACAGGGATCCGTGCTAGGGCCTTCCCTTTTCCTAATAATGATAAATTACCTGCCATCATTTATTAAATCCAGAACAGTACTCTATGCTGATGATACAACGTTTCTGAACAGCAGTAATGATCTTAATAGCCTTAAAACATGTCTTACAGAGACAATTGAGCAAGCTTCACTCTGGTTAAAAGCAAATGGGTTCTTGCTTAATGAAAGCAAAACCCAGCAGATGGTATTTAGTTTAACAGACAAGTTTCCATCAGATGATCATAGTTGTGTTAAGTTTTTGGGGGTATATTTGGATGATAAACTTTCTTGGAATCCACATATTAAGTATATTAGTGGTAAATTGTCTAGGGTAATCTATTTGTTAAGGCGATTAATGCACTGTGTACCTAAAAATTATATTAGAGTATCTTACTACTCATTTTTCCAAACCATCATATCCTATGGTATTATTTTATAGGGAAACTCCACTTGTGTGCATGATATACTATTGCTGCAAAAGAAAGCTATTAGGATAATTACAGGCTCACCATACAAGGCTCATTGTAAACCTTTGTTTACTCGACAAAAAATCACGACAGTAATAAACCTATATATTTATTATGTTTTAATCTACACAAAGAAGAACTTACCTAAATTAAAACGCAGGGCAAATATACATTGTTACAGCACTAGGACAAACAGCTCTATCTATACGCCCTACCACAGACTGTCAAAATCAGTTAACCGTTATGAACTTATGGGCCACAAATTATTTAACAAACTTCCACAAGCTATACAAAATTTACCAGAGCAACAATACAAACAAATACTTTATGAGGTGGTTAGTTGTAAACCCATTCTACAATATAAAGGATTTCATGACCTGTGATATAAAACTGTAACGTTCTTAACAATTCTGTTCTTTTACAGCATGTACTGTACTGTATTGTATTATGTGTATGACATTGTCTATTGCTGTAATGGCTTAAAGACAATAAAATTATTATTATTATTATTATTAGTATTATCATTATTATTATTATCATCTCCATCTACAACAACATTTGAATGAGGCACTGTGGCATCCACATCATTTATACCTCTTACCACTGGTGAAAGTTACATTGCATTCAACACATTGCTATTTCTGCTATCATTCACATTCACACACTTAACATTGCAGCACATGTTTTCTCCCACAGGTTGCACAGCTGATACATGCTCATTATTTAACATAATTTCCGAGCCAATACTATTTGCATAATTATCACCCACATTTTTATCCCTTTTATTTAACACACCCCCAACATCTATTTCTCGTTCCTCATTCCTACATTTCCAATTATTTTTACTTCTGAAGGCTCTCCTTTTAACATGCTGATTAAACCAGCCTCCAAACATCTCATCATTACCCACAATTGCCTCCATTACACAAATCCTTTCTTCCCTCACTTGTTTATTTTTAACATGATCAACAAACCCCCTGTTAGTTTGCCTATAATTCCTTATTACATACTTTTTCTTCCCTTGTTCAACTGCTTTTGCTTTCATTAAAATAACTCCCTTTTGCCTAAAACTATTAGAAGATCCACCATTATTTCTCCTACAATTATTTTCCCATCTCATGGTCCTATTTCCTGCATGGTTTATTGTTCCAAATTGGACCCAGTTTGGAATTAATTTCTCCTCTCCTATGTCTCTGTTGCTGCATTGGCCTCCTGTTTTGATTTCCCCACGCGCCTCTCTAGTACTTGACATCATCACTAAATATTTCCCTGTTGTCCGTCCAAATTTTATTTTGAATTCTATCTCTGTTTTCTCTCCAGTTATTATTATGATTTCCTTTCCTGTTTGAATTATGGTGGTTATTACCCCAAGTCACATTATTTCTCCTCTCTCCATTATTCCTCTGATTATAATCTGAATTATTACCCCCTGAGTTTGGCTTAAAGTACATTGCCTCATCCATCCTCTCAATAAAATCCAAGAAATTTTCTATAGAATCTGTTGGACAATGTAACAGTTCCTACTGTACATTTTTGGTTAACCTTCCCCTTAGAGTAGAAATCTCAGTCCGAATTCCCAGTGGCCTATTCAAATGTACCAACTTTCTTAATTCCTCCTGACAAAATTCTCTTATAGTTTGCCTACCTCCTCTGTAAACTGGCCCATTCAAAAACTCATTCTATAATCTGCATTGTTTTGCTTGGCTCCAATACATATTTAGAAACATCTCTTCAAATATTGTTCACTACATTGATTTGCCCATGTCTGAGGAGAACCGTCCAACAATCTTCTTACCAGTTTAATTTCACTGTTGCCACTCATACTGCCAATAAAACAATCCTTGCATACTGCCAGAAAATCTACAGCATGGTACTTGCTTTCCCTTGAAAAAGTCTTACCACTGGGTACTTGTACCATATGCCAGCACATACATTCATTAGCCCCACATAATTCTACGCTACTTAATCTACTGTTAACTTTGTCAATTTCTCATTACTCTTTACAGCAACAGCAGCCACATTTTTAATTTCCTTTCTTAAGTCACTAGCTGTCTCTGCCAGTTGACCTAATAATAAAGTTCTGTTTTTATCGCAACTAGTCACAAGCTCCTGATCCACATCAATCAGAGCTTGACTTGTTTCATTATTCCTTGTGTCACGCAACTGCCTGCCTGAATCAGTTCTACCCCTCAATTCATCAGCAACTGCATCAATCTTAGCATTCAAATTTCCTTCTACTTCCTCAACTTTTTGTGGTAAATCCCCCAATTGATCATTTAATACTCTGATTTTTGTCCCAAAAGAACTTTCCATACCACCATATGAGTTTTTAATTCAGTTCTGAATTCCCCCATTTGGCTCATTAATGATCCAAGCATAGCCACTACACTAGCTTCTGCTTCTTCTCCCTGTCCCTGTGGGCTCTGAGGATCACGCCCACTCCCTGTATACTCAACATTACTTACTGACTTCTTTATTGCTATCTTGCTAAATTCAGACTACACAGTTAAACTGGCTGTGAGGTAGAGAACTGAGAAAGTAACGTGAATGCTGCCAATAATCAGCTTTGTTGAGACTGCTGCTGTTTGAAGACTGCTGCCTGATGCTGTCGGCTGCTGTGCATTGCTGTGCTGTGTGGCATGTTCAGCTCGCAGGTCGGTGGTGGAGGCGGCCCCAGTTCCAGAGTGTGGTGGCGAAGTTGGTGCGTCGATGTTCGGTGACCAGCGGCGCTTCAGCTCCCTCTTTGGTGGTTGACGACGGACTCAGTGACTGCTCAGTGATTGGCGTCGCATTTCTCCCAGTCTTCTTCACTTTCAAATGCAATCCTGCACTGCTTACGGAGGCTGTTCAGTTAAGACAATCCTGGTTGAGAAACCCCCTATTACGGCAGTGTTGGCACTACACATTGTAGTTTGAATAGTTTGGCTTGAGCCCTCATGTGCTGTGGCATGAAAATATATATATTTGTTACACTCACTTTAATTGAGTGGCCCAGAGATGTGGCTGGTCTCAGTGTTTGGCTACGTTTTTCGTCATAGGATGCCAGCTCTCACCTATCGTAAACTCAATTTTTAACCTGAAATAGAATATTAAAAGAAACAATGCAGGCAGGTATTACTGTGAATTTTAAAAAATCACGTTGATTTATAATTTGAACAAGTAGTTTATTTTTCTTCAATATATTGCTCCATACAGCTCTACTAGCCACACCCGTAGACACTTTGTATATATTAATCGGCCAAAGCAATAACTTTTAAACAATTATGTATTTTTGTGGTGTGTCTACATAATTTAGCTTTACATATTTTTCTGTCCACGAGTGCCAACTCGCACCTCTGTGTCGCTCTCAGTTTTGTTTTTATCAAATTTTCTCTGGAATATAAATTCCTCAAGCACGAAAACACGCCCTCCCCCTCTCCACCTCCATACCCTCCATCTCCTTCATCAGGGCAATTTGCAGCACCTCCACCTCCCAGATGTTGAACTTCACCGTGACGTATACCCTTCCTTCCAGCTGTAACCTGGCCTTGTTCCCCTCCTCCCCAGGGCCCCCCTAGTCTCTGCACCCCATCCTCGCCTCTTTCCCTCCCCCGTCCTTCCCTCCATGGCCCTCTTTGGCGCACCCCCCACCCGTGTCCCCCTCCCTCCCTTCTCCCTCATCTCCTTGGCAGATCCTCCATTTTGCTCATCGTCATCAGTGTGCTACGTCAGTGTTGTGTTTGGTGTTGATCTGTGCGCCGAGAGGTGTGATTTTAATTGTGTGCTGGACCTGGTACATAGTGTTCCTGTCAGTGATTGTTACGTGCTACGCCGTCCGTCGATACTTTTGTGCTCCGGTCATAGTTCGCCTTGTGTTCTTTTAACTGTCCCAGTGTGTGGTTTGTGTGTGTGTGCTACTTTTTTATGGTTTTTATCTCCAATTTACAGTAGCCCCTTTTTGTCTGTTGTTCCTGAGAGACTAAAGTTTGCTATTGTCAAACCTCTCTTTAAAAAAGGCGATAAAGTCGACGTTACAAACTATCGGCCTATCTCCATTTTAACAACCTTCTCTAAAATTCTCGAGAAACTGCTTCAGAAAAGACTTATTGAACACCTCACTCATTATAAGGTATTAAACAGTAGCCAGTTCGGATTTCAACAGGGTGTATCAAAAGTGTGTGTGTGTGGTTTGAGGTTTTCGGGCGCTAAACAGCATGGTTATCAGCGCCCAAACGCATAGAAACAGGAACACATGCGGTGAAGGGACGAAGACGGACAGCGAACGAGGAGAACGGCTAAAAGACACAGACCTGACGCAGTTCCAAATCCTCACATACAGAGGCAAAACAAGAGGAGAAGAAACGCACTAAAAAAGGAAAGGAAACACAAGGAAAACAGAACAGAAATCGAAGTGAAACAAGTAGGTAATCGTGACTGGCGGACCTCTTACCTAAAACCTGGGTGAGCCAGTCACCCAGCAGCACATTAAAATCCTCTCCCTAAAATCCGAGGCAACAAAATGGACAGGACACAAAACCGTAAGACCTTAACCACAGTCGTTGCGTCGTCTTGCACAATAGAAGGCAAATCCGGTGGCAAGGAAACGACCACCCTCTGGTCAGAGAATAAAAGACAGTCAAGTAAAATGCGGCGGACAGTAATCTGTAAGCCACAAGCACTGCAGATTGGGGGGTCCTCCTGCCGGAGTAAAAAACCATGCGTTAAGGTACTGTGCCCGATGCAGAGGCGAGTGAGGAGAACCTCATCCCGCCTGCATGACTGGTAGGACGTACGCTATGGCCGCGTGGTGGCCTTGACCAGACGCAGCTTATTTTCACCGACTGCCAGCCACTCCTTTTCCCATTGACGCAAAACACGAAAACGCAAAAGGGAGGTAACAGCATGGAGGGGGACGGCACATTCAACAACAACGTAGAGGGAACATGCGTCTTTGGCAACCACATCTGCCAGTTCGTTTCCCCTAATATCCACGTGCCCCAGCACCCAGCAGAAAGAAACCTCCTTCCCTGCCGTTGCAGGTGGAGTAGGGCATCATGGATGTTCTGGATGACCATATCCACTGGGTACAAGTGTTGCATGGTCTGAAGGGCACTCAGGGAGTCAGAACAGATGAGAAACTTAAGACTATGAACACATCTCATCTGCTCCAATGCCCGCAAGATCGCAAACAATTCGGCATCAAAGATGGTAAATGCCGCAGGAAGCCATAACTTGACGACTCGATCAGGGGAAAAAAAACAGCACAACCAACAGAGTCCCCCTATTTGGAGCCACCAGTAAATACTGGTACATGGACGGGATGCTGGTTTAAAATATCGTAAAATAAGGAGGTAAAAACAAACGCAGGAGTGCAGCTCCCTCGGTACTCTGACAAGTCTAAAAGGACGCTGGGCCTCTGGAGCAACCAGGGAGGCAGGCGGGTAAAACCCTGTAGTTGGGGTGACACAAGCTCCTCACCAAGGGACTCTAGCAAATGCTTGGCACGAATCCCAAATGGTCACGTTGCCCTGGGACGACTGGAAAAGAGGAGTTTCCGCCGGATGGCGAGCGGCCGTTCCCCTGCCTCAGCACACAGGCTGGGGATGGGACTGGTACGGAAGGCACCAGTGGCCAGCCTGATACCCTCATGGTGTACTGCGTCAAGAATCTTCAGATACGAAGGCCTCGCTGACCCATACATGGTGCATCCATAGTCAAGATGCGACCGGACGAAAGCCCTATAAAACTGCAACAGACGTGCCCGATCTGCTCCCCAGGACCGATGGCTCCGACACTTCAAAATATTCAGTGACTTCAGGGCCTACACCTTGAGGTCTTTAAGGTGCGGCAACCACGACAACTTGGAATCAAAAGTGAGTCCCAGGAACTTCACAGTGTCGCTAAAGGGAAGAATGGTGTCCCTCAGGCGCAATTCAGGGGAGGTAAAAAGACATCGAGAACGATTAAAACGAACACACACACATTTGTCTGGAGAAAAGGTAAAACCCGTCTTCGCAGTGCATGCCTCTAATCACTTTATCGTAAGCTGCAACTGCCAACTAGCAGTGACAAGACCGGAGGAAGAACAGAAAACAGCAAAATCGTCCACAAACAAGGAGCACCGGGCAGGACTGCGGATAGTGAACGTGATACTGTTAATGGCGACGGCAAAGAGGGTGACACTTAAAACGCTGCCCTGAGTAACACCATTCTCCTGCACGTACAAATCAGATAGCACATTACCAACCCGATATCGAAAGAGGCGGTGGGAAAGAAAGAACACGCTATTTTTTCCTTCACCCATCAAATCTTAGAGTCTTTTAATATTAAATTATATCCTGTTGGTATCTTCTGTGATCTTTCTAACGCCTCTGATAGTGTTAATTATGAAATCCTCTTAGCAAAGGCTGAATATTACGGTATAAGTGGCTCAGTTGGCTCATGGATTAAATCCTACCTAGCTGGAAGAAAGTAGGAGATCATGTTGAACGACTCTGAGGGGTACTTTGTGTCATCTAGCTGGGGCTCTATTGGCTGTGGTGTTTCTCAGGGCTCTGTACTTGGCCCTCTTCTCTTCCTCATCTTTATCAATGACCTTCTCTTGCAAACTAGCTTTAAAACTCACTTTACTCTTTTTGCTGATGACACCTCTATCCTCATCAACAAAACTCCCAACCTCAGTCTTGAGGAATCGGCCAATATTGTCTTTAGCGAACTATGTAATTGGTTTGTAAATAATGGGTTATCGCTAAATGTTAATAAGGCCCAGTTTGCACATTTCCAAGTAAGGAAAAAAGTTGAGGATCGAATAAGTATTACATCGAATGGTAGTGAGTTACTACAAGTTGAGCCAACCAAGTTTCTGGGTGTACACATTGACAACAGTCTAAAATAGTCTGAACATATTTTGCACCTCAACAAAAAACTCAGCTCAGCAACATTCGCTTTTCGTATTATTTCCACTGTATGTGACCGAGACACCACAAAAACTGCTTATTTTAGTTATTTCCATGCACTATTGCTGTATTGCATAGTTTTCTGGGGTAATTAGGCAGTATCCAAAAAAAAATATTCATTGCCCAAAAGAGAATTATTAGGATGAGCGGAGTCCAGCCTTGACATTCTTGTAGGAACATTTTCAGAAAATTAGGGATACTGACAACTGCATGTCAATATATCTACTCCCTGTTGTATTTCATTGGTAAAAATGGACAATCGTACAAAACCAATGATTCATACCATACCCACAATACCAGGAGGAAGATGGACCTCCATTATGAATCAAAAAACTTTACTATTGTACAAAAAGGAGTCCGTTACATGAACTGCAAGATGTTCAATGCTCTCCCACCATCAATGAAATTACTTATCCACAAGATTCCCAAATTTAAACAGCAGCTCAAACAGTATTTATTATAGATAATTCCTTCTATTAGGTAGAAGAATATTTCAGTAGAGTTAACTGTATTTGATTTTTTCATTTACTAATTTGATATGCTATTGTGCATTACGATACTCACAGTCACTGTTAACATTACTGTGTCTTTCATTTAGCTATTAAGATATACCATTTTTAAATGTAATTTTGTCTATACCTATTAATTTTGTCTATACCTATTAATTTTGTCTTATAGCAGATATCCTCTTGCAAGAGATACTTTTATATATTCCTTTTGTATTATTTGTAAAAATTCTGACACGTCCTACATATCCCTCGTAGTATCGGATTTATGGGATATAAATAAATAAATAAATAAACGTCTTCCATAATGTTCCCCTTTTTTTATCTCTGTATACACCATGTTTTCACCTTTGTTATTTTTAAATGTCTTCTATTGTATGTTTTATGTCTTTGCGCTGAAGAGCAGCGCAAATGCTGCCGCCAGCCCGCCCCGATGGGGAATTGAAAGCCAATAAAGAAAGAAAAAAAAAAAAAAAAAAACACGCCGCGTACACGCTAGCCGCTCTCCATGGCCCCGTAGCAACCGCCAGCCACGTGCTCTGCGGCAGGAAACTGCCGCTCTAAACTTCCGCCACAAATGTACTCCCGCAGTAAACAAGTCCTATTGTTATGGAAATAGTCTTGGTAGCTGCACATATTCGCTGGATCGCCACCTGAAAATGCTGAAATAGGAAATATCCTTGAAATGAATAGCCAAAAGCTTCTTGTTTACTTTAAACCTGGAAGTTTACCAATCTCATTTGTAAGATGACCAGATCTCTTACAGTCTCTAGCTTGGCCTCAGCTGACAGAGACTGCAGTCATGTATGTCTGAATTGCATTGTGTGTGTGTGTGTGTGTGTGTGTGTGTGTGTGTGTGTGTGTGTTGTTTATTTCTGATGAAGGCCTTGTTGGTCAAAAACTTGCTTTCTGGCTGTGCCTATCTGCGACACAATATCTCCGCTATATGGAGAGCAGCAACTATTATTTTCACATTATTGTTACATTCCTTCCTTTTTCACTTTTTAATCTAGCCTCTAATAATGTTTACGCGCACATAGTTATCACGGCCGTATGTGGAGCATAATAGTTCTTATTTGGTCAGAAAGTACAGAAGAACCAAAAAAAAAAAATTACTTCACACACAATTAAGTATCAAATGTCCGAGAACTGTAATTAATCACAAACACTGCTCAAATCATCCAACACGTCTTTTGACTGTCTATTGCTCATTATTGTGAAACAAGTTCTGTCAGCCCAGTCTGTACAAACGGAGATGCAACTTAAAAGGTTCCCAAGACTGGGCTGGAGAAGGGACTAGTTATACCAGCCGGGGGCTATGAGTGAAATGAACAGAACGTCCGCAAATGACATGAGCTGGAGCCTTGCAAAGACTCGCTCCAGGATATTACTGAACTTCGTTAAACAGTTTACCAATTCCAAGGTCAAAAACTTCATCTTTTTATTGGTCACTGATTTTGTCAGTGTATGCTGTTTGTATGTTGTGATTAATTTCTCCAGGGGTATTTTATGACGAAATAAATCTCGAGTGAACAGCCTGGTATGAGTGTGCATGATGATGATGATGATGATGAGTCCCATACTCCGTTTACCGAGCGTAGGGGAGCGACGCGGGAGACCCGCGCCGCCATACTAGGCAAGGTCCTAGTGGAGGTGGTTTGCCATTGCCTTCCTCCGACCGTAATGGGGATGATTGATGATGATGATGAAGACGACACAAACACCCAGTCATCACGAGGCAGGTGAAAAATCCCTGACCCCGCCGGGAATCGAACCCGGGACCCCGTGCTCGGGAAGCGAGAACGCTACCGCGAGACCACGAGCTGCGGAGTGTGCATAGGACACAATATTTCGGCAATCGACCACGTTCCCATCATCAGGTGCCTGATTTACGTAGGCCAGGGTTGTCCTTGACACTAGCAAAAAGGCTCTTGGTTTTGCTTGGAGGACGGAAGATGGTTTTCACTTGGTGTTTACGTAAAATGCGCCCAATTTTTCCGGATAAGGCCCCACAAAAAATTGGACGCATTTTACGTAAACACCAAGTGAAAACCATCCTCCGTGCTCCAAGCAAAACCAAGAGCCTTCTTGGTAGTGTCAAGGACAACCTTGGTCTACGTAAATCAGGGGTTTATCAGATACCTTGCCAATGTGGTTGTGTGTACATAGGGCAGATCATTCGTACCATTGAGCACCGATGCCGAGAACATCAACGGCACACTAGACTACAACAGCCCAGTAAGTCGGCAATCGCTAGGCATTGCCTGTCGGAACTCCACAGCAAGGATTATGACCAAACCAAAGTCCTGACACAGACTTCCAAATACTGGGACTGTGTCATCAAAGAAGCCATAGAGATCAGAGTAAGGGAGCCACAACTAATCCTTAGCAAGGCGTGGGAACCCGCGATCACCCCGGATTAAGTAGAAGAAGAATATTTCCCAGAGTGTACCAACTTCGAAGGAGGAGGGAAGAATAACGAGAGCGGTGCCAGCAGACCTAGGATGCAGCGCCCAGACGGCGGGAGAACGGACGCTGTACCTGGACCACGCATGGGGCGCGGACCGCACCGACTCAAAGGAAGCGCCTGAGGGAGGAGCGGGAGAGGGATTGTCCTATATATACATGGCATCGGCCATCTCCCAACCACACACAACAGAACGATGGCAATCTACGCGGATGACACAGCCATCCTCGCGCAATATTGGAAACCATCAAACATTACGTCACTCCTACAGACTGCACTCAGAGTGGCTGAGCCTTGGTTGGAGAAATGGCGTGTTAGAGTAAACGTCGACAAGTGCGAAGACGTTCTGTTCACTAGAAGACCGAAACAACTGTGCAAACACCGATACTGCAAACCAATAACTCTACATGCACGCCCAATACGTTTCCGTGTGAAAGTCAAACACCTCGGTGTCTGGCAGGACCGGAAATTACTCTGGGGGGACCACATACAACACATGACCAACCGAGCTAGCGCGAGGCTCAAACAGCTCTACCCCTTGCTCAACAGGCGTAGCACACTGAACGCATCGCGGACCTTCACCGGGAATACCGACTTGAGACTCTCACGGAGGTAACCCACAAACTCACCACAAGACTATACAGAAACTCCAGACATTCGCAGAACCCGTTTATTCTGAATCTGGGGAACTACGACCACAACCATAGATGGAAACATAAAAGACCAAAAGACATACTTGTAAAGACCTAACATCTATAGCTAAGCACACGCAAACATAACGGTACCCCTGTTAATCAGACGCCATTACTGGATATCCAGCTGGAATACACTGCCGAATAACTGGCACCACGCAGGGAAGCCGTACCGTACACTGCATGCAGACAAGCTCCACACATCCCCCACACAGTGAGATGATTTATGGCCCATCTCCCACTACTGTATAACGATCTTGGTTGTTCCAGGAATGTAGCGGCTGCAGCAACTGGGATGCATCGCCATCGCTTGCCACGGTAATGATGCATCATACCCATACTAACAAATCCAACCTTGCATCAACTATCGCACCTAGTAAGCCACTACTGCTCTTACTACCCATCCCACTGTCGCAGCGGTTTTCTTCCCACGGCACGAGCCTTGGCACTTTTTTCCCTCTGCTCTTCAAATCGCTCCCTCACTCGCGTTTCGTCGACTATCTATCACCTGATGGACTGTGTTAATGCATAGTCTAACCCAGACGCACGGATAACATCACAGCCCAGCATCCCGTGATCCACTTACTACATAGCTAACATGTTGACGAAGGTGACAGTAGAACTTTTGGTTTGGTCACCACGTTGGTGCGGGCGTGGAGGGGCCCCAACTCTCTTTTTAAAAAAAAAAAAAAAAAAAAAAACACCCCCGGTCCGTACGTCAGCGCATGTGATGATGGCAACGTGGTCGATTGCCGAAATATTGTGTCCTATGCACACTCATACCAGGCTGTTCACCCGAGATTTATTTCGTCTGTTTGTATGTTATTTTTCATGAGCAGTATCTATTGAAGGATGCTGTACTAATTTATGCCTGTGCAGTGGGGATCCTGGGTTTATGACCATGGGATCCCCATCTTGTATGTTAAAATTTAGCTGATGAAAATTTAGTAACTTTAGAGTACATATTCCTACTCCTTAAGATGGGTGTTAATAGAGCCAGAAAAAGCAGCCAGTCAGAACTACATCAGATCCCAAAAATTTACTGTAGTTCAGCTGTAATCAGCACTGAAAGTTGGACCAGTTGAAAATACCTTTTAAACTAGTTATGTTTGGGTTTATGTAAACGCTTTACTCAAAAGAGGAAAAATAGCCCTTGAAATTGGAAGAGGTCTTTCCATCTGAACTTACCTATTATCTCATTAGATTTTTCTTATGGATAAATGTACAAAATGTTATCATTGCAATAACTCTTGATTGTTATCATTTCTGATAAAACTAATGAGCTCATTGTAACCAGAACAACAAAGTGAATGATCTGAATAACAGCTTCTGTGGGGTGAATTTGTTTCGACCACTTTAATGGTATGCATACTGTGTGTTCAATTTAGAATATTTAACAGCGGAATTGTTCAAAGAAAGTTAGCGAAAATTTTATTTAGACCTTACCACACGAAGCAGGAGTGCACACAAAGTAGGAGGCAGGGATCAGCCTACTCCCTCACTGGATGGATAGATAAAATAAAATACATGAAATGTTACAGTACTACATTTTGTTGTTGTGGTCTTCAGTCCTGAGACTGGTTTGACGCAGCTCTCCATGCTACTCTATCTTGTGCTAGCTTCTTCATCTCCCAGTACCTACTGCAACCTACATCCTTCTGAATCTGCTTAGTGTAGTCATCTCTTGGTCTCCCTCTACGATTTTTACCCTCCACGCTGCCCTCCAATACTAAATTTGCGATCCCTTGATGCCTCAAAACATGTTCTACCAACCGATTCCTTCTTCTGGTCAAGTTGTGCCACAAACTTCTCTTCTCCCCAATCCTATTCAATGCTTCCTCATTAGTTATGTGATCTACCCATCTAATATTCAGCATTCTTCTGTAGCATCACATTTCGAAAGCTTCTATTCTCTTCTTGTCCAAGCTATTTATCGTCCACGTTTCACTTCCATACATGGCTACACTCAATATAAATACTTCCAGAAATGACTTCCTGACACCTAAATCTATACTCGATGTTAACAAATTTCTCTTCTTCAGAAACGCTTTCCTTGCCATTGCCAGTCTACATTTTATATCCTCTCTACTTCGACCATCATCAGTTATTTTGCTCCCCAAATAGCAAAACACCTTTACTACTTTAAGTGTCTCATTTCCTAATCTAATTCCCTCAGCATCACCCGACTTAATTCGACTACATTCCACTATCCTCATTTTGCTTTTGTTGATGTTCATCTTATATCCTCCTTTCAAGACACTATCCATTCCATTCAACTGCTCTTCCAAGTCCTTTGCTGTCTCTGACAGAATTACGATGTCATCGGCGAACCTCGAAGTTTTTATTTCTTCTCCATGGATTTTAATACCTACTCTAAATTTTTCTTTTGTTTCCTTTACTGATTGCTCAATATACAGATTGAATAACATCGGGGAAAGGCTACAACCCTGTCTCACTCCCTTCCCAACCACTGCTTCCCTTTCATGCCCCTCCCACTCTTATAACTGCCATCTGGTTTCTGTACAAATTGTAAATAGCCTTACGCTCCCTGCATTTTACCCCTGCCACCTTTAGAATTTGAAAGAGGGTATTCCAGTCAACATTGTCAAAAGCTTTCTCTATGTCTACAAATGCTAGAAACGTAGGTTTGCCTTTCCTTAATCTTTCTTCTAAGATAAGTCGTAAGGCCAGTATTGCCTCACGTGTTTCAGTATTTCTACGAAATCCAAACTGATCTTCCCTGAGGTCGGCTTCTACTAGTTTTTCCATTGATCTGTAAAGAATTCGTGTTAGTATTTTGCAGCTGTGACTTATTATACTGATCTGATTGTTCGGTAATTTTCACATCTGTCAACACCTGCTTTCTCTGGGATTGGAATTATTATATTCTTCTTGAAGTCTGAGGGTATTTCGCCTGTTTCATACATCTTGCTCACCAAATGGTAGAGTTTTGTCAGGACTGGCTCTCCCAAGGCCGTCAGTTGTTTCCAATGGAATGTTGTCTACTCCGGGGGCCTTGTTTCGACTCAGCTCTTTCAGTGCTCTGTCAAACTCTTCACGCAGTATCGTATCTCCCATTTCATCTTCATCTACATCCTCTTCTATTTCCATAATATTGTCCTCAAGTACATCGCCCTTGAATAGACCCTCTATATACTCCTTCCACCTTTCTGCTTTCCCTTCTTTGCCTAGAACTGGGTTTCCATCTGAGCTCTTGATGTTCATACAAGTGGTCCTCTTTTCTCCAAAGGTCTCTTTAATTTTCCTGTAGGCAGTATCTATCTTACTTACCCCTAGTGAGATAAGTCTCTACATCCTTACATTTGTCCTCTAACCATACCTGCTTAGCCATTTTGCACTTCCTGTCGATCTCATTTTTGAGACGTTTGTATTCCTTTTTGCCTGCTTCATTTACTGCATTTTTATATTTTCTCCTTTCATCAATTAAATTCAATATTTCTTCTGATACCCAAGGATTTCTACTAGCCCTCGTCTTTTTACCTACTTGATCCTCTGCTGCCTTCACTACTTCATCCATCAAAGCTACCCATTCTTCTTCTACTGAATTTCTCTCCCCCATTCCTGCCAATTGTTCCCTTATGCTCTTCCTGATACTATGCACAACCACTGGTTCTTTTAGTTTATCCAGGTCCCATCTCATTCAATTCCCAGCTTTTTGCAGTTTCTTCAGTTTTAATCTACAGTTCATAACCAACAGATTGTGGTCAGAGTCCATATCTGCCCCTGGAAATGTCTTACAATTTAAAACCTGGTTCCTAAATCTCTGTCTTACCATTATATAATCTATCTGAAACCTGTCAGTTTCTCCAGGCTTCTTCCATGTATACAGCCTTCTTTTATGATTCTTGAACCAAGTGTTAGTTTTGATTAAGTTGTGCTCTGTGCAAAATTCTACCAAGCGGCTTCCTCTTTCATTTCCTTGCCCCAGTCCATATTCACCTACTACGTTTCCTTCTCTCACTTTTCCTACTACCGAATTCCAGTCACCCATGACTATTAAAGTTTCGTCACCCTTCACTATCTGAATAATTTCTTGTATTTCATCATACATTTCTTCAGTTTCTTCGTCATCTGCAGAGCTAGTTGGCATATAAACTTGTACTACTGTAGTAGGTGTGGGCTTCGTATCTATCTTGGCCACAATAATGCGTTCACTATGCTGTTTGTAGTAGCTTACCCGCATTCCTATTTTCCTGCTCATTATTAAACCTACTCCTGCATTACCCCTATTTGATTTTGTGTTTATAACTCTGTAGTCACCTGACCAGAAGTCTTGTTCCTCCTGCCACCGAACTTCACTAATTCCCACTATATCTAACTTTAACCTATCCATTTCCCTTTTTAAATTTTCTAACCTACCTGCCCGATTAAGGGTTCTGACATTCCACGCTCCGATCCGTAGAACGCCAGTTTTCTTTCTCCTGATTACGACATCCTCTTGAGTAGTCCCCGCCCGGAGATCCGAATGGGGGACTATTTTACCTCCAGAATATTTTACCCAAGAGGACGCCATCATCATTTAATCATACAGTAAAGCTGCATGCCCTCTGAAAAAATTACGGCCGTAGTTTCCCCTTGCTTTCAGCCGTTCGCAATACCAGCACAGCAAGGCCGTTTTGGTTATTGTTTCAAGGCCAGATGAGTCAATCATCCAGACTGTTGCCCCTGCAACTACTGAAAAGGCTGCTGCCCCTCTTCAGGAACCACACGTTTGTCTGGCCTCTCAACAGATACCCCTCCGTTGTGGTTGTACCTACGGTACGGCTATCTGTATCGCTGAGGCACGCAAGCCTCCCCACCAACGACAAGGTCCATGGTTCATGGGAGGGGGGGGGGGGGGGGGGGGGTCGTACTAAATTTTACATTCTGAAAAATTATAGTAGCTCTGTAGTAAGTAAATTTCTACATGTACCTAAATTCCAGCGTTTAAACTGGCATATAAAAATAGCACTTAATTGGTACAAAAAGGTAGCTGTAAAACTGACATTCATCACTCGATCTACATTTTTCTTTAGCACTACTCAGAAAAAATGAATGGTCGGCAATGAAAACCTCATAATAACTCCATTTGTTTGTGAAAACTCGTAATTCCAGTAAGTCCATAATCAGAGAGAAATTTGAAAGGATGGAACTAGACTTCTACTGAGCTTTCTGTACCACTCTGTATTATTTTTCCAAGAAACCGTTTTTGCATCACCGGCAAAATTTAACAAAATGGTGTTAAGAGGTTTTCATTGCCTATCATCGATGTCTGATTTTAACCAACGCCTCCAGCATTTTATTGGCGAAACAGAAAGATCCTCATCACCACTGCTCTGAAGTTCTGCCTCAGATGATTCTCTTGTTCTCTAGCAGTACTGTTATCACACTTTATTACCAAATTATCGTCTTTTTCTTGATCCACCTACTAACAATTTCATCAAAGTGAGTATCGTTAAAATTGTCAATATCCTGCCAACACCGGTTTAAGTCTTAAGCGCCTGAGGCGCCGATCTCAGGCACCACGGGTGCCAAAACCGTACAGAACTTTACCACATCTAGTAGCGACCGCATGGAGCGCCAAGCTGGATGATGCGTCAGGAATTGTATACAAGTGGGTATCACAATCAGTGAAAACTGACAAGGGTAAACGTGTACGAGTTAAGAAGGAGGGAGGAGAGAGTGGTGAGCCGAAAGGTAATTCGCTTGTGCAAAACCGGCCCTGGTTCCTGCGAACACATCTTGTGATTATACTGAAAAAATAGGTACCAGTACATAGTTCACGAGACGCGGACTTGGAAACCCAATATGTGTCAACAACAAACCACGAGAACGATAATGCAACCCGATGCAACAGCCACTTGATAAAAAGGGAGACAGGGATAATGTTGACAATTATAGACCAATTTCTATGCCATCGGTGTTTGCTAAAGTTATCGAGAAGGTTGTATATACAAGGTTACTGGAGCATTTAAACTCACGTACTTTGCTGTCAAACGTACAGTTTAGTTTTAGAAATGGTTTAACATCTGAAAATTCTATATTCTCTTTTCTCTGTGAGGTTTTTGGAGGATTAAATAAAAGGTTGCGAACGCTAGGTGTTTTCTTTGATTTAACGAAGGCTTTTGACTGTGTTGACCACAAAATATTACTGCAGAAGTTGGACCATTATGGAGTAAGGGGAGTAGCTTACAATTGGTTCGCCTCTTACTTTAAGAACAGAAAGCAGAAGGTAATTCCCCCCAATATTGAGTGGTTGTGCTCTTCAATACCAATGGGTCACTGTTAAGTGGGGCGTTCCCCAAGGGTCGGTGCTGGGGCCGCTGCTATTTCTTATCTACATAAATGATATGCCTTTTAGTGTTACAGGTAATTCAAAAATATTTCTGTTTACTGATGACCCCAGCTTGGTAGTGAAGGATCTTGTGTGTAATATTGAAACATTACCAAATAATGTACTTCATGAAATAAGTTCGTGGCTTGTGGAAAATAATTTGATGCTAAATCACAGTAAGACTCAGTTTTTACAGTTTCTAACTCACAATTCATCAAGAACTGATATTTTGATCAGACAGAATGGGCATATTATAAGCGAAACGTAACACTTCAAGAAAGGAGTGCACTATTCTGCTGCATCCATTTTCAATAAGCTACCACGAGAACTAAAAGTCTTAGCAGTACCCCAAACGCTTTTAAGTCTAAACTGAAGAGTTTCCTCATGGCTCACTCCTTCTATTCTGTCGAGGAGCTCATGGAAGACCTGAAAGATTAAGCAAATTCCAGTGTTACATTGTTGATCTTCTTTATCTAAACTTACGAATTGTCGCCTGAATTTCATTTTATCTGTTTCTACTATCGTGTTATAATTTCATGTATTGACTCGTTCCATGACCATGGAGACTTCTCCTTAATTTGGCCCCACGGAACAATAAATAAATAAATAAATAAATTAAAACTACGTAGGGCTGCCGGAAAAGGGGGTATAGAAGCATTCCATCAGTACTGAGCTTGTAGAGCGTGTTAGGAAATTCTCGTATGGTCTGAAACCCCACACGTTGTGCGTTAAAGATTAACAGCAAGGGTCTGCTACCGAGGCACACCGAGGTGTTTCAAAAAAGCTGCCTCATCTTGCAAGTTTAGGACTATTGTATGAGTCATTCCGCCTAACATATTACTGTGCTGTAATCTACCAAAAAGACGTATGTTTTGGAGAAATCAGACTATATTGCAAAATGTAAGCTCCATTACGCTACATTTTTTATTTATTAGCCTACTGATATTGGATGAACTCTCAGCATGATTACCGCTACTTCAAAGGAACATTGCTCAGAGTAATGAAACAACAAATTCGATTGTGCCATTAACAGGTGTGAAAAAGGAATATGCTGATTAAAATAAAACTTTCGAGTTGAAACACTTTGGCCCAATGCACATGAAACCTTCCGTTTGCAGATCTCGCACAATAACCGATCTATAAGTCAGAGGAAACGTTAGCGACAGCCCCGGACATTTGCACAAGCCCCGGCCATTTACCCCCCTCCACACCTATCCCCCGCCACACCAACCAAGAGCGCGGGAATTTGCTTGTCGCTAATGTTACGTATAAGTCAGTGAATAAAATATCGCACCAAAGGCTGCCACAACGTCAGGACTGAGTTCATAACATTTGTAATAATGCATATCTCGGCAACGATTTCCTTTCTGCTGGCTGTGTTCCTCATTTTTGGGACACAGCCTAATGCTGTCAGTATTCAACCATTTGTTACCAACTGTTCTTTGAAGTGAAAGAGAAGTCGCGGAATCAAAACAAAACCAGGTTCCTCAAGTTTTAAGCAGCAACGTTCCAACTTTCGGCACTTCTGCAGTTCAGTGGGTACATGCGCTAATCACGAGAAAAGTACCTATTCTTGAAGGAAACGCGTATTTCTGAAGATATAAGCGTATATATGCATGGAATACCAAAAAAAATTTATTTGAAAAATTGTGTGTTACAGTCATATCTGATGCGCTCGTCACCAAAAAAGTACTTATTTTCATATGGATGCAAAAAAAGGTCAATTAACTGTCTCAGAAAAAAAATTATCAAAAATGATGTATTGTATATGTAAGCACGGAATTTCAAAACTTTTTTTTTGAAAAAAGATGGAATTAATAACAAAATTTTCTCAAAAAATCATATTTGTTTATTTTGCATAGATACACATTAAAGCTCGAATCACAGAGTAGATAAAAACAGCTACCTCAAGTTAATTTGCAGCATTGGGATAGATTTTTCGAACATGCTCAATGAAATTGTGAAATGGATTTTCCCCAAAACGTTGACGCCAGAGAAATTCCGCCAGGTAGTTATTCAGCATAGTACGGTGAGTTCCGAAACACCTTTTATTTTTTTCTTTATCTTTTTGCCACGTGATTTGCAGTTGCGTTTGTAAAGGGATCGACAAAATAGAGCGAATGATTAACAGTCAGATGTTTGTAGCCCAAGTTACTTATGGTGTTGTAAGCTTGCCACAAATCAGAAACTACTGTGGTTCCAGGTATAACATGCTGTTGCAAGATTGTCAACAAATGGGCAGCATCACGACGTCGCACTGCAACCATAAAGCTTTGCTTTGTCTCAACGTCATAACCACCAAAGACCCATTGCTCCCGCACCGTATGAACTCGATGGTACTTTCTCCTGACGAAGTAGCCCTCGTCTATTTCAACAGCATGGCCACGCCGCCCAAAACTATTGGCTCAATTAAGAAATATTCATGGCAGATATCCCTACTAAATTGGCACCAATCGACCACAGTGTGCTCACTGCCAATTTTGAGCTCCCTCTTTTTGCTTATTGAGTTCGAAAGCCCACATTTAAGACAGTTGCAAAATTTTAGAAATGTCTAAATGACTGCTAGCAAAAAATTACATTTTCCTGATTGAACATTTCTTTCTACAGTACCTGCCAACGGAGCAGCGCCAAATTTCGCCATCTTTCCCTGTAGTTTTCTCCAGCTTCGTTGTATCCAACACAGTTCCCACTTTCACATACCATATCGTTCTTCAATGCCTAGTCCATTGTATAGAGCTTTGGGTGTTGTCCGTTGCATGGTATAAATCTTCCATTAAAAAGTCACTCAAATGTGGAAAATTTCTTGCCATTTTGGCACACATAGTAATATATGATACTTCAAAACAGACACCCTTAACAGAGAAATATTGTTGTTAGGCGCACTGATCAAGATACATAACTGCGAGCAACAGGGACTGATACCATGTGCAACAATATGCAAAGCCAACAGTAGTTATCATGGTTAGGATGTATGGAACTGTATGCCTTACCTATGGGTAAAGAACTCTGTGAAGAAATGTATTAAAGGGCCTGCAGCATATTGGCATAGCAACATGAGTAAGTTGGTGAAAGCAGACAGTTAATTGATCTTTTTTTTGCATTCGTATGAAAATAAGTAGGCTACTTTTTGGTATTCCGTTGGTATTCTTCAGAAATACGCGTTTCCTTCAAAAAATAGGTACTTTTCTCGTGATCAGCGCATGTACCCCCTAAACTGCAGAAGTGCCCAACTTTCGTGGATGTATTCGAAGCAAGCCAATGAGACACATTAAGAACGTATGAAATACTACCTCACACACACACACACACACACACACACACAGCAGAGAAAAATACATTGTTATAACAACTCTATACCGATGGTAAGTACGTAACGAAAATTAGGAACAGAAAATAACTGTAAATTTACCGACAAGTAAAACAGTCAAACCTGTTTGATAAATTTGCGCATCAGGATGCGCCAAGAACATTCCTGTTCGCCTACTTTGGTTGATGGAATCCACAGTTCTTTCGACTGAGGATCGACTGTTAGTAGAAACGAATTGTCCTCCGGTGCATACAAGACCGCCGATACAACATCACACAGTTCCGAAATACGCTCGGACATTTTGACGTAAATCGTTTACACGACTGTAAATTTCTCTCTGCAATACTAAAGTCTCTGAGTTTTTGTAGGTGTCGCAGTGTGCGAACAAGAGAAGGTACACCTACATTGCTCCTTACATCATTCCATAAAACTCCAAGGAGATGTTATTAATGCTATTAAAATCCAAAATGCCACAAAACGAGAATGTTAGTGGGAGCGCAGTGTTGTTAAATAACATCCATTGTGGCTATTACACCCAACAATGCCGTTTATATAATGTGTAATTCGCTGCATAAACTTTAGGTAATAGTAATATTAATAATACTGAACATTAGGCCATTCTAGAAATATACAACGTCTCATATAGTGCCGTACATTTCTTATACACTGCGGCGACAAGTCATGGGATACCATATCGAGTCGGACCTAATGTTGCCAGACGTCCCGATTTTCCGGGACAGTCCCGGTTTCGGACTTAAAAAATAAGTGTCCCGAAAATTGCCAAAGAAATACTCTCATACCGTCCATTTCTTCCCAAATGCTGGCAAGGATTTGTATTTTAATTGTCTCTGTTATGCAAAATAATGATTTTTGTTCATTGTTGGACTTGCCAGTGTCAATCAATGGCCTTTACTGCGCGTAACGCTCTTTCTATTACTAACTCTTGTCTTGGGATTCAGTTCAGTTAAGACGTTGCAGCTACGTGGTTGTCTGTCCGAGGCTCACTGTGCTTAGTTCATATTTGAGTGATGTTTCCATTTCACGTGGGGGAACGGCAGATACTACAGATCATTAGGCAGCCAAAAGCATAAATCAAACATATTCTCTGCTAGTACTTTAAAAAATAGACAGGTTTTTTATTTAGAAATCATCAACATAGAGTCAATCAGTAGGAGCAGCGGAATTAACAATGTGTTATCACACCCTTAAACATCATACGTCTGAAATCTGAAGACTGTACTTCTAGGCTAAGCTCCAATCTTTTTAACGATTCTGTCACAACCAAAACAACACTTTTGAAAGCAGTTTTGGCACCTGACACTCAAACAAATATGCGACGACCTTTCACTGATGCGCTATTATTCAATAGCTACAGATGAGAGTAACTGCAAGGCTCAAAAAATATTTCCATTAATTGTTCAATATTTTACACCTCAGAATGGCATTCAAATGAAACTGCTTAAATTAGTTTCCCTGCCAAATGAAACCGCCTCTACAATAAATACGTAGTGCATTACTGCATTAGAAGAAAGTAAAATTGATAAGAGTAAGTGTATTGCATTTTACAGTGACAATGCTAACACTAATTTTGGATGAGTGCGACGAGCAGTTCCAAACAATGTATTTGCTAGACTGAAAAGTGAAGTAAACGAAAATCTTTTAGGAGTTGGCTACCCTGCTCACATACTACACAATGCTGCCAAGACAGCCGCTGACGTGTTGAGAGTTGATGCTGAAACCTTTGTAATTAAGCTTTACAATTACTTCTCCATATACACAGTACTAACGGAGCGTTTAAAGGAGTTTTGTTAGTTTGTGGACGCAGAGTATCATGCATTGTTGTCGCATACAAAAACAAGGTGGTTATCTTTGTTGCCGTAGAGAGAGTACTGAAGTTGTATGATGCTCTTAAAATCATTCTTCCTCTTGGAACAAAAGGCACTTAAATTTCTGACAACGCTCTTCCAGAATCCGTTAACGGAAGTATATCTGTGGTTCCTGCATAATCAGCTGAGCGTCTTTCAGAGACAGATACTTAAACTTGAGAAAGCAGACAGCAATGTTATGGAAGTAGCTGAGATTTTGAAAAATAATAGCAGAATGATAGAACGTCGTAAAGAAAAAAAATTTATTCCACTCAAAGTGCCACCTCTCTTGCAGAAAAGCGGGGTTGCATTAACTAGTGCAATTCAAAAATTTCATGTTGATGTAGAACAGTTTTATGAAACGTGTAGCTACAGCTTATTTTTTAAAAAAATGGTTAACAAATCTCAATGAGTTTTCCATTTTTAAATGGCTGTTGCGGGACGCAAGACCTGAGTGGAACAATGTGACAATAACATTTGTACAAGGTAGAGGATTGTCAGTAGATGATAGTTTATTGTCTGACCAGTTTTCTTTACTCTAACAGTTCACTGATCAGAAATCAACAAAAACAGCGATAACTGAAGTAATAAATCATGCCAGGAGAAACGGGCCTAATTCTTTCGACAGATTGGATGGGAAGAACGGTATTCTCAGTTGCTGAATCTGTGTGAATTCGTCTTCAGCATTCCAGGGCATAATGCAAACTTGGAACGAGTATTATCTCTTATGTATGTGCAGTTGACTGAGGAACGAAACAGATTATAAATACCAACGGTCGAAGCAATAATTAAATGTGTTTTTAATTATCAGATGAGTTGCTCTAAGTTTTATGAATACACCACACAGCGGAAAGATCTCTTGCAAAGCTCAGAATTCAGATAAATATGATGCATAGCATAACAAATTATGTGAACTTTGCACTTCAACATACATTGTTTCAGTAGCCAATTTTGTATCTCGTACTAATGTTTCAAAATAAATTGTTGTGTTGCCAGTAATAATACTGTAAGATGTTATTATCATTTCAATGCCCTCCCCTGGGTTTTATTAAATTAAATACAGTATAAAGTGTTTATTTATTTATTTTACTATATCGGATATAGCAGTAATTTGCAGAAATATTTTACTTTTTTACGTTAAGGAAAGTGTTCCGAAAGGTCCCGGTTTATGGTTCACAAATTATAGCCATTTTTAGTTAATTTCAGAGAAATGTCCCGGTTTGCTAGCAAGAGATTCTGTCAACCCCATACCGGACCTCGTTCTTCCCAGTGTAGTGCAGAACTCAACAAATCGTTGGAAATCCCAGACAGAAATACTGCCTTTGTAGGCGTCCATGATTGCGTAAGTGTTGCTGATGCAGGAATACGTGCACGAACTGACCTCTCGATTATGTACCGTAAATGATCGTGGGATTCATGTTGGGCGATATGGGTGGCCAAATCATTTACTCCGATTTTCTCAAACGTTCTTCAAACCAGTTACGAAGAATTGTGGCCTGGTGACACTACACATTGCCACCCATAAAACTCCCATCGTTGCTTGGGAACTTTCAGTCCATGAATGGCTCCAAATAGTCTCCAAGTAGCCGAACAGACCAGAGGATCCAGTCCATTCCGTGTTAACACCATTATGGAGCTATCACCAGCTAGCTAAGTGCCTTGTTGACAACTTGGGTCCCTGGCTTCGGGGGTTTGTGCCGCATTCGAATCTTATCATCAGCTCTTACCAACTGAAATCAGGACTTATCTGGCCAGGCCAAGGTATTCCAGACGTGTCCAACCGATATGGTCATGAGCCCAGAAGAGGCGCTGTAAGCGATGTGGTACTCTTAGCAAAGGCATTGGCGTGGGTCGTCTAGTGCTACAGCCCATTAATGCCAAATTCTGCTGCCGTGCCCTAATGGGTACAGTCGTTAAGTGCCACGTTGGTTTCTGCGGTTATTTCAAGCAGTGTTGCTTATCTGTTAGCACTCACAGCTCTGCACGAACGTAGCTGCTCTTGGTTGTTACCTGAAGGCCGTCAGCCACTACGTTGCCCATGGTGAGCGGCAATGCCTGCAATTTGGTACCCTCGGCACACTTTTGACGCTGTAGATTTCAGAATACCGGATTCCCTAACGATTTTCGAAAAGCAATATCCCATGCGTCTACCTCAAACTAAAATTCCGCCTTCAAAGTCTGTTAATTTCCTCCACGAGGCCATAATTACGTCGGAAACCGTTTCACATAAATCACCTTACAAGGGAACCTCCCCATCGCACCCCTCTCAGATTTAGTTATAAGTTGGCACAGCGGATAGACCATGAAAAACTGAACACAGATCAATCGAGAAAACAGGAAGAAGTTGTGTGGAACTATGAAAAAAATAAGCAAAATATACAAACTGAGTAGTTCATAGTAAGATAGGCAACATCAAGCACACTGTGAGCTCAGGAGCGCCGTGGTCCCGTGGTTAGCTTGAGCAGCTGCGGAAGAAGAGGTCTTTGGTTCAAATCTTTCCTCGAGTGAAAAGTTTACTTTCTTTATTTTCGCAAAGTTATGATCTGTCCGTTCGTTCATTAATGTCTCTGTTCACTGTAATAAGTTTAGTGTCAGTGTTTTGCGACCGCACCGCAAAACCGTGCGATTAGTGGAAGTGGAAGTGCCTCTCCAATGGGAACCGAAAACATTTGATCGCAAGGTCATAGGTCAACCGATTCCTCCACATGTAAATACGTCTGATATATTCTATACGACACTGGTGACGGCATGTGCGTCACATGACAGGAATATGTTGTCGACCCACCTAACTTGTACACTTGCCGAATGCGTAAAAAGATTCTTCTACTTTGCCCGATTTAGGTTTTCTTGTGGATGTGATAATCACTCCCAAAAAAGTGATGAAAACATAAGAGTTTTTCAGATAATAATCGTCTGAAAATAAAAAATTAAACTTTTCACTCGTGGGAAGACTTGAACCAAATACTTCTTGTTCCGCAACTGGTCACGCTAACCACAGGACCACGGCGCTCCTGAGCTCAGACTGTCCTTGATGTTGCCTGTCTTACCATGGACTACTCAGTTTGTATATTTTGCTTATTTTTTTCATAGTTCCACACAACTTCTTCCTGTCTTCTCGATTGATCTTTGTTCAGTTTTTCAAGGCCTAACCACTGTGCCAACTTATAACTAAATCTGAGGGGAGTGCGATGGGGAGGATCCCTTGTTAGTACAAATCACTGCTCTTTTATAGCTTGCGTAAGCAGTACTACCGCATTCTGTATATGTGCTTATCGTTATCCTATGACTTCTGTCACCTTAATGTATTAATAATGCAAAAGACGGTAGGTTAACTACTGACATTACAATATTATTCCACAATTAATACACACTGTAAGATGCTTGGAAGAGGGTATGTCCCACTATACAAATTATTAGGGGTTCTTCCTGTTCCATTCACGTATTGAGCACGGGAAGAACTATTGTTAAATGTCTCTGTGTGAGCTGCTATTAATCTAAACTTGCCCTCATGATGCCTATGTGAGCGGTACGTTGTGGGTGTATTATATTCCTAGAATTTTCACTTCGATTCTGGAAACTTTGGTACTAGACTTTCTCAGGATAGTTTACGTGTATTTTCAAGAATCTGCCCTTCGGTTCCTTCAACATTTCTGTGACACGCTCCCACCGTAGAAACAAACCTGTAACCCCATTCGTGCTGCTCTTCTCTGTATACGTTCAATATCCCCTGTTAGTCCTACTTGGTATGGCTCACACAAGCTTGAGCAATATTCCAGAATGGGTCGCACTAGTGGTTTGTAAGAAATCTCATTGATATTACAGTTATAGGAAAACATTTTTTCGGTTTGAGAAGTGCACTGTGTTACATTTCTGAACATTTAAAGCAAGTTGCCAATCTTTGCACCACTTTGAAATATTATCAAGATCTGACTCAATAACTAGGCAGTTTCTTTTAGACAGTGACCTACTTCATTATACATAACTACACCATCTGCAAAATGTCTGAGTTTACTACTAATATTGTCCGTAAGGTTATTAATATACAACGTGAAGAGTAAAGGTCGCAGCACACTTCTGTGGGGCTCACCCGAAGTTACTTCATCTACATGGCTAGTTTGCAAAACACATTAAGTGACTGCTACACAATTCTCTATTATTCCAATCTCGTATAGCGCACGGAATAATGGTTCAAATGGCTCTGAGCACTATGGGACTTAACAGCTACGGTCATCAGTCCCCTAGAACTTAGAGCTACTTAAACCTAACTAACCTAAGGACATCACACAACACCCAGGCATCACGAGGTGGAGAAAATCCCTGACCCCGCCGGGAATCGAACCTAGGAACCCGGGCGCGGCAAGCGAGAACGCTACCGCACGACCACGAGCTACGGCCGCGCACGGAAAGAACGAACACCTATATCTTTCCGTGCGAGTTCTGACTTCCCTTATTTTATCATGGTGATCGTTTCTCCGTATGTAGGCCGGCGTCAACATAATATTTTCGCATTGGGAGGAGAAAGTTGGTGATTGGAATTTCTTGTGAAGGTTCCTTCGCAACGAAAAACGCCTTTGTTTTTATTATGTCCATCCTAAACCCTGTATAATTTCAGCGACACTCTCTCCGCTATTTCGTGATAATACAAAACGTGCTGCCCTTCTTTGAACATTTTCGATGACTCCGTCAATCTTATCTGGTAAGGTTCCCACACCGAGCAGCATTATTCTAAACGAGGACACACAACATTTTCTAAGTGTTCCTCCCAATTTAAGTTCTTCGTAACTGTAATTCCTAGGTATTTCGTTGAATTGGCGGTCTTTAGATTTCTCTGATTTAGGCGTGTAACTGAAGTTTAACGAATTCCTTTTAGCACTCAAGTGGGTGACCTCACACTTTTCGTTATTTAGGGTCAATTGACAATTTTCGCACCATACAGACATCTTTTCTAAATCGTTTTGCAATGTATTTCGATATTCTGATTAGTTTATTAGTCGATAAACGACAGCTTCATCTGCGAACAACCAAAAACGGCTGCTCAAATTGTATCCCAAATCGTTTATAGATAAGGAACAGCAAAGGGGAACGCCAGAAATCACTTCTGTTTTACTCGATGACTTGCCGTCAGTTACTGCGAACTGTGACCTCCGTGGCAGGAAATCACGAATCTAGTCACATAACTAAGACGTTATTCCATAAGCACGCAGTTTCACTATAAGCCGCTTGTATGATACAGTGTCAAAAGCCTTCCGGAAATCCAGAAATACGGAATCCGGAATGAGATTTTCACTCTGCAGCGGAGTGTGCGCTGATATGAAACTTCCTGGCAGATTAAAACTGTTTGCCCGACCGAGACTCGAACTCGGGACCTTTACCTTTCGTGGGCAAGTGCTCTACCAACTGAGCACGACTCACGCCCGGTACTCAGCGCTTTACTTCTGCCAGTACCTCGTCTCCTACCTTCCAATCTTTACAGAAGCTCTCCTGCGAAGAATAATGTACCGTACCTCTTACCCCGTTGCATGATCTATTGGATGGTATGCGTTTACGTGTGGGCATGCAGTGTGCAAGATTTGTCCCATCTGTTACATGTGGTAGTTCCTCGCTGCTGACGGACATTAATTGTATAACAGAATGGCAGTATCTCTAGTCTGGAAGTATTTTACGAAGAGCAGTATCAATGAAGTACAATGCCACATGATTACGAACTGGAGGAGACACTACAAACTTGAGACATCACAGTAGGAGAAAAATTAACAATTTATTGACAGTTTACATTAGAAATAGAAAGTAGCTGATCTGCTATCTGTGTCTAGATAACATGTGTTTATCTGGTTGTATCTTTTGAAAACAGTTGAATTGACATAAAAATAGAGTTCATCAGCCTCAGTTTTTACCCATTAGCAGTGACTATTCGTAAAACCCAGATAGTGGTATGATCCTCGATTACAAAATCATTTTTGAGCAGGATTTAAAAAAATTCTACCACTATACATCTCCGTGAAGCTATATTGTGCTCGTATCATGCAACGCAAATGTTTTACGATTCGATAAGATAGTTCAGCGTAGAGAAACCGGGAAGAAGGATGTGTGTCTGATAGGTCGGAAAAGTATTCGATCTAACATTATAGCCAGTTTTTAAGTGCAGAACGTTGTAGTCTTAGGAGCGCGTGTGTTTATGTTCTCTCTCTTAGGAATACCTTCCAGGTGCGCATCCTAGACTCTAGAACAATACTTTAGAGTTGGTAGCTTGGTCGATTTACGTAAAAATGCGTCGAGCTCCATCCGTCTGGGGCTCCATTGCGTATAAAAATCAATCCTTTGTTGTTATCCTTATCTGTCTGCTATTATATGATCGCACTTTGGAATCTGTTACTATACATCGACAAGGGGTGATAAGCTCCGCGACATGGTCGCATCTCGAGAAATCTCGTGCACTTGGACGTGTTAGGACTCGGAAAGCTCAATTCATTCACGAGACATGGAGTGTAGAGGTCTTATTTTGTTTGGCTGCAGATCAATTCGCTAACTGTACTGCAGGGCTGGTTGGTCAGTGACAGTGTGAGGGTGGTCTTTTACCCTAAGACGGCGAGAATGTTCTGTGACTCCCATACGCTGAGAGATAGATCGTAAATTAAACACTATGCTCGAGGTGATAAAAATATGTAGAGCACTGTCTCGTATACTTTGATGATTTATGTGTTCGAGAATTACGAGTTAATGGACGTACTGCTCAGTCATCTATCGATGTTCGCAATGATACTCGCAACGTGGAGAGGGCATGGTTTAGCTATGATACTGAAATTGGGGAAACATGCTGTCACATCGTTGGCCGGTGCTGAACTTAGTGTAAAGTTCTTTGCGCTGTCAAGTCTGTTGCTTAATATTGCAGTACATCGGCGATGTCTTTTCCATCACATCCGTGCATTGGTTACCACATAATGATTGAGTGACATCGCTTGTTTGAGTTGGGGAAGAAGTTTCGTGGATGGGTGACAATTTCTGGGGTGGCTAGCAGCTAAACAGCGACCGCGTACAAGAGTGCAAAATTAGGAATAACTCGAAATCGAACGCAGAGCCATCATCTATTCCGTCACTGTGATATATGAGCTTAAATGTAGATGTCATCAGTCACTTTCGGACGGTAGTTTGGAAACTTTCCACAACGCTGCCAAACTCTTCTAGTTTACTTATGTTGTAAGTGTTTTTATTTAAAAATCATCCAGTGTTATGCTATCCGCCGTAAGAATATGATTTACACCGTGTGATGTTTAGTTTTCTGTGAGAGGTCGTTGATCAGAGCGTCTTGTCAGTATAGAACCTGACAGAGACCTCGAAGTCATGGCAGAAACGAAATGTTTAGCAATGTACAAAAGCGTGTTAGAAAACAGTGTTTGAATCAGGACCAGAGGGAGCGTCTCATACGATAATTCGCTTAGAGTGTAGGTGATGAAAGTTGATAGTGGTCTCTGCGGTGTTTGTATATTTAATACGATCGTGTACACATAGGCAGCTGCAGTTTGAGGTGTCGGAGTTGGCGAATCGTTAGGAATGTGTGGATGGCTGCACGCTACGCTATTCTGCGGAACTATTGTGAAATCTCATTCTTCGCACTGGAGGCCCATTGTAGCTATACGTCATTGCGCTCGCATCGATGCCTAGGTGACTTGGAAATAGAATGAGCTTTTATAGTTCGTAATTTTTCTATGTTGGGGTGGGTATAGAATAACGAAGATGGTATTTTGGGGATCTGTAGTACTTGTATGTAGTTTGGGTATGTACCACATTGCGCGCATTTCCACCGAATGCTGAAAATAAGGTCCTGTTGCAGTAACTCAGCTCGATCTGTTTCTACACCGGTTGCAGAAGGTGTTGGATATGTTTCTCTTCGACTTCCGACTTAAACTGGAACTAGCACTAGTGGAAAGCAGTAGAAATGGATGCGACTGCAAGATGTGTAGGGTGTGATTAAAACGAGGTTGTAATTTTACTGTAGCAGATAGGTTCGAGGAAAGTGACTCGTTTAAAGATATGAGAGTGCGTGAAATATGATTGACTTGTGGGTGTGAGCGTATGCAAGTATGTGTTTGAATGGACATAATTTTAAATATATAGTGTAAGGCTAGAGATCTGAGAAGTTAGTGTATATTTTTTCTTCTTAGGACCTCAATCAGCACATCATCTACTACTACTGTCATTGCCTCTAACTCAGCGGATATATCGCGGAACGTCTGATACGGTCTTGAGACAGAATGCGTTGCAAAAACTAATGAATTATGTAGTTGGATGCGGTGTAATGGAGTCGCAAATAGCGCTTGCATACGAGGTTCCTTAGCCGAATGGCTTTCAAAGTTTATTGAGTTTATCGCGAGGTTGCATCGTTGGCTGTTAATACACACATTTCTACGATCACGGTCACGGTATTTGTCCGGAAAACACCACCTCATTCCGAGGTAATGTAGTACCTCGATTCGTAAAGCGGTTATAGGTTTTAACATGGATACTTGGGTGCACCTGTAGAACGAAGAGCGCTTGTGAGAGTAACATGCAGTAGTTGTTGGGATCGGGATTTTTTCTTTAAAGTCTGTTCGATTACGTCTATGACGTGTTGGTATGACTCGCAGGAAGATTGTAAGAGACATGCAGACCCATAGCTGATTATCGGTCAGTATTATTTGGTGTCGTATGCACCCAGTTATTGACGAACTAATAGTATATTTAGTATTAGTGCTGGGTGTGTGATATGTTCGCATTTGAGCATCAGGATTATAAAGTATAAGTGTTTGTGTAAAGGAAATGTCTATGTGCTTTTGTTGGGAGGGTATGGATTTGACTTGGAGTACTGTGATAGCGAAGGGAGGAGTATTTCTAATTGTAAGGTGGGTGCAGTTATTTCCAGGGCCACAGCGGTCAACAGAGTGTATTTCTGATATTCGATTATTGCCGAATACCGTTCAGTTGAGACCGCGATCGTAAGGTTTAATTGTAGGTATAATGTTAAAAGATATATGTGAGGGTTTTCTAGAATGTGTCCGTGTATGCAAATGTCTGTGGTGGTATTGATTCACGTTCCCCTGTTAATGGTGGCAGTCTTCCGAATGCAGAGGTCTGTGAGTATAGGACTGTACCTGAGTTAACTTTACCGTATACCGAATAGCGAACTAATACTTAGTATGTGTTGAGCGGCTTTCGTGATCAAGTGAACTTTGAGAAGGTGGTGCGTTTGCGCTGGAGCGTTATTCCCTCCCATGTAAATTATTCGGTGGACTGCTTCTACATATTTGGTGCCTTTAATTAGTTGAGGGAAGATCGATTGTGGTGTGTTGGACACACGTTTGCCTGTTCTCTAGACGTGGGCAAGACCCTAGTTGGTTTGTAAAGAATATTGATCATCTGGAATCTGTTAGATCACCGACTTCGGTATCCGAGAGTACAAAAATCAGTTTACTCTGCTTGTTTCTAGTTAGTCAACGGTTTACAGCACGCTGCACTTCGCTAAAATTTGTTTTTGTGGAGAAATAATTTACAGTCTATACCTTGTGCATTATGTTGCGTTAGCGATTGAGAGGCTACTGCCGTGTACTTGATATCGAGAAGTACGGCGGAAATTGTATAATATTATGGCGAAAGTGCAGGTGTTCTTGTAATCGACGAGTCTGGAGATGTCTGAAGAAATGCGAACAAGAAAGCGGAAACAGTAACACGTTTGTGCCGAGGGGAAAGGAGCTTGTCTTTTCCCATCAGTTTTGAGATTGACTTCGGTCCCTTGATGTGGAGGGGATGATTTGGTATGGTGGGGGATATGAATTGCATGTTTACTAGATCAAGACGGTACTCGGTGATTTATTCCCTGGTTGGAGATCGGTTTGACGCTCCAATATTCTTGCGAGTATCGTATGTATTTGATGACCTGTAGACAATTTTGCGATGTTTAGTTGTCAGTGCAAAGTGGTGATAAGTGTAAAATAGTTTATCAGCACTGAGTGTAGCGTCTGTAGAAAGAAAGAACAGGTTGGGGGTGTATAGACTGAGGGAACTGTCAGTGCAATTTAGCAATCTTTGCAAAATAACGACAGAAAGCTCCAGAAAGAAAAGTGGATGGTGCTTTGATACTGATGGCGTTAGTAATTCGACTGGTAAATACGATAAGAGCCAATAAGAATGCTCGATTGATTGTGGTGGGATATAGGAGTGGTGGGAACATTTGTGTATGTTGAGAGCAGGAAGGCATCACGTTATGTCCGAGAGGAAGGCAGGATTCGGCGATATTTTGGTAAACAGGTTAGGGTAGGAATTAAGGCGCATAGGAGCTGAGACAACAAGAAACTGAGTGTTAACTATTTCTGGGGCAATATAAAATTACGGAGAGGTGGACTTGGCATATATATATATATATATATATATATATATATATATATATATGTGTGTGTGTGTGTGTGTGTGTGTGTGTGTGTGTGTGTTGCGCCTGAGTTGCCTCGAATATGAAACTGGGGTGAACACACTTTGGAATGCTATGACAGTATAACCATGACTGTATAGATGCATGCAACTATCGCCGGTGTTCGATGACGCCATCTTGGGGACTGTGGCGGAGCGCGCAGGACCCGAGCTGTGGTTGCCTCACTTCGCGGGGGTTGTGGCGCACGGCCCTAAATGGAGGTCTGTGAGTGCTTTGACAGCTGACGGGTGCGTACAACGTACGTGCGATTGGTGTCTAGTGGATGGGAATTTCTCAGGTGTTACATATGAATGGGGGTGCCACCATCTCATGCTTGTGGAAGCCGAGCAGGGGCCTGTGCTCTGTTTGACATCTGACAGGGGTGTCACTTATCACTACCTCCTGTGTACTCTACTGGACAGGGGGGCAGTGGACTGTGCTTGTGCATGTTGATTGCATTATTTCATGAGCAGCGCTGTAGGCCATGCTATGCGCTCTTTGGACAGTTTAAAAGTACTGTGCGTGTCTATACATCAGTGTGAAGAATTATTTAGGAGCAGTTTGCTATTGTGTACTGAAATTACGAGTTGGTTGCGTGTCTCTGGGCTGTGCAACATGGCCCCAGGCACATCAGGGTGTATCTTTTGTATCAGTGTGATAGATATAGTCTTTCGTTAAATAAGTTGTTTCAAAATAAATAGGGTTCAGTCAATCCTTACCCTCCCCAGCAGCCCAGAGCAGGCTGAGTTGTCTTGCCACTATTTTCCATAATCATCTTCGTTTACGTCAGGAAATGGATGGCAACATCCTCTGCTGGTGGTACAGAGTACTAGACCTCGTGGAGAACACACTGTTTGCTGCCATCGTGGATAACTGTACTTGTGTCATCAGCTGGTGTCACTGTGGCGTCCCTAGGCAGTTGGGGTCTGGAGCTCGTGGTGAAGCCACTAGGTGGCGCCATCTTAGATTACGGTACTTGTGTCATCACCTGTAATAACTACAGTGTCCTCTAGTGGCATTGATATGAACTAATGTCATTTGGGCTATGGACTCAGTGGCGAATACACTTGGTGGTGGTGCTGCCCATAACTGTTTAAAGAAAGACTGGTTTATGATTTAGACAGTTGATGATTAGCAAGGTGAGTCTTTTAGAGGGATTATTATTTTCACAATTTAGGAGTTGTTTGGCTATCTGGATGTAAATGTATTGCATTATTTACGAGTGATTCACATGTCTGTAGGCCGTGCAATGCGTTATTTTTTATGGTTTACAATAAGCAAGCGTGTATGTAGAACCTTATACATGAGTTATGTAGGAGTAGTTTGCAGGTCTGTATGGTGTATAGCATCCCCTTGCATGTCTTCTGTGATATATATACTCCATCCCAAAATAAATTGCTCCCAAATAAATAAGGTGCATTCCTTTCTTTTTCCATCGGCCTAGTGCAGGCTGAGTCCTTTTACCAGCAACCCCTATGAAGAGTTTTCGTGCTGGAGGCTTTTGTTATTGGTGGTGAGCTTCATTTGCAACAATTTTCTTAGGGTGGTGGTGCAAACGCATGTGACCTTTCTTTACTGCCAGAATTGAAACTCGGCGGTGGTTCCTAGGAAGAGGTGATGGTCTGGACCTTGCAAAGTAGTTGAAAGTATAGTGAACACCTTTTCTTACCTATATTAGAGTCGAATCACGTCACTAATGCAGTAGCCAATAAGAGTGCAGCATTCTAGGGGCGGGGGGGGGGGGGGGGGGGGAGGGGTGCTAGGTCATGAATGAACACCACACTGATAGTGACAAAATATTGAACTTCTCGTCTGATCATTGAATACTGAAATTGTAAATTTACTTATTGAATATGATAAAAATTGAAATGGAATTAGGTACTTAGATAATTGATAGGTTAGATGTGCGATGTGGGTGTTGGTTTAGTTAGCATATTTACAGAAGACTATGTACAGCGTGTGTATGGAGGTGGCGGCCGAGGGTGTTTGACGTCAGCGGCAGTGGCGCAGTGCAAGAGAGAGCCGATGATCTTGTGTCATCAATTCCCTCCCGTCGGGTAGACCATTCTCCTGGTGCAAGTCTTTCGATTTGACGCCACTTCGGCGACTAGCGCATCGATGGGGATCAATTGATGTCATGGTAGTGTCCTCTGGTGGGCCCGATATGAACTAAGTCAGTTCACGTGTCTTGCATAACGTTTCAGGGTGCTTCATAGTTGGCTTCAGTACAGTTTTGGATTCTAATGTTTAAATCCTGAAGTTACCAGAGTGAGTATTCAAATTTATAATTTTTTTTAGTTGAGTCAGTTTTGATTAACATGTGAACAGTACACAGCAGCTGTTGCTGATGTCTGTCATTCTTAATCTTTTTAATTTGTTTATAGTAAATATGATACACTCACAACTGTCAAACATCTGTTTGAGCTCTAAAATTTTTACTATATGCAAAGAAAGGGACAGGGCAATAAATTTTGACTGGTATATTCTAAAAGAATAAAAAATATTAAACCTGTAGCCACTAGAAGCCAATTTCAGACACTTTATATATTACATACATGTACTAAGGTCCAAATGTACTTGACATGAGTGTAAGTATTGAGTTAAATTAATAAGAAAGATATGTAATATTTCACTATACTAAATGTTTGTGCCAACAAAAATGTGCTTTATGTCTATGCCTAAAAGATGTTATTTAACAGTTTTATTGACTTCTAAATGCATTCAGATCTGTATCCAACAAGACATGTTCAATGTTGCAAAAAAAAAAAAAAAAAAAAAAAAAAAAAAAAAAAAAAAAAAAAAAAAAAAAAAAAGAAAAGAAAAGAAAAGAAAAAATTAAGAGCTGTACAGCAAATCAGATGGTTCTGTGAAGTCACTTTGCTGAACAGTAGTCCTTCCAAATGATTGCTTTATGACTAGAACACCTAGACCAGGAGTCATACTTCTCTCTAATGTTTAGCCCCCTTCTCCAACCATCCCATCAAGTTTGTAGTGCACTTGACTTGCACAGTCATCTGGTAATAATTGGAGGTGATTCAGGAAAATCACAATTATTTAATTCATCCATCTAACAGATTTCAATTCTAAATTAAGGTTCTGCCAGAATTTCCAAATAATGGAAAGCAGTTGGGACCCCATGACTCATTTGCATGTGTCTTCGACTGATGTTCATTCCAAATATGGAAGACCATTGCTATCATGTTTGATACCGTAGTATCTTTTGTTGTCATTCGTCACAAAGCACCTGCTGCAAAAAGGCACAAGATATTCTTCCCTGATAGCTGCAAACCTGCTATCTGCTGTGCTGCCTCTAATTAAAGATCTTATTCATACCATAAGAAATTATAATGTTTAACAGTTGAATGAAATGAAGGGATATTACTATACATATTCCTCATTGGCTTCCTAAGATTTATCAAATTTCTCTACCCTCAGTTTTACTGGAATAAGATAACCAATATCTGTTACTGTACATGCAGGTTACCTGGTGTCTTTTCTCCCAGTTCATTCTGTAACACAGAAATACTGAAATTGAGTATAGAAATATTTCATCTGTTTAGCTAGGCATTGCAACTCTTGGAAGTGGGAATACACAGAGACCAGAATTTAGTCACATCACTGCCCCCTCTTGCAGCAACAATGTCGCTATTCTGACTGACTCAATCAGCATATGCTGCAAGGACACTTGGCAAAACTGCATTCAATTCTTTTACATCATGAAATTTCTATTATTCGAGTAAAATAAGTAATTCATAACAGGTTTCAGTTTATTCAGGTTCTGAAATATGCACATCTTTAAATACAGTTTTTACACTTCCATAAAATAATAAATATCACAGTAATTACAAACTAAATAGTTACAATCTTTCCATTTACACACAGCCAATATAATTAATTCTCTTGTGTAAAAATGATCATGTATATTATTGAAACTGGAAACAAACAGTTTTTCATGAGACAAAAATGGCACATATTTAGTTAATATGTTTCGTTTACCCACATGCAAAGTCGAATTTTTTTTTATGGCACTGATTTCAGATTTACACAGAACATTTTGTACAGCCAAGTAGTTCTAATTGCTATAAATCCAAATGGAATACAGTCATTAGAGATATAAGCACAAACTGGTAGGTGATTCTGAAAAAGCATGAACCAAATAAGACTGTCTTCAGAAACTCATTTCCCTCTCCTTAAGAGGAAGTTAATTTCCCTCTTTTAGTATTCCATTGTAAAATATAAGAATGAAGAGAATGCCTGTAAATTTTATATATTATCATCTTTGTCTTCTTCATTTCTCTTACACATAAAGGCATTCTACTTGACTTCAGAAGTTTATAAATTCAATAATGGTCTTAACGTGCTATCCAGTTTAACAATTTCATCCATAATATAGTGCCAACATTTTTAACCACTTAATTCAAATAAGCTTGTTAAATAGCTTTCGTGGTTAAAACATTTTACAAGTAATACTCTTAACAGTTTATTCACAAAATAACATTTATTAAAAATTTTAAAATTGTAAAGAGTTTAGCAATAAATAAATATACATCTCAGTCTTTCTGTAAGTGATCAAAAGCATGGAATATCTGCTCTTACTTTTTTCTGTTTCTTACATAAAAAATAGGCTGGAAAAACAGCAAATTGTGTAAAAGCTTAAGGCACAAATGATTCTGTCTCAAGAATAAAATGCATATACAAATTTTTCCTACGATTATTTCAGCTTCTTTCCAATTTTTAAATACTGTTACAGTTATGAGTGCTCTTTTCAAATATTTTTCACTGAAATCGGTGTCCGTATGAGAGAAAGTTAAAACAGTCTTCACTGTGCTGGCATGTAAAAAACAGTTTCCAGTAAAATGAGTGACTATAAACAAAGGCCTGTTTTACACATCTAGTCTGTAGGTTTAGACAAAGAAATTAAGTTTAGCAAAATACCACATGGTCAAAGACATAAATTGCACCACATTTTGAAGAATACTTTTCCTGATCAAAAATACGTTACTTATTGCTTCATACAAATGAAATGAATACGACACTGGATTCTGAGACATTGTTGAAACAAGTAAGTAACCTATTTTGCAACTGACAGGAAATGTATGAATCACTCGTGAGCACATAGCTAAATCTAGAACTATAACTAATTTATTGACAATATGAGAGGATATCTTATTTATTTTACATTATTATAGTACAGATTGAATCTCACTTTGAACAAAAAATATTTATTCTCTTAACATCAAGAATTTTCAACTATGACTTTCAGTGGATAATTTGAGTGGAGCACTAATAACTGGTTGAGCAACAGTTTTCATTCTATGCAGTGAGAATTGCCATCTAGCTCAGTTAAAACTTGTAATCTAACTTAAGAACTTATTAATAAATAAGAATGCTACTGTCTCATTCATACACATAGACAAAAATGGCAGTGAATCATTTATGATAAGTGTCTTGGTTTTCAGGGTAATAAATTGATGTCTATATGAGATATGGCAATCAAGAGGTCATTACTCACAGTGAAATGTAATTTAGTTACTTCTGAGAATTATGATATGCAGACATATTCACTAATGTTTTCACTGCATAGAGTTCCCAGGCACACACAATATGAAAATACTGTGAGAGGGAAATAAATGCTGTTGGTAGACTGCTCCACCAACCCTGTTAGAATTATCAGCATACATTTTTAACCAACTACAGATATATACAAAAGTAGTTGGACATGTTTGTGGATAGGGAATGTTTTATAAATGAAAGTGTGTTATATCTGTTTGTAGTATTTTCTTTCACAACTTCTGGAACAAGCTATGGTCCATAATTCGATCAGTCACTTTTGTTTTAAACAGATGGCATAATAATAATAAAACACAACTGTATTACACTGAAATTCCAAGAAAACACACATAGTAAGGTGTAAAGCCAGCCTTAGCACCCCAAATGTACATCTTTAAAGTACAATTTTATTTACAATCTTGCAACATGAAAATATAAATGGATGCTGCTTATCTCCACTAAAAAATTTTAGTACAATTTTTACATGCTCCCATTTGACATCTAATGTAGACATCAGCAAATGGGTGAATACATTTCGCAGAATGTGAAATGTCAGAGATCTTTCATATTTGTAAAATAATGCTGTCATTTCTTTATACAATATGTCAGCAGTTCTCTCCCACACACAAGATTTTGAATTCCAAGATGAACCACAAACATGACAGCAAGAACAGTACTTATAAATTAACTCACTCCATGCACTTTTTTGATATTGGCAGTTTATGGGTGTTACAAATTACAGTTATTACAATTCAGAGTAATTAATTGTGATGTGGATGCTCTAGTAAGTAATAAAAATGTGGTTCTGAAGTTTCCCAAAATGAAAAACAAATCACTACATGTCCTTACATAGTTTTAAACTTATACTTTTGGAGACATCACTGTTCCCTGAAGTGTAGGAGTGAGGCTATTTTGCACATAGAAAAGTTTACCCTGACAAGAGGAGTCTCACAATACTTGAAAACACAGGAGGGCTATTGTTAAAAGAACTGTAATAGAGCCATTAAAAAAGCTTGTTGCTTCAGAACCAACTTCTGCTTCTGCATGATGGTTCGTCTCATCTATTTCATTTGTCTCTCCACCTGAGCCTGTAACTTCACCCTCAATGCCTGGTGGGCAGCCCATCCAGAATACTGATGACTGCATTGGCTTCTCACTCTCCACACGCATATATTGGTCGTTGAACTTCCAGAAACCTTTTCCTTTAAAGAAGTATGTCTTTCCTGCCAAATAAAACAGATAGAACATAGTGGGTCATTTTACAAGAAGCACTTATCTTAAAACTGTAGTTTAATTTAAATAATGATACCTTCAGTAGATGAAATACCAATAATGTCAATAGACATGCACAGAAGTACATACACTACCCTAGCTTCCTAACTAAGAATGTCTTACTAAGGGTTGAGAGAGGGATAGGTTGGGGAAGGTTAAAAAGGGCAGGTCGCTAAGAACCCAGGGTGAAAGGGACTCATCAACTAATTTCTTTTTCCTATGTTGGTTACACCTTTTAAGTTTGTTGAAATTTAATTTCAAGTTCACTTTCCACATTGCTCCATAAAGGTTCTCTACTCATTGTTGAAGTTTTTTGTATTGGAAAGAAACAGAACATTGTGGCCATCAAAATGAAAATGGGTCATAGGTGTTCTATTGACTCATATTATGTCTTCATTTAACACACTTATGTATTTCCTCTGAAAGTACTGAGGACGGTTTTTGTGATGTGGAGTGTCCTTGCCTGGCTCTTCTTACAGTTATGGTAGTGAATTTCTCAACATCCTAATAAAGTGTAAAGCAATTATACGTATATTAATCAGTATACTAACATGGAGTGCTCAAAGACTCTCAGAATAGATTTCATTAAAACTAACAGTAAATCTAAACCTTCCCAAAAATCTATGAATAGCCCAACAACTAGCAATTCATGTTCATCACTATCATGTTGAGATTCAAATTTTGCTGTCATGTCTGGTGTGTGCAGATATCATTATGTGCATGTTTTTCAAGTCAATCATTAGTAGTGTTATTTAATTCTCCATGCAGTGAGTTATGAATAAAGTTGTTTTGTAATTATGTGTCATGCCTGTGTAATTAAATTACATCAAAACAGGTTACGGGGAGCAAAAACAATATTTTTCAATTAGACAAAAACTTAAATTCCTAACCTGAAAACCATGGGAATACAAGTTCGTTAACACAAATTAATGCTATATATAACTGCTTTGCATGGAGTTCGACTATAAACACTTCCACACAATGATTCTGACAAATGGAGAATACAAGTCCAAGCACTGCTCGTCAAAACTGGCACTCGGGGACACACAACTAGAGACATACTGCAACATGCAGCATCTAGTGAATGCAAACTGCTTGCTGCTGCAGAAGCTAAATACAAAGCATGGTTAGCAACAGACAGAAAAGCAAAAGTAGACTATTTTATCCACCACACCACCAAGCTGAAGCAAGTAAAGAACTGCACTGTACCATGTCGGGTATGGCTTAAACTCTAATCAATACATGCATCCAAAGGGTCTGCTTGCACAGTAATTTCACTCAAATACCTTCTGCTTCAGAAAACGCAATGTAGTGATGAGGTGACAGAACATCTTACTGAATTCTTAGATGCTGTGGAATAGTTGCAATCAATGGATGTCAACATAAATGGTGTGAGACGTTAATTTCTCCCAGCTCATACATTGTTCAAATAACTTACATAATGCAGCCAGGTGATGATGTCGACTGCTATTTTGACAGGAATTAATCTGCTATTTTCAAAGCAGAACTGCTGCAAATAAGTGCTGTGAAAGGAAATTTAAAATGTGGGTTTTCAAAGAAACTCCAGAAAGATAACACTCAAGCACACTGTAAATATTAGCACCATCACAAACCAAATATGACTCATGTCATAAGTTATCAATAGCGAAATTAATAATCCGTAGGTGAGGTAGGATAAAATCTGTCCCTCTGTTTTTTTAAGAAGGCAGAGAGCACCTTTGGAATATAACAGGGAGATTTTGGCACGCTCTTCCAGCTTTGGCAGAGTATTGTTAAGAAGGCTATTTAAATTCAGTTAGCAAGTAACCTTATAAATAAAGATAGAGGTTATTGTTTAAATCCTGCACGGAATCCTTCTCTTTCCCTTTTCAAAAAACAGAGGGACAAGTTTAGGCTACCTCACTCACTGATTATTAATTTTACAATCAATAACTTGTGATGTCAGTTATCTGTGGCTTGTGATGCCAGTAGCATTTACAATTTGCATGAACATTATCTTTCCAGAGTTTCTTTGAAAATCAAGGTTTTAAAACCCTTGCACAGCAATAATGCTGCTCTATAGTCTTCCAGATAGCTACAACAATTTTAGATGTCCTGTTGAATTTCATGACGGTCTACCAGATGTTGAAATGCTAAATGTAAAAATCTTGGATGAATAGAATGCAAAGAGTCGCAAAGACAGTGAAAGTATGAGTCCACCAATGTTCATTAAATCTGATAAATGTTTCACAACACAAGGCAAAAAGTGCTCTTGACTGACAGTGTTGAATCAGAACGAAAATCAACATGAAAACACAAAAGGAACAAAATCAGAGGGCAAATACAGCTTCTCAACAAGAAAGAACACAAAAAAGATGAGTCCTTTTTCAAGAAGAAACTAAGTCAATGCTGTCAAGAATCTCATTGCTGTTTGGAGTCACTAAACTTCAGAGCACGTTCATTCATAGAGATGACTGAACCTGTTCTGAAGTTTTATGATTCCAATATTTTTTGGTGCATATGAAGTGTTTGAACTGCACACATGTGCAACAATCCGAAAGTGTTCGCAAATGTGATAGAAATGCAAGCGGATTTAATGCTAGCAGATGACAGTGCTACACAAGTAACAGCTAAAGGTGAGATATGCATCACAACTGCAGTCAATGGCACCAGCTCCATAATGCTTAAAAACATTTTGTACATGCCAGAACTCAAATCCAGCCACATGTCAGTGACAAGTTGTGGATAAACTTATGTGGATTTACATGAAAATGTACCAGATCATCACCAAAGAGGAAATATGAATGTCACGAGAGAAAATGTCAGTGGTAAAACAAGCACTGAATGAGAGCCATTGTCAGACTATGAATCATGCTATGATGAGTATCCAGTTACTACAGGCCAAGAATTAAATTCTGTTGTTGACTTCTCATCCGATAAAGACAATAATTCTTAAAGCATCACATGAACACAACCGTTTGTGCCAGGTGTAGCCTCATCAGATGTTTGACTTCACAATGCTAACTTTATTTTGAATGCAAGAGGTCGGTTTCAATGATAAATTATGTGTTCCAGTGTGGTTTGGGGAAATATATGATGAAATCAGGTTACTGGTGAAAAATGACACATGGGACATTGTAGGCAGGCTAACAAATTAAAGGGTAGACTGTATGGGATCATTCTGAGGATCAGATACAGAAATGACGGATTTTTGCTAAGAGACAAAAAACAAGACTAGCTGCATGAGGATTCATCTAACGGCCTAGACTTGACTTTGTGGAAACATTATCTCCAATTGCAAGAATCTAATCATTTAGACTACTCATGGACTTGTCAGTGAAATTTGACTTGGTGTCACACAACTGGATATCACCACTGCATTTCTCAACGGTGAAGTTGAGACAAAAGTATTGTTGGATCAGCTGGTCTCACTTGTTGAATTCTTACAAAATATGAATGATGTGGAGAAAAACATACAGTCAAGAAGGCAAGAGGAATGTTCCAAACATTGAAATCCAGTGATGAGGTGTATAAGCTTAGAAAAGCTATTTATGGGCTGTGGCAAGCTGGTAGACAGTGGTACGCTAAGTTGAATGCAACCCTAACATCAATTGGATTCCAACCCATAAATTTAGATCCACGTGTATTTGTAGATAGTGTAGGGAAACGTCCAGTATTCCTACTCCTTTACATAGATGACGTAATAAAATAAGTTATCAGCCAGATATGACATCAAGAATTTTGGTGCCATATAGTACTATCTGGTGATCGAGGCAAATAAATCAGATGACAAAATTACACCTGTGTCATAGAGTCTGTATTAAAGAAGTTTTAAACTTACTCAGAGTGAATGACAGCAAGCCAAGTAGGACTCCATTGGCAACTGGGAGCAAGTTCTACACAACAGTTATAAATACAGAAGATGGTACCGATTGGAGAATGATCGTCACTGGTACTTTATCCAATATATGCTATGTGGCCAATAAGCTAAACAGTTCAATAACAGCCATACTTTTATTCAATGGTAAGTGGCTAAGAGAATCCTTCAATACTGCACAGGAACCATAGACAAGAAACTGCCGTACATCAACAATAAGAAAGGAATCTTCAATTTCACTTATGCTGACTAATGAAAATCTAATGCTGATAAGAAATATACAGGTGCAGCTTCACTTTATCCAGATAAGCAATCTTGTGGTATTCACACAAACAGAGAGCCATTGCTCTTTTGTTAATTACAGCTGAGAATTTGAGCCTCATTGAGCAGCAAAAGAAGTGGTTCAGCTGTCGACATTCCCAAAGGAGCAATGTTTAGTGAACCTGTAATACATCAACCTGTTCACTGACAATCAGTCAGCTGGAAAGTTAGAACTTCACCCAATTTTTCAATCAAAGATTAAACCCATTTGTATTAAGTATCTCTTCATATGCCAGGCTTGAGAAGAGTATCCACTGAAACTGGAACATCAGCCAACAGAATATGTGATGACAGACATACTAACAAAGGCTCTTCTTGTACCAAAGCATGAGAAGTGTGTTGAATGACTTGGACTTCAATCCTAGAACCATGAACTTAAGGCTCAATTCTTAATTTATAACTGTCTGTAAAAATTTCAGGGAAATGTTGAGATTCAGAATTTACTATCATGTAATATCTTTGGTGTCTATAGATGTCACTGTGTGCATGTTTTCCAAGTCAACTGTTAGTAGTTCTGTGTTATTCTCTGTGCAGTAAGTTACAAATAAAGTTGTTCTTAATTACATGTTGTGCCTGTATTGTCAAACAGCATCCCAACATGTACAATTGCATTCACAACTTGCAAATGGTCCATTGTGCTATGTCCACTTCTGGAGTCATGTGATTAAAATCCAGTGTTGTTTCAGTGTGAGTGGTGCTAATTTTGGTGAATATCTTATAATCTACAGAGATGAGGCTGGTAAGTTTATGGTTTCTTTACATTGCCCTTCTTTCTTGTAAAGCTATTACTTTTGTATTACTTCACATGCTATTTTAAGAATTACTTTCCTTAATATCTTGAATGTTGACATCATCCGGCATTTCTTCTGCTGTGTCCGTTTCCTTATTGAGTGCTTTTCTGCTTCACTGTTCAGATGTTTTAAGAAAGCTTTGAATGCCTGAATAATTTTCTGTCTATTCTTTATTATTGTGACTTCTGCCATCTTAATTTTCTGCCAACCCAATATAAGGTCTTCTTTCTAAGTCCAACATTCCCTCAAAGACATCAAACAGTTTTCTTTAATTCATCATATTCTGTTGCTTTCACATTACTGTATACTTGAAACTCTCAACTACTTCTAAAAACTGTCCCATTCCATTTGAGATTTTCTTTTCTTTTGCTTTTTAACTCATGTAACATTGTTTGCCATTGCAACATAACTAAAATTTTTCTTCATTCCATTCGCAGCTGAAGCATGGAATAAATGTATGCTTATATACCTCTTTTGCACGTTTGTGATTTTATTTTGTGGCCCTTATACAATTTGCGTGTAATATACCAAACAAAGGCTGAAAGTTTATACTAAAAATCAATCTGTGAAATTATCTATTAGATTTTTGGGACATGTTGTGCATCTTACTTTCTGTGTGTGGCAGTTAACATTTTGCAGCACTTCAGTTACACTCTCACAACTATTCATGCTGCTGTCTTCGACATATGATCCATGTCCCCTGTCACTCAATGTACACATTCAATGTAGACAGTGAAAGTGCTTTATAAGCAATTTCTTTTGTCAAGTCTAGACTCATAAAGCTTCCTCATAGATAACTATATCATCTAAAAGAGTCTGAGACTGCAACCAATACCATCTGACAAGCACTAATACTGTTGGGCACTACTTGAAGGTCTTGATTTTTTAGTCAGTCTCCACCTGCTGCTTTCTGCCTATCAAGAAACCCTTAAATAAGTGACAGGCTAAACCCTGTCCATGTGAAAGTTATTTTTTAGAAAGTGCAGGCTTTGCACCAAAGAAAAACGTTTCAAAAGTATAGAAAGAATTATGCATTGTTATTTTCTGGGCTTTCAGTTGTATTTGGAAAACTTAATAATAAAAGGTCTCATTTTTTCCATTCATATTTTTACTTCAGCAATATACATTTTGAAGCACAGATTCATCATCTGGTCTTCAATTCTTATCAAAGGACCTTGATGTGTCAACATACCAGAAACATGTATCTGTGACTGTTCCTCATTTTTGTTGCATAAGACACAACAAAGTAACATCCATAAGCAACCACATTCACAGGTACACAGTTTTGGCATGTTGACATCACAAAGAAAATCTGATAATGAGGCAATGCTTTGAAATGTACAGTGGCAAAGTAAAAACATGGCTGAAAAGAAAGTTGGATTTTATTATTAAGTTTCCTATTATTTTCTTGGTCTTGATTTTGTCAAGAACACCCACAATGGCTGCTGTGAAATATGTGAGCCATTTTTGTTTTTCCTGTCCATGCTGAATCTCTTGCTTGTTCCTTTCTAACCTATTTCCTGAAGTTGAAGACATAAATTACTAACTCAGATACACATACCACAGCTCTCGCATCTGATGAATAAGAGGATTTTCATCTACTCAGTTACAAGGAAGAAAATTGCAAATATCAGTGTGTGTCATGAACAATAGTCTCTCACCATCTTTCCACTGGAAAACAGCATCCACATTGTAGCCAACACCACGCCACATTGACATGTCCCTTGGGTAGTCAAGTTCCACCTTGCCAACATCTTCATCAAATCTCCAATACATGGTGCCACTGTAAAAGTAAGTTTTCTTATTGTGTCCCCAAACCATTGCAGCATCCACCCTGTCCAAAGTTTCTGGCAGACCAAGATCTGTTAAAGGCCTTGGGTAGCCATGCATTAGTGTGTTTGCATCATATACAAAGTACTGCCTTCCTGCAATAAATAAATAAATAAATTAGTAAGATGCTCTTGACTCATGTCTATACAGAAACATATTTTGCTGGAACAGCTGACTTTTCATAACCTTCATGAGCAGTTGAATAGAGGTAATTGCTGTGATAAAGATAAATGAACAGAAAAGTTTGGCTGGGATGTCATCAGACCTTAAACAGATTGTCAGTGCTAGACTGCAAGGATATTTATATTTTACTTGCTGTGCACTTCAGTATAACACTTAACATAGATCAATAATGTTGTCATCAAAGTGACAGATTAAGCCAATAGAAATAATAAAAATAAATAAATGAGGGAAATTCAATTTTGAAACAAAGAGATAACTGGCAGCAGCAGTTTCAAAGGAAAACCAATAAAAATGAAGGAAAACATTTATGAGGATATAAATAGAAAGCATGTTTTCCTTGGGAAAATTCTGAACTGTTTATATTGTAGCTTCTTCTTTTAGATTTGAAACATATTAGCACAAGCTGTTAAAGTATAGTTGATTACCAATGAAGAAAACAATTTTCTTGTCAAGCCTCTCATATACAGCATCCACATGGGTGAAGTTCCTTGGCAGGCTGTACCAAAATCTCTGAATTTCTGCTGGATAACCTTCCTCAAGTCCTCTGTCACCAATTCTCCAGAAATACTGAAAATGAGAAACCTTTATTATTATATTTGCTTTGGTGTCCCATGTTATGTCAAACAATAAATGTCCAAATTTATTCCTACCAATATATTAAACTTAATGCTGCAAAGAGGCTTCATTGTATTTGCCATTAAACTACAACATTAAAATCTAATGATGACTTAATAAGACTACCCTTTCACTATCTTTGTAATCAATCAATGACTGAGGGTGTATTTCCTGTCATAATTGAAGTAGCACCCCTCTGTTAAATTGTTTCTAACAAACCACTTCTAATTAAAAAGCAAATCTTTTCGAATGTTTATGACGAAGAGGCCTATAATAGGATACTGACTCCTTTTTCAGAGCAGCCTGCCTCAGTTTGGCATTTGTAAAGAATTATCCACAGGCAAAGCCATATTAGATCTTAAAAATGAAGTACTGGTGCAGCTGAACAAGAAAAATTATCCTGTTGGTGTAACCATTTGATGACAAAACACTGCATAGGAATACATCCCATATTATCAAGTGTGGACGCAACTGGGAGACGGGAGCTGTGAGGCAAAGCAAATGCTCTGTACTGACCACTTATTTAAACAAATTACTATTGTTATATTAAAGCATGTCATGTATTTTGTTTTAATATTACGAAAATCCAAAACATTAAGGTAAGTTATATTTGCAAATGGCAAGGGGGAAGGGGGGGGGGGGGGGGGGAGTGGAGCAGGCAAAGTTGGAAATTCTCGAAACTTGAGATTTTTAAGGAGGGTTAATATGAAAAGTGCACCAGGAACTTCTGACAGATCCTGTTGGTATGTTTGGTATATTCTGTGACCTTGCCACAGCCTTTGATTTGTGGAGGGGGAAGGGTCAGAAAATTCTACTTAGGAAGCTGAAGTGTTACAGCTTGCATCTCCCCAAAGGGTTACAATGACAGACTGTGTCATAGGTATGACATTAACCTCAGAAAGGATCAATACTGTGCACACAATCATTCTTTTTTTATCTTTTTTTATCTAATACTTAAAACAAAAGACACATATAACTTAGAACATCACCAGCTCTGTACAAACTGATGAAGTCAAGATCTGTAATACTATTTTTATTCTACCTTACTGTAGACGGGAAATTCCTCCCTGTTGATCCTCGCTTCCATTCCTCAATTTTAAATCTATTGAGTCTTTATGTTTTGTCATATTTTCGATAAGGCTGTTATACAGAGTGAGTCACCTAACATTACCGCTGGATATATTTCGTAAACCACATCAAATACTGACGAACCAATTCCACAGACCAAACGTGAGGAGAGGGGCTAGTGTAATTGTTTAATACAAACCATACAAATATGCACGGAAGTATGTTTTTTCACAGAAACCTATGTTTTTTTTTAAATGGAACCACGTTAGTTTTGTTAGCACATCTGAACATATAAAAAAATACATAATCAGTGCACTTTGTTGCAATGTAAAATGTTAATTACATCCGGAGATATTGTAACCTAAAGTTGACGCTTGAAACCTCCGACGTTCAGTTGCGTGTTGTAACAAACACGGGCCACGGTCGGTGAGCAGCATCTGCAGGGACATGTTCACGATGATGACCGTGTTAACGAGTGTGGCTGTAGTGCACTGTTGTGGTTTGGTCTAGCTGTCGCAGTGTCCGCATGTAGCGCTTGCTGCTATTATTATTCTGCATTCGTCTCCGCACACAGATGAACTGTAGTACACCGTGTTACCAGACATCTGTGATAGTGTAGTCTTGTAGGAACTGTGACCATGGTGTACTCGAACTCTGAAAAGGTGGAGATGATACTCATCTATGGCGAGTGTCGACGAAATGCACCTGAAGCCTGCAGGGTGTATGCAGAATGGTACCCGGATAGAGAGCATCCAATGTGCCGCACATTGCAAAACATCTACCGCCAACTGTATGCAACAGGTATGGTCGTAGAATGCAAATGGGTCTTTAACAGGCCCATCACAGGAGAAGCCGGTGCAGTTGGTGCGTTAGCTGCTGTTGCCATGAACCCACACATGAGTACAAGGGACATTGCGAGAGCTGATGGACTGAGTCAAAGTAGTGTCATGCGCATACTGCATCGTCATCGCTTTCACCCGTTTCATTTGTTGCTACATCAGCAATTACATGGTGATGACTTTAATCAACGAGTGCAATTCTGTCAATGGGCATTAACAGAGAATGCGTTGCAGTTCTACCTGTTTACCGATGAAGCGGGTTTTACAACCCATGGGGCAGTGAATCTACGGAACATGCATTACTGGTCCGTGGACAATCCTCGCTGGCTCAGACAGGTAGAGCGACAGCGACCGTGGACTGTAAATGTATGGTGCGGAATCATTGGCGACCACCTCACTGGTCCTCACTTCATTGCAGGGGCCTAAACAGCTGCAACATACATCGCATTTCTACAGAATGATCTGCCAACATTGCTCGAAAATGTCCCACTGGAAACGCGTCGACGTATGTGGTATCAGCATGATGGTGCACCTGCACATTCCGCAATTTACACTAGGCTGGCCCTTGACAGGATGTTTGACAGGCGTTTCATAGGATGTGGAGGACGCATAAATTGGCCAGCCCATTCTCCTGATCTTACACCTCTGGACTTCTTTCTGTGGGGTACGTTAAAGGAGACTGTGTACTGTGATGTGCCTACAACCCCAGAGGATATGAAACAACGTATTGTAGCAGCCTGCGGCGACATTACACCAGATGTACTGCGGCATGTACAACATTCATTACGCCAGAAATTGCAATTGTGTGCAGCAAATGATGACCACCACATAGAACATCTATTGGCCTGACATGTCGGGACACACACTATTCCACTCCGTAATTGAAAACGGAAACCACGGGTGTACGTGTACCTCACCCCTCATGATAATGTACATGTGCGTCAGTGAAAAAGACCAATAAAAAGGTGTCAGCATGTGAACGTAATGTGCCGTTCCAGTCTCTTCTGTCCCTATGGTCCATCACCGTTCCCTATGGATCCCTACGTAATTCAGTGCTCTCCGATACACACAATCGAACAGCGGAGGAGTGGTACTCAAGCGTCAACTTTAGGTTACAATATCTACGGATGTCATTAACATTTTACAATGCAACAAACAGCACTGATTACGTATTTGTTTATATGTTCAGATGTGCTAGCAAAACTAACAGGGTTCCATTTAAAAAAACGTAGGTTTGTGTTAAAAAAACATACTTCCGTGCATTTTTTTATGGTTTGTATTAACCAATTACACTAGCCCCTCTCCTCACGTTCGGTCTGTGGAATAGATTAGTCAGTATTTGATGTGGTTTACGAAATTTATCCAGCGGCAATGTTAGGTGACTCAGCCTGTATATCCCATTTGATGTTTTTACTCCTCTTTCAACCACATTAATGAGCCTTCCGATGCTCAAGTACAAGGTAGCACAGTGTTTAAGGGACTGGACTTGCATTCAGGAGAATGATGGTCCAAATTCTTGTCTGTCCATTCAAATTTAGGTTTTCCAAATTTTACATAAACCATATGAGGAAAATTCTGGGATTGTTTCCTTGGAAAAGGATGTTGCCTTCCATTTCCTTCCCCATCTTGATCTTGTGCTCTGTCTGTAATGACAAGGTAACACACTCTAATCTTCCTTTCTTGTTCCTGAAGTTTTACAAAATTATTGCCATAAAGTAAAAATTAGCAGGATTTGAAAGGGCAGTATTTCTGTTTATTTGGCCGAGTTCAAAAATGGTGATAAACATAACAAACGCACTCTTTTATTACCAGTATAATTAATCTTACAGTAACATGTAGAATTTTGTAACTGGAATGAAACTTTTGATAATGAGTAACAGGTTATAAAATAATAGCACATCACTACGAACAAAAAGAGGAAGGGACTCATTTGCAAAAAATAACAGACAGCATAATGGCTCAAGTTCACACAAAACCACCTCAAAGCAAAATGTGGCTGTACGGTACCTTGTCCTTGAAGATGAACACCTCCCTGCGAATGACTGAGATGGCATCATAGTTGGTGTTGCACGTATCTGGCTTGACTTCTTGGGGCCTTTCCGTTCGCGGTTCGGCAGGCGATGGCCGCGGCGGTGGGAGTGTGGGGGGTGGTGGCCGCGTGCGGGGGCGGTACGTAGGCGGCGGAGGCGGTGGAGGCGGTGGTTGGCGATGACGCGGCTTGTCGTGCTTGGGCGGCTTCGGCGGTCTCCAAGGAGGCCGCGTTGGACGCGTGGGTGGTGGCGTCGGGGGCGGTGTGGGTGGCTGTGTTGGGGGCGGTGGGGGTGGCGGCGGCGGCGGCGGCGGCTGTGTTGGCGGCGCTGTGGGGTGTGGGGTAGGCCATGCCCCACGATCCCGATCACGGTCATACGGATATGTTGGTATCTTGGCCCACAGCCGCTCTTTTGCACCTGTAAAGAACATAACCCCTGCAGCAAAGTCTACAACACAAAACATCACTTCTTGTCAACACAGCGAGCAGAGAGATCTTAATGTGATCAACAATTAGTTGTGCTAGGAGTTAACATTGTTTATTGTAGTCTTCGGATGAAGACGTTAAACCTATAACAAGGATCTGCTCCAAACGAAAATGACTCAGCGTGGCAGCCGCCATATTTATTTTTGGCACATTTAGATGTTTTGTATTATAACTTGTAGTATTCCGTCTCAAGGCAGTGGTTCAGCGAAGATTTATCACAAACCTGTTACTCTTATTAAATGTCTGTTAACGACGTATGAACGACAAAATCGTTCAAAAGATATTTGTGATACATAAGATAAATAGTATGAGTATGGCGTAGCGTGAAGGAGTCATCGATTACACAGAGGAAAGAAGTAGGTTCGTGTCGCAATGGCACTTTTATTATTACTTATTTTCATCTTGGCGTTGTTAGCGCATTCTGGTACTTCTTTACGAACGTAATACAAGCATTACCTGCAACATTCTATGTTATTTACATTCCCGTCTGATTATAAAACGAAGAATAAAATAAATATTTGACTATTTATTTTCGAATATGACGATTTACGAGTGTAGGGTTAGGGAGGAACAGAGTGAAACGAGCAGCGATGACGTAATTCCTCGGTTGTCACAAAATTTGGCCGTCCATTTCCGAATACATCGTTATATCCGAGGGTTTTGTTAGGCAGGAACATAAGAGGACATTGTCACAAACATTTAGCAGTTTGAGAAGGGCTTTGCGGATGCGTAAGATGAAGTGCTTGTTACGTCACTCCTGTTTGGAGCAGATAAATGTTGCAAGTTTAACGTGTTGAAGCCGGATGACTGTTGCAAGGCCCCGACCCGTTCAACCGTTAAAATTAGTAAGTTTTATTTTTATTATTATTATTATTATTTGTTCGTACCCATTTATACTTTTCTTTCATAATGTGTTTGTTCTATAACTGTCAAGTGTAAATGACTTGACGTCGTGCAGTGATACGTAATTGCTGATGAGAAAGTGAGGGAAAGGAAGATATGAAAAGCCGGGGGCAATATATTGCCTATTCCTCTCGAATGTCACAAAGAGATCTCCTAGGCTATAGTTACTATCCAACGGACGGATCGCCATAATTAGCCTATACGCCTTCACTCCAAACCCAGGAGGAGGACGCAGTATGGCGATCGATTTTGTGCCACAACCTCTCTCTTACTGCTTTTTAGATTTTTTAAAGGTATTATTTTGCTGTTAACTGCCCACTGTAGCGGCTGGCAACATACTACCGCTGCCAGACAAAACAATGGACCAATTGTCGCTTGGCAGTCAACGGTCGAGACGTCATCTGTCTGCTCTCGCACTGCTCAGGTTGCAATTGTGTGAAGGAGAAGTGGCGGTCAGGTTGCGAATGATGGGCGTGCTAGAAACGGCGCGTTTCGCAATATTTGTTGTAATCTCTGAGAAAGGCCTTGACGGTAACTACGACGAGTGTCCATTGGAGTACGTGTATAGTTATCCTGTTCTGTGCGACTACAAGCACGAAAAGTTCAAAATGGGCCCGTAAAGTACAATTTGTGGAAGAAGATACATTTTCCGAGCTTGGAGTATCCCATTTAGAGTTAGATTCTGTTGTTGCTGTATTCAAGCTCATGACTGGTTTAATGCAGCACTCCATGTCAACCAATACTAGCAAGGGTTTTCATCTCAGCGTAATTGTTTCAACCTATATCCATCTGAAACTTCTCACTGTAATCATGCATTAATCTCCCTCTACGACAGCTACTCCTCACCTTGACCTTCCTCACGCTTCCCTCGCTAACAAAATTAACGTTTGCTTGATAACTCAAGGTATGTCCTGTGCTTTGATCCCTTCTTTTAGCCATCTTGTGGTGCAGTAATGCTCTTTTCTCTCTCATTAATTCACTGCCTCTTCATTAGTTATTCGATCTAAAAATTTGATCTCCAGCATTCTTTTGTAGCAGCACATTTCAAAAGTATCTACTCTCTTGTTGTCTGAAGTGTTTATCGTCCACGTTTCACTTACCTACATGATTGTGTAACCATAAATATAATTCCCTTTTCTAAGAAAAAAGACTAAAGTAGAGTTAGAATCTGTGTTGTAAACCCTCGTGCGAGTTGTTTCACAGAGATTAACAACGAAAGAGCGGTGTTGCCACTGTGGTAGGCAGTACCAACGACATACGAAGACAAGCAGTATCGGTTGTCAGTTAACACCTGGCGGTCACTTCCAGTCGCTGTAGCGGTTAGCTGCAGCGGAATAGTACCTTCAGTAACCAAAGTATGACTGTGAAAATTTCTTCCGTCAACACCTCTGGTCGAGCTCCAGAACACTGGAAATGGTCAGTGGCCTCTTCCATCGGGACGAATGTAAAGGGGCACTCACACGATGAGTACGTATTGGGCAGTATGATAAGTTGGGTTGTTGTTGTTGTTGTCTTCGGTCCAGAGACTGGTTTGATGCAGCTCTCCATGCTACTCTATCCTGTGCAAGCTTCTTCATCTCCCAGTACCTACTGAACCTACATCCTTCTGAATCTGTTTAGTGTATTCATCTCTTGTTCTCCCTCTACGATTTTTACCCTCCACGCTGCCCTCCAATACTAAATTGGTGATTCCTTGATGCCTCAGAATATGCCCTACCAACCGATCCCTTCTTCTAGTCAAGATGCGCCACAAATTTCTCTTCTCTCCAGTTCTATTCAATACCTCCTCATTACTTATGTGATCTACCCATCTAATCTTCAGCGTTCTTCTGTAGCACCACATTTCGAAAGCTTCTATTCTCTTTTTGTCTAAACTATTTATCGTCCACGTTTCACTTCCATACATGGCTACACTCCATACAAATACTTTCAGAAACGACTTCCTGACACTTATGTTAACAAATTTCTCTTCTTCAGAAACTCTTTCCTTGCCATTGCCAGTCTACATTTTATATCCTCTCTACTTCGACCATCATCAGTTATTTTGCTCCACAAATAGCAAAACACCTTTACTACTTTAAGTGTCTCATTTCCTAATCTAATTCCCTCAGCATCACCCGACTTAATTCGACTGCATTCCATTATCCTCGTTTTGGTTTTGTTGATGTTCATCTTGTATCCTTTCAAGCTTTCAAGACACTGTCCATTCCGTTCAACTGCTCTTCCAAGTCCTTTGCTTTCTCGGACAGAATTACAATGTCATCGGCGAACCTCAAAGTTTTTATATCTTCTCCATGGATTTTAATACCTACTCCGAATTTTTCTGTCGTTTTTCACTGCTTGCTCAATATACAGATTGAATAACATCGGGGATAGGATACAACCCTGTCTCACTCCCTTCCCAACCACTGCTTCCCTTTCATGCCCCTCGACTCTTGGCAAAGAAAGAAAAAATTTTTGTTTCGTAAGCAACTCACCTTACTTCTCGACGTTGTGTGTATAGTGTGTATTGTGTATTGAACCGGAGACCTAGAAACGACGGAGAGGCTTCGTCCCGCCGTAGCCCTCAGTGGTTCACAAACCCACAACAGACCACAGCAGTCCACCCGCCCCACACCGAACTCAGGGTCAATGTACGGTTCGGCCCCCAGTGGATCCTCCCCCTCCACCCCCCACCCCCTTCCCTGGAACGTCTCATACCAGACGAGTGTAACCCCAAATGCTTGTGTGGTAGGGTAATTATGGTGTAGGCGTACGTGGAGACAATGTCTGCGCAGCAATCGCCATCATAATGTAACTGAGGTGTTACAAGGGGAACCAGCCCGCATTCGCCGAGGTAGATGGAAAACCGCCTTTAAAACCATCTACAGGCTGCCTGGCACACCGGAACTTGACACTAATCAGCCTACCAGATTCGTCCTGGGGATAGGATCGCCTTCCCGCTCGGGAAGCAGCGCGTTAGACCGCTCGGTTATCCGGGCGGGCTACTTCTCGACATACTCTCCTTTAGTCCAGCTTTTTTATCCCGTCAGAAAGATAGATTCTGTCAAACTCTGCAAAATACTCGTTGAAAGCAACTATCACTTCCTCATTTCGTAAAAAGTTCTTCCGAGGAAGCCAAAGTTTCCAGTTCGGGAGCAGAAAGAAGTCGCTTGAGGATAAGTCTTGTGAACAGGGTGGATCAGAAACCAATTCGAATCCCAGTTCGTGCACTTTCGCCATTGTTAGTGCTGACACATGAGGGACCGTGCATTTCGCTGGTGAAAGAGCATTTCTTTTTCTTCATCAAACAAGTTTCAGACGATCCATCAACGAAGTATAACAGCGTCCAGTTAGGGTTCTGCCTTTTTCCAAGTAATCTGAGGGTTATGCATTGGGAATCCCAAAAAACAGTGGCCACCATCTTACCAGTTGACAAAATGGTCTTTGCATTCTTCGGCATGCCGGCCATGGTGGCCGAGTGGTTCTAGGCGTTACAGTCTGGAACCGCGCGCCTGCTACGGTCGCAGGTTCGAATCCTGCCTCGAGCATGGCTGTATGTGGTGTCCTTAGGTTAGTTAGGTTTAAGTAGTTCTAAGTTCTAGGGGACTGATGACCTCAGAAGTTAAGTCCCATAGTGCTCAGAGTCATTTGAGCCATTCTTCGGCGTACTTTCAACATTGTTTTGACTGCCGATTCGACTCTGGTGCGTAATGATGGATCCAGGTCTCATCAACTGTCACAAATCGGCGCAGAAAGTCTTACTGATTGCGATTGACTATCACCAGACATTGTACTGAAATTTTGCGGCAGGTGCACTTTTGGTCGTCTGTGAGCAATCCCGCTCCACCCACTTAGCACACACCTTCTTCATAGCCAATACTCCGTGCAGGATATTACCCACTCGCTCAGCTGAGATGCCTAAGGTCTCAGCAATATCAAGAATTTTTATTTGGCGGCCTTGCATTACCGTACCATGGATTTTGTCAATGGTTACCTTTGTGGTGACCTCAGTTTGATGACCGGAGCGCACTTAGCCTTTGGTGGTTGCCGACCACGCTTAAGTCCATTAATCCAAAAGTAAATGGTCTTCAATGATAGTGCAGAGTTCGCGTGAACTTCACCCAGCTCTGTTTTTATTTATGCGGCAGTCCCACTACACAAACGAAAATGTTTAATAACAGTTAAAAACTCGGTCTCCTCAATTTTCAATCGCGGTCGACACAATGAAGAATTCAGACGGTTCAAAAATGGTTCAAATGGCTCTGAGCACTATGCGACTTAACTGCGGAGGTCATCAGTCGCAGAACTTAGAACTAATTAAACCTAACTAACCTAAGGACATCACATACATCCATGCCCGAGACAGGATTCGAACCTGCGACCGTAGCGGTCGCTCGGTTCCAGACTGTAGCGCCTAGAACCGAACGGCCGCTCCAGCCGGCATTTAGACGATTGACAACAGGGAGCTGTACGCTGTATATCATTGAAATTCTTCTAGGATCCTTGGAATAATCAAGCTTACCGGCCAGTAAAGCGCAGCATAACTATTCTATTCTTTCATGGAAATTTACTAAATTTATCAAACCACCCTCGTAATATTAATATAAGCCTATTACATGAAAGGGCGAGGCCTAGAACGGCACAGTAGTATTGTGCAACATTTCCGCCTGGGACGAGTGAGTTAGAGCTCTGCCTTCATCACGAACGCATCGGCACTCGATGATGCAGAACTCCCTTGTATTGCGATTGCGATCGCTGCGTGCTGCAAAACGAAAAGCGAGAGGAAGAGGTGATGGGCGAAAAAAACATCTTGGAAGACATTCTACGCGCGGTAATACTAACATGCTAATAGAACTTACAGCTAAGTGTGACTACTATCTGTATTTTTTAAGGATGAGCGAGGGATCTTTCAACGAATTTATGAACTCCGCTTCATCTTAAGTAAGGTGAGGTGATGGGCGAAAAAAACATCTTGGAAGACATTCTACGCGCGGTAATACTAACATGCTAATAGAACTTACAGCTAAGTGTGACTACTATCTGTATTTTTTAAGGATGAGCGAGGGATCTTTCAACGAATTTATGAACTCCGCTACATCTTAAGTACACAGAAAAAATACTGTTCTTATACTAGTCACGTTTTACTTTTCACAGTGCTAGAAGCGATCTATAAACCTGAAAAGAGTAAGGCACATTGTTGTAGAACATCAGTAGGTAGTGCTTTTATGTGTTTCTCAATAAGTAATTAAAGTTTCTGAAACGAACAAATAAGCAGTTGCAGTACTATTTTCCTGCACTTAAATCCGGAGTGTCCAACAAGTTATCTTGCCTGGAAGAAGACGAGCAATATATTTATCTTTCCAATATCGGTCGTGTGATTTATACTACTTGGGCCGCACTGATACTTGCTTTGGACCGTATGCGGCCCACAGGCCACGGGTTGAACACGCCTGACTTAAACACTTTTGTCGAATGTTTCTACAGTTAATTACTAAGTAAGTATTAAACATGCAGTGAAACTACCCCCCTTGCTGGTTTCAGCAGATGATTTCCTTTATCTGTCTTTCCCGTTGTATTCATGTTCATATGGAATCACTGTATCAGTTATTTGCAAATGCGCTAATTACGAAGTCTCGCCCGCGACTGCCGTGTACTGCACATTACTCATACACGGTACAATATACTACGCAATACGTCGAGTGATCGTTAATATTTTTGACGCTGTGCAGTCTTTTTCAATATACAGGGTGGTCAGTAACAATCTGGAAAGCTTGTAAGGATGCTGCAGGAGAGACTGCGCTGGGAAATAGTTATTAAGAAAATAATTCCATACGTTGCGCCGTTTCCGAGTTTAGTCAGTCTTGACGTTAGCGTATCATGTCGTCGCGCGTGCCAATACAAGCAGCCTGCCAGCGACAGCGTCGTCAAACGTGTCCTTTGGTTGCACAAATCGAACAAACGTAGGTTTTTCTCGGTTAGCTTAAATTTATCACTTCCGAAAAAGGGCACATTTAAACTAGTAATGAGCATTTGAACAAAGTGGTAACTCACAGGCCCTTAGATGTCAGAGCATTTTAGCGGGTACAGGCGTTTGAAATTGCGCGTGCGGCGAGCTGCAGTGCTAAATAACTCGGAAACGGCCCAACGCATCGAATTTTTCTCGTAACAATTATTTCTCAGTAAAATCTTCCCTGCAACACCCTTACAAGCTTTTCAGACCTTCCGACCAGCCTGTATTGCACAAACCGTCAATACCATTCGCAGACGAGCAATGTTATTGGGCAGTTTTCAGCTTTGCGCAATAAATATTGAGCGTGCGAAGGCGCCTTAAACAGCTTGAAAGTAAGACACGGAGGCACAAGGCGAAATAGGAGGCTGGTGGCTTACCGTAGAGCTGCTGGATGGCGACGCGGTCGTCGTCGGGCAGCTTGTAGTTGGGCGACAGCCCCTGGTACCAGGGGTACATCAGCGCGCCCTTCACCGACGAGTGCTGCAGCCCCAGCGAGTGGCCGAACTCGTGGGCAGCCACCGCGAACAGGCTCGTCCCTGCCAACACAAAGAGAAGCACTTCTTTCAACCCTCAGCCTTTGTAAAATGAGCCGTGGCTCAAGTGTAGGGTGTTTCAAAAAGGTTCATCCGCTTTCACAAGACGATCGGTACACGTGCGACAGCTTGCGCTACCACTATGTTCCAAAACGACAATCATTACAAGCGGTTTTTCCGGAGTTCTTAGCTCGGGTTCTGCTGGTGATGGAAAGGTAGAGTCAAGTGTTTTGGATAGCTCTTGGCCTAGAGACCATTTATATACCAAACAGAAAGATCGTCTTACTGTAATTATCCTACCGTGCAGAGCCAAAATTTGAGTATTTCACACTTCCTCCAGCTTCCACAGATGATGCAAATCGGTTGGTTCTTTTTTTGTATTAGATGTGGTCTATGGTACGCCTTTAGGGGTTGAGGAGGCACCATTTAACTCAGGAGCGGTTCTTGAGAACACCCGAAAAAGCGTTTTTCGCTGTTTTTCACCGTCAGCAGCGGATATCTAAATAACACTGTTCGACATGGGTTCTATTTCTGATATTAAAATATGTGCTTGTAGACCATTATACCGCGGCAAATTCAAATATGTAAACAAAATATCGTTGTCAGGGATACTTTTTATGTAATATGTATATATATATGTATATTCACAATTCATGGCAAACACAGAGACGTTATAGAGAAATACGGGTATGTTGCCTCATCCAGTAGTGATAAAACGTGATAATTTCTTATGCAGCAGCAGGTGGGAAGAATCAGACATCATTAGGTTATCCCCTGCCACACCTATGTCATTAAGACCACCTGAAACATCTCATTAACTCGAACGGCGACAGCCGGTCGCTGCCTCGGCAGTAAAGCTTCACGCCTTCTAGGGGTAGATGCATCGAGTTTACAACAGTGGTGTTAGCCGCAATTTGTGTCAGTCTTAACGAGTGGGTGTTTTGGCTGACAAGTAACTGTCATATTTCCGAGCACGGTTGAATTTTTTACTTCCTGTGTGTAAACTGATTGAGCCTGGTGCTGAAGGTAAAACGACTGCTTGTTTTTACACATCAGCGTTCCTCTAGTTCCCTACTATTAATTTAATACAGGTGTATTACCAGAGTGGTATTTTTAAATTTACAGAAATGCCACGTCGTCGTGGATGTCGATATAAGCCGGACAACTTCTACTACATCTATGGGAAGTTCACTTTTGCCAGAAATAGGAAGAAAATTTCTTCCGTCATAAAGAAAGCATACAAACATTACTTTGGAGTAGAGGTAGGAGACCAAGATAAAGAATGGGCACCACATTTATGTTGTTCTACATGTTACTGCAAACTAATTCAGTGGTGGAAAGGTAAAGAGAATGTGGTGTTGTTTGCTGTTCCCATGGTGTGGAGGGAGCCTAAGGACCATGTTACTGATTGTTATTTCTGTCTCACAAAAATTCAGGGTTTTACAAACAAAAAGTCGAAGAGGCATATTGTTTACCCAGATCTGCCTTCAGCGAGAATGCCAGTGCAGCATTCCAACAACCTTCCAGTACCTTCAAGAGCTTGAGGTCAAATTCTGAGTGACAGTGAAATAAGTAGTACTGAAGAAATCACAGATGATGATTCTTTATATCACTGCACAAGTGAGGCATCGCCACATTTGTTAACACAGGCAGATTTAAATGATTTAGTATGTCATATAGGACTAAGTAAACAAAAGCAGCAGCTGCTTGGTTCAAGATTACAATAGTGTAATCTACTGCACCAAAGTACTAAAATCAGTGTGCTCGGTCACAGAGAACATGCCTTTATTTCTTATTTTTCAACTGACGAAGTACTGACATTTTGCAATGACGTTGCTGGCCTGATGAAAGTGCTGAACTTCACTCACAGGAGTGGAGACTTTTCATAGATGCATCGAAAACAAGTCTGAAGGGTGCTTTGCTCCATAACGGAAATTAAAAAAAATACTCTCTGTTCCAGTAGCTTACGCTAGTTTGACAAAAGAGAATTACAAAATCGTACAAAGGATGCTAAATTCATTAAAATACAATGAACACAAATGGAAAATATGTGCAGATTTCAAGGTAATTGCTATGGTACTGGGAATGCAACAAGGCTACACAAAGTATGCCTGTTTTCTTTGCGAGTGTGATAGTCGAGACCGAAAAGAATGAAGAAAAGAAAAGAATGAAGAAAAGAATAAAAATGGCGAAAAGAATGTACAACGTGAAAGACTGGTAGCTCTTGAATATATACTACTGCCAAAACTTCACATCAAACTTGGCCTGATGAAACAATTCGTGAAGGCCATGGATCCAACAGGCTGTGGGTTTGCTTATCTAACTACCAAATTCCCCAGTCTTTCAGCCGCAAAAATAAAGGAAGGTATTTTTGTGGGCCCAGAAATCAGGGGCTGCAGAAAGATGCAAATTTTGAAGCATGTTTAACTGATAAAGAAAAAACTGCATGGGACTGTTTCAAGATGATGTTGGAAAACTTCCTCGGAAGAAGAAGAGCTACTAACTACAAAGAAATGATGAAGGATATGATCAAAGCATATAAGGATTTGGGGTGCAATATGTCTTTGAAGGTACATATGATGGGCTCTCATCTGGACTACTTCACAGAGAGTTGTCGTGACGTATCGTATAAACGGTGGGGAAAGATTCCAAAAAGACATTTCTACCATATAAAGGCGCTATGAAGGGAAGTGGGTACCTTCTATGTTAGCAGATTATTGCTGGAATATCATTCGAGAGAAGAAAGATTCACAATACAAGAGAAAAAAAGTGATGTGGATTACAAGGCAGTGGCTCATTGTTTGTCAATTTTCTGTAATTTCCCATGTCAAATAAATGCTTCAAAGTGTATACACAAAGGTTATTGTGTTACATGTTAGATCCCACCCTCCATTAATGTGATGAACTTATAACATCATAAAGATGTGCATTTGTTTGTCGAATTTCACCTCACGTTTGCTGCACTACATCAGAAACTGAAAAGACAAATAAAATTGCGATTACTCATAAACTATCCCTGACAGAAAAAAACCAAAAACAGTTTTCAATTCAGCATTCAAAATACAACTAAGATCACAATATTTTTTATCAGAAATAGAAAAAAAGGTTTTTTTTGTAGAACAGTGTAATTAATCGCAACAAATTGCTCATATTTCAACCGTATATTCGCTAGCCATTTATCAAGAAATCTTATCCTTCCTTTTTGTTCAAATGTGTGTGAAATATTATGGGACTTAACTGCTAAGGTCATTAACCTAAATTATCCTAAGGACACACACACACACACACACACACACACACACACACACACACACACACACACATGCCCGAGGCAGGACTCGAACCTCTGCCGAGACCAGCTGCACATTCCATGCCTCCCTTTTTTTCAAAAATCTTTATCCGTTATTGATAAACACCCAACAAACATGGTTTTTGGGTATCAAAACTGAGCTGCGGATTCCAGGATGACTATGCACAGTAAGTGGGTGTTATGTTTGCGACATATTCCTAAGATTCTGATTTCTAACAAACCTTGAAAATTTTCTTAATGTACTTATCCGTTTCCAGGATACATAGCTTCGAAGTTGTGCACATAAAATACGGTATGAGGTGAAACCGTAATTTACAAAGTGACGTAGCACGGACAAATATTCTGTAAGGAAATGTTCTGTGATCGCCGTTTGTAGTATTGAAGCACAGACAAAACTGTTGTTCCCGTAAAATTCGGTCTGATCTGTAGTTTTGCATTATTTCAATTTCACTCAAGTAAACTATCAAAATTTTACTGACCCAGCTGCCTCATTCTAACTTCCTCAGCGACTTTAAAATTTTCCCAAAAATTTCGGCACGCGAACATATTCGCGAATTTTTGTGCTGTAAGAGGAGATAGAGGTAGAGGGAAATAGACGAAAAACTAATAAATACTGTTTGAAAGTAGACAGTGATTGTAGTATAGAAAGACAGAAGGAGATTATGACAGTAAGAGAGAGAGAGAGAGAGAGAGAGAGAGAGAGAGAGAGAGTGGGGGGGGGGGGGACAGTGGCAGGAGAACGTAGTTGACAGTGACGAAACAGTGCTAGGAAAAGAGTGTAGGAGGGAGTGCCAGCGGGAGACGAATAGAGATAAAGAGAAAGTGGAAATGGGTGAGAGCCATTAATAATGAGACACACAGTCTATGACAGTGACAACAAGAAATAGAGAGAGAGTGACAGTGAGAAGAGACAGCAGCAGTTGAAAGGAATGAATGAGATAGTAGAAGTAAGAGAGCTAGAGGGAGACAGAGATAATGAGAAGAGACATTAGTGATAGTAGTAGAACAGAACGAAGCCTCAGCTGGCAGACAGGAGACACAACAAGATAATGACAATTAGTTGATATGAATGAGTGAGTGAGAATGGACAGGAGGATGTGGAAGGGTATGAGCGACCTACAGCGATGGACTATTGGACATGAGCTAATTACATTCAGGGAGTGACAGGTGAGATGCATGTTAGAAAGAGCGTTAATATCTTCGCATGCCAAAGTTTTTGGGAAAATTTTTAAAGGTGCTGAAGGAGGCAGAATGATACAGCTGGTTCAGTCAGGAGCATATTCGTCTCTTTAGTGCTCTTTTTCGCTGGCTTTTCTGTATAAGAGAGTGACTTGCAGTGAATTTCAACTTACACATCCACACTAAAAGTTTACCTCGGCGCTAGATGTAAGTTGTCATTTCATGTGGTTACCGCGCACTTGTTCATTATTCAGTGGCCGCCGTCGAGTGGAAATAGTGTTTTCTGTTCTCCGTTTCCACAGATGCAGTCCAATTACAACTTTTCGTCCAGAAAATGCCCTTTGCACCTTGTACGTCTCATAGTATTTGACGATGGTAGTAGCAGTTTCAAGACACTGGTTGTTTCCGTAAGGAGAAATCCCCAGGCCGCCCCCGTGTGATCCTTCAAGACGTAGAGTGCATTCAACAGAGCTTTGCATGGAGTCCACCGGAGGCTACTCTTCGTGTTTTGTGCGATTTTTGAGCTCGAAAAAACAGAGCAGTAGTTTTTTATTTTTTATTTTTATTTTTATTTATTTATTTTTTTGCTCAAGAGACTCTTTTCAGCACAGACTCCCGACACTCCATATTGGCTATCAGTTGAAGCCCTATGTATATACCGTTTCCAAGTATTATAAAATTAAGGATCTCTCGAAAACCTGTCGTTAACGCTATGATTTGTTATAACAAGTGACGGGAAACGTCATATTGGTGGTTCAAGAATTATTGTAACTTGTCTTTTATGAAAGTATCCCGTTTCAAGACAATGGCACACTGAGGATCCATAAGAAATGCAACGTTCTTGATACAATTTCTTACAATTAAATATCAGTCAATAATACATCTACGAGTAAATGTTTCTGTAGACGTTAAGGTCTAAGGTATGGTCATTCAACAGTCATGGTTGGTATAGCGTGATGATTTTCATCGCAGAATGGTACGATAACGGTTTGTATATGGCTTAGCCGTGCCGCACTAAACCCAAATATTTTCATTACTAGCCTTCGCGTTTTTAATACATTCTGATACTTTCTAACCAGTTAACTAAAAGTGTATTCTACAATATTCGATGTCTTTCTGAGGAGTGAGTTTGTTCGATTTGCTTAACCTACAAAACAGCTTGCGCTACTTGCAGTAAGATATTTTGCATTTCTTGTTTTAAGTGTCTTATTTCAGATGTTTTAACGATTGTTCTTCTGAATAAGGAACAGTGACCAAGTAAGAATTTGTATTTTACTATTTGTAATGGAGCTTTTATAAGCTGATGCCATTATTGACTGTTCATGTGAAGCCACTCTTTCGTAGTATAGTAACTGAAATATTAATTTTTATTTAATTTGAGTTATTTGGATGAGTTATGTCAATTTTTGTTTGAAATTTATAAGTTTATTAATATGATAAAATAATTTAGATTTTTCAAGGAAGCTAAAGGCTTCAGAATAACAAGAACGTGATACATTGTTCATTGTTTTGTTTTTAGTAATGTAAGTATGTTTTAGACCGTAGCGATATCTTCTGTTCTGGTAGCTCTCTCTTAGTTATAATATCCGTAACATTTATGCTAGTTGTTGAAAAGTGTTATCTGTGAAAGTTTCGTTTCATACGAGTTACGAATAAAAAAGAAACAAAAGTAATCTCTGGTTCAGCTTCGTTATTTATGAATTTTAATGTGTCCAATGATTGAAGTGTTACGATTTTACATCTGTGGCTGATTGGTTTAAAATTACTAGACTGCACTTACTATAATTTTGAAGTCAGTCTCAGTTCAACAGCAGTTAAACAATTTTTATGAAAAAGTCAACTTCCGAGCGCAGCACAGAGCAATTGGATAACTCATTTATTTTAAGAATCTCACCCACTACACTGCAGCAACCTCCCTTGCCTCATCGTGTAATCTGACATGAAACTTAATTACGACGAATATAAGGTGTCAAGACATTTATTTTAATTCTGAGTGCTTGAAATTAACTCCAGTTGAAAACAAATAGTGTTCGTTCATCGAATTAGACTAAGCTTGCTTAATAACAGGGCTTGTGAATAAACAATTTACGACGATGTCAAGATACGTTACGTCCGCTAGTTTTGTTTCAAGCGATTTTAATGACGATTGTGTCTCGTTCTCCCAGCTTTAAATAATAATAAACTGAACACGGCCCTAGAGATCGAAGACATTGTCACCCGCCAACTTTTCAAACTAAAATTTAGGATCCACGAAAGGCTACAAAATGGAGGAGGACGAGGAGCCACACATGGTACTACCCTGCTTGCTTTATAACACGTTCAAGGATATTGAAATTTTTATTTACGTCTACTACAGACAAAGCAACATGACTAGCTTATGAAGAAGGGTGCGAGTGAGCGTTTTCACAGAGCTAAGGTAGGAATTTTACGCCCGTCCATTTCGTAAACAGTGTGATGTGCGCGCCACCACTGAAGAGTATGATCGCGACCTATATTTTCTGTCATCTATAAAACTCCCTATAAAAACGTAACGAAATGTGCTTGGACAAAAAAATAACGATCGAGGACTCCCTCTATCGTATTAAAATGTTATTTTCAAGGTGAAGCAGTTAAGGAAACTCTCCACTCACTTCGATAACACTTCAGTCACCCAGAGGCGCAGACAGCCACGTGCCACACAACTGAAATATGATTCTTTAAAAGTTTGCTCATAATTATGGCGGATTTGTGATCTTCAAGCATGGAATAACTTTTTATAAGCACATTGTGCGATTCACATCTACATAGTAATCCTCGAATGAAACAGTTCAGCCAAGTTTGAACATAGAGGCGTTCGATACAGTTCCCCACAGTTGCTTAATGATCAAAGTAAGAGCATATGGACTATCAGACCAACTGTATGATTGGATTGAAGAGGTTCTAGATAACAGAACGCAGCGTGTCATTCTCGATGGAGAGAAGTCTTCCGAAGTGAGAGTGATTTCAGGTGTGAAAAGGGGAGTGTCGTAGGACCGTTGCTATTCAAAAAATATATAAATGACCTTGTGGATAACATCGGAAGTTCACCGAGACTTTTTTCGGGTGATGCTGTAATATATCGAGAGATTGTAACAATGGAAAATTGTACTGAAATGCAGGAGGATCTGCAACGAATTGACGCATGGTGCAGGGAATGACAACTGAATCTCAATGTAGACAAGTGTAATGTGCTGCGAATACACAGAAAGAAAGATCCTTTATCATTTAGCTACAAATATAGCAGGTCAGCAACTGGAAACAGTTAATTCTATAAATTATCTGGGAGTAGGCATTAGGAGTGATTTAAAATGGAATGATCATATAAAGTTGTTCGTCGGTAAAGCAGATGCCAGACTGAGATTCATTGGAAGAATCCTAAGGAAATGCTATCCGAAAACAAAGGAAGTGGGTTACAGTATACTTGTTCGTCCACTGCATGAATATTGCTCACCAGTGTGGGATCCGTACCAGAGAGGGTTGGTGGAAGAGATAGAGAAGGTCCAACGGAGAGCAGCGCGCTTCGTTACAGGATCATTTAGTAATCGTGAAAGCGTTACTTAGATGATAGATAAACTCCAGTGGAAGACTCTGCAGGAGAGACGCTCAGTAGCTCGATACGGGCTTTTGTTGAAGTTTCGAGAACATACCTTCACCGAGGAGCCAAGCAGTATATTGCTCCCTCCTACGTATATCTCGTGAAGAGACCATGAGGATAAAATCAGAGAGATTAGAGCCCACACAGAGGTATACCGACAATCTTTCTTTTGCACGAACCGATAGAGGTATTCAAAGTAACCTCCGCCACGCACCGTCAGGTGGCTTGCGGATTATGGATGTAGATGTAGAACTCTGAAGTGTGTGTTCACTGGTCTCTGTGAGTAACTGTTAATCTCCGATAATTTTCGTGTTCTATAGCAAATTTTGCTACCACTTAATGTCTGGGTTTCTGCTCGCTTCTTTACGAAAACACCGCTGCCTTACTCTACTGAGGTGAGAGAATGCCCCTCATGAAGCGCCAGACAAATGCCGGTCTGACGCTCAAGACGAATTATTCAGAAAGGGGAAAGGTAACGGTTTCAATCACCCTTCTAACATTAGAAATCGACCGGAGACACGCCGATCGATCTACATAGGCCGTTGCTCGCTGGTATTTAGCAAAGCAACTGCAGACGTAACTAGAACAGGTGGTAAGCGAACGTTACTCGACTTCGTTGAATAATAGTTCACAGAAAAGTATTTAAGCATTGCTATAAGAATTCGTGTATCGCACCCACACGTTTGACTTTATACGATTCAGTAAAGCACTAGTTGCCATGCTTGACGCTATTTAAGGACTTTGCACCTTTCTTCAGCGTAAAATAAACTAGCAGATTAACAGCAATTGAGAAGAACGAACTTTAGAGAATAACGTTTATCAGTTTACTCCACTTGTGGATCATGATATATACGTTTACTTAGCGAACGTTTTGCATGTTGTGTCTAATTCTATTATTAAACTGATGATAAGATTCAGAAGTTCTTCGGGGCGACAATTGTGGAAAACGTACCTACAGTTTTCAAACCGCATCACCCTCTATAAAAACTCGTGCTTTTAGGAATGTCACCGTCTTCGTCACGTAATATCCGACTTGAGTACTGAGAGAAGTACATTTTACGAGAGCTAGAGATTTTATATTGACACAGCTTAATAAGTAAGAACTACATAGGCCTGCATGTTTTGAGAATATGGCTTTCGTCTTCATTTGGAGTTTGTTAGCCCGCATCTCGTGGTCGTGTGGTAGAGTTCTCGCTTCCCACGCCCGGGTTCCCGGGTTCGATTCCCGGCGGGGTCAGGGATTTTCTTTGCCTCGTGATGGCTGGGTGTTGTGTGATGTCCTTAGGTTCGTTAGGTTTCAGTAGTTCTAAGTTCTAGGGGACTGATGACCATAGATGTTGAGTCCCACAGTGCTCAGAGCCAGCCAGTGGACTTTGTAAAGCATTACTGTGACAGTCTACGCGTACTAAACAGTCCTATGGCGACTCACACAGCTGTTGAGACAAGATATCCGTACGGTGCGAAAAGTGGCAATTGACTTTCAATAAAAAAAAGTATGAGGTCACCTACATGAATACTTAAAAGGAATCCGTCAAATTTCGGTTACACGATAAATTACACGAATCTCAAGGCTGTCCGTTCATCTAATTAGAATTACGAACAACTTAGACTGGAATTTTAACGAAGTATTGTGGCGAAGGCAACCCAGAACCGCGTTTAATCGGCAGAATACTTAGGAAATGAAACAGGTCTACTAAAGAGATTGCCTACACTACGCTTGTCCGTCCTCTCCTGGAGTACTGCAGCGTGATACGGGATATTTACCAGTAAGATTGACGGAGGACATCGAGAAAATTCAAAGAATAGCAACATCGTGTTTTATTATCTGGAAGTGAGGAGATAGTGTCAGGGATATGATACACAAGTTGGGGCGGCAGTCACTGAATCGAAGATGTTTTTCGTTGCGGCGATACTTTTTCCATTTCTCCTGCGATTACGAAAATATTCTGTTAACGCCAGGCTACATACGAATAAGAGAATAAGAGAAATCAGAGCTCGCACGGAAAGATTTAAGTGTTTCTTTTTCCTGCGCACTGTTCGAGAGTGGATTGGCAGAGAAATACCCGGAAGGTGGTTCGAGGAACCCTCTGCCCGGCAGTTAAGTATGAATTGCACAGTAGTTATGTAGATGTAGACGTTCTTTTACTCCTCTCTCCAACCCTTCTTTCATTAATTCAGATTGCTACTGGTCCTTGTCGCAGAACAATGATAAAGATTTGGTCAACCGAGGGTCTTGTAAGCGAACTCCTTCGTAGGTGAATCACATTTCTTCATGATTATTCAGTCTGACGTCTCCTATCCACAAAGTTCACGTTCACTCTAGTGTCATTCTCTGCCTAATCGCTGATCGTACCCTGGAACGATCTAATTTTTTTCTTGCCTAGCGCCCTTGTTCACACATTATGTCACGCACTTGTTTGCGTTAAAGGTTCTGCTGCCAGTCTCTGCACCAGGCGCTCATCATTTGCACGTCCCCTTATATTTCGCAAGCATTTTCTGATGTGTCACACTATACCCAACTGGGTCGTCTGTGAACTGGTTGAGAGAATCATTTGCTTTATTTGCCAGGTTATTCATTTGTATGGTGAACAGTAATAGCGGTATTGCTGAGGTATCGTGCACTGTTCTTTCGCTTCTAATGATGATTCTCCAACTAGTACGACCTACTGGGTTCTCGATATATTTTGTGAAGTGGTGCGCCACTGATCGCACTGAAGAAAAAATCGTATTTCAGAACCGACAAGAGATGTCGATACAATAATTATTAATTACCGGTTTCGATCATCACACCATCTTCGGGCATCAGAGAATTACACTCCTGGAAATTGAAATAAGAACACCGTGAATTCATTGTCCCAGGAAGGGGAAACTTTATTGACACATTCCTGGGGTCAGATACATCACATGATCACACTGACAGAACCACAGGCACATAGACACAGGCAACAGAGCATGCACAATGTCGGCACTAGTACAGTGTATATCCACCTTTCGCAGCAATGCAGGCTGCTATTCTCCCATGGAGACGATCGTAGAGATGCTGGATGTAGTCCTGTGGAACGGCTTGCCATGCCATTTCCACCTGGCGCCTCAGTTGGACCAGCGTTCGTGCTGGACGTGCAGACCGCGTGAGACGACGCTTCATCCAAACATGCTCAATGGGGGACAGATCCGGAGATCTTGCTGGCCAGGGTAGTTGACTTACACCTTCTAGAGCATGTTGGGTGGCACGGGATACATGCGGACGTGCATTGTCCTGTTGGAACAGCAAGTTCCCTTGCCGGTCTAGGAATGGTAGAACGATGGGTTCGATGACGGTTTGGATGTACCGTGCACTATTCAGTGTCCCCTCGACGATCACCAGACGTGTACGGCCAGTGTAGGAGATCGCTCCCCACACCATGATGCCGGGTGTTGGCCCTTTGTGCCTCGGTCGTATGCAGTCCTGATTGTGGCGTTCACCTGCACGGTGCCAAACACGCATACGACCATCATTGGCACCAAGGCAGAAGCGACTCTCATCGCTGAAGACGACACGTCTCCATTCGTCCCTCCATTCACGCCTGTCGCGACACCACTGGAGGCGGGCTGCACGATGTTGGGGCGTGAGCGGAAGACGGCCTAACGGTGTGCGGAACCGTAGCCCAGCTTCATGGAGACTGTTGCGAATGGTCCTCGCCGATACCCCAGGAGCAACAGTGTCCCTAAGTTGCTGGGAAGTGGCGGTGCGGTCCCCTACGGCACTGCGTAGGATCCTACGGTCTCGGCGTGCATCCGTGCGTCGCTGCGGTCCGGTCCAAGGTCGATGGGCACGTGCACCTTCCGCCGACCACTGGCGACAACATCGATGTACTGTGGAGACCTCACGCCCCACGTGTTGAGCAATTCGGCGATACGTCCACCCGGCCTCCCGCATGCCCACTATACGCCCTCGCTCAAAGTCCGTCAGCTGCACATACGGTTCACGTCCACGCTGTCGCGGCATGCTACCAGGGTTAAGGACTGCGATGGAGCTCCGTATGCCACGGCAAAATGGCTGACACTGACGGCGGCGGTGCACAAATGCTGCGCAGCTAGCGCCATTCGACGGCCAACACCGCGGTTCCTGGTGTGTCCGCTGTGGCGTGCGTGTGATCATTGCTTGTACAGCCCTCTCGCAGTGTCCGGAGCAAGTATGGTGGGTCTGACACACCGGTGTCAATGTGTTCTTTTTTCCATTTCCAGGAGTGTATTAACAACAACCTGAAGTGCACCGTTTTTACTGCGGCGTGAGATAAAATAAACGCCATCCTGTGCTACTGCCGTCTGTTGTAGAATATACCGACAGTTAATAGATCTGTGCTATTTATTAACTGCGTGAGTGCATTTGATTACTGAGTGTATAATGTATTTTACTATTGACAGCAGTGACGCAGAGTGGTAAGGACACTGCCATGAAGCACTCCGTCTTCAGGCCACGAGTGGCCTACCGGAACAATCCGACCGCCGTGTCATCCTCGGTGGTGGAGGATGCGGATAGGATGGGCGTGGGGTCAGCACACCGCTCTCCCGGTCGTAAGATGGTGTTCTTGACCGAAGCCGCTACTATTCGGTCGAGTAGCTCCTCAATTCGCATCACGAGGCTGAGTGCACCCCGAAAAATGGCAACACCGCATGGCGCCCTGGATGGTCACCAATCCAAGTGCCGACCACGCCCGACAGCGCTTAACTTCGGTGATCTCACGAGAACTGGAGTATCCACTGCGGCAAGGCCGGTGCCTCAAGGACACTGCCATAGAGGTTTTTACAAATTATTGTTCCTTTAGATGTTCTGATGATCGGAATAGGTACTTCGTGAAGAATTATTTTATCGACGGGCCTTGTTGATTCTGAAGCATTACTTTCTTCGAGAACTGAATATCATTTGCAAACTTCTCAATCCAATTGCATACCACTTGCGATAATTTCGTAAGCAAGTACTTTACCTTCAAGGAGACACCGCCGGGGTGCTTTGTGAAAGTCAAGAAACACGGTGTTAATGCAGAATGCGTTACGTGTAGGCTTCTGGAACTCTTGAGGAAGAGAGCGGTGCGGTTTTAACACGATTGGCGGTAGCACAAAACGTGTTTATTTCTACTCGGTGATTTTGAGCTGCAAGAAAGTCATCTCACGCCAGCACAAGATACATTCCAGAACTCTACAGTAAACAGATGCCAGTAAAACTTTAATTTTTGCTGTGACGTAGGATACTCTATTGTTCCAGAACCAAGAGAAGCTGCAGGAGGATGAGGCGCCCCAGTTCATCGGCATTTCGACATAGAGTCTAGTTCTGGGCTTCACGGCAAACGTGCTCCGCGAGCAGGCGGCGAGCGCACGCCTGCAACCAGTCAGCACTGTACCACCATGCTGCAGTCTGGAATCGCGCGACCGCTACGGTCGCAGGTTCGAATCCTGCCTTGCGCATGGATGTGTGTGATGTCCTTAGGTTAGTTAGGTTTAAGTAGTTCTAAGTTCTAGGGGACTAATGACCTCAGAAGTTAAGTACCATAGTGGTCAGAGCCATTTGAACCAAGCTGGTAGTGGCCCCATAGTGGTCTCAACTGTGTTTACGTGGAATTGACTGGGTTCTCTGGTCAAACTGAACCGATCATTGACTGGAAATGCTTATTTTCGGCTACTTGGAGACCATTTGCAGTCATTTACGGAGTTTATACGAACAATAATAGAATTTTTATGGATTACAATGCGTCATGTCACCAAGCCACAATTCTTCTCGATTGGTTTGAAGAACATTCTGCTCTATTCAGGCGAATGATTTGGCCACATAGGTCGCCCGACTTGAATCCCATGGAACACTTAAGAGACGTAACTGAGAGGTCAGTTCGTGCACAACATCCTGCACAGACAACACGTTCGCAATAATGGACAGGTATAAAGGTAACATGGTTCAGTATTTCTGCAGGTGACTTCCAACGACTTGTTGAGTCCATGCCACGTCCAGCTGTTGCACCATGCCGGTCAAAAGGCGGTGCGGCACGATATTAAGAGGTATCCCGTGAGTTTTGTCACGTCAGTGTACACAGTGTGTGCGTACTGTAAGACCTTCAGTACACACACCATCAGATTATTTGACTTGTCGCTCTAACGAAGCTAACGAAGTAGGCGAGTGTCAGCAATATGTCTCGTGGTCTTATCGTGGCGTGTATATCTTCTGCCGTCAGGTCAGACGATAGAAATGCCACTTGCACGCTTAGAGTAGCAGATTGACGGTGACCAACTTTAAACAGAACTTGATTAATTTTCACACACATTTATTAAAATAATAACAAGCATAAACATTACTTAACTTGGTTTAGGATGCTATTTACAACTGACAATCTGAAGTTCCTTTGGGATTGGCACGTTAATCTTATTCTCACATATATCTCTGATACTTGACAAAAGTGTCTATACATTTATCTTCATGGCTATGTACAGGAATATGATAATCTTACTAGGCGCAGACTGAAACTTGACTATAGACTGGTACAGACTAATGTAGAACTCGTGCAGACTGGTACAGACTAATGTAGAACTCGTGCAGACTGGTACAGACTGACTAATTGGAGGTCTGTACACTCGTTATAATACCTCGCGAGTTCATTATCACTGCGCGAGTGTGATCCGCGAGGAGAAAAGGTTCTACGTTAGCAGCAATCTCATTGGCTGCGTTACATATTAATACGCGGATCGGGGAAGCAGAATTTGGTCCGTCTCTATGGCAGCGCCATCTCGTTGTGCGGAGACGGACGAGCGCTGCGCCTGCGCTGTTGTGCTTAGCTGGGCGCGCTCTAGTGGGAAAGTTGTGTACGCGCTGACTACGCGGAACTATGTACACAACAGACGGCTTTTTTGCTGTGCATCCGCATGGCGATCCGAAGTAGGAACCATGCTGTCATCACTTTTGTTTGTTTATTCGCTGCCAAGTTGATTTTGGAGAGGGCACCTCATCTACGCTGAGCAGCTCCGGAGCGGGGCTGGAGCGCGTCTCGCGGCGCGACGACCCGCGGCGGGGCGACAATCGCGGCGGCGGAAGCGCCTATCGCGGGCCGGCCGGCTTTCCGCGCCTATCGCCGCCCGCACAGCCCAGGAAGCCCGCCAGACGCCGTATCGCAGACCGCCGGCCTTCCCTCCAGTTAATAATACGACGGCTGGCCGCCTGCGCCTGCTGGCGCGATACGTGCGTTACTTACGTATCAGCTTGTACGAGGAAGACGGCGCGAACGGCCACTGGCGTGTTTGATTCGCGAGAGAGAACAGAAATGTCCAAAACTACTGTGAACTGGCAGGCGCTTAAAAAAATAAAGTCTAATATTCTGAGAAAACATATCGAAAATATTCCGACAATGGGTGGAATCTAAGATGTCACTGCGCCACCGGTATACTGCTCCGTGTAGGTACACCAGGTGGTTAGAATTAAAGTGCAGCTTCTCACATAGGCCCAGTATGGGCTCTGATTAATGTGTGGCAGCGAAACTTTCTAAAGGCTAGTTTACACGACGACATTGGGTTGCGCCACTCGTTGCGTGGAATGAGTTGCACGCAAGCGGTTTCATATGTGACTGTAGACACGACGAAACCAGTATACACTTCAGTTTCGTCGTTTTGTGGGTTCCTGAGTCGTGTCTGAAATGAATGTTTTGGCAGCTGCACGTCGCACGAATTCTCATGGAGTTAAAAGCGTGTTGCGTGGAATCGCTGCATATGAAAAAAAAAAAAAAAATAAGAAACGTGTTTCGATACGTGACTGGATGAAGAAAAGACGTGAGCTCGGTTGCTCAGCATACTTGCTGAAATAATTTATAACGGAAGATCCAATAAGTTCTTTTAATTATGTTAGAAATGTTCACGTTTCTTCTAAATACAGTTAATTATGTGATAAGGAATAAAGGTACTTTAATGCATGAAGCTCTGTCCCCAGAACTAAAATTAAGTATCATATTGCGTGCATTACAATCGAGAACATTGGGCATGCTATAAGATACGGTTTTAGTTGGCGATGACGCTATTACATTAACACCAATAATTATTAACATTAATGGTAATAATTTTTAACATTAGCAACAATAATTACTCGAAGCAGGCCGCATTAAGAAGAGAATGGTTTGCGAACTACTCTCTTGAAGAGAGATCTTTACAGTGGCAATATTTCAAAATTCCAATATATGTGAATGGGGAGCACTGCAGCGACGTTTTAAATAGATGAATATTGAATAAAAAATGCAGCTTCTTAAACTTGTATAGCTTTCCCTCCTGTCAACAATATTTCTTAACAAAGAGTTGGCCAACTCGAACGATGGGATTTTAGTCTTGTAGACAAGAGCATTACCACAGCGAGAATTACGCTTGCTTGTATTTTTCTTAATTCAGTTGTATATGTGCTCCTAACTCAATAAATTTTTCCCTGCAGCTCAGATATTGTCAAACGATCTATGTTACGATCGCACATGACGGTCTCATAGGCAGCAACATGTTGCTTATTTTTGTAATTAGCATCACTGAAATCCCACAAACACGTATGCAAAGCATAGATATCCAAAAAGCGAACATTATTCTCCGTTCTCCACTTCATATTTCAGTTTGTCTACACTCTAAAAACACACATAACCTCAAAACTCATGCAACTAGTGTCGCCAAAGTTGGAACACGCCGAAAGTGTTTAGTTTCACCAACGAGTTGCACAAACGCGCGGTGCGCATGCGCAGTGGCCAGTAGCGCAGTTTACCTGCAACCTAGTGTCATCGTGTAAACTAGGCTTAATGCGCAACCGATATAAGTTGGAAAAAAATAGTGCAATTTTGACCACCAGGTGCAAATATGGCACTATGAATGCATGAACGACAGTACAAACGTTTCCACGTGTAATGAATTAGGAACGGAACGTGTGCAGAAAAGGTCAAACAAGTGAGAAAGGCATAATGTTGATTTTATTATTAACCGCCACTTTCACAGTTTGCTAAATATCGGCATGAGGGGCTTCGACGCGATATTGTATGGCGCCAGATATGCACCTGGTGGCGAAAACTGGAACTAATTTATTACAAGCGTGGATCGGTTCCCCATAAACGCACTAGCATAGGTACCACGTTTCACTGCAGTGCGATAATTACAGGCCACACTGGACCTCTGTGATTACCTGTTCTTTAATTAAAACCACCCGGTAATTTACTACACGGCCTGACAAAGTGAAGCACTCTCATAATGGTAGGTGCAAACGAAATGAATCTTCACGGGTTGTTCAGCAATCTGACGTTACTTCAGTGGTTACAAAATTGAGTGAAATGCAGAAAGAGCTTGGTAGTATGAGCCCACTTATCAGTATGACGTTGCGCTGCCTCTGGCCTGGGAAGCATGCACTGATTCTGTAGAATTTGCAACAACTTCAACTGTTTTACATTGTTTGTTTGCTTTTGCATTACTAAACTCTGTCTGCAAGTTTATTATTTTGTGATTCATATTTTATTTGTAACATTAAAACACTGTAACTACACCGGCTGGCAGTTGAATGGGTACTTAAATGAAATTTTGAATAAGCAACTGTCTATGCTTCTGCATCCTACAATGGCTGTCATTCGTCAAGAAGCACGTTTCAACTGAAAACATTGCGAACCCTACATTTTATCATTAAAAGAATGCCAGCTCTTGATTCGGCCAAATTGGGAAACAACACTCACCTTGTCCCGAAGCGTCTTCTTCGCCGAGCAGCCAGATCTCATCCTCGTCGAAATGAGCGTCTCCTCCTCTCCCTTCTCCCGGGAAGAAGGCGTGAGCGAGGATCTGCCCTCGCCCGTCGAAAGGGAAACCGTCCCCGTGGTACAACCTGCGGAACGTCCAATTCTTTGTCAAGGACTGTCTACAGCCATCAGATGTTGGCACTTCATCGTCATGCTTATACAGGAGGACTTCAAAAAGTAAGTTGCACGTTATTACGACAGGCAAGTAATTTTTACTGACTGTTGCACTGCACTTCAGAGTGACAAAGATACACGACGCCATTTTGCAACGTAGACACCGAGTCTCTGTAAATAACATTCCTTGGTCTCGGAGCCATTTGAAAACTCCTGTGTGAACGTCCTCATAGTTGAAAAACCTGCGAGTGCTGCGAACCAGTTCCTCGATGGCCTCCCTTCCCGAACACCATCACCCATGTCTATGTGGCTTGGGTGAAACTGTTTGCACCACATCAATAGGTCTGTATGCGACATTGCATTTGGTTCACATACCGCCAGAATTTCACGGTGAATGTGTGTGCAATTTAGACACCATGCAGAATCCGTAGCTGTCACACCTCATATACACATTGAAGGTGAAGAGAGGGAGAAAGGAAAGGAAAGGGAGGGGATCACTGCTGTTAGCTGCATCGTGACGCGGAATCAGTGGCGACGAGTGAAAAGAAGGACCGGAGCGGGAATCGAACCTGGACCTCCAGCTCACTAGGCCGGGGCGTTAGCTGGTGCGCCATCCACGACACAGCATTATGGCAGCTGCGCGGACTGTCTCGGCACGCCTCAAGACTTTCCACATTCCCATCGAGCGCCATCTGTCCACAGTCCCTGCATATTTCCTCCACGTTCGCACCTCTAGGTGGTCAAACGTATTTGTGCATGCGCACTGAAGAAGGTGGATCCATTGCCCTTCCTTTCCTTTCCTTCCCCCCCCCCCCCCTCTCCACCTTCAATTTACATATCATGTAACACAGCTGCGGATTCTGCGCGGTGCACAAATACGTTTGACCTCCTATGGGAATCTCGGAGTAACGAAGATGAAGGAAATGGACAGGGATGGCGGATAGGTAGCTCTCGGTGGGAATCTGGATCGGCCGTGAGGCGTGCCGAGATGTCCGTGCAGTTGTGATAAGGCTGTCCCAAATGGCGCAGTGATTGACGCACCTGGCTAGTAAGCAGGACATCCCGGGTTCGAATCCCGATCCGGTCCACATTTTCACTCATTCTCCACCGATTTCTCGTAACGTCCCGATGCAGCTGACAGCAGTGATCCCCTCCCTTCCCTTTCCTTTCTCCCTTCTGCACCTTCAGTTTACATCCCGCATACTTCAACTTTGGAGTGTGTTTCCAGTTGCTGCGCCCTTTTCCTCACACACTACGCACATATTTATCGCAGCGCAGCAGAACTGTGTCTGCACCTCGCTCGGTTATAAGAACAAGTTTCGCGTTAAAACATTCATTCTGTGGGTAAACTTTATACAGTTCCGAAGGCGCAGGAGTAGATGAAACGTAAGATTTCTCTCCTGATTACAAACTAAGAGTCGACTTGTATTAATGTCGATGAGTGGTAAATGTATATGCAGTGCAATGTTGTTTGGACTGTTTTGGACGATTATCAAAATGAAAGTGAATAAACGACAGCCATTTTTAGGACTCCATACCACAATCGGTAAAAAAACGAAGTCTTATAGGATCACCCTAATTCTATCCGTCCGTCGTCTGTGTGACTGTTAACACCTCTTTTTCTCAGGAACGGTTAGGCGTATCAAGTTTAAATTTGGGTCACGTACTGAGGTCTACGGTCCCTTGGCGGTGTAAAAAATTAAAACTTGTAAGTCAATAAATTAACAGATACCGCCATTAAAGTCATATTTTGATACTCGCGAACTCACTGATCAAGCCCATGGTTTACGTCCCGTTGACCTAGAATCATGAAAGTTGGCGTGACCCAAGGTTCCACTGCACAAGTAAAGAAAAAATCCGAAAATTTTTGATTTGTCATCACATCCCACGAAAAAAAGGTTTTTGTCATACTATCCGACTGTCCGCCTGTCAGCCTCTTAAGACGCCTTTTCCTCAGGAACGGGTAGACGTATCAAGCCGAAATTAATGTTACGAGGGTCACTCCAAAAGAAATGCACACTAATTTTGTAAGAATACAGTTTTCATTCTGCATGTGTGAAAGTTTTACAGTGTGTAGATACATCCTTCCCGCCTGTTTTCAAACTTAGTTCAACCTGTTCCCGTTAGTGGCGCCGTCACAGCATGTCTTCAAGATGGCTGTTGCACTTGACGTTCGTCAGAAGCAAAGTGCTGTCACAGAATTCCTATGCTGTGAAAACGAGACAGTGGGAAACATCCACAAGAGGTTGAAAAAGGTGTATGGAGATGCTGCTGTCGATTGCAGTACAGTTAGTCGGTGGGCAAGCAGGTTACGTGATGAAAGCGGGCACGGCAATTTTGAGGATTCTCTTCGCAGAAACAGGCCTCGTACTGCGCACTGCCCAGTGGAACCACCATAAATTCTGATGCATATGTGACGACACTGAAGAAACTTCAAGCTCGACTGAGTCGTGTTCGACCACATCGGCAAAAGCAGGATGTTTTGCTGTTGCACGACAATGCACGGCCACATGTCAGTCAAAAAACCATGGAAGCGACCACAAAACTCGGATAGACAACAGTGAAACTCCCGCCTTACAGTTCTGACCTGGCTCCATGTGACTATCAACTCTTTTGGAAACTGAAAGACTCTCTTCGTGGAACAAGGTTTGAAGATGATGACTCCCTTGTGCACGCTACCAAACAGTGGCTCCAACAGGTTGGTCCAGAATTTTACCGTGCAGGTATACAGGCGCTGGTTCCAAGATGGCGTAAGGCAGTTGAGAGGGATGGAAATTATGTGGAGAAATGAAAATATTGCTCCTAAAGGATGTATCTGCACACTGTAAAACTTTCAAACATGTAGAATAAAAGATGTATTTAAAAAAATAGTATGCATTTCTTTTGGCGTGACCCTCGTGCATACTGAAGTCTACCGTACTTTCGTGTCGTAAACAATTTAAGCTTCTAATTCACTGAAATCGAAAGTGAAGCCGTTTACGTCACGTATTTTGATATCTTGCTAGTATCAATACTGATAACAAGAAAAAAACTGTCTACATTCTCGACTCCCGGAAGCTCGTAAGGCACCCTCGGTGCGCGAATCTTACTCGCAGTTAACCGGATTTTTTTCTTCCATATCATCAAAATACGTGCTCAGTTTAAAACCTTCATCCGCATGCACTGATCACCGACACAGTGTCACCTGAGATCACTGTACGAAACAGTATGGTGCGATTTGGGGTTTAGCTTCGCGCCCTAGGGGATAACTACGTGACGATCTGTGCGCCGTGCCAAATAGTAGTGACGCAGCCTACTGCTCTCGCAGGTACTCTCAACTACTGCTTAGAGGTCGAGCGCTCTGCGTTCGCAATACCTGCAGCGGAGTGTGTGTAGCTGTATTGTGCGGCATTGACGTATCGGGGTACGGCGACCGGACCGCGTACTCCGGGCGCCGTTCCCACGGAGGGTGCAGAATTTTGACTGACGATAAAAGTGAGTGAGGGCAAAAAAAGAAGGTGAAGAAGGAGAGGGGGCGAAAAATAGGAAAGGCTGATACAAAAATAAGAGGAGAGCAAAGATGTGCGAAAGGAAATCAAAAGATGATTCGGACTGGCCTAGACTGAGCAGTAGTTCTGTAAGACCTGTATCTAATGGGTAAGTAGACGCTTTTTTCTTTTCAGCTTATAGGTGGGTGAATGTTCTTTCTGTGAAATCAGGCATGCTAACGACATTGTGAAGAAATCATTACATTTTCCTAACATCTTATAAGTTTACCCGGTTTGATTGGTTTGGAGTTCGGGTTTGGAAGTGATTTAGTTTAGAAACAGGAAGTCAAAGTGTTGCACATTTAAATTACTTTTCCAAATGATAGAAGTTTCATGACATTATAGCCACATCTTCAGGTATAAAGCTGTTGCCGGCCGCGGTGGCTGTGCGGTTCTAGCGCTGCAGTCCGGAACCGCGGGGCTGCTACGGTCGCAGGTTCGAATCCTGCCTCGGGCATGGGTGTGTGTGATGTCCTTGGGTTAGTTAGGTTTAAGTAGTTCTAAGTTCTAGGGGACTGATGACCTCAGATGTTGAGTCCCATAGTGCTCATAGCCATTTGAACCATTTTTTTTATGAAGCTGTTGACCTAAAGAAGATACAAGAAATGTGATTAAAACTATCCAAAAACAGGAACTCTATTGCTCCAGTGTTGCTGCCCTCTTCGCCTGAAAAGATGTAACATAGATGTCAAGTAATCCTGTTGAGCTTTGAGGCTCTTTCCCACGTTTTATAATGCCGGTTCTTATTTTAAATTTCCTGTTTCTAGGGTTGTGCCTTTCTATAGTTCCAATGGTTATTTTAGTCACGACGGCTACGTACTATGGGACGCCAGTTTTGTGCCGGAAGACCTGTTACTTACCCTTATTGAGCTTTTAAGGACATTATGTGTTGAAAGGTCCGTTTATCTCACATGCCAATCAGAGTTACGTCAATTCCAGAGTTCCCATTTTCGCATAGTTCTAATTAGATCGTTCTATCTTCTTTTGATCAACAGTTTGTCACCTGAAGATATGACTATAATATCATGAAACTACTTGTGATTAATAAGTCACTCGGACGCAGCTGTTGCGATTTTCGTAATTTGAAATGTATCATCACAGCTGTAGTTGAACATCATATCAAGTTTCTGTAAATCCACTTTGTGTAAATAGAATGGACACTGCGCCTCGTCGAAGACTTGAACAATATAGAGACGAACACCCGTGATTTTATCTAACAATTTTATTTATCTACCAATTTCGGTGCGTCAATCACACCATCTTCAGGCCATTATACACGAAACTAGGTAAGTCATCGAGTCTTTTGTGTTGTTGTAAGGACCACTACATCCAACTGGCTTCCACAGATTTCTAAAAATTTCTCGGTCAAAGTGGACTGTACATACCTCTAACGACAACTCTCGCCTATTTTGCGATTTTGCCACAAATAAGAGTAATGAAGAGCGCCGGATGGGAGGAGGGGTGGGATCAGGATTAAGTCGGCGGGTATGACGGGGCAGGGAAAGGGGCGAAAAGTCGAACTTTGCCCTCGGCGCCAATTACCCTAGTTACGCCACTGATGTGCAGGATATACGAAAACAAGCAAGAAAGAAATTGAGGTAGCCATCATAGCAGTGAAAAACAGCGAAGGTTCCCGACGAAGACAAAAGAATAATGTTTTCGAAATCGGTAAAGGCAGTTATGGGCTTTTACCGGTGAGACGTCCGCCCCCGGTAGATGAGAGGTCAGCGCGATGGACTGTCAATCCTAAGGGACCGGGTTCGATTCCCGACTGGGTCAGAGATTTTATCCGCTCAGGGACTGGGTGTTGTGTTGTCCTAATCATCATCATTTCATCCTCAAGTCGCCGAAGTGGCCTCAAATTGAAACACTTGCACCAGGCGAGCGGTCTACCCAACGGGAGACCCTCGTCACACACCATTTCATTTCACCGGTGAGACCATTCCGGGGGTATCGAGGAGTTGGTTCGTACTCTGCCAAGATGATCGGTGCATCTACATCTACACCTACAGCTACAGAGAGACGGTGCACCAAAATGATGTGTACTCACCGGTGGAAGTAGACGAGGATGTCGGCGCGGTCGCTGTTGACCTCCCGGAAGGTGAGCCGCGAGTTGTCGGACCAGATGCGGAGCGCCCTGTCCAGCTGGTAGCGCACCATGCCGGGGTCCAGGTCTCGCGGCTCCATCGTCCGCAAACTGCAACAAAAAACGGCCGTGTAACCTGACCGCCAGGGCGAGGCCGGCGAGCGTTCCTTACCCCCGAGCCGCCTCGGCGCGGCAATAACCAGCTGCAGACGAGGGCTTAATGCTCTCGTGACTGCAGCCAATAAAGCGGAAATGGGGTGACCCAGAGGATGTAACCGGGTGTTACGTGTCCCCAGAGCTTATTTCAAACGTGAGTTTCCTCCTCTCTCCGGTCGAGCGAGTAGTCTTCGAAATAATTCCATACACAGAATAACAGTATCTCAGCTCGTATTTCCTCAGTTTTCATCTAATGTATCCAAAACGGAATATTTCCGTTTTAGTCCAGGCTGTTATAGTTGGTAGTTGTATGAACTTTGAAATTCCAAATCGCAAGTTTATTTATTCGGATTGCCATGCAGGGGTATACAAAATGACAGACCCAGTTTAATTTTTATTCATGAAATACAGACTGTAAGAGTAACTAACTAAAGTTTCATTTATCACCGCCACAGTGCTGGTAATGAGTCCCTAATTACATTGCAGAGAGTATTTCGTCTCCGATTCGGCTTTGAATCACCAATAAGGAAAAGCATATGTCGCTGGCTAAAGTAACGTCAACAAACTGGGTGAGTCTGCAAAAATAAAAAAAAATAAATAAAAAGCACGAACTGACCAGTGTTTGTGAACTTTATAACTTCCTGTTTCCACCTTTATACTGATCATTCGTCTTCAATTTACATTTCATAAAATAAAAATTAACTAATTCGGGTAGAGCTTTCTGGATAACCCTGCAGGTGAACTTTAATACATCAGCCTGGGGTTTTGAATTTCAAATTCACGAGCTAACAACCTAAAATAATCACCTCTTTACAATACAAATGTCTTTCTGGCAGACAGCTTATACACTGATAAAAAAATCGCAACACCAGCAAATAATTAATGTACAGTAATGAAATTTTGGGAAAGCATTTGTTTAGCTAACATATTTAGGCGATTAACACTGCAGGATCACAGGCTGATGGAAGCACGAGATAAACAATGGAAGATGTGAATTGCTGGCACATTAATAACAGGTGTAACGCGCCGAATGCAAGCATGCAAACGTGCATGCGTTGTGTTGCACTGTTACCGGATGTCAGTTTGTGGATGAAGTTCGACGCCTATTGCACGTGGTCGGTCAATACAGGGACAGTTAATGCTGTTTGTGGACGACGCTGGAGTTGTCATCCGACGATGTCCCATACGTGCTCGATTGGAGACAGATCTGGTGATCGACCAGGTCTATGCAACATGTCGACACACTGTAGAGCATGATGGGTTACAACAGCTGTATGTGGGCGAGACTTACTGTTTAAAAACACACCATGGAATGCTGTGCTTGAGATAACCTCGAGAGTGCTCCTGCTCTCTTACGAAACCGCACACCAGTCCATAACTCCAGCACGCACACAGATTGATAGCGGGTCCTCAACTGTCCTCCCCCTATTCAACAAATGACCGCCACTGGCACCGAGACACAACCAGCACCGATAAACACAACAAACCTCCATTCTTCTCCTCAATGAACTGTTGCTTGACACCACGGAAGTCGCACATGAGAGTGATCTGGGGTCAGTGGAATATAGACTACAAGGCGTCTGGCTCGGAGCTGTTCTTCAGTTGAAACAGTTGCTTGTGTCGCTGTTGTGCCAAATGCCGCTAAGATTGCTGCTGCAGACGCAGTACGACGCGCCTCAACCATATGTCGAACACAATGGGGCCTTCCTCTCACTAGTGTCACGTGGCCTTCCGGAGTCCGGTCTTCTTGCGATCGTACATTCTCGTGACCACTACGGCCAGCGATCGTGTACAGTGCCTACATTCCTGTCAAGTCCTCCAGAACAGCAGAAGGAACACCCAGCACCCTACTACAAGATCTCATTCAAACTCAGTGAGGTGTTGAAAATGGCATTCTTATCTAACTTCAACTCACCACGTCCAATCTGAAAGATAATCAATGCTCACGACCGTTACAGCGTGTATCTAAAGCAAACCTGGCTTACACCCTCATAGTGGAGCAACTAGGGCCTCTCTTAGGAGGCTGGCGCGAAATTCAAGCAGACATCCCCCTTCAGATGTAGAAACAAGCCTACCAACTTCCGTTATATTACACACCTCCTTCTTGGTGCTACGTTTTTTTTTGCCGCCAGTGTTTTTAGAATACGCCAACCATGTGCAACATCATTCGCACTCATTACACATTGTAACAAGATATATTCCGTGAAGACTCTCTGAAGTCAACATATACAGCATCGCGTCGTCACTTATTAAAGCAAATGTATTCTTAAGGTATATCTAGCCGTATCTTTGATGGTGAGAGATATGTTACGTCTATTACCGTTCACTTTATAAAAATGAAAATGTAGCAGCATCCATTTGGATGTTGCAGATTGTCTGAATGATGAAAAGCTTAGCAACTAGTTCTATATACAGATATGTAAAGCATTGTACGTCAGAAAAGGTAAATGTGTAGTGGTCTCTGATTATACAATGAATGACATACTACTGGAGTCAGTCGTGTCACAGGCTCATGCTAATACTGAGAAAGTCCAGCTCTCCTGTGAAAGAGACTGCTTCAAAGACAGTTGTACAGCTAAAAAAATAATGGATTGCCTTTCAGTTGCGTGAGATCTATACGAGGCTGGACTGAACTGGAGGCAAGCATTGTATGAGAAGAAGAGCAGCAGTAAGGGACACCGGCTTGCTTCACGTGGGATACAGTGTTATAGGGACGCTGAAAATTACAACCTAACAACCAAAGAAAAATATTTAGTAATTTTTCAGAACACTATGTAGAAAATGCAGTGTTCTTGTTTCCCAGAGTGGTAATTCAGTCCAGTCCCATAGGGCCATGTAAATTAGATTCCACTAATAACCGGTCGCACATTGTCAATTAAGTAGTTCTTCACGCGTGAATGGAGTGAGGAGAAACGAAATTTAACCTCCAGTCGACGTCGAGGTCATTAGAGACGGGCTAGCAGCAAAAAGGTATTACCATACTCACAACTCACATTCGTCGGAGGTGAATCGGGGAAACCGCAGAAAACCTAAATCTGTTGGTTTAAGAGAATTTCAACACAACCACTTCCGCAACGTAAGGAGAGCTCCTAATAAATGTGCTGTAAAGTCAGATCTATGATACTCTCTGTGCAGTGACGCAAATGTAGAACGTCAAGTAAAATAAATGTAAAATCATCGTTGGAAGCTGCATACATCCGACTACCGAATGCATGTTTTTTTTGGTAATATACAGGTTGTTTCAAAACGGTTTATTCGGCTCCACAAGACTATATCTTGTATATGAATGAAGACAGAAACATCACGACAATTGTAACTTAAGCTTAGGACTAAAAAGTTTTTTATTTTCAAACGAACTTCCCATTTTTACAAGGATACACTGCTCAAAAGTTTTAGGGGAACACCTATATCAACGCCTGATATTTTAAATCTATTTTGATACAGGCGGTATCTGTGGTCTTATTGTGTAACTTCAGATTTTTACTTTTAATGTATGCAACAACCAAAGTCATTTGCCATCCATCGGCTGTGTTATGCATTAAAGTGTCAGGGGACCCTTCAGAAGGACTTGCGTACCAGCATCCAAGCGTTCTCTAGTGAGGTACATAGACAGCAGTCGTCATTTGTGGAACTATACGGGTCCTATGATACATGACACAATGACGAAGTAGTTTTTTTATTGACAGTTGGACCTGAAGATGACGCAAATTTAGCTTTGAAACTATTCGTCTGAGCAATAAATACTTTGAAAAGGCGGCTGCTGTCTTCCATTTCTGTTGCTTTAATGTTAGCCGCTATCCTCTGTCCACAAGAAGGGTGGACTTTCACAAGGATCTCGTCTTTGTCCATGTTCGCCTTACTTCTAGGCAGTACATCAAACGGATCCTGTAGGAGAGATTACACAAGGCTCCAGATGATAGGCTAACTCGTTCCATGCTTTTGCGAGCATTTTTGGAGTTCACTGGAGTCGGTAAGCAGCGTCGCAGTTCATTCAAAGCTGTCAGAAGGGGAGGCGCGTGAAAGGAGTCCTTCACAACACATCTGTCCCCCATAACCCATCCCATCTGCAAAAAAAAGTCACATTCCGTAATATCGATCCGTACGCCCATTCCATCGTTGAAGACGTACAGCGCCGTATTCACGACGAAAAGAACGCAGCATAGTCTTAATTCAGTTGCACCCGTTGAAACGGAAAACGCAAGACGCTTTTTGTTGTTAGCGTGCGCCATCTCGACTTGAGACAATGGTAACCGAGCGAGCTAGCTGCTCCACGGATAAACTACCGGCAACCACATGAAGTGGCAACTTACAACTGATTCCAAGGTAAACTTCCAGTTTCGATAGCAGGCTAAAATCCACCAAGTTTCCTTCCACATTCATGTATTAAAATATAGTCTCGCAAAATTGGATGCACGCTTTTGAAACATCCTGCAAACCAATAGCAAGTATTAGATCGCCACCAGATAAGGCCTGAGAGCTTTGCGTCATGGCTGGCACCATTTGTGGAATGAGAGAGCAGGAAATCCCACAGAAAAGACCGCAGCTGCGTTGCAACTAGTGTTCCTGGCGGAAAGGAGATTATTTCGTAAATGTGGAAGTAACTGCCGTCTTGCTTCACATAAAAAAAAGTTCCGTGATTAGAAGACACGCTGAAATAAGTTTTCAACTTCATCCATAGAATACAATGATACAGCATGAATTACATTTAGCAGCATCTTCTTTGAAAAATGTTTAGTTTTATCGAGGGTGCAAACGGAAATGCAGGCAATGAGAGTGTAATTAATCTGGAAACTACTTTAGTTTCTATTCGCATTATCCTTCGGATACGCCGTAGCCAGTGGCAAGCTGGAAGCGCGCTGTGCTGTGTTCAGGAGGCAGGCCATTTGGGCTGCGTCACGAGCTAAATGCGCTCTTGGGGTACTTCCGACGGAATCGATAGCAACAGCAATAGCAGTAGTGCTGGCGGAGGCGAGGCGAGTCGAGATTGGCTGCTCTGGGATTCCATCCGGCCGCTAAGTGGCTGCCTAGCCTTCCGGCGAGTGCCCGGCTCACCCCGGCGCCTCGGCTCGGCTCTGGCCTGTGACCCGCGCCCTGCCCCGCCACGTCGGCGATGGCCGCCGACTTTCACCTGTGCTACGGTCAACTTGTACCCGTGGTGAGGAGTGACAGCTCGGTATCATATCACATCCATGCTGCTGCCATTCCAGTACTAAGGTTCAGTGTCCATTTCGAGTGACTGGTCATTCTTTCCAATGAAGCTCAAAGATTACATGTGATCAGTAAGTGGGCCCCGTGCATATCCCATTCCTCTGAATCATTTATTTATTTACGGTATAGGCAATCACTAGAGCTGTGTGAGTGAACAAGTTGCTTTGCTCTGGAACGAGTGTATATGGAATTTAACTATCAGTACATGGCTCTGAGCACTATGGGACTAAACATCTGAGGTCATCAGTCCCCTAGAACTTAGAACTACTTAAACCTTACTAACCTAAGGACATCACACAATCCATGCCCGAGGCAGGAATTGCCAATACTTTTAACTATTATAATACTGCAAAATTTTACCCTTACAATAAGTTATAATACAGGTCGTTCCACAATGTAGAAAGCAACCCTGATATCTGTTCCAACTCTGATATTTATAAATTGTTTGTACTGAATGTTGTGTTCAATACATAGGCCAAACAGGACGTAACTGAAATGACCGGTTTAAAACACACACACACAGGCGCGCGCGCCTTGCGATACGATACACCTGACGGATCAGCAATCGCAGCACACATCAAACACACAGGACATAAATTTGAAATCATAAACTACAACTTAAACTGCATACGTTAAAGAAAGACCATACAACGAGCATGCATCAGGAATTTGATTTTTTGCGATTGCCTATTAAATGAAAAACTGAATCCAACGCAGGCAACTTCTTTAACAATTTCTGAAAAGTATTATTGTTTTATCAGTAAACTGGTAACTATATTTTATGTAGCCCACTTCTAATTTCAATTTTCACAGAAATAATATTCGTAATTAGATTAACGAGCGTAGCGCAGTAATTAAAACCTGTCAATATCTACAAATTTCATTTTACCACACAATTAAAATAATTTGATACTGCTGTATTATTACACATAATTCTGTTCTGTTCTGAGTTCTGTAACAACAGATATGTATAAAGTATCTCTCGATGATGTAGTAGCACACAGTGTGGGGCGCTCAAGACGCCGAAGTGGCGTCCAATGCAAAGTCTTGAACCAGACCAGTGAGTCACACCAAAGTATTATTACTTTTACTATTATTAATATCATTATTATTATAGCACATAGAAAATGTATTCTTCGAGATTTTCTGTAAGGGCAGATTCTACAACCATTCAGCGCTGTAGATTAATATGGATACTTCTTCACTAGGGCAAAATTATATAAAATCTTCTTTCCATATTGCTCTATTCTAAACAGATGACATGTGCACGTCACCAGTAAATCTCAAGACGTGAAACCATTTTAATCTGCGTGAAGATCAGGGCATGATCATTGAATAGCATAGTGGTGTTTGGAATAAAAGTGACTGAAGCAGTAAATTGATCATTGTAGTCGTACGTTTTGCGTTGTTCTGAATGAACGAAAATAAAAGAATGAAATCCAGTCGGTGCAAGCAGCTCACTCCTCTAGAACAGCGCCAACGGGTCCACCAAACTTAATGTCTCCGTCTGGCGGGCGAACACCATCCAGGTGTCATATGCCATCACTCTATGAAACGCTGTGGAAAGGTTTGAGATTTAATTCAGAATGCTGGCGCAAGTCCGTATAACATAGAACTTCTCGTGACTGCCGCTGCTTCCCTTGCCTACTAAATACTAGCGAGAATCCGACACCACGATTCGAACAGGAGACTACCAGGATGAGCTTCTCTGCACTAACAAGTTTTAGCAACCTAAGCTATGGAGGACAGTCGCAGTACAGCTAATGAATGCGAACTCTAAGCACGTACAAGTCAAATTCAACTAATAATTCGCAGCATTTGCCGACAAACAGAAAACTAGTTAATGATACATACATATGGCATTGTTCCTCCAGTTCGTTGCGTTTTTGTTGTTGCTTCTGAGAACAAAGCTTAGCTATGACGTTTTTCAAAGTCTGCGTCTGTCAATCGTTATTTTGAAAATTGTATTTGTAAATAATCTGATTTAAATGTAAATGGTTACACCATGAACAAGTTGACTGAACACTACAAGATTGATATTCCAGTATTTCCATCCTGCTAGGATGTGTTGATCAAAATTTCATCCTTAAGCGAGCTTATTCTCAGCACAGGAAAAAAAAAGCGATTCTTACAGATGAAGAATGGTGTGAGTGCATGATAGTTACTGTGTCATCTAACGTTCTGTAGCTTTCCAGGCGGAGATAGCAACACGGTACGTCATGAAGATCACAGTCCCAATAAAACAATTCAAGGCCAGACTCGCAGCTGGGATGTTACAATGTTTTGCAGCATATTTGCCCGTTTGTGTAGAACATTTGTTCGCCAGCGTATCTATTAGTGATAGGTCTCTCTCACAATTAGGAATTAGGCACGTTACGTACACGTTATTGTAAAAATGAATGTTTTGGATATCATACACGCTTTTTTACAGTCCGTCAGCGCGAGATGGTCTAGATATACTCACTAACTAGCAGCTTGTCTTTTACAGTAAGAGACGGTTAGCGGAGAGTAATTTGAGGTACATTGATCGAATCAGGGAGTGCTTCAAGTGCAGTCAGATTTCACGAGGACTGAATTGCTTGAGGATTTGTATCTACAGGATTATTCAGCTGTCCCTACCTACGGGTTTTATGTAACCCACAAAGGCTTCAAAAACCACGTGCAAAACTATCATTCTCTCTCTCGCTACGCTCAAACTATTAGTCCTACAGAAAAAAATTAACAGGACATTTCTGAAGGAAATTTAATGTAGTTAAATTTTACACTGGGATGTGTTATCGCTGGAGGCGACAGTTTTCGAGTTAGTCAAGGAAAACGTACTTTTTCCTTGAATAACTCTAAAACTGTGTCCTCCAGCAGAAACGTATCCCAGTACAAAACTACATTAAATTCCCTACAAAAAGGTAAAGCCGTTTATTCTTTCCTGACGCCCACAACTTTTGTAGTTGGTCTCTGATATCCTGGATTTTGGCACTGAGAAGTAGCTGTTCTCCCACATGCTTTATTGGGGACTAACCTTGCTCAACACGGGAATAGCTCATCACGCAGACGGTTCATAGAGACAAGTGCCACATGTGGACGAGCAGTGTCTTCTCGAAAAATGGCACCACGATACTGTCACATGACAGGTAATACATTACGTTGCAGGATGTCCATAAACTAGTTGTACGAGTTCCCTCAATCACTATCAGTCATATCTAGAAATCACGCCCCCTGGCTCCCCACCAGAAGTAACACTGCTGTGCCTCTCGAAAACATTGGAAGAAGCGGACCTCTCCCCAGACAGGTGCTAAACCTCCGGACGACGGTCATCCAGAGTAGTGCAGAACCGCGATTTACAAAGGAACACCATCCATGAGCAGACCTTAACTTTGCGGTTACAGCACAATTGCAAACGCAGCCGTTTGTGTCGTGGTGTTACAGAGTGTTGCACCTAGGAAGGTGATTCCCTAGTCTGGCTGCTGCTTGTCTCTAACCAATGCTGCGGCTTGATACAGTGTTGCAGGGAGTCCATCACTTGCTCTCGGAAGACATGTGAAGGGCTCATAATGGGCTTAGTACACAGCACGACGATGCCGAACCTTCACGACGGATATGCCTGCCCTCAGGTTCCCATTTAGTCCAAAATCTGGCCATGTCACATCCCAATGCCCTACAAATCCAGATCTGGCACTAGCTGAGCAGATACCTACAACGAGGCCTCTTCAAACCCGAACACGTACTGACAAGGCTGTGTCAACGGGTATGCGGCATGTCCACGTCCTTCAAAGTGGTCACTCTCCATCTGATGCTTTTCGTATCCCTTGTATATCCCCTTCGCCTGGTAACAACGCTGTCAGAGAGAACTGAGACTCTACATCATTTACATACCCGTCGATAATGTGTACGTGTAGGAAGTTACATTAAAAACCTAGCATCTCTTCTGGGTGATTCACTTTATTTCTCGGACAGTACATATGACGTGTTGCTTACAGGGGGACAATTACTGAACTATATGAAAGAAAACGTAAATTAGTTACAAGCTGCGGCGTGCACACGATTTATTCAACATGTAAAAGTCACCACAGATATTCGAATTTAGGTTATGACGTGTTCGATATGCTGCCATCATTGGTGATGATGTGGCGCAGACGAATAGCGAAATTCTGCGTGACCCGCTGAGGCGTCGGAACATCTATGCTGTCGATGACCTCCAGAACGGCTGTTTTCAAAAATGGCTCTGAGCACTATGGGACTTAACATTTGAGGTCATCAGTTCCTTAGAACTTAGAACTACTTAAACCTAACTAACCTAAGGACATCACACACATCATGCCCGAGGCAGGATTCGAACCTGCGACCGTAGTAGTTGCGCGGTTCCAGACTGAAGCGCCTAGAACCGCTCGGTCACTCCGGCCGGCCGGCTGTTTTCGACTCAGCAATGATTTTGGAGTTATTGCTGTACACCTTGTCTTAAACAGAGCCCCACAAAAAGGGGTCGCAAGTGATCAATTCCGGAGAATATGGTCGCCAATGGAGGCCCATTTTAGTGGCCTCTGGGTACCTCAGAGCCAGAATGCAGTCCCCAAAGTGTTCCTCCAGGACACCAAACACTCTCCTGCTTCGATGGGGTCGAGCTCCGTCTTGTATGATCCACATCTTGTCGAAATCAGAGCCACTTTGGATAATGGAGATGAAATCATATTCCAAACCCTTCACCTACCATTCGGTCGTCACCGTGCCATTAAGGAATACCGCGCCGCTTATTCCGTGACAAGACAGCACACCACACAGTCAGCCGTTGAGGATGAAGAGACTTCTCGACGGCGAAATGCGGATTCGCAGTCCCCCAAATGCGCCAATTTTGCTTATTGACGAACCCATCCAAATGAAAGTTGGCTTCCTTGCTCAACCCAACCATACAGCGCACAGTAATTCCCAGCTATCCGTGCAGTTTCAATGTCCTATCCCAAACCGTTCGGTAGTTATAACGATTTTATTTCATATCGTTGAATAACTGTCATCCTTTACTAACAGAGGCGACTTGTCTGTAGACCACAGTGTTCCTGTTTTAACCGCAGAGAAATATGGTGTCTGCTGGGTATTGCGTGCTACGCCCCGCAGGTGCGTGGTGTAGTGGCTGGTGCGGGGTGGGCGCGGTGGATGTGTCGACGCTTCCGGCAGGGCGGCGGCCTCTTCCGCCGCATTGTGCGGGCGCCCCAGCACAGCGTCAGCCGCCAGCAAATTCTCTCGCCGTCAAACAACCATAGGTACGCCACTTGGTACCATAGCCGCAGATAGTGCGACTATTGGCTGCATGTTGTAGTGAACCACGTCGATTACGGTAGCACATACACTACGGGCCATTAAAATGGCTACACCAAGAAGAAATGCAGATGATAAACGCGTATTCATTGGACAAATATATTATACTAGAACTGACATGTGATTACATTTTCACGCAATTTGGGTGCATAGATCCTGAGAAATCAGTACCCAGAACAACCACCTCTGGCCGTAATAACGGCCTTGATACGCCTGGGTATTGAGTCAAAAGAGTTTGGATGGCGTGTACAGGTACAGCTGCCCATGCAGCTTCAACTCGATACCACAGTTCATTAACAGTATTGACCTTCGTATTGTGACGAGCCAGTTGCTCGGCCACCATTGACCAGACGTTTTCAATTGGTGAGAGATCTGGAGAATGTGCTGGCTAGGGAAGCAGTCGAACGTTTTCTGTATCCAGAAAGGCCCGTACAGGACATGCAACATGCGGTCGTGCATTATCCTGCTGAAATGTAGGGTTCGCAGGAATCGAATGAAGGGTAGAGCGACGGGTCGTAACACATCTGGAATGTAACGTCAACTGTTCAAAGTGCCGTCAATGCGAACAAGAGGTGACCGAGACGTGTAACCAATGCCACCCCATACCATCACGACCGGTGATACGCCAGTATGGTGATGACGAATCCACTCTTCCAATGTGCGTTCACCGCGATGTCGCCAAACACGGATGCGAGCATGATAATGCTGTAAACAGAACCTTGATTCGTCCGAAAAAATGACGTTTTGCCATTCGTGCAGCCAGGTTCGTCGTTGAGTACACCATCGCATGCGCTCTTGTCTGTGATGCAGCGTCAAGGGTAACCGCAGCCATGGTCTCCGAGCCGATAGTCCGTGCTGCTGCATAGGTTGTCGAACAGTTCGTGCAGATGGTTGTTATCTTGCAAACGTCCCTGTCTGTTGACTCAGGGATCGAGACGTGGTTGCACGATCCGTTACAGCCATGCGGATAAGATCCTTGTCATCTCGGCTGCTAGTGATACGAGGCCGTTGGGATCCAGCACGGCGTTCCGTATTACCCTCCTGAACCCACCGATTCCATATTCTGCTAACAGTCATTGGATTTCGACCAACGTGAGCAGCAATGTCGCGATACGAAAAACCGCAATCGCGATAGGCTACAATCCGACCTTTATCAACCGCTGTTTCATCATCATCATCATTTAAGACTGATTATGCCTTTCAGCGTTAAGTCTGGAGCATAGCCCTCATTATAAAATTCCTCCATGATCCCCTATTCAGTGCTAACATTGGTGCCTCTTCTGATGTTAAACCTATTCCTTCAAAATCATTCTTAACCGAATCCAGGTACCTTCTCCTTGGTCTGCCCCGGCTGCTCCTACCCTCTACTGCTGAACCCATGAGTCTCTTGGGTAACCTTGCTTCTCCCATGCGTGTAACATGACACCACCATCTAAGCCTGTTTGCCCTGACTGCTACATCTATAGAGTTCATTCCCAGTTTTTCTTTGATTTCCTCACTGTGGACACCCTCCTGCCATCGCTCCCATCTGCTAGTACCTGCGATCATCCTAGCTACTTTCATATCCGTAACCTCAACCCTGTTGATAAGGTAACCTGAATCCACCCAGCTTTCGCTACCATACAACAAAGTTGGTCAAAAGATTGAACGGTGCACAGATAACTTAGTCTTGGTACTGACTTCCTTCTTGCAGAAGAGAGTAGTTCGTAGCTGAGCGCTCACTGCATTAGCTTCGCTACACCTCGCTTCCAGTTCTGCTGTTTGTGTATGAGAAATCGGTTGGAAACTTTCCTCATGTCAGCATGTTGTAGGTGTCGCCACCGGCGCCAACCTTGTGTGAATGCTCTGAAAAGCTAATCATTTGCATATCACAGCATCTTCTTCCTGTCGGTTAAATTTCGCGTCTGTAGAACGTCATCTTCATCTTTAGACTTCACTAAAAGAGAAGTTGTGTTTGTTTTAAGAGTCGTCACACTAGTAAGCGTTAACGAGCACGTCACTGGCTGCTGGCAAACCTCACGGGACACTCGCGGCAATGTCTGTAGATGTAAGATACCCCTTATTTCCGAACCAAAGTTTATTTCGCATATTTTTCAAATTTAAATTTAATGTTACATCTTCGGATATCAGAATCGTTCAGTGAGTTCGAGCAATACTGCACAAGGAATTAGCAGGGCATAAGATTTCAGTTATCACGCTAGCTGAGGTAACCATAGGACCAGCCGGTGCTGGCAGTATACCCATGGCAGTGACTAGCCGTAAGGAGGGCATGTACATCAGTGCGCGCCACGTAGGAAAACCACGGCCATTCTGGCGCTAAGCAAATGATTTTGCTTCATAAATATTTCCTAATAAAAGCCACTTTTTCCGCTACAGGTATTTGGAGAAGCCCACCGGTCACACATACACCAATATTACTACGCAAGGAATCAGTCGTTTCAACAAACGAATTTGTTTTATTTATTTAAACGTATAGCTAAAACCCCGGTCGGGCAGACCGTTCGCGGGGTGCCGGTCTTTCAATTTGACGCCACTTCGGCAACCTGCAGTCTATGAGGATGATAGGACGAGGATGAAGACAGCACAGCACCCAGTTCCTTGGCGGAGAAAATTCCCCGGCCCAGCCGGGAATCGAACCCGGGCCCAGAGGATTGACAATCCGTCACGCTTACCATCCATCTACCGGGGGCGGACAATAAACAAATGAATAATATTCAAGCTAACGAAGTTGTACGAATAGCTACGTCGTTTCGCGATTGTAAGTATGACATCGACTGTGCGCCATACTCGACAATCGCCGATTTGGCGCCCACGGAGTGAGTTTTGTCCATACTCTCGAAAAGAGCTGGTTTTTTGTGTTAATAAGTGATGTACTGTTTCACTATTCTTAGTTTACTGTTTTTTTTCTCAAATGAAAGCACTGTAACGACATCCACAGATGTAGAGCTGCTCTTTCCAGAGAATTGAATGTCGCTGAATAGAGCTTCTGTGAGGGACATCAACCACGAGAGCATTACGGCAAAACAGTTAAGAGGAAATCCTACGCGACGACTCAATTAGATAATTCAAGGACGGATTGTCTTAATATATGCAAATCTCGGTTGGAAAAGAAGGCCAGTCATTGTGTACGGCTCTTATACTATCTTCTACGGACTCGCTAGCTTCAGCAGATTTAGTAAAGTGACGGGATCTTGCAGGTGGTTACAGTGGCCAGTGGGTTACCGAGGAAAGAGGCTATCTTTTCGGCAGTGCCTTTTATTTACTACCTCCAAATTAATTTCTAACTTCAGTAACATACGTTAACATTAGAATGCAGCCTTAGGAGACTGATTGCATCATACAGCCATACAAGTAAAGATTTACAACACACACCGTTGATCGAATTATGTTATTATGCCCTGGAAGTAATAGGACCGGGATCTGTCCAAGCGTAACTGTGACTGCGCGACCATACGCAAGTGATTTCATGTTCAACAGGGCGTAAGGAGCCCCATCTGTTGATTTGAATCCCAGTCTGGGATAATACTGGGGGGCGCGTGATTTTCGCAATCATCCTTTCCACTTCGCCACTGTGTTGAGAACAACTTTAGAAGAAGAAAACCATTCACTTCCTACGGAGATGATGAATATCATCAGATGTGTATCGGCTGTGTTACTGTTTGAGTTTTTTACTCTAAGTACTGAAGTCATTTACGGTACACCGATCTGACCAACCCATTGGTAACTTTTCATACATTGTTCTCAATTTGAAGGTAAATTCTTTGTCCTAAACAGAGTTTTCGACTTATTTATACCACTCCGTGTGTTCTACAGTTTCTTAAGCTTCGTCCAATCCGACACCTAAGTTTGAGTTACTGTAATTAATCCTTTTTCGTTGATTTCTAGAAACGGTTTTTGATGTGGGTGCAGTTCGATTACGTCATGCATTATTAAAAATTCCATTAATTAGCCAATTCTTAAATTGACTACGCACTTCTGCCATAAACGATGCTTAGCTCCGAAATGAAAATGTATAATATCTAAATGGTTCAAGTTAACTATACAGGATATCTCAAACCGTTTGGGTCGTCACTTAACAGTTACTGTGAACTACGTTGCTGACGCGCTGTATACTCTGTTTGTTCATAATACAATAAATATGCATATCCCACCATTAGTTCCCAAATGTAATAGGTTGTAGAACCAGTATCACCAGTTTCAGATTGACCCACAAGGCTTGAGACACCCTGTATTCGGTCTGTGTTAAGAACTGCAAAGAAAAGTTGCTCTCAGTAATACACGAGATGAAAAGAAATAAAATTAAGTCGAAGATGGTTCGGAACGAGGTATTCGACTTTAAGAGCTGTTTATGTTTTAATATATACTAACTAAGACATCATTTAGTAAGCTCAGTTCGATCTCCAAGAGGTATTATGTCGGTACTACATTACTGCAAAAGAGAATGCTACGTCGAATTCCAAATGTTGGACCTGTTGGTTTAATTTTAAGGACATACACTCTATTGCAATGACTCCTCTATAGTCTTGTTGTAACAGGCTTTAAAGTATATTTTCAACAACGACAAAAACTATGCAGTGCGTGAAGGTCAACATACATCTTTTCCAAAATTTCGAAACGAAGTATTGTCAGTGGAAGATGTAGAGAAGCCCTAGAAACGCGCCGTTATTAATTAGTGTAAAAGTACAGTGAGTACTAAGGAATATTTTTGTTGCTTAAACAGCTTGACGTTCAGTCACAGACACAGCCTTCACAAATACGGTTATGTGTAACGTTAGCTCCAGGAAAAGGAAAAGCAATGACGCCGCTTACATAGAACTGAAGCCAGATGCACAGTTGCACAAATGTTTTCCACTTATTTTAGAGCCGAGAGTGGCGTGTTTATTGCCTGCGGGGCATGTTAGCGTCTCGGCCTTTGTGTCCGATGCTGACTTCTCCAATAAAAGTCGAAGGCAGCCTGTCGGCAGGAGCGCAGCCGGGAGGAATTAGCAATGTTTCGCTCTCAACTCGCCAACCTGCCCTGCCCAATAAGGAGACGGCGAGCGGGCGCGCAAGAAACTCAACGCCGCTCCGAGCCGCTGGGAAACGGCGTTGCGACGCAAAAGGAGCAGCGCCCGGCAGCGCGGCGCGATGAATGGGCGACGTCGCTGATGCTGCTGCTGCTGATGTTGATGACGATGACGATGCTTCTCGTGGGTGTTCGGCCGCCGCGGTCGCTCACTCAAGGAGGTTGTGACGGGCTCTCAACGGACATCACACCCAGGTTGAGTGAGTGGCCGCGAACAGCACTGTCTCCTTGCTGGTAAGCGATGCAGGGCGCCCTGTAGGCGAAGCTGCTGTCGTCACCTTGCTGAACTACGTACGACTCGTTGCCAGGGAGCCAGTGAACACTGTCGGTGGTACTCCATCTCGATTAAAATTAGTTTGCAAGCATCTGCACCGATTACGAGTGAAACAGGATCAGCTGTACATAATTCGTCTAATTATACAATATATTATCGTCCGTAAGCCTGATTTAATCTTCTAGTTCTGCCCAACAATGCACGAGTCACAGATGTTGATGTCGGCTGGCATGCGGGAGATCGGACTTTTTTGTGTGACCTTGTTGCGATGATGGCAGACACCCCCCCCCCCCCCTCACCCCAACGACTCACCGTCCTTCTGTTCGCTGCCACTTCTCCGCAGACATTCTGGAAACGCCCACGAGTATGTGTGATGCTGTAGTTTTCCGCCAAACGAAAATGACAGCGCTCTGCTTACAACGGAACCTCCCCGTCGTACCCCTCTCAGATTTAATTATAAGTTGCCACAGTGGATAGGCCTTGAAAAACTGAACACAGATCAATCGAGAAAACAGGAAGAAGTTGTGTGGAACTATGAAAAAATAAGCAAAATATACAAACTGAGCAGTCCATGCGCAAGGTAGGCAACATCAAGGATAGACTGAACTCAGGAGCCCCGTGGTTAGCGTGAGCAGCTGAAGAAATGCCGGCACGATATCTCAGCGTGTTCGCTCAGAGAGCTGATTGGTCTCTGTAATAAAAAAGGATCAACAAACGAACATAACGGATGTCATGTAACGTCCGCAACGTCCAACGACAACGATCAACAACAAACAAAATGAGATTAAAAAAAAGAACGGGAAGTCCTTGGTTCAAGTCTTTCTTCGAGCGAAAAGTTTAATTTTTTGTTTTCAGACAATTATAAAAGTTCAGACACTCACACATAATCAACTTCGCTCTCCAAAATTCCAGGACATGTTCAGATTTGCTTGGACATATGCAGGATTTGACGGTCTACACACGGAAAAGTTTGAAAACGTTAAAAACATATGTTTTGACAGGCCACAGAGAAAAGTGTGCGATTGTGAAACTGTTGGATTCATTTGTTGCCATTTATGTGACAAACTCTTATGTTTTTATCACTTTTTTGGGAGTAATTATCACATCCACAAGAAAACCTAAATCGGGCAACGTAGAAGAATCTTTTTACTCATTCGCCAAGTGTACAAGTTAGGTGGGTCGACAACATATTCCTGTCATGTGACGCACATGCCGTTACCAGTGTCGTATAGAATATATCAGACGTGTTTTCCTGTGTAGGAATCGGTTGACCTATGACCTTGCAATCAAATGTTTTCGGTTCCCATTGGAGAGGCACGTTCTTTCGTCTACTAATCGCACGGTTTTGCGGTGCGGTCGCAAAACACAGACACTAAACTTATTACAGTGAACAGAGACGTCAATGAACGAATGGACAGATCATAACTTTGCGAAAATAAAGAAAAACTTTTCGCTCGAGGGGACACTTTAACTAAGGGCCTCTCGTTCCACAGCTGCTCACGCTAACCACGGGACCACGGCTCTCCTGAGCTCAGATTATCCTTGATGTTGCCTCTCTTCGCATGGACTACTCAGTTTGTACATTTTGCTTATTTTTTCATAGTTCCATACAACTTCTTCCTGTTTTCTCGATTGATCTGTGTTCAGTTTTTCAAGGCCTATCCCCTGTGCCAACTTATAACTAAATCTGACGGGGGGTGTGATGGGGAGGTTCCCTTGTTAGAACGCACCACCGTTGCAGGCACCAGTTTGAAGGCCACGTATAGCGCTGCCACCTGTCGGAACTTCATGCAACTACAGGGGCTGACGCGGGAATATTCCACCATATTCCTCAAAAAGTTCCGCATTTTTTCAACCGAAATCGGCCAAGGAAAAAATGCGTTGCATTTCTTACTGAACATCCGTCGTACTCTGCAAGGAGCAATACACGTGAATCGCTGACTTAGTTAGGAAGAACAAATAAGCTGTAAAAATACTAAAATTGACGGTTGATTTATGTATAAAAATATGGAGATGTCAGAACAAGATAGCGAGCAAGAAGGGTGTGCATCCCGCAGAGAGGGGGCCGAACGAACACAGTGTGTTCTCTGTGCCTGTCCTGAGCGCCCACGTACTCCAGTATTTGCCTAACATTGTTACTGGCAACGCTGGTACAAGCGCCACATGGGGCCACTGTTTCTGCTTCCGACTCTCCCTAGATAAGCTTAGACCATCAGTCAAAAAAGTTCCAACACTGATTTTATTGCTGGCGTATAAGCGACGTCGGCGCAGTAAATAAGGTGTTGTTAACATGAGACTTCGATTGTCAGCTTTATGCCACCCATAATGAGCACTACTCTAGCTAACCTTCACCATACCTAAACTAGCATTAAAATCAACGTTTAACGCTCTAAGCGCACTCCGAAGAGCAAGCTAGAACCGAAGGTGACATAATGACGCTGTTGGCTGCAATGCTAAGTGGTACGCTGCCCCTTATATCTGCGCATGCCTCTCCTCTCCTCCCACGTATGCACATTCACACCCACCCATCCACAAACACACACCTGCTTTTATACGTGCACACTATTACAGGAAAGACAGGAGCAGAATATCACGTCAAAATAGTTTAAATTCGACAAATGTAAAGAGAATACAAGGAGAGAGGATAAATGCATCAATGCCTAACGAAATGAATTGTGTTCGTGTTAGGAGAGGAAGGAATTCAATCATGGTCAAAACACCTCAGAAATGAGCTTTCTGTGAAGTCCCAAAATAATTTCTGGCGAATGCCTACAACAACACCACATGCGATTTTCCTTCTCATGCTTATTCGTCTGAACTGAAACTCCGTTTGCGAATACGTCTAAGTCTAGGAACGTTGCAGTCTAGCTGTTGTTGACGTCCAGTAGCAAACAAATTAAGCCGAACAATGTTTCGGGCTGTAAGTCAGCAGTCAGCCGTACAGCGGACGCCCTCGTATCGGATCGAGACGCGCGACCTCTGAAGCCGGGTAGGCGGTCATCACCTGTTGCTGATTGCCGCCCCCGCACGCGACTTTGCGCCGCTGGTGCACCGGGCGCGACAGCTGTTCGCTAATGGCGCACAGGCACCGGCTGCTGCCGCCTAAGCTCAAACAAACCCGAGCCCATTGCCTGTTGCCATCCAAACTCATTTCCGGCCATGCTAAAAAAAAAAAAAAAAGCCCACGCACATCCCTAATAATTACCACTTGATACCGACAGCAAGTGCCAGCAGTCGTAAACGACAGATTGCTTTTGGGAAAACGAAGTTGCCAGTAACTACATCCGCTCTGGTAGAAACACACATAGCCCCCCCCCCCCCCCCGCCCCCCCTCCCCACACACACAAACACAGTTCAAGGTCCAAAGACATTTCAAGTGGCAAGTGGCAAACTCAAGGATGCAAGAAAAGAACATTTGCTGTTACTTATATGCCTTCGGATTTAGCTACCATGATCACACAACGTTTTGTCCTACCGCAACATAGGTACATTTTAGATATATGTGGGCTATACTGCTTGTACAACATCGAGCCACCACCAAAGTAAAGGATGTAATCAGCGTGAACGCATTAGCTGGGGAGGGAGGCAGCACGTTGATGTGTAGGTGACATTGTACCGTCGGCGAAAGGAGGTTAGAAAGTTCACATCATCATACTGTATATGCTAGCCCGGAAAGCGCACAGTTAGCTGGCAGGTGTAACTAGGAAGATCATCGTGTCCTCTTTGAATGACTTATCGCGTCATTCTCCAGAAACGATCTGCGGAAACAACGAAAATCCATATTAAGGTCTCTGGACGAGTTTCGAATCCCGGTTTTTCCCAATACGAGTACCACCGCGCCAACTTGCTCTATATGTTCGCACAGTGTACGACCCATAAACAGCGTGGAAGGCAGCCATCCGGGATTGACAAGCAAGTACCGGTGTCATAAAAATTTTTAAAACCAGTACCTTGCTGTTTTGGGACTTTGGTGGTCTAGTGCGTAAAGCACACTACTCCTACCCTGGGGGGTCTCAAGTGAAACCACATATCCATTCAGGCTGCTGTCGGAGTCAGTTCTGGGAAACTCTCCACAGGTAAAGGGCGGCCGGGCGAGGGACTCGCCAAACCTCTCCCTCCTGGTGCCACGACGGATAGAAGGGCTCCTCTACACTTTTAGCCAGGCCGGTAGTCTGGTCACGGGCTTTAGCCACAGACTACCTTTCTACCACTTCGCTATGCTCGTACATTGTGTTAGGAGAATTACCAAGAGATACAGCCGTCTCTAAGACAAATATAGAAACTGCCGATTAGTTTAGCGCAGAGGTCCAACTAGTCGCTGCCAGTTATCATGTACTAATGTGCTACAACACTGTAAATATCGTGCTAAAATTATGCCAGTTCTCATCGAATGCAAGCCAGAAATCGCACTAAAATTACAACATTTCTCATCGAATGCGAGCTGGATATCATACTAAAATTACGCTGTTTCTTTTCGAATGCGTGTTGGTATGCAAGTAAAACGGATGAAAACATGTCCTGTAGCGCTTTCTCCGCGATAACTAGAAACCAGTGTGGAGAGCTGAAATGTGGTCAGCCACACTATGATCAACTCAGACAGGGGACACAGCTGTGTCTTTTCGACTGTGCATACTTTCATGTGACCTCATCCTTTTCGGCACTACGAGTACAGTCATGCTCACACACCAGCTCAGTATCGTTCTTCGAAACTACGTGTATTGTGTTGTGCGCCTGTACAGCATACGGGGCTTTCGAGGAGCCGTTGTTGCTACTACGCGTCACCTAGTGGTTTAATATGCAAATTGGCAATTTGGGGACCAAGGTATTCGTTTCCCAGTGTTAAAAAAATTTCTTTTTTTCCATTTTATTATATTCGTCTCAATTTTAAACTACCAGTTATGAAATTTAAATACGTTTAAACAGTTCAATTTTTATATGTAAAATTAGTATATTCGATTTAGTTACGATTACCAAATTTGTAAGTCAAAAGATAGAGACCACCACATTGTAGCACATTGATAAAATTTTACATGTTCCGCCACTTGGCCCATCGATGATCGTCCACTCCAGTGGCAGCAAATGTATATAGCGACGTCGTTTAAGGGAAGTAGTTACAGCTTTCCTGCAATGTCTTCGAAGTACTGCAAAATCGTTTACTGGAAAATCTAGCGAAATTGAAGGTGCCCTTCCAACAAATGCTCCTGTTTTTATTTTGTAATGAAAATCGTCAGACATACAGACACCCTTTCTTCTTCCATCGAGATAGTAACGTGTATTTATGAAATTTGATGTTCTGTCGATGGTTTTATAATCACTTTAATCTCGAGATGTGTGCTTCCCAATCAGTTTTGAGTTCTACTTTTTATATTCTATTTTGTCTGTAGCTGATATGTCAAGATTCCTTAGCCAAGTACTGAACTTATACGGAAACTGTAAAATTAATAAAAATCATTATTCAGACTATTTACATTGTGACTTCTCCGTATACACAACTTCATATTTGTACCACGTTTTTGGCTATGCTGTTTAATGAACCCATTTCAAAATACAGAAAAAAGTGAGCCCGGTTCCGTCACAGTTGCTGAGCCTCAGTACGAGGCGAATATACCGTTTACAAATGACATAAGCGATTCATCCTAGAATACTGTTCAACTGTGTGGAACACTAACCAAATAGGACTAACAGGGAATAGTGAACGTTTACAGAAACGAGTAGCGCGATTGATCACAGGTTTGTTAGACCGTCGGAGAGTGTCACAGAAACATTCAAGACAGACCCAAAATGTCTCAAGAAAGCCTGCTTTCAAAGCGTCAACAGGTACCAGCTTTAATTGATGTAACTAGGAATATACCGCTGCCACTGAAGGGACTGCCAAGGCAAGATTTAACAAATTACAATCGTAACCAACTCCGCTGTGAATATAAGGAAGTTCGCGCAGTATAGCCTACCACTCGTATTTCGCGCCTGGCGATGTCGTTGTTGCTGTCTTATTCCTAAAACCGTCCTGCAAGGAAGAACGCACGTACCCAGGAAATTTTGTTTCCTATGAAGTTCGAAAATGCAGTCAGGACACTCTGAATTCCTCTGGAAGCATTAGAGCATCTGATCGAAAACTCTCCTTTCACGTCTCTTCTGTAGTGAAATACAGACTGGTCGCAGTTGGCCACGTACCTTAGTTCCGCACGTCTTACATCTGCGACAGGCGGAAACAGTCTGTCAGATCGGGAGATTGCCTACGGCGGCGTGTTCTTAGTGGGCGAAAGCCAATTTGTGAGCAGAAAGCCTTCCGGCGGTTGCTAGGGAACACGACCCCCGTAGGGCGCGCCTCCAGGCAAGGGCCGCGCAGTTCGGCGCCCTCTGCCGGCCCTTGCTAAAGGGCGCGTCCACTGCTGCTGCTATTTCAGCTTCTGTTCTGAGAAAAATGTAGTCCTAATGGCATCGTTATATCCACCAATGACTATCCAGGGAAATCATGAGACTTCTGTGCCTTATTCTTTGGAGTACAATGACACGGATAATACTCGTTAGTGAAGATGCAGTCAACCTAGATGTAGTCTGTAAGAGTCCGGGGGGGGGGGGGGATTTTTCTTAAATAATTACCTAACAAAGAAGGCATAGGTGGGGGCGGCGGGAGAGAAGGTAATAACGGGCAATTTCTATTAGCAAACAGAATACTAGTGCTGTGGATTAAATTACACTCTTATGAATAAGGTCTCACTGACTGATAACACCAGACACTGCTTTTGGGCACCCGCCGGTCGAATAGGCCGGCTAAGTTCAGCTACCTCTTTTCTGCTGGTCTAGACGAATAGATTGTGTTCAGCCATCGTGTTTCTCTGTCGTTGTTTTTCCCTTCATTTAATTAAAAGTCTTAATATGTCGTATGGACATCAATGAAAGTAAAGGCAAAGGTCCCGAGTTCGCGTCTCGGTGGGGCACACAGTTTTAATCTGCCAGGAAGTTTCATATCAGCGCACACTCCGCTGCAGAGTGAAAATCTCATTCTGGTATCAATGAAAGTAGTTCACAACGTTGTCTGATGATCATATTTATCTAATGGAGAGGTCACTTATAGAGAGTATTCATTTGTCGAGTCTGCCTCTTGTGAACAAATTTGCCTTTGAATCTTTCTGAATCCTTGCTAAAGTCAATTATGAAGAGTCTTCTAGGGGATGAATGGGAAAACAGATCAGGATCTCCCCTAAAACTAGTATGGATTTATCAGCCATCATTTGAGTTGTATATTCTGCCTCACTAAGTTTCCTAATGTCTTACACCACCACAATACTGTCCACTGAAAACATAGGTATGACTACATATTTCTTCCCACATAAAGTTCGACCAAACGAAGTGGATTCCTGACCATTTATTTCAAAAGCACTTTAAATTCATTTTTTTTATCTTCTTGTGGCTAACTATCCAGGTCTGTGACACGTTGGCAAGCGCGTTGCGCTCAACCCCTGAGAGACCAATTGAAGAGCTACCTAAGCGAGAAGTAGCGGCTCCATGCCACGAAAACTGACAACGGCCGGGAGAGCGATTTCCTGACCCGGCGTTCCTCCACATCCGCATCCGATGACGCCTTTGGGCCGTGGTTGAGAGTTTAAGTGCATAGTCATTGACGTTCTTATAACTTTTGGACTCGTCTGGAGGCGAGGAAAATAACATTGGCTGTAAAACCTTGTGTTTAGAACAGAGCTATTCCTCTTCCTGCGTATACGATTGCGGCATTTGTTACCGTCCAAAGCGTAACACAACAAAGCGATGTCCGCATCACCAGCAGCGGATTTTTCTTGCTTGGGATAAATCTGCTCCACTAATATTTCTATACTTTGACTACACTCAATGTATTATTATTATACTTCGTATACAGAGTAAATAATGAAACCCATTATACTCCGTTGAAAATTGCTTTGTGGCTGACGTTTCAGCGAGTCGAGTGGTAGCAGGAAGGAACATTGCAGCGTTCTTAATAACATAGGCAGTGCAATATTGTATTGATCCGCCGATACCAGGCAGCGAGTTTCAATTAAGACTCCCCCCAGTGCGAAAAATATGTGTGTGTAGGGCTACAGGATACCCAAGGCGGTTAAGTTAACCGCTCGCGCAAAGCGGAAATCTGGCTTCGAGTCCCGTTCCGGCACAAATTTTCGTTGTCATTCAGCTATACAGCTGACAGTTGTTCTTATTCGCAACTGCGAATACATTTCATGCATTTCATAATGGCTGCAGTCGCCGCATCGTTCTTCTTAACGGCACAGACACAGCAATGTCGTATTGGGTTTTCCTTTACTCTGACATTTTTGAAACATTATTAATAAATTTCGTTAATAAAATGGTCTTTTTATGTAGTCTATGTTTTCTGTCACTAGTGTAATATGCCGGCCGGTGTGGCCGTGCGGTTCGAGGCGCTTCAGTCTGGAACCGTGTGACCGCTACGGTCGCAGGTTCGAATCCTGTCTCGGACATGGATGTATGTGATGTCCTTAGGTTAGTTAAGTTTAAGTAGTTCTAAGTTCTAGGGGACTGATGACCACAGATGTTAAGTCCCTAGTGCTCAGAGCCATTTTTGAACTACTGTAATATAATTCGTGAATTCGTGCGTGAAGGAAATTCAGCGCAGTGCATTAATCACTGTGAAGACCCACAAAAAAAAAATTAAGTTTTCTTGTCAGTAGGACATCGTCTACATCAGTATTGAGGAGAGTTTAAATGCAGCGAATTTTACTACAAATTTATGACATGTTACTTATTTTGTAAATCATAGTAATTTTGTAATCGCAGTAATGATATTACTCTGTGTATCATGTTATGCAAGTAACTATCGAAATTACTCTTGTTAATATGTACAAATTGTGTATTGTCATGAAACCAAGGGCAAAAATAAACGATAAAAGAGTGATGTGACTCGTATTTAACGTCTTGGTACACTATTATGTACTTTGTAAATCCCCTGGGTTATTTTGAGAATCAGCCTTATGCAAACACAATTAGTTTATTTTTATATTTCCGCCAGACATGTTTCGACACCAATGTGTCATCATCCGTGGGTTAAACTTTTGTTTTCTTAAATTTACATCGCAAATTGATTTGTATTATTAAACATCGATTTTAGTGGTCGTTTTCGTCGTTACTTTGACAGCACGTCATCTGCATAATTTTCCGTCCTGTTTCGTGTCACAGGACGGTGTCTCAATCAGCTACTGTTTACTCAGTTCTTCATAAATTTCCGCCGGCCGGTGTGGCCGTGCGGTTCTAGGCGCTTTAGTCTGGAGCCGCGTTACGGTCGCAGGTTCGAGCCCTGTCTCGGACATGGATGTATGTGATGTCCTTAGGTTAGTTAGGTTTAAGTAGTTCTAGGCGACTGATGACCTCAGAAGTTAAGTCGCATAGTGCTCAGAGCCATTTGAAGCATAAATTTCCGCTCCATACTTGGCCTCACATGCATTTACTCACAATGTGGCGAAATGTCGTCTGAGCAGACACTTCTGGCAATACACTCAGTGAGATGTGTTGTAAGGTTGATTTCCAAAATAAGCCAGTTTTTAAATGGCAAACACGGAAGAACGAGAAGAGTAGCTTCAGACCTTAGTAAAATGAGTATTGTAAATCCGCGTTTACATTCAGGAATTGCCGTGGGATTTGTACAACTTTCTTATACACATATTTCGACATACTTGATACATGTCCCCTTATTTACAAATTTTGTGGCTATAAAGAACCAGTTAAACCAATTACAGGAGAAATGGTGACGTAGTCGAGGCTACCACTTTAATGAAATTTATACTCCTCGCCGAAATATGAATCGTTTAACATATGTTTGCGATAAGAGCAAATTGTCTCTCCAGCAGTCACCCAAATTTACGGAGGCGGTGTGTAAAGGCACTGCATTTATGTGTGGCACACCTCGCGCCAGTCTCCAAGCACTGACTTCTCGCGGAAACACAGACAGCGCGTTATCGGTCGGCGGAGTTGGTGAAAGCTACCCTTTGATGCACAACGCGATGGTTATCCCTCGCATTGAGCCGCTGGGGCGCCGCGCTACGGTCTGTAGCCGGGGCAGCCGGAAACGAACGTGGTGCTTGCTGCGGAGACGCCGCAGGCGGTGCTATGCGTGTGCGTGCCTGCGTGAGTGCGTGAGCACCGGGAATGCGGGGGATCCGATGTCAGCAAGACCCTCCCCTCCCCTCCCCTTCCTCCCCCCCCCCCCATCCACTTCCCAAAACACACACGTGCGTCCAGACCGGATTCACCAGCGACCTGGTGACCGTTGACAAGAAGGTTTGAATGTCAGTATCTTCGAAAACGCATTGCTACTTGCTACACTTCGTATAAATACCAAAGGTCAGAGTCAGGTTTCTACCCGTTATCGTTATTACCCCGGACTCAACGCAACTTTCAGGTATGGCAGTGTTTCCACTATCTGACTTTAAAAAACCTAGTCATTTGTTCTGTTTTCCAATGTAAGTTGTCTTCTCGTAAATATGCTGATCTGGGAAAAACTGTTGTTCTGAGAGACGAGACAGGAACGCACCAACCGTTTGATTGTTATACAACGCACGTCTTTTACCTCGCAGCTACCAAATTTAGTACGGTCATGAGACAGTACGTGAGTCACGAGTCAGCTTGAGGACATCAAATTTGTCGGCAGCGTCAAACACGTTGTGGGATGGTTTGAAAATGATCGTTGTAATACAGTAAGAGAACCCAATTAAGAAGAATTTTATCACCTGTTAGGTACCAGTTTCATATCTGTAGTGATCGTTACTGTATCAGTTATGTTAAGTGTTGATTTTATATTACTGTTTTTATTCAAATGGCTCTGAGCACTATGGGACTTAACAGCTACGGTCATCAGTCCCCTAGAACTTAGAACTACTTAAACCTAACTAACCTAAGGACATCACACAACACCCAGTCATCACGAGGCAGAGAAAATCCCTGACTCCGCCGGGAATCGAAGCCGGGCGCGGGAAGCGAAAACGCTACCGCACGACCACGAGCTGCGGACTGTTCTTATTAACACTATCTCAAACGCCGTACACATTAATTACTTGCTGGCAGCTGACCTTTTGGTTCTATGTAGTTCAATGGCGTATTTCTGTCTATAGTTTCATTCTCTGTTTACCAGTAATGGGGCGCATTTCCCGGAGCAGTCTTTTCCAGCCTGAGGCCGGGTCGGAGACCAAATAACTGAAAGTGTTTTAGGGCGGAACGGAAAGAAAACAACGCTCATCATTTCTAGTCTATGCATTACGAACACGGTCAGACAGTTCAATATGCAGTACGTTCCCTCACGAGACAATCTGATCAGTGCAGTGGATTAACAACCCATCGCCCATCCAGAGCAGGTCACATGAACATGCGAACAAATTTTCTTGAAAATGAATAACTGGTTCTCTGCAAGTGGACCGTCACTGAATCCAGACAAAACACAATACATGCAATTCAGTAATGTAAAGGACTGACCACATCATTAGGTATAAATCAGTAAATCAGTAACTAGAACAGACTATTTTAAATTCTTAGGTGTCCATATCGACAAGCATCTAAACTGGAAGTCACAGGAACACAGCTTACAGTAAACTTTTAAACTCTGCAATTTTTGTGTTAAAGATAATATCAGATTTTGAAGCTGAAATGTCACAAGTTGACTTTTCCTTTTTTTGCATCACTCCTGTCTTTTGCACATTGTGGGGTAGCTCATCAATGGGGGAGAAACTGTCTGCTGCAGAGAAGCGTTTAGCAATGTTAATGAGCGCTGACCACTCTAGAATCTCTTGCACCCAGATCTTTAAACATTTAGGAGTACTGGCAACACCCTCACAACACATTTACTCCCTATGAAGTTTGCTGTCAACAAATACAGCTTAAAAACAGTAGTGACATTCATAAACGTTAGGAGGAGGAGTGAAATACACTATCCATAAATCAGCTTTGGAGTGGCACAGAAAGTAGTGAGATATTGAGTCATGAAAATCTTTGACCGCCTACCGCGTAATATAAAGAATTTACTAGATAATAAAGTAAAGTTCAGAGACAAACTGAAAATGTACATACTTGACACTCTCTTACTCTATGGAATAGTTTCTGAGTGTGTGTTAGTATGATATATGTATGTGTATGACAAAAGGAGAGAGAGAGAGAGAGAGAGAGAGAGAGAGAGAGAGAGAGAGAGAGAGGGAGAGAGAGGGAGACGGGGGGGGGGGGGGGACACTGAACATGCGTAAGTAAAAAGCGTTGTAAGCACGTTTAAAAAGCATAGGAAATTACAGAAACGGCCGTTGTGTGTCAATATTTTCCGCTGAGAAGGTGAACTGTAATTATAAAAGTGACTCATATCGAGAGGTCGCAACTATGACACGAGGAACGTGTAAATTACTGTTTTTTGGCAAATTCTGGGCGGTAGATTAAATTCGCCCTAGAGGCCTGAGGCTTAGGCAGTTAAAATACGAATACAGAGTAAAATATTAAAGATCTAAAGGCGAAATTTTCACAAGAATCATTTTCGCTTATTTACGAAGTGACAACTGGAGTGCCCTTCAGCCCCGAAATAATAAGCAATGTATTCAGGATTATGCGACTCGCGAAATGGATAATTAAATGAAAGAAATGGGAAGTTGAATAACAAAATCTGTGTTGATTGTAAGTTTCGGTTTCTGTAGCCGAATTGTCATTTTCTGTGTACTTCCGTAGTTGTCTTGGTCAGGTTGCTTAAGAAATTTTCTTCTCTAAAATGTAACTTAGGGTATACGATGCATTTCTGGGACACTGTATTAAAGGAGACAAACCAGTCTAAAGTGATGGGTAATTTAATCAACAGGGAAAAAGGCTTTACTTGGGAAGAATTCCGCCTTATGCAGTACACAGTTTCATAGTTTTGTTATTATCTGTTTATGGTTTAGCACTTTATGTGCTATCTCCACTGGGACTTTTGTTTATTAAGTTCCTCATACGAGACTATTATCTATGTTTGCTGGTAGCTTTGTACCTACCATACATTGTACGTGACGGCTGTTTTTACGTTACGTTCTTTCTTCCCTTGTTTGTAACGTATTAAAGAACTTATTTCTTCTGTTCTCTGTGCTAGCTGTTACACACGCACTAGACATAATTCATCACCAAATCGCAAGGTTTCTACTTGCTATAGCTACACAGTTTATAGCTACACACAATTTATCATCAAAGCGCAAGGTTTCTACTCCATTTCATGTGTTTTTACAGCTACAGCTATAGCTATACATTGTAACCGTCATTTCATATGTTGTTATAATTATAGCTATACTATATAGCTATAGCTATAACATGCGAAGTAAAGGCCGAAACCTCGTGCTTTGCTGATTTATTTTACTCGTGTCCAGAACATAACATACATATATAGCCGATAGACAGCAATTTACAAACAATGTAAGTACACGATTAAATTCCATATGACATCCAAAGTTCCGCCGTTTGAACTGCTGCATCATTGGCGATAACCACATCGTCCATGGGGCATGGGGCAGGGAGGCTTCTACAGTTGAGCAGATGTTGATGATCTTGCTGTTGGCCATATTCTCATAGTTCATCTCCTGGGGAGAAACCCCATTTCTTCAAATTGATCTTCCATCGGGATACAACAGTTAGCCCGTTGAGGACCTTCCACGTTTTATATGGAAGGTGACGTCCTTTAGCAGGCTCTTCTTTTGGGTTGTTCCATTACCCCTCCGATGGTGAGTTACGCCAAAGGTGTATTCGACGATTGGCACGTGACGTTAAAAGTGGTTCTGTTCAACGGAGGAAGCTCTTTCTTGATCTTAATCTTGGATGTTGGTATTGGGTCTGTCTCCTGTTTCCACTTCTCTTTTTCTGCTGCTGTTCTTCTTCTGATATGTGGAGGTGCTTTGCTCATGAGATGATACATATTAATAGGAGTTGCCCGCAGGCAGCCAGTTATGATGCGTCCTGTTTCATTAAGGGCAATGTCCACTTGTTTGGCATGGTTGGAGTTCTGCCACACGGGTGCTGCGTATTCAGCAGCGGAGAAGCATAAGGACAATGCAGATGTGCGAAGAACATCTGGTTGTGTGCCCCAATTGTTACCTGTCAGTTTCCGGATGATGATGTTCCTAGCAGATACTTTCATTTTTGTGTCCTTGTAGTGACTTTGAAGATGAGGGAACGATCTAGCTTTACTCCCAGGTATTTTGTGGTATCGCAGTTGCTCAGTTGTTGTCATCTTCATGTTCTGTTTAGGTTCCATGTAGCCTCTCTGTTCCGTAAATGGAAAGCACACAATTGTGTTTTAGAGGGATTTGATTTCAGGTAATTGTGATCATAATAGGCAGACAGTGTTTGAAGACCTGCAGTTAGTTTTTCTTCCACCTTTGCTGATAAGTTATATCTACTGCGTTTGTAACAACAAGAATTGGTAACAGTAAAAGAAATAAGTACTTTAACACGTCACACGCAAGAGCAACAATACAGCAATAAGAACTATCAGAAGCTGTACGTTGTATGGTACGTATAAAGCTACCAGCCTACACAACTACAGGGCCATGTGAGAAATTAAAGCCGGCTGGAGTGACCGAGCGGTTCTAGGCGCTTCAGTTTGGAGCCGCGCGACCGCTACGGTCGCAGGTTCGAATCCTGCCTCGGGCATGGATGTGTGTGATGTCCTTAGGTTAATTAGGTTTAAGTAGTACTAAGTTCTAGGGGACTGATGACCTCCGATGTTAAGTCCCATAGTGCTCAGAGCCATTGCAGCCATTTTTTGAGAAATTAAACAAACAAAAATCCCACTTGTATTGATAGCAACTAAACTATAAAACGATATCTTGCACAGAGATGAAGTCCTTTCCAGTTTTTCTTAGCAGGAATGGAAAATAAAGAGAGTTACAACATCCAAAAAATCATTACAGAGACTTCAGCTGAAGTAAAGTGTGGAATGCGGCACTCATTTTAGTTAAATCCCATCGGAAGACGTTACAGTGCTCTCTTTGCCCATAGTGAAAACCTATTTAGTGACAGATTTTGTGTTATGGCATTTTGCTGGTCGGTTCTTAAATTTTTTACGCTCTGGTATACCCTTTCTGTTCGTTTTGAAAATTTTTTGATCTTTTATTTGTTTAACGGTCCCGGGAAACGTCACTAGGACGACGCGGAGCGTACCACGGTCACGGTTTGATAATGAAAAGTTGGCGAAATATCGTGTAAAGACAAAATGACAGCTTGGCTACAAACACAGAAACTAGTAAACCGTTACAATTCGAAGCACACGAAGTGAAGTAAAATTTGTGCTGCGGCCGGGACTCGAACCCAGGTCTTCAAGCTTGCTAGGCAGAAATGCTAACCATTATACTACGACAGCACAATGGTAATTATTGCTGCACGAACTACTTAAGCTGAGTGCCCTCCCCAACAGAAACTTCAATTCAATTTTCCCTTACATATTGTCACTACTGCTAGGGCTCTCCGATATTGTCAAGCACCCCAGCATTGGACGTAATAGGTCGTCCTTGTACCACGGATGATTTTATAGATCTTATAATTAAATGTTTCCCTGAGACATTTGAATCTCTTTTTATTATCTACGATAATGATCGAAGCATGATGAGCTAGAAAGCAAGAAGAGCCGGGTTCGAGTCCCGGCGGCAGCACACATTTTTATTCATTTCGTCTGCTTCGATCATTATCGTACACAATAAAGAGACTTGAATGTCTCAGGGAAATATTTAATTCTAGTAAACCGTGAGTTTCACCGAGAATATATTATGTTCTATCACAATATTATGTTACTATCTCAACAAGCAACTGTAGTTATTATTACAATACGTTGACGTTCTACGTAAACATAACGGGGAAAGTGCAGTTTATGGTCTCTTGTAGCGTTAGCAAGTAGAGACGGTATTTGAAGCAGTAGGCTACCGGCAGCTGTAATCTGTGGCAGTTTGGCGGAGCTGTGTAGCGGGTGACGTGGCGGCCACTTGACCCGGCGTATAGCCAGGGTCGCCCTCAATTGGCAGCCGCGCCGCCTCGCCTCGCCGCTTCCCAGCGCAGCGCGCGGCGTTGCGGACGTTGCCCGCGGCCTCGTCATCAGGCGCCATATCCTTCGGATCCCCGCCCCGCACACCCATTACGGATGCTAGCCGCCGCTGGCCGGCGACCACGTGTCACGGAAACCCCCGCGGCTCTAACGTGATATGCACACCCGTCAGCAAGCAGCAGGTGAAGAGAATGGGGGAAAACATATGTAGACCACTTAGGGAAAATTGGCAGAAGCCGACCTCGGGGAAGATCAGTTTGGATTCCGTAGAAATATTGGAACACGTGAAGCAATACTGACCCTACGACTTATCTTAGAAGCTAGATTAAGGAAAGGCAAACCTACGTTTCTAGCATTTGTAGATTAAGAGAAACATTTTGACAATGTTGACTGGAATACTCTCTTCCAAATTCTGAAGGTGGCAGGGGTAAAATACAGGGAGCGAAAGGCTATTTACAATTTGTACAGAAACCAGATGGCAGTTGTAAGAGTCGAGGGGCATGAAAGGGAAGCAGTGGTTGGGAAGCGAGCGCGACAGGGTTGTAGCCTCTCCCAGATGTTATTGAATCTGTATATTGAGCAAGCAGTGAAAAACGACAGAAAAATTCGGAGTAGGTATTAAAATCCATGGAGAAGAAATAAAAACTTTGAGGTTCGCCGATGACATTGTAATTCTGTCCGAGACAGCAAAGGACTTGGAAGAGCAGTTGAACGGAATGGACAGTGTCTTGAAAGCTTGAAAGGATACAAACATCAACATCAACAAAAGCAAAACGAGGATAATGGAATGTAGTCGATTCAAGTCGGGTGATGCTGAGGACATTAGATTAGGAAATGAGACACTTAAAGTAGTAAAGGAGTTTTGCTATTTGGGGAGCAAAATAACTGAAGATGGTCGAAGTAGAGAGGATATAAAATGTAGACTGGCAATGGCAAGGAAAGCGTTTCTGAAGAAGAGAAATTTGTTAACATCGAGTATAGATTTAAGTGTCAGGAAGTCTTTTCTGAAAGTATTTGTATGGAGCGTAGCCATGTATGGAAGTGAAACATTGACGATAAGTAGTTTGGACAAGAAGAGAATAGAAGCTTTCGAAATGTGGTGCTACAGAAGAATGCTAAAGATTAGATGGGTAGATCACATAAATAATGAGGAGATATTGAATAGAATTGGGGAGAAGAGGAGTTTGTGGCACAACTTGACAAGAATAAGGAATCGGTTGGTAGGGCATGTTCTGAGGCATCAAGGGATCGGCAATTTAGTATAGGAGGGCAGCGTGGAGGGTAAAAATCGTAGAGGGAGACCAAGAGATGAATACACTAAGCAGATTCAGAAAGATTTAGGCTACAGTAGGGACTGGGAGATGAAGAAGCTTGCACAGAATAGAGTAGCATGGAGAGCTGCATCAAACTGGTCTCAGGACTAAACACAACAACAACAACAACAACAACAACACTATACTAGATGATTTACAAGTTTTAAATATTCCCACAGAACGCAGCGCTCGTCAAAACTATAAGGGGCAGTCATATGAAAATGAGCCACATGGAAAAAAGTAAGCAAACTATTTGGAAGTAATGGCCATATCTGTGAGACAAGATGGTCGATGCGTACATAGAAAAATGTTTGCAGTTTCCTACGAAACCGTTATTGTACCTAGATGGGCACCTCTTCGTCCGAAGCAAGTCGACGGCCACAAATGTCTTTCTTCGGGGCTCCAGAAATATGGAAATCGCATGCGCACAGGTCGGGGTTGGATGGAGGATGTGTAAAGGCTTCCCAGGGAAACTCGTTCGGCGTAGTCCAATCAAAAGGCGTGCCAGCTCCGGAAAAGTGGTGAGAACGTCTTCTTTTGACTGCAAGGACCCTCTGGCCAATGACTTACTGGAATACGGCGCCATAACGCACAACGGTGCGTGGACACTGCAAAAACTGAAGTGCGCCATGAAGTCCAAACGCCCAGGAATGTAGACGGACGGCATCATTTAGTTGCAGGATAATGCTCGCCCACATGTTTCCAACACTGTTTCGACTACGCTGCAGAAGTAAGAGAAACTCAGACCTCAGCCGCAGTCAGGCATTGAAATAAATCCACTGGTGACAAGTGCAAATTTGTCCTGGACCCTTACTCGAACCTGGATTTTACGCTTTACACAAGTGGCGGTCGCCTTAACTGCTTCGGCTACCTGAGCACGATTTACGTCCAAACAAAATTGTCAGCTTTTCGGACACTACGCATGTCACACACATACACACAGAAGTTTCGCTGTGTGACCCTTACACATCCTCCACACAGTCCCGATCTCTTTATCTCTCCCCATGCGATTTCCATATTTCTGAAGTCCTGAAGATAGATATTCGTGAACTTTTATTTGCTTCGGACGAAGAGAAATGCGGTTGGGTCTGTAAGCAACCGCAAACATTTTTTCCATGAAAGTATCGATCGTCTTGTCTCACAGTCGGATAAATGTGTTAACAATTTTGGCGATTCCCTTTAGGTGGCCGGCCAGAGTGGCCGAGCGGTTCTAGGCGCTTCAGTGTGGAACCGCGCGGCCGTTACAGTCGCAGGTTCGAATCCTGCCTCGGGCGTGGATGTGTGTGATGTCCTTAGGTTAGTTAGGTTTAAGTAGTTCTAAGTTCTAGGGGACTGATGACCTCAGATGTTAAGTCCAATAGTGCTCAGAGCCATTTGAACCATTTTTAGATGAAAAACGATTTACTTACTTTTTTTCATCTGTCTCGTTTTGTTTGCCCTTACATAATAGGAAAACAAGGGGGAGGGAAAGTGTCACGGCTATGGTGTGCAATTGGTGTGGTAGTCGTTAAAAGAAAGGAGTTTTTCATTGCGTCGGGAGATTTTCACGTAACTTTAGTCACGCAGTTCTTCTCCGAATGGGAAAATATTTTGACGCCGCCCGCCTACATAAGGAGAAATGGTCATCGTAAAAAATAACAGATATCAGGGCTTGCACGGAATGATGCCTCATCTCATACGTGTTAACCAACGCTCTGTTCGAGGGCGGAACGATAGACAAATAGTGCGAAAATAACTCCATGAACCCTGCGTCATGCACGTAAGTCTGATTTGCATGTAGATAAATGTAGGTCTGAAAACCAATACCTTTTTAGATATGCCCGTTTTACTCATTTTACGAGTTTTAAATATTCCCACAGAAGGAAGCGCTGGTCAAAACTATAAGGGGCAGTCAAATGAAAATGAGCCAGGTGGAAAAAAAGTAAGCAAACTATTTGGAAGTAATTGCCGTATCTGCTAATACATTAATCCCACTGGCTGGTATCTTCGAGTGACGATAAAAATCAACTGGCTTAACATGGATAGATTATCAGTTCACAAAGATATTGTGTGACGTTTGTTGAAGGACTACTTTGCGTCATCTTTGCTCCGTATGAGGTGAGGCAGCCGGTCTCTGGTCTGTGGCTCAGAAATGTTTAACGAATCGGCCGTGTTTCCTGGCTGGTCTCGTGAATCCATAGTTCTGCAGAAGCTAACCCGGCCCTCCAAATAAAGTACCGTGTCTTAGGAAATATTCAGCTGGATCGACCGCGGAGCAGACCAAACTGAAGAACTCCGCCTTACTCATAATTCAAGCATATCCGCCTCTTCTGACGCGGAAAATATGGGCCGCCGTGGAAAGACTAAGACACCGCTGCAACAAATTCTCTGTCGAGGAAATGAAAACGTTCACCTGTCGCGCTTCAGACAGAAGAACCGTAATCTAACACAACGAAAGAATATTACTACCGCTTACACAGCAGTCTTAAAGAAAAAAATGGATTCAATAGTGCGCAATGAACATCGACAATTATTGCTACGTTCCAGTAAATTGTATAAAATTTACGATGGGATAGTGAAGAAAGCACTGTTTCTTTCCATTCTTTTTAACTTTCTATCCATCAGCTCTGATTGGTAATAATATCATTGCGTATACAGCTTTTCTTTTTTGTTTTGTTTGTGATGAGATATTATTTATTTGTTTCTCCCAGAATGCACTGTTTTAATTTGCCAAATGTTTATTCGGAAACTGTGTTCTCGCGTAATATGTAGGTTTTAATCGGTACGAGTAATATTTCTTCCTTTACTATCCGATCAAGAAAATTTCACGCTTATTTATGTATTTATCTTCAACAATCAGTTTTCTTTCTAGCACTGATGGGTCATCGTGAATAACATTAAGAAGGTGTAAAGAAATTACGTGATTTTAAAAAGTTTCTTAGCGTTGCCGTTAGTCTCACTTTACTCAAATTACATTACTGTAATTTTAAGTGAAAAAGAAATTATGAGTAGGTCAGCGTCAAAATGTACCAAATGAGGAGGTTCAGTGGACCATTTTCTCATAGAATTTTAATTGTTGCAGTGCAAAGGAGTACTACAATGGCTGTGCTGTAATGTCCAGTGCGTCAAATTTCTTAGTTTGTCTTCGACGCGGCTACATATTTATTCCTACGCAGGAAGAGTTACCGACAGGAATATTTATCCTTGTTACACCTCATGAAAACAATAGGTGAACTAGTGTTAGCATATTTAATGAAAAACTGCAGATCTTAAAGAATACGATGTTTTAAAAGTGGTGTCGCAGTGGAAGGATTGAGGGACTGAAAGCCTGGGGAGGAGGGGGGGGGGGGGGGCAGTGACAGGTCCACCATTTGTTTCCACAGTTCGTTCGATGGTAGGCGCTCTCCAAACACATCGGCAGAATTCAATCTGGACAGCCACTGTGGACTGAGGTGATGCGGAGCGTTTTCTTCCTGTTATCATTCATCAAGTGTTCTGGACCGCAGGCAGGAGATTTTCAGACATGTTCAAACAACTTATTTGGCTGCGAAGTTGATAGGGGAACCATCTAGCTCACATGGAGTAAACTGAGGAAGACAAGGTGGTCTAAATCTGAGTACCGCTGTTACTGATTAAGTACAGAATTAACAAAACAATATAATCTGGAAACTACGTATTTCATACAACTTAAGCTAGGCAACCGAACTTATGTCGTCCACCGGGGGGTACAGGTGATAGATTGCGTATCTTAACGAGCGTAAAGTATTTTACAAGCAATTTTATTTTGCCTACCCTGTGTATAAGGACACTGGGGGCAATGTTGAGCATTTCTCAGCATGCTTTGGAAACGACAATTCCCAATTACTTCCGTGCTTCGTCATTTGCTTTAAGGTCTACCCAATGTAACTCCGTGGTCTAGGTCGCTAATTCACTCCGAATTTTCTGGTTCATACCCTAATCAGGAAATGAGTGCCAATCAGCTGTGAGAATGGTCGTGAAGAACAATTGCTCATAATTAGATTGTGGGAGAAATTCCGAACCGGTCCTCTGTGTTATTTGCAGAGAAGTGTGGATATCCATGCCTCAGATGTGGACGGTAACTTCAATAAAACCTGGGTGCTCCCAGAATGAGATTTGCACTCTGCAGCGGAGTGTGCGCTGATATGAAACTTCCTGGCAGATTAAAACTGTGTGCCCGACCGAGACTCGAACTCGGGACCTTTGCCTTTCGCGGCAAGTGCTCTACCATCTGAGCTACCGACGCACGACTCACGCCCGGTGCTCACAGCTTTACTTCTGCTTCTCTTCTCTGCTTCTTCTTCTCGTCTCCCACCTTCCAAAATTTACAGAAGCTCTCCTGCGAACCTGGTAGAGCACTTGCCCGCGAAAGGCAAAGGTCCCGAGTTCGAGTCTCTGTCGGGCACACAGTTTTAATCTGCCAGGAAGTTTCAAACCTGGGTGCTGTTCAAGTGGAATAGTATTTGTGCTGACACTGGCATTAACTCTCTTCCGTCCTTAACTTCTTTCGCTCTACTCTTTTCCGTATCGAAAAAGGATCACACTACCTCATAACAGTCTTCCGTTCGATAAAGCTACACACATGACTAACATGGGGGAGGAGGGGGGGGGGGGGGAGCAAAAACCAACAGCAAAACACCTCACTATTATAAATATGTAGGATTACGTGGCTGGCGTCGCTTCTTTAAAATCTTTCTCGGTATGCTGCCGCATCGTCTTATAAAATAGGTAAGACGTTAAAATAGTAAAATATCTGACTTTTGACCGCTGTAACAAGACCGATATATCTGTCATTTTAATAATTTATTATTTTATGTACTTTATGAGAATGTGTGGCAGCATACTCAGAAGGACTCTAACGAGGTAAATATTATCTTGGCAATGACGGTAACAGAACATCAAGCATTGAGCGTAGAACTGAGTTACGAACAGTCAGTCCCGTCCACCTCGGTAGCTGCGCGGTAGCGAGGCAGATTGCTACCTGAAGGGGCCTGGGTTCAATTGCCGGTCCGGTCGGAGGTTTTCTCCGCCCGGGTCCTGGGCGTTGTGTATTTCTTACGTTCGTATCGTCATAATTGACATTTCACTATTGACATGGCTTTATAGGCACGTCCCGAGGAGAAAAAAACCGGTTTGAATCTACCGCGGACCAGTCATTTTAATATGGACAATGGATTGGAATTTTTCCATATTTTCTTCTTACATAACTGGACGTTCAAAACTGACTTTTTCGTGAAGTTGTTATATAATTAAACATAAAAGCCTAATGTTTGCCCTATAATTGTATTTCCGAGGTTTTCCACGTAAATCCACAGAACAGCGTACACATAGAGGTATGGGTTGGTGCTGTTCAGCAGGTTATATTCAGTGCCGAGAGCCGTAAACGTACGTCCTTCAATTTTCAGTGATTTCGCAACGGCTTGAATCGAATAGAGACGTTATACGCAAACTAAGCGGAATAATGTGAGATAGGTGAGGCTTGAGAATGTATCCAACAAAGAAAGTAATTACACTGTTGAGAGAATGACGTGAGTGCGGGAAGAGGGAGGGTGGGAAAGCGAGGCGCCGCGGCCGGCTTAGCAGGTGACCGCCGCCGGTGGGGGCCGGATGGCGCGTAGCTGCAGACTCCGGGGGCGACGGCGATGGGCGGAAACCGCGTATTGAGCGGCCGCTGGCACTCAAATAAAGAGCGTCACGCCGCACCACACAGCCGGGCCAGGGGCGGAGGCCCCACACTTATGTGGATGCCTTCGTCTCTGAGGCTACTGTCAATAGATCAAATGAATTCGCAACTGCGAATAAAGAAAACTATTAACTGTACAGAGGGATGAAGACAATGAAAATTTGTGCCGGATCGGGACTCGAACCCGGATCCTCACTTGTCGCGAGCGGTCGTCTTATCATTTGGCTATCTGTGAACGACTCACAGTAAAAAAAGTTCAAATGTGCGTGAAATCTTATGGGACTTAATTACTAAGGTCATCAGTTCCTAAGGTTACACCCTACTTAACACACACACCCATGCCCGAGGGATGATTCGAACCTCCGCCCGGACCAGCCGCACAGTCCATGACTGCAGCGCCTTGGACCGCTCGGCTTGTCGCCACAGGGCAAGGCTTGTACAGCTAGGACCTTAAACTGGCTCTGGTTGTGCCGCGGTTATCGTGCTCCACTTAGTAAACGTCACAGAAGACAGACGTCCAATGTAGATAGAAATTGAAAGTTTGCCGCACTTCGTTCAGCTTAAGCTTCAACTGTTACTTAGCAGGTGCGCTCTTTATCATACTGTTAACAAGGACAAATGGCCGTTTTATGGGTGCAGCTCTAAAACAGTGCATAACTGTCCTAAAATTATTTGTAAAATTTGGCTAGGCTCGATATCTCCTATCCTCTTCTAAAATTCATTTTTCTCTGCCCTGTGAAGTCGTGTTTATGGTACTGGCGACGAGACAGAAGCGAGAGGATGAAACGCGATGTTGGCTTGTAAGGTTGCGTTTCCTGAGCTCCGTCTAAGCGGCACTCTTCAGCAAACAACCCGCCATTAACTATTTCTTGTGCCTTAAGTCAACAACCTTGTGGAATAATTTAGAGTTTAGGGCAGAACACTGATCTGACAATCTTAACTGTTGCCCGCATCTCGTGGTCGTGCGGTAGCGTTCTTGCTTCTCACGCCCGTGTTCCCGGGTTCGATTCCCGGCGGTGTCGGGGATTTTCTCTGCCTCGTGATGGCTGGGTGTTGTGTGATGTCCTTAGGTTAGTTAGGTTTAAGTAGTTCTAAGTTCTAGGGGACTGATGACCATAGATGTTAAGTCCCAAAGTGCTCAGAGACACTCTACCTGCTAATCTTTTCTTTGCCGATAGAACTTATCCTTTCTTCTTCGCACCAGATATGTACTGTACGTCTCGAAACTAACCAACACGAGCGTACCGTCACAGACTATACTCAGAACTAAAACTTTAGGGCATATTACCACTTACAATGAAGGATAAGAAACAAGGAAGATGAAGGGTAGGGATTAACGTGGTCATTGGACTCCGAGCACTTTCTCGTATGGGCGAATACTGGGGAAGGTTGTGGATACCGAAATTTTCTGGTTGTATTGAATACTCGATGTGACAGGAGTGCAACCAGTCGCTGTTTTCTACAACGTACGGTATTTCATCTGGGCACCTGCCAAATTTCTTCAGCCTAGCAGTTGAAGACGCAACTACGGCTCCTGTGACGATGTCTTGCGGGTGCCCAGATGAAAGACAGTGAATCGTAGAAAACTCCGTAAACATAATCGAGCGGGAAAGGTTGTCGGTCCATCTAAAGGAATCATCTCACTATTTGTCTTAAGAGATTTACGGAATACACGGAAAACAAACCTGCATACCCAGACGGGGATTTTAACCACTGTACACCCGATAACGGTAAGGAGAACTCCATTATCGAGAGAAAGGCGATATTTAGAAATGAAGGAGATACACAGGAAAACAGTGACTTGATCATGTTTTACGATAACTGCTTGAATATGTTGTTGCCGAGTTTCGAAAGAGTTTTACTGTACTGGCAAATAATGTCATAAGAGCAGAGTTCAGTTTTGTTTCCCAAGCTTTGTATGAGGAACTGCTGCAGGATGTTACATAAACCACATGTCCTTCCAGCATGGAAGAGATAGAGCAGAGTACACTGCGTGCATTCGACGCGACATTACGTAAGCTGGAACGACGAACCATTAGCATAGCATTAACGAGGCCCCTGACACGGAACAGGACACGTGTTGGTGTGATGCGGATTCGCGATTCTTCCACCGTACCGGGGAATGTGGTGATAATACCACTATTGTGGAGCGGAGGTCCCGCAGCGAGCCTGCGGGTATTTTGTGGGGCACAAGTTGGCGACACTGTTGCGCAACAAACAGCAGATTAGCGGCGAGCAGATGACGCTGACAGCCGCGCCGTCCGTTGCGCAACGGCCGAGCCGCACTGACTGACGAGCGGGCGCGTCCGGTCTGCGACACAGCGGAAGGGGAAAAGCCGGGAGGGTGGGGAAGGGGGGGGGGGGGGGGGCGAACTACGAGTTGGCAGGCTGGCCGCATCCTATTTTGCGGCAGAATATGGGGGACACGGGATGCCGCGAGACAATGGGGCTGCGCGTTTAAGCGCCGAAATGAAACGCTGTTCGGTTTCACTTTTTGCTGTCGAGAGCGTCCATATTGGAAGTTTGGCAGCCGTTTCTATATTTACGCCACAAGATAAGCAACGCATGGTGAAGAGAGCTTAATAAAGCAGCGACTTCTCGTATGAGAACGTGATTCATATCATATACTAATGGGCCCTTTGACCAGACACACTTTCTTTAGTATCCCATAGTTTAAAGTTTACTAGCCCATTTTAAGATTGACAAAGTGAAAAACCCCTGTAATTCCATCTTGTAGCTGACCGAAGACTTGAAGAATATATATACCAATAGCTGTAATTTTATTTACCAATTCTGCTCAGCTACCAGTTTCGGTGCCACATAGGTATCATCTTCAGGCACGTATACACGAAACTAGGTAACTGATTACGCAACTCATCTACTCGTTTGTGCTATTATGGGGAACACCATAGCCAACTGGATTCCGTAGACTTCTAAAAACTTTACGGTCGACATGGACTTTTCACACCTAACGACAATACCAAGAAAAATTATTAAATAAAGTTACGGCTGTTGACATCTATTTTCTTCAAGTTAAAAATCTTACTATCTTCGTGGCCGTGCATGACGAAGAAGGTGAATGTGAGAGAAAATGAGAGAGTTATTGTAATTTTAAGTGAAACTATATTTCGTGTGTTCTTATTTGTCACTATTTCAATCATATTTGTCTCGGACTAGTATAGCAGGGGTGCTAATGACGTCGCTATTGAGTGCCTTAAAATCTCTCTCTCTCTCTCTCTCTCTCTCTCTCTCTCTCCCTCTTTCTCCCCCTCACGCACGCGAGCACGCCCACACACACACACACACACACACACACACACACACACACACACACACACACACTAATCTGGAGGTATCGGCCTACTTTAGAATTCTCAGTCACAGAAACGAATTAACTTTCTCCTTTAAGAGTTATTTTCCCTCTCAAATTCCCTGGAACTTCATGCGCCAACAGGACTGTCTCGTAACAGGTCTACGTGTAAAATTCACAGAATGCTTGTAAATAATTAAAAGGACGCCGCAACTAGACATTTGCGGTAGTGAATACCCATACAATTAAGTAATAATAGGACATTTTTCTCACTCATTTTTTCACTTCTGGCAGTCATTTGCATACGTAAAAAAAGGTAAATGTGATATGGTTAGGAAAACCGACGGGGTGGACTAACCCACCCTGCGGAAGGTATTTGTGTCATATGTGTGCCTGTGGAGTGCAGGTGAGTGTAATGCATTTGTGTCTAGGGTAGCGCTATGTTTGTGTTCTATGATGATGATGACCATGATGATGATGATGACGATAAGAGAAGGAAGAGGGTGAAATCTTGTGCCGCCATATTACCTGCTCTTCTCGAACGGCACCAAGGGGGCCGCGAAGCTAAATGATCCCTTCCGATGGACGGTCCACCATCAGCCGCGTCGCATGCTCTCAATTTTGAAATCTTCACACACTGCGGAAAATTTTGAAATTTAGTGCAGGATATTGGCGCGAAGACTGTATAGGGAAGTTTACGCTGCCACCTTCCCTCCCGCCAAGCACTGCCACATTTCGTCATCTAACGCTAGGAGTACGTTAGCGACCTCTTTTTAAGTGAACACTTTTTTTTTTGATGCAGCAAGTCTGCAGGTAACGTGAGAAAAAGCAAATGGAGGAAATCGACCGTTCCTTTTAAGCGGATGGAAGGTAGGGTTGATGGGAGATGAGCACGTGTGGAGCGCCTCCAGCTAGATGGCAGCGTGGGGGGGGGGGGGGGCAGGGGTCGGCCACACGAGGCCTGGCCACGGCGTCCCCTACACCAACAATCAACCGGAAGTCGACAAGAAGGGACAGTGAAGGAAAGAGGTAGTTGTAATCACGAAATTCCATCGTGGGTCACAGCAGTGTTTGGTAGGCAAGGGAGACGGGAAACGGAAAACGAAGACAATGCCGCAGCAGGCGCTGCGCTCGCCAGAGGACTGAAGTAACGCGAGGGGGCGTTAGAAGTGCCCTCGACAGCTGTAGGGCCAACTGCGCCAGGCACGTTCCTGCTGAAAGCGGGATCGCTCGAAACACCAAGGGCTAACTGGCGAAATAGGGGCAGTAACGTGGACCGCATTCAATCACCGCGTAGGAGGGTCCAGAGACCGGGACAATTTGACCTCATATTCAGAAAGGTGGGCGACCGTACATTGACCCAGAGTACCGCATGAGTCTTGGCTACAGGGAAACAAGCGCCTTCCGGACGAATGAAAGCGTACGGTTCGACTACAGATGAAGGGACAGGGATGAAACAGGTGACCATTTGCCGCCCCAGCTACCAAACTCCACGAACACTAGCACAGGGCAATCGATGGGCACCACTGTCCACTGTCCACAGTCCACAGAGCGCAAAGAAGCGTCCGTCAAACCAACATCATGTGAACAATGGTTAGTGGCGAAACTTCCACAGATGACGTGTGAGCATGTCACTAGGGACATCGGGAGGTACGGCTGATGAAGGTTCCGCCACACCGTGGTCCAACATTAATGGCTACTTTATCTCAAAGTTGTTGCAAGACACGTTGCGCAGTAACTGAATGTTCAAATGGCTCTGAGCACTATGGGACTTATCTGAGGTCATCAGTCCCCTAGAACTTAGAACTACTTAAACCTAACTAACCTAAGGACATCACACACAGCCATGCCCGAGGCAGGATTCCAACCTGCGACCGTAGCGGTCGCGCGGCTCCAAACTGAAGCGCCTAGAACCGCTCGGTCACAGCAATCGGCTTCTATTTCCAAAACGAAATAGCTGCATTTATTGCCATCCATTTTACACGCTACCTATTTCGAACCCTTACGGCTCGGAACTTCAGGAACAAAATGCTTGGACCTGCATATCATCCGAACACGAATAAGATGTGAAAATTTTGAGCTCATAAGAATAATCGAAATCCAAATCACGTTTGTGTCTAGTGTCCCCAACTAAATACTGCACTATGTTTTGAACGAGCCCATCTTACTGACCGAAGCCCAATGGGAATAAACAAAGTGGTCCAACTGAAACATTCATATTTCTTTACGTACTAAACGAATATATAATAAAAATGGGGGTTCCTATTTTAAAAAACGCAGTTCATATCCGTTTGACCTATGGCAGCGCCATCTAGCGGGCCAACCATAGCGCCATCTGGTTTCCCCTTCAAGCTAGACAAGTTTCGTTCTTTGTCACTTTTTTTCGTTTGACGCTTTTTTCATGAGATATTTGTCCCGGTCACGATCAATGGACCATCCTGTATATGTAAACATGAAGAATAAATTTGTAGAACACTGAATGGCATTTTCTCATAAAAAATTCATAAGCATTACTTTTCAACACGCCATTACACTTTTAAGAGTGGCGTGCTATCTTAAACTGTTCACGAAGCTGAAAGGGTGGGAGTTTTTGATAATTCACTTTGTGTAGCTGACAGTAGATAAGCCTACACCAAGTTTCGCAACCAGCGACTGACAAGAGACCTTTTTAGTTGTAGCTTGAGAGTGGCAGAAGCACCCTGAAAATGAAAAAAAAATTAACACGTCATAGCAGGTTATGTAGGTGATATACCGGTTTACTGGGATGCAACCTACACTTCAGACAAACGTGATGACTGTAAAGCAAGATCTAAAACAACCTTTGAAGATTGCAGCAACTTCAGTACCGAAAAATTTGGTACAGACTTGGCGAAGATGACCTGACACTACATCTTTGACCTTTCAAGCCGGTATTTAATATTCTCAGGTATAAATTAAGCCGGTTAATACGAGAATGAGGTTTTTAGTGACCATTACGTCCAGTTGGTTCTGCTGCCTTCCTCTTATGTGAGCTACTGTGTCCTCCATCATCTGCTGGAGTGATGACGCACGCAGCACCAAACCACAGGGGAACAGGGAAGGGTGAAGACGCGCTGGCGAGAAGCCAGACGCGGCTGCAGGCAGCGTTTGTTTACAGACGCGGGGCGGTGAGCCTGCCCCACACCTGAGCCGCGTGCTCTGCTGCCTGCCGGGGTGGGCTGGGGTGGCCGGCAAAGCCGATCTGGACGCCGAAACCTCTCAACGCCAGGGGGCCGCACCCCCGCAGCTCTGGCCTGGCTTCCTCCGCCCGGTTTCTTATCGGGCTCGCCCAAGCACAGACCAATAAGCGGCACACTCTGTAACTTCTTGTCACGTCGAAAAGCTTTCACAATTATGGCAGAAAAGATGACGAAATGACTAATTTTCCTCGAGAGAAACTTTTATTACATGTGCATCTAGCTGAGTCTGTGTTCTGCACAGTACTTCCACTACAAACTTTGGTAGAAACTCATAATCAACCAAGCCCTTATTACCGAAAAAGACGATCAACATCGTCTTAATCATCGATTTTTGTCAGTCGACTTTTTTTTTTTTTTTGAGGCGGGAAAGACGACGATAACCATATTGCTTGGTTTCAAGATCGTATTAGTAGCACCAGATCTCATCTCCTGTAACAATGCATATAGCCAAAAACGGGTGACGACGGTTCTTGGAGCCATTCCGCGAGAAACGTTTACTGACAGTTTCAAACCGTTTTACAAACAATGTCAAGTGTATTTTAGGTAATGGTGATTACTTTGAAGGCCAGGAAAGGTATTTGGTCTGTAACTATTGTTTTACTTATTTTCTGAGACCATTCACCGCATACGTATCCTGTACATAGTCAACGTGTCAGTCAAATACAGTGCATCATAGTATCATAGCCTCGCAAATATGTTGCTGTTGTGGTGTTCAGTCCTGAGACTGGTTTGATGCAGCTCTCCATGCTACTCTATCCTGTGCAAGCTTATTCATCTCCCAGTCCCTACTGTAGCCTAAATCCTTCTGAATCTGCTTAGTGTATTCATCTCTTGGTCTCCCTCTACGATTTTTAGCCCCACGCTGCCCTCCATACTAAATTGGTGATCCCTCAATGTCTCAGAACATGTCCTAACAACCGATCCCTTCTAGTCAAGTTGTGCCACAAACTCTTCTTCTCCCCAATTCTATTCAATACCTCATCATTAGTTATGTGATCTACCCATCTAATCTTCAACATTCTTCTGTAGCACCACATTTCGAAAGCTTCTATTCTCTTCTTGTCCAAACTATTTATCGTCCATGTTTCACTTCCATACATGGCTACACTCCATACAAATACTTTCAGAAACGACTTCCTGATATTTAGATCTATGCTCGATGTTAACAAACTTTTCTTCAGAAACGCTTTCCTTGCCATTGCCAGTCTACATACGCCTGCAAAATTTAAAAATATTATTAACTGGCCGGCTGCTGTGGCCGAGCGGTTCTAGGCGCTTCAGCCCGGAACCGCGCTGCTGCTACAGTCGCAGGTTGGAATCCTGCCCCGAGCTTGGATATGTGTGGTGTCATTAGGTTAGTTAGGTTTAAATAGTTCTAAGTCTAGAGGACTGATGACTTCCTATGTTAAGTCCCATAGTGCTTAGAGCCATTTGAACCATTTATTATTGACTGTAGTCATTATTCCTAGCTGGCTGTAGATGGGAAATAGGAAATTTTACAAAATGATTAGCGTGGTTATGACAATGTCATGCGTGTTGGAGGGCTATCCCATTTTCGTTTGTCGTACGACTTCGCCTAAATTCCATACCACCAGTTCATATATTTTACTCCCTTATTTATCTCCTTCAACAGAAAGGTTACAGCTTACAGACAGTTTTGGTTCTAGCGGCGTCTAAAGAAAGAACAGAATCAGTGTTGGAGGAAGGTATACTTGTTTTTGACAGCGGTCTCACTGTCTACTAAGTTTCGCATACAGCTCTATCGAGAGACACAGCTAACCGATCAAAGTGATATTTCCCTCTTCACGATCACTTGTTCCGACTTTGTTGCACTTGCCCCTCCACTTGTCACAGAGAATCTCATCAGTGTCTCTGATCGAGTCAAAGAGCACAAATCTGTGGGTTCGATTTTGAACAGGAAACACTAACCACCTCCTGGTGTGCGATGCCAGAGCTTCTGCGTAATGTGCGCACCGGAATTTGTGTGTCAACGTTTCAACGTCGTTGCTTAAGCATGGAATTCAGCTTTTCGTCTTAGTTAAGCTAGCACGTGTGCCCAGGAGATTAACACCAGACTGTGGAAATCCACAGCTGCTACACCACTTCGCACCGTAAGGTCTAACAAAGGTCTCCTTGTGTTAAACATTCAGTCTTAAATACAAGTTATGACACTGCGAAAATTTATCCAGCGTTTCTCTTACGCTTGTTTTTAACACATGTACCGACAATACTGTAGGATGAAACAGTGTTGTGAAGATTTTGTAATGTCACATTCTTAGCAAGAATGGAGAAATACGCAGCCTATCTGCGATGCTGCAATCCTAACCATATAGCACTTAGAAACAAAGTACACTTCTGATCATTAAAACTGCAACAACATGAAGACGACATGTAACAAACGTTAAACTGGCATGCTTGGGTATGTCACGGACCGTCTACATGCCGTCCATTCTTGCAGATTTCCTTGACACTCAGTGCGATGAGCCAGGTTTGTGTAACAGAGCTGGTAGATTTGTTACTCTTGTTATGTTTTTCTCTCCTCCAAAATTATTATGTTTTCTGCAGATATCTTCGATAAGATTATTTGCATGGCATGTGCACAGAACCTAAAATCTTTAATATTAACTCATGGCTCATACAACTTACCTTTATTATTTATTAGAACCGCTTGGGTTATCAGGAGTTAAGGAGCCAGTTAGTTTGCCCAAGAATCGTGCTAACTGCAATCGCCAGTAATTTCGAAACTTGGTTATCATTGTTCATATGTAAACATGTACTAACTTGCTCACGTATTACCTGACAGCCGGCCAAGGTGGTCTAGCGGTTCTAGGCGCTCAGTCCGGAACCGCGCGACTGCTACGGCCCACCCTACACCAGTGAGAACTTGGGAAGTTCCATATAATCCGTGGCGCTGTGTATGGCAGACGGCGCGTATTAATTCCGGCTGCCAGAGGGAAGGGCCGCTTGATCGAGTGTCCCGGTGGACCCCACGGCCGGCTGGCCTCTGCTAGCGGCTTAGACTGGACGCCGCCCACGCCGACCGGAAACCTGCGGTTGACACGCGAGCCGGCGGACGGGCGCTGCTGAGTACTGCAGGAACCGCGGCGAGGGCGCGGCTCTCCGCCTCCATTCGTAGGAGCGCGGCCTGGCCGCCTGTGGACGGGCGACAACGAAACCGGAGGATCCGTATTCCGTTACCAGTTCCTGACAAGATTTTTTTTCTGCCTTAACGAAGTTGTTTTCGAAGTTGTATTATTGATGTCCTGAAACTCGGTGGGTCGGCGGAAAGGATCGGCGTAACAAGTGGCGTAATTGGGAACAACTGACGCCAAGGACAAACATTGACTTCAAAAAAATGGTTCAGTGGCTCTGAGCACTGTTGGACTTAACATCTGAGGTCATCAGTTCCCTAGAACTTAGAACTACTTAAACTTAACTAACCTAAGGACATCACACATATCCATGCCCGAGTCAGGATTCGAGCCTGCGACCATAGCGGTCGCGCGGTTCCAGACTGAAGCGCCTAGAACCGCTCGGTCACTCCGGCCGGCAAATACGATGGAGAAGAATAAAAATATTGGATGAAATGAACATAAAATGATACCACGACACGATGCAGTTGGACAAGGACCAGTCAACAGGGAGACCACCTTGTAATGATTATGATGCTCTGGTACATATTCATGCGATATTGTTATGCAGCGCTACGGTCGCAGATTCCAATCCTGCCTCTGGCATGTGTGTGATGTCCTTAGATTAGTTAGGTTTAAGTAGTTCTAAGTTCTAGGGGACTGATGACCTGAGATTTTAAGTCCCATAGTACTCAGAGCCATTTGAACCATTTGCTGTGATGTCGGGCGTATTTGTTTCGCTTCTGCAACTTTGGTAAGCGCTGTGTATTTCTCGAATGTAGTTCAGTTTACGAATGAAAATGAAATACACTGCACAGGCAAAGTGCATCCTGAAACAGTTCCGTCACGGCAACCTAAATGAAGCGGCTGAAATGAGAATTCGTCACGCGCTGTACACTTGGCGTTCGACAAGTGCCGTGAGGTAGCAAGTGGTCTTGAGGCGGCGTCCCATAGAGCGCAGGCGGGGCGACACATCCATATGCATGCCGCGGGCCGGAATGCCAGCACGCGCTCCCGCCCTCCCCCCACCCCCGCCCCTCCATTCCCCGTCGCCCCACGCCTACTGCTGGTGCCCTGTCCCCCCGGCCACGGCCCCGGGCAGCGCGTGACACCTCCACCTGCCACATGCGTCCACAACCCGCCGTTGCCGACACCGTGACGTACGTCTCCGTAATGAGACGACTTCACGACGTCCCAACTCACGGTAGCTTCAGTTACACAGTCCAGAGACGCTGAAAACCGCCCACTGGCTTCAATTATGGGTTTCGAAAAAAGACGATCGTGTGAAACCCAGCTCGCGCTATTCGTCCACGACACTCAGAAGGCCATAGACACAGGTTCCTACGTAGATGCCGTGTTTCTTGATCTCCGCAAGGCGTTTGATACTGTTCCCCACAGTCGTTTAATGAACAAAGGAAGAGCATATGGACTATCAGACCAATTGTGTGATTGGATTGAAGAGTTCCTAGATAACAGAACGCAGCATGTCATTCTCAATGGAGAGAAGTCTTCCGAAGTAAGAGTGATTCAGGTGTCCCGCAGGGAAGTGTCGTAGGACCGTTGCTGTTCACTATATCCTCCTGCATTCCAGTACAATTTTCCATTGTTACAACAACACCTCGATATACTAAAGCATCATCCGCAAAAAGCCTCGCTGAACCTCGGATGTTATCCACAAGGTCATATATGGAAAATTGTACTGGAATGCAGGAGGATCTGCAACGAATTGACGCATGGTGCAGGGAATGGCAATTGAATCTCAATGTAGACAAGTGCAATGTGCTGCGAATACACAGAAAGAAAGATCCTTTATCATTTAGCTACAATATAGCAGGTCAGCAACTGGAAGCAGTTAATTCTGTGAATTATCTGAGAGTAAGCATTAGGAGTGATTTAAAATGGAATGACCATATAAAATTAATCGTCGGCAAAGCAGATGCCAGACAGATTCATTGAAAGAATCCTAAGGAAATGCAATCCGAAAACAAAGGAAGTAGGTCACAGTACACTTGTTCGCCCACTGCTTGAATACTGCTCACCGGTGTGGGATTCGTACCAGATAGGGTTGATAGAAGAGATAGAGAAGATCCAACGGAGAGCAGCGCGCTTCGTTACAGGATCACTTAGTAGTCGCGAAAGCGTTACGGAGATGATAAACTTCAGTGGAAGACTGCTAGAGAGACGCTCAGTAGCTCGGTATGGGTTTTTGTTGAAGTTTCGAGAACATACCTTCACCGAGGAGTCAAGCAGTATATTTCTCCCTCCTACGTACATCTCGCGAAGAGACCATGAGGATAAAATCAGAGAGATTAGAGTCCACACAGAGGCATACCGACAATCTTTCTTTCCACGAACAATACGAGACTGGAATAGAACAGAGAACAGATGAGGTACTCAAAGGCCCCGCTCCACACACCGTCAGATGGCTTGCGGAGTATGGATGTAGATGTAGATTATTGTTCTCTCGGTCTGGAAGTTCTGGGTGAGCTTTCTTGTACTCGAAAGAAACGGCAGCATCTAGGAACAGCTGTAATAGCGTCTGTGCTCATTCTGCTGGGTTCTTTGTTCGTTAATCCTCTAAGCTGAGTCGCAGAAATCTTTGTGTGACAGTGTACCCGCGAAACTGCATGTTTCATTTCGCTCCTTAATGTGCAACTGTGTGGGGAGGTAACTGACAGATTACGAGGCTAAACCTCCGGGCTTCGACCTCCAATCGCTCCTAGCATTTTAGTCTGCCAATTATGACTTCTTTTGCTCTTGGAATGGTTTCTTAGGGTACAGCTACAGGGCGGTTGTAATTAAACTTCCGCTAGTTGAGTCGACGTTGAGGGTATAGGTACCCAACTTTATACACTACTGACCATTAAAATTGCTACACCAAGAAGAAATGCATATGATAAACGGGTATTCATTGGACAAACATATTATACTGGAACTGACATGCTATTACATTTTCACGCAGTTTGGGTGTATAGATCCTGAGAAATCAGTACCCACAACAACCACCTCTAGCCGTAATAATGGCCTTGATACGCCTGGACATTGAGTCAAACAGAGCTTGGATGGCGTGTACAGGTACAGCTGCCCATGCAACTTCGACACGATACCACAGTTGATCAAGAGTAGTGACTGGCGTATTGTGACGAGCCAGTTGCTCGGCCACCACTGAGCAGACGTTTTCGATTGGCGAGAGATCTGGAGAATGTGCTGGCCAGGGCAGTAGTCGAACATTTTCTGTATCCGGAAAGGCACGTACAGGACCTGTAAAATGCGGTCGTGCATTATCCTGCTGAAATGTAGGGTTCTGCAGGGATCGAATGAAGGGTAGAGCCACGGGTCGTAACACAACTGAAATGTAACGTCCACTGTTCAAAGTTCCGTCACTGCTAGGAAGAGGTGACCGAGACGTGTAATCAATGGCACCCCATACCATCACGCCGGGTGATACGCCAGTATGGCGATGACGATTACATGCTTCCAATGTGCGTTCACCGCGATGTCGCCAAACACGGATGCGACCGTCATGATGCTGTAAACAGAACCTGGCCGGCCGACAATGTTGTGACTTGCTGTTAGGTGCCTGTACTGGTGCGGAGATGTGGGGTTGAAACGTACCCATCTGAGTGTACTGCAGATGCAGGCACCCTGCAAGGGTCTGGGGGAGGTGAGGAGGCCTTTACTTAAGCTAAAACAGTGCTGCTATTGCTCTTCGCGAGTATCGGCTCATTTAAGGAATATGGCCTCCTCTTCCCACACCGGGGTTGAAGGACATGATTCACAAGTTAGAATTAACTGAAGATTTGGGTATTTCTCCAGCGAGAATAGTTGCGCAGAAATTTCATACAACTTTTCGGCTGTCAGCTGAGCTTACAAGAGATCAGTTTGTTACCGACTGTCCTAGTCTGTTTCTGTTTTATGGACCGCTGCGTAACGGGTGGTGGATATAGGAAAAATAAGACTAAGATGAGCCTATTCGAAGGGAGAAAAGAGGCACTCTCAGTGCGGCAAAAAGTTATTGGAGGTTCAAGTTAGGCAGAAGTAGTTTTTGTTGTCTCGGGCACCTCATTCTGCAGCCCAGTGTGTTGAGTGTAACTTGCTCTTCCTGGAATAGATAACTGCAAATATTTCTGACACATAGTTTGTGGTCATGTAGAAGGCCCTGTAAAACATGTCAGTGATAAGAATTACTTGGGTTTTCCACTGTGAAAACTGAAAGGAGCATGAAACAACAGGAAAGGAGACAAAAGAAGATAAGGCGAAATATATGACTGTCAGTGATGACGGAAGCGACAACATGGAAGTTATGTATTGCGGCAGATACGTGGTATCACTCCTGCTTCGCATGCCATGAACAGTACGATAGCTATTTTAACGGAAATGTGACACTTGGGATGCAAGATGAAGTTTTGTAAATAACTACAATGCTGGCCAGTACAACTGTGTTGGCGTGCGAGTCTCTTTGCCGACCCACGAACAGATGTTTTCAGTGGATGAGAGGTACGGAGAATGTATTGGCCAGGGAAGATAACACCGTCTGTATCGAGGGTGGTCGGGATGCATGGGCCAGATGTGGTCTTGCGTTATAGTGTTGAAAAGTAACGTCACAGTTACGTTTCTCGTTCGTAAACAAGACAGCCTGATCTCAGAAGCAACCAACATTCCAACGCGATTCCTAAATGTGAAACCGCTGGGTAGTCTTTCCTTATCTTCTTTATGCAGCTGATCTGAATTGCTTCTCACTTGCATATCCAAACATGCAGTACACTTCATGCTAGTTATGTGCTGTCTTCATATTGTAGCAGTGCGAATGGACAAAAGAGCACATACACAGTACTAGTAGCTGCGGGAGCTTTGAGAACGCACACTTCAATCAAAATTTTACAGGGACATAAACTCAATAGGTGCAGAATTAGATAATCTCGTCCTAAGAGCGTCCGAAATCTCAGACAGCTTTGGAAGCAGATACGATTTGCTGTGATATCCTAGACGCAGGTGACTTGTGTGTTTAACTACTTCAGCTTAGAGCTAGCGTCGGACTGACGGAATGTGTGGACGCCGTCGCATGATTTCGACTGGTTGCTGTAGGTGGTCCCAGAGATTTTCCTGCACGGTTCAAATCCTCCGCGCCGATCCACTCATTTGACTCCGCCCGAGCATTAGAGGTGGTGAGCAATCTATTTTAGACCAAAGAAAGCTCCAACTATCTTCTTAGAAGCAAGGTCTTCGTTGCGGTGACGGACAAACAGCAAACTCAGAAAATGCAGCAGGTCAATGTAACTGATCAGATTTTAAATGATAGTCGCTTTAATCGAAGAAGGTATATCTGTGTAATTAAACTGCACCAGAATGTCAGACTCTTTCCATCCTTTGCAAGTAGACTTCCTGGAAGGCCTTCTGAAGCCTATGACGGATATAAAAAAGTTCCATTCAGATACAACCAAGAATGTAATCAGGTAACACACAGTGGTATGCGTACTGTAAGACCTACGGTACACATACCATCAGATTATTTGACTTGTCGCTCTAACGGAGTAGGCGAGTGTCAACAATATGTCTCGTGGTCTTATCGTGGCGTGTTTATCTTCTGCCGTTAGGTCAGACGATAGAAATGCCACTTGCACGCTTAGAGTAGCAGATTGACGGTGACCCAATTTAAACAGAACTTGATTAATTTTCATACACATTTATTAAAATAATAAAAAATCACAGAAATTACTTAACTTGATTCTGGATGCAGTTTACAATTGACAATCTGAAGTTCCTTTGGTCTTGGTACGTTAATCTTATTCTATTCATTTATCTTCATGGCTATGTACAGGAATATTATAATCTTATTAGGCGCAGACTGAAACTTGACTACAGACTAATGCAGACTCGTACAGACTGACTAATCGGAGGTCTGTACACTCGTTATAATACCTCGCGCGTTCCTGTATTACTGAGCGAGCGTGATCCGCGAGGATAAAAGGTTCTACGTTAGCCATCTCATTGGCTGCGTTACTTATTAATACGCGGATCGGCGGAAGCAGAATTTGGTCCGTCTTTAAGGCAGCGCCATCTCGTAGTGCGGAGACGGACGAGCGCTGCGCCTGCGCTGTAGTGCTTAGCTGACTACGCGGAACTATGTACACACACACACACACACACACACACACACACACACACACACACACACACAACCCTTCGCGTGTGTAGGTCTCTCTTCGTCCAGTGTAAACAAGAAGCTTTGTTTTCGGTACGGTTCAAAGGTTTCTTCCGTGCAACTTTGTTTTGTTCAAGCGGTGTAACTTCTGCACCCGTTTTCATCCAGTATCCGAATAGAAAAGAACAAGCAGTAATTTCTGCCTGGTAAAAAAGCACTCCGATAGAACTGCGATGTAATTCTCTGTGCAACATGCTGCTTGCCTTTGCTGATGAACTACGGAGTCAGTGCAGGGCGTCACGTCTACTACAGCCACTTTGTTTTACTGGATAGCGCTTGTTACTACCGAAGGCAGTCACCCGCTTTTGCCACTCGATCACCCCCGCTTGCACCACGACCCGGACAAGCGCTGCGTCGTACCGTCCCCTTTAAGCATAGTGACCATGAACACTCACTACTATACTAGTCACGCTCCCTCCTGTTACGTGACGTATAGGTGACTAATTAACTATTAGATGGACACATCGCGCAACAATTCTTTTGTTCAGTAAGCTTAAGAGAGACGATCTCAGATACATTCACTAATGGAAGAATATTGTCACACAAATGCCTAATACCGATTTCGCTTTGAATAGCAGAGTGTTGACTATCGTGAGATACCCTGACATATTAATTGCTCGTGTCTAACAACAACTCAAACTCTAGTATTAGGAGAGAGGTACTGAATAATTCACTTGGGAAATGGCAAGTGACCCAATAGTTTATCTGGGAAGACCATTGCCCCGAAATGCCACGGCTGAGAAAAAGAAGAGGAGGAAACTTCCTGGCAGATTAAAACTGTGTGCCGGACCGAGACTCGAACTCAGGACCTTTGCCTTTCTCAGGCAAGTGCTGTACCATCCGAGCTCCCCAGGCACGGTAAGTGAGTCGTGCTTGGGTAGCTCGGACGGTACAGCACTTGCCCGCGAAAGGCAAAGGTACCGAGTTCGAGTCTCAGTCAGGCAGACAGTTTTGATCTACCAGGAAGTTTCATATCAGCGCACACTCCGCTGCAGAGTGGATATCTCATTCAAGAGGAGGAAAGTTTAGGAATTAACGTCCTGCCGACAGCACGGTCGTCAGAGAGGAACATATTCTCCGATTGAACAATGAAGAGGCAAAATATTGGCCGCGTCTCTTATAAAGGAATTTCGTACAGTCTAAGTTAGGACGATCACATTGGAATGCGAATCGCGTTCCTCCCGAACGTGAGAGCATTCTCTTACAGGCTGCGCAATCCTCGCAGAGTACTCCGTTCAGGATACTAGTTCCGGTCCGGCATACAGTTCAGTGCCAGCAATACGCTGTAGACGAAGAGGGTTCCCCAGAATCACCGCACGAAATACGACAAAACCATCTAAATATGGCGTAAGTGCACGGAATGTCCGTGTGGTCAACACGTGGCAGTCGAGTCAGAGCACGGAAGGCAGCCGTACAAAGCGGCTATCAGGCAGCGACCTCCTGGAGATAAGGCACGCCGGGCCTGCTGCACGCACGGCTCTGCCACCAGCCGGCGGCCAGCAGCCGTCGCTTACTCAGAACCGCTTCTGTCACTTGGCTGCACACTATATCTGGATCAGAATAACAAAGTGACTGACAGCTAGAATGAAATTTTCACTCTGCAGCGGAGTGTGCGCTGACTTGAAACTCCTTGGCAGATTAAAACTGTGTGCCGGACCGAGACTGGAACTCGGAACCTTTGGCTTTCGCGGGCAAGTGCTCTACGATCTGAGCTACCCAAGCACAACTCATGCCCCGTCCGCACAGCTTTACTTCTGGCAGTACCTCGTCTCCTACCTTCCAAACTTAACAGAAGCTCTCCTGCGAACCTTCCAGAACTAGTACTCCTGAAAGAAAGGATATTGCGGAGACATTGCTTAGCCACAGCGGGGGGGGGGGGGGGGGGGGGGGGGGGGGGGGGGATGTTTCCAGAATGAGATTTTCACTCTGCAGCGCAGTGTGCGCTGATATGATACTTCCTAGCAGATTAAAACTGTGTGCCGGTCCGAGACTCGAACTCGGGACCTTTGCCTTTCTCGGGCGAGTGCTCTACCAACTGAACTACCCAAGCACGACACACGTCCCGTCCTCACAGCTTTACTTCTGCCAGTACATCGTCCCGGGTTCGAGTCTCGGTCCGACACAGAGTTTTAATCTGCCAGGAAGTTTCATATCAGCATACACTCCGCTGCAGAGTGAAAATCTCATTCTGGAAGTGCCCTACTGTCCTACCCAAGCACGACTAATGCCCCGTGCTTGGTAGAGCATTTTCCCGCAAAAATCAATGGTCCCGACTTTGAGTCTCGGACCGGCAAACAGTTATCTGCCAGGAAATGACTGACAATTAGTTGTCTACAGGTCAGCTACCCTACTGGTAACCAATCAGAACAAGAGTTTGGCGGTACCTACTGCCCTGTGCTAAGTTGCGACATCGATCTGCTACTTCAGCTGTCAATTACCAGTCAGCTGCCGTCGATGATATTACTGCCTGTAACACACTTGTTTTGAGAGGCAAAGAATTACAGACATTGACTGCGAGTGGGCATTGGCTGAAATCATCGGAGAAAGTTGAAAAATGGTGCCGGACCGGGTTCGAACCCGGTTCTGCTGCTTACTAGGAAGATGCTCTGACCACTAAGCCATCCGAACAGAGTGGTCATTGCAACTGCACGGACTATCCTAGCACGCCACCCATCAGACCCAAATTCTCACCTTTTCCACACACTACAAATGTAGTGCCTCTTGCCCAACCGGTCGGTGTGGCCGAGCGGTTCTAGGCGCTACAGTATGGAACCGCGCGTCTGCTCTGGTTGCAGGTTCGAATCCTGCCTCGGGCATGGATGTGTGTGATGTCCTTAGGTTAGTTAGATTTAAGTAGTTCTAAGTTCTAGGGGACTGATGACCTCAGAAGTTAAGTCCCATGGTGCTCAGAGCCATTGAACCTCTTGCCCATTATCCTCGTTACTCGCGGCATTTTACCGATTCCTGTAAGAGTTCTAACGTGGTATGTATGCGCACTGGTGTGATCAACTGGTCGTCCTCGCCTTAATTATACACGTGGGGTCTGTTCTTTCGGAAGAGAATCGGCGAAATGCCAGGAATAATGAGGATAATGGGCAAGGGACACTACGTTTGTATGTGTGGGAAAGTTGTGAATATGGGTGTGACGGGCGGCGTGCTAGGGTAGTTCGTGCACTTGCAATGATCTCTGTGTCCGAATGGCGCGGTGGTCAAAGCATCTGCCTAATAAGTTGGCGACCCGGATTCGAATCCTGATACAGCACAAATTTTCAACTTTCCACATTTATTTCAATTATTGCCCACTCGCTGCCAATTTTTTTTTGTAATTCTTTATGTCTTAATTCATATCGGCTATGGATAAAAAATGGTGTCTGTTCTTTCGAACACGTCCTTCGAAGTAAAATCAGTACTGAACGTTAACGGGGACCGTATGCACATCAACATTGTGAAATCGCACAACTGCTGCAACCGGACGTACTCGTATATTGCATTTGCTCTTAGTGTTTCGATCACCCCTACAGTCCTCTGGAACTTTGTCAAAATATCGAATTGCACCGTGGTCTGGAGTCCATGTTAAAATGTAGGTCCCATACAACTGGCCAAGTAAGCCAGTTCAAAGCTCGGAGGGAGGGAGGTGCGACAGTAAAACACTGTCTTCATACACACATTTGCTGTGCAGCACCATTCTTCATCTTACGACGCACCTGTACAAATATTTTCAGCACTGTAACCTTACGCTGCAACCTCTGGGTCTGTTTCGGCACAACGCGAAATAGCACAAAATGTGTGGGCCCAGCTGCTCATTCTCTGTGGTTCTCACAAGGAAGCTAACAGAAAATGGCAGTCTGCCATGCTTATTCGTGTGCTCTGGGGATCTTGTAGAAATTGTTGGTCTCTGCGGTCCGAACACTGGTTTGATGCAGTTCTCCAAGTCTATGCTGTACAAGCGTCTTCTGCTCTGCGCAACTACAGCTACGTACATTCATATAAAGAATCTGGTCACTGTACTCAAGCCTTAGTCACCAACAATTTTTACCCCCTCCTCCCACGCACATCTCCCTCCATTACCAAAATGACGACTCCTTGATGCCACAGGATGTGTCCTACCAGCCGATCCTTCTTTTAGTAAATTTGAACTATGTTTCTTTCTCCAATTCGATTCAGTACCTATTCATTAGTTATCCGATCAACCCATTCAATCTTCAGAATTCTCCTGTATTAGTACATTTCAAAAGCTTCTATCCTCTGCTTGGCTGAACTTCTTAATGTCTACGTTTTACTTCCATAAAGGCTACACTCCAAACAAACCTTCAGAAAATATTTTCTCTGAAATTAAATTAGATGGCAAAACCCTCTTTTACAGAAATGCATGCCTTGCTATAGCCAGTTTGCGTTTTACATCTTCTCTACTTTCGCCATCGAAACACTTTGTTGTCCAAATAGCAAACTACATTTACTACTTTTACTGTCGTTTCCTAGTGAAATACCTTAACAATCCCCTGATTTAATTCGATTACACTTCTTTGCTCTTACTTTACTTTGGTTAATGACCGTCTTATAATCCCTTTCCCATTCTATTAAATTGCTCTTCTCAGTGGAGGCGGAGGGTGGTGAGATTGTCGCACCAAAAAGGAACAGTGAACAGTGCTCATCAGTGCACGCACGTCTCAGTCGCAAAAATATCGACGATGTGTAATATTGCCTGATGATCTTCAACATTCATATTTGGGACAACTAATATTGTGCCTGTATGTTATTTTCTGTGCCAGTCGAGAGTTTGCGGGTCATTCAGTACCGAGGATGTTGACCTTAAGTATACTGAATGGCTAGCGATATCGAGGTATGAAAATAAATGTTCACGGTATCGTGGATGGTTAATACTGCCGCTAGCATAGATGCTGTGGTTCGCTATTATTTTGCACAAATTAACGTTGGATTGCTTGCTCATATTTTCTTCCAATTCTCTCCTGCATGATGAATACAGCTAGGCAACTACAGAACCACACTGCATACCACTACGAATCAATGAAACTTTTTGTTAGTAACGCTGGGCAGAACGGTGCATGGCTTCACGTCCAAGCAGTGGTCAGTTTGTAGTGCAGTTGTCTTCGTCGCGCGTTCACTGTGTCTATCCACATTAAAATACGCAAATTGCTTACAGTCACAAACATGATACTTTAGAAAGAAATTGCTGAATGATACTGAGTGTTTAGTACGGAGATGGTAAACCACCTCCGAGCTCCTACATCCTATGGCTGTAACTATCACAGAGGCCTCGTAAATTTAGTTTCAGTTTTGTTGCCGATCTGTTTCAGCGTCAGCTGGAATTCCAGTTCACGCCACAGTTACTCGACTGGGTTCGAATGGCTACTCAATTTCAACGATTCTCATTTTCTGAAACAACTCGATTACGATGTCCACTTTAACAAAGAAGGCACTCACTTCGAAAACGACTAGTGCCACCTTCAAATTATGGCGACAGTATGTAGCTTATGATCTTCAGCATTCGTATTTGAGCCAACTGGCATTGTAACTGTGTGTGAGTCTCCGTGCATTTTTCAAAAAGGACTGAATATAAGTTACATATGAACGTAGGTTTTCATGGCAATTTTTGAAAACGTCAAAAGTTACTGAATATTGGTACTGCGAATTTCTTGTAGAACCTTCTGGTCCAACGTTTCGGTATTCTTGTTGAGACTCTCTAGGAGCAGTTGCACACATGAACATCAGGTTGTAAGAAGTACGCTGATTGGTTGGAAATTAAAATCTCAGCCTCGAACCAATTTCCTTTTTGCCCGCCTTCAGCAAAAGGTACTGCGACGTCCCACGCTGGTTGATGAGGTCTGGTCATGGGATAGTTGTGTGGAAATTATCGTCACCAGTATTTGGCGAGTCCAGCGACGCCTATTTGCAGAGGATGACAGGGCGGTCGGTCGGTACCGCTGGGCCTTACCAGGCCTGTACGAAAGGAGTAAATTTTAGTTGTTTGCGAGGAGATTCACTTTCAGGTTGACAGAAGTGTTAAATAGTCCAGCTACGATAGGATTTCTGTGCAAGTCCATGTCCAAGGACTAGCATCGGCAGCTGAGTTTGCAACTACATTTATTGAAATTCAGACATCGCAAAATGCAATTAGACATTCCCTTTGTCCACAGCGTGGGACATAAAACTGTAGAAAGAGGCCAATAACCGGAGGCGTTTTATCCTGGGATGTATATGTGAACGCGCCAGGTTGCGTCCATCCTAGTAACAACGACTTCTGTCACTTCACCTGATGTTTTAGCACTGATATGCAATCTATTAACGATGTCCTTTGCGCCATTGTAAATATGGTTCACTGCAGGCTACCTGACCCTTCAGTACAACAGATTCTGCTTTTTCACTTCTATCTTGGGTGAGTTAGCTCTGTTTCTAAGGATGGAAAGTCCGCATCTGCCGGTAAAGTGCGACTCTGTGAAATCCGTCTCTGGGCACGGACTAAGCTTTTATGCATGAGATGCAAAGAAGGGCAGCGCTCTTGATAACCGGTTTGTAAAGGCATACAAAAGCGTTCGTGTCGTCGGTACTGCGGTTCTGTCCATAGGCGCAGAGGGGTTCAGCATGGGGCAATTGCACCTCACGCTCGTACCTTCGGGAAACAGTATATGTTCTGTAACTTTAGTGTGGATACCTTAAAAAAAAGTGCATCGTCAATATAAGCTGTATCAGTACGGGTGTGCAATTACGAGATTTACTTGGCAAAGTTGTTGTTCTTTATACAGAAATTTTCTGAGAGTCACTTGCGGCACCCAAACACCAGTAGTGGATGCAAAGCGAACGACCACAGATTAACCTTAGTAAAAAGCATGGCGGTGTTGACATAACTCGTGTTACTGACCCACAATAATGTAAATGAGGCCAATAAATCATCGACAAAGAGAGTAAATACGAACTGAAGAGATTTACTTTACAATTAATTCACCACAAGCAGGACACAAAGCAGAAGAAAACACTTATCTTTTCTCTTGCCCCATTAAAACAGCTTGTGGACAACAAGATAACCAAAGTTACAACGTTAGTCTCGCAAACGTGACCGTGACTACGAAAGTTTACTTTAAGATCAGAGCTCTAGCTTAACTTAAGCCGAAGGGTACCTTAATTTACAATTCCCTGCTAAAACAGCTAAAAATCGAATAATAGCACGAGAACACGATGAAAGTAACACTTGTTTAGTGTAGAAAATCGAATGGTTCCACAATGAAATAAAGAGAAAATAGCAAAATTATTGGAAAGAGCTTTGACAACCGTTTAATGAGTTGCGAAATTCTGTGAATTCAGTCACATAATTTGTTCCCGAATGCGTATTACTCTCTTCAGTCCTTTGGGGCATATATCGCTATTCGGAAAAATAAGATCACTGCTTTCTTTTTTTTCGTTTCACAACAACAATAATTTTAAGATGATGCCGAAAGCTCGTCATCCGAAAGAGACTTTTAGAGACTTAATCTCATTTTACACGAGCCACTTTCTGGTCAAAATCGAGCTACTCTGCGCGCGGTTTTCGTGCCTGCTTGTAAATTAGCAACCAACCACGGTGCGAGTGCCTCTGGCGACAATGATCTACAGATTATGCCGAGTGTAGAGTTCTCAATGTCTTAGCATGCTGTACAGGACGCGCAGAACAGGGGAGTGTAATGGTGTCTGCTAACATAAGATGGCTCTGAGCACTACGGGACTTTACTTCTGAGCTCATCAGTCCGCTAGAACTTAGAACTATTTAAACCTAACTAACCTAAGGAAATCACACACATCCATGCCCGAGGCAGTCTGTAGCGACAAGAACCGCACGGCCACTCCGGCACGCATCCCACAATACTTGGACTAATGACTCCTGTTACGGATGTGGGATAACGAAGGTAAATGAATAAGCAAAACGACGCCCCGTTTTGGTGTATGGAGCAGCAACTTGCGCTAGCCGTCGGGGCAACAAGGTCGAGACCTAAAACAATAGCGTCCATTTGGGCACAGGAAGGCTCCTGTTTACTGTAGAGATAATTGGTTGGAGGAGCTGCCCTTTGTGCTGCGAGTCGTAACGGCCCAGCGCCTGAAAGGACGGCACAGATGACGCGCGCGTTTAATCAGACTGCGGCAGGAAAAGGAGAAGCCCGCAACAATTAAAGGCGACGCCGGTGAGCGGGCTCGGCCGTGATGAGTTGCCGCTGTATGCCGGCGCACGCGGGCGGCCGCGTCGAGCCGTGAGGGCCCGCACGGGGTGTCGCCACGCAGCCGCATTAAAATTCTGCGCCGCGTCCGTGTTGTGTGTGTGTGTGTGTCAGCGGCTTCCTGAAGCTGGCGACTTCCGCGGCTGTCCTGCACCGTGTTTACCGCGCCGTGCGCCTGCCCGGCGAACAAATTACCATGAAATGCGCTCCGGAATGAGCTCGGACGGCGCGCCGCTTCGGCGTTTACCGGCCCCCAACACCCACGAATATCCTGTCGGCGGAACACGTACGGCCGACACGGCTCCTCTTGCGAATGCGATACTTTCCCTTCTGTCGAGAAACAACGGCAGTATTGGGAAAAGGGTAGATTGCTACTCACCGTAAAAAGGATGACAAGTTGAGTTGCGTACAGGCACAACGAAAATACTGTTACGCATTTAGCTTTCGGCGAAAGCCCTCTTAGTCCGTTGTGGCACGAATGGCGTTGGAGAAACGGGAATGACGCGGGAATGGGAAAGTGAAGGTGACGGGAGGTTGCGAAGGGAGCTGAATAATCGAAATGACGCTTAAAACCGCGTACAGAAAAGCGAAAACACGCACAAATACGCTCAGATATCTATGATCATCAGGCCGATGGAGAGTTTAAATATCTTTTTATTTTGAAACTTTCCTGGCACATTAAAACTGTGTGCCTGGTCGAGACTCGAACACGGGATTTTTACCTTTCGCGGGCAAGTGCGAAACTCAGCTTGCCCTTGTCTCGTACGATATCGTGCCAGTCGTGGATGAAGGGCATCAGGCGGATTCCATATGCTCAAATTTCCGGAAATAATTTCCCATAGTGCCCCACTGCCAACTGTTAAGGAAGGTGGGAGCATACGGAGTAGATTCTGAGATATGTGAGCGGCTCGAAGACTTTTGATGTGATAGACTTTGGTATGCTGTCCTGGACGGCAGGTGCTCGTCGGGAGTTCCCCAGGCAGGTGCGTTAGGAGCTCTACACATACATGATCTGTCGGACAGAGTGAGCAGTAACGTGTGGCTGTTTGCTAATAATGTTGTGCTGCACAGGAAGGCGTAATCGCTGGATGGTTGTAGAAGACACAAGACAGACAAAATTTCTAAGTGATGAGATAAATGAAAACTAGCTCTCAATGTAGAAAAATTAGTTAATGGCGATGAGTATGAAAAACAATGCCAATGATGTTCGAATATATGATTGACAGTCACGTCGATTAAATATCTAAGTGTAACACAGCAAAGCGGTATGAGAGGGCAAATAAGATTGTTGGAAAGGTGAATGATCGACTTCGGTTTACTGGGAGAATTTGAGGAAAGTGTAGTTCATCTGTAAGGGAGACCACGTGTAGAACAGTAGTGCGACCCATTCTTGAATACTGCTCCCGAGTGTTTGGAATCCAGAGCAGCTCGGATTAACGGAAGGCGTCGAAGCAGTTCACAGGCGTGCTGCTAGGTTTGTTACCGGTAGGTTCGATCAACATGCTAATATTACGGAGATGCTTCGGGAACTCAAACGGGAATCCCTGGACGGAAGACGATGCTCTTTTCGCGAGGCACTGTTGCGTTAACTCTACTGGCTCCAAAGAAACTTACGATTCGCCTAAGGACCACGAAACAAGAGATATTAGGGATTGTACGGAGGCGTATAAGCAATCGTTTCTCTCTCACTCCATTTGCGAGTGAAACAGGAAAGCGTATGGTTAAAGGTGGTACTAGGTACCCCCCGCAGTGAACCGTGTGCTGTCTTGCGGTGTATTTATGTAGATGTAGATTGCTCTGATGGTAACATTATAGATACAAAGCACCAGTCGGCAGCATCGTCGATACAAAGTGGTGCGAGATGGACTGGATGTAGAGTAGTGACTGGCGTATTGTGACGAGACAGTTGCTCGGCTACCATTGACCAGACGTTTCCAATTGGTGAGAGATCTGGAGAATGTGGTGGCCTGGGCAGCAGACGAACATTTTTTGTATCCATAATGGCCCGTACAGGACCTGCAATATGCGGACGTGCATTATCTTGCTGAAATGTAGGGTTTCGCAGGGATCGAATGAAGGGTAGAGCCACGGGCCGTAACACATCTGAAATGTATCGTCCACTGTTCAAATTGCCGTCAATGCGGTGACCGAGGCGTGTAACCAATGGCACCCCATACCATGACGCCGGTTGATACGCCAATACGGCGATAACGAATACACGCTTTCAATGTGCATTTACCGCGATGTCGCCAAACACGAATGAAACCATCATGATGCTGTAAACAGAACCTTGATTCGTCCGAAAAAATGACGTTTTGCCATTCGTGCACACAGGTTCGTCGATGAGTACACCATCGCAGGCGCTCCTGTCTGTGATGCAGCATCTAGGGTAACCACAGCCACGGTCCCCGAGCTGATAGTCCATGCTGCTGAAAACGTCGTCGAACTGTTCTTGCAGATGGTTGTTGCCTTGCAAACGTCCCCATCTGTTGACTCAGGGATCGAGACGTGGCTGCACGATCCGTTACAGCCATGCGGATAAGATGCCTGTCATCTCGACTGCTAGTGATACGAGGCTCTTGGGATCCAGCACGGCGTACCTTATTACCCTCCTGAACCCACAGATTCCATATTCTGTTAACAGTCATTGAAGCTCGACCAACGAGAGCAGCAATGTTGCGATACGATAAACCGCAATCGCGATAGGCCACAATCCGACGTTTATCAAAGCCGGAGACGTGATGGTACGCATTCTCCTCCTTAGACATCACAAGAACGTTTCACCAGGCAACGCCGGTCAACTGCTGTTTGTGTATGAGAAATCGGTTGGAAACTTTCCTCACGTCAGCACTTTGTAGGTGTCGCCACCGGTGCCAACCTTGTGTGAATGCTCTGAAAAGCTAATCATTTGCATATCACAGCATCTTCTTCCTATCGATTAAATTTCGCGTCTGTAGCACGTCATCTTCGTGGTGTAGCAATTTTTATGCCCAGTAGTGTAGTAGTAGAGCAAATGATACGTGTACTCTGACGGTTAATGTAGGCAGTCATTTTCTGTTATATTTTGACGCTCTAGTGACTGACTGAACAGTGAGCCGAATGCGCAGCACGTCGGGAGGTGGCAGAAGCGACGGCAGGTGGTGGGGAAGGCGCGAACGTCGGCAGCCGGGCTGCGTAGCGCCGCTTCCGGCGCACGACGCACTTCCTCCCAACAACCGCAGCTCGCCATTCGCTCCCCACCAGGCTTCCCTGCCTCTGGCACCGAGGTTTCCTTGCTCGCAGGGTATGTACTGAATTGAAAGGAGGCCGGAAGGCTTACCTCTTGTGCTCGCTTCGTCTCCCCCCCCCCTCCCCCCACCACCACCACTTCCTCCTGCCCTACGGCACAAGCCTCACCAGTGCCAATCATCCACGTACTAGAAGCTGAGGTAGATGGAAATGATGATGTCGGATGTGGGGTCACTCAAAGCATAGCTATAAGCACCCTTACGAAGTGTCAGTATGCCATTCACTTGGAACGTGGGGAGGATTAGGATGGTCTCCCCACGGGGAGAGTTGCTTACAGTGCATGCACGTCATGGTGCACTAAACTATGACGCCGAAAATCTAAATAAGTAATAATGTAAATGTTCGTTTGTTCAAAATCGCGTATCTCCGGAAGGTCGTAACCGATTGCTTTGAAATTTTGACAGAACGTTGCATTCTAATACAGGTGTGTTTTTGGGTACCCCATTCTTTAATATCTAAAGGGAAAACGTTGTTACCAAAAAAAGGACCTTTCCGACTAACCTCAAATTTTTACAAGTTTATGCATTTTACGCTATATATTTATATTACCGGTGAACAGTTATAATTCTGATGGGTAACACTACCATTTCTACAGAGATACCCGTTGTGTTTCTAGGTCTGTTTATCAGCGTAGATGAGATAGTTATATTGAAACGTCCCTTTAGGAAAATTGTACAAGACTGTGCTAAACCTGACATTATTTTTAGCGCAACGCAATCTGACTTTCAAAAATCCCTACGAAAGAATGTCCCTGACTAACATTAACCTATACGTTTCACAAATCACTTACCTCACAAAAATCTTGGTTACTCGAACTACTGCAATACAGCGAGCGCCACTACTGCCAGCTAACTAAAAGATTCAAACTACGGAAGTCACTAACTACTGATAGGCATAGTTAGCGAATGAAAGATTTTAATAGAGAACAAACAATGTATTTACCTTAATAGTCATAGTATATATATATATATATATATATATATATATATATATATATATATATATATATCAGTTCATGGCATCCATTCTTACAAATTTCAAAACTCCGCCATCTCTCTACCCACATCCACCACTGCTGGCGGCTCACCTCCAACTGCGCAACGCTACGAGCCGATAACAGCCAACTGCCCAACGCTACAATGGCGAGTATTGCAACAATGCCAACCAGCCACACACTGCACACAGCACAGCCAGTGATTTTCATACAGAGGTGGTGTTACAAATAAAAAAAACCTAAACAGCCTACTTACAATATAGATTAACGTATCGGCCATCCTGATTTAGGTTTTCCGTGATCTTCCTAAATCGTTCCCGGCAAATGCGGGGATGGTGCCTTTGAAAGGGCAGGGCCGACTTCCTTCCCTGTTCTTCCCTAATCCGATCAGACCGATGACCTCACTGTCTGGTACAGTCTGGAATCGCGCGACCGCTACGGTCGCAGGTTCGAATCCTGCCTCGGGCATGGACGTGTGTAATGTCCTTAGGTTAGTTAGGTTTAAGTAGTTCTAAGTTCTAGGGGACTGATGACCTCAGCAGTTAAGTCCCATAGTGCTCAGAGCCATTTGAACCTCACTGTCTGGTCTCCTGCCCCAAACAGCCCAACCCATTAACATAGGTATAAAGGATATGACATATAACTAATAATCGTTGTCCGAAAAGGCCACGGAAGGTTCAACGGTACCGACCGACCGCCTGTCATCCTTAGCCGACTGGCGACATTCGATGCGGATATACAGGCCGTGGGGTCAGCACACCGCTCTCCCGGCCGCTGCCAGTTTTCGTGACATGGAGCCGCTACTACTTGGTCAAGTAGCTCCTAAATTGGCATCCCGAGGCTGAGCGCAGCCCGGTTGGTTAACGGCGCGTGGCGGGCCGGATGGTCACGCATCCAAGTGCCAACCACGCCCAACTGTGCGTAACTTCGACGATCTCAAGGGCATCTAAGTTCAAATGGCTCTGAGCACTATGTGACTTAACTTCTGAGGTCATCAGTACCCTAGAACTTAGAACTACTTAAAGCTGACCTAAGGACATCACATACACCCATGCCCGAGGCAGGATTCGAACCTGCGACCGTAGCGGTCGCGCGGTTCCAAACTGAAGCGCCTAGAACCGCTCGGCCACAACGGCCGGCAGGCATCTAAGTAGTAACTGTTCTTTTATACTACGATGACGGTGTTATTCCGAAACCGTTAATGTAATAAAAGACTAAGTCACCAGTTCCCTCAGTTTCAGGGAGGTGCACAAGAGGCAGATGTTTAGGGATGGAAGTTACACACACGCGCCTGTAATATAACATACATACGTGTAATATAACATACGTCACCATTGATCTTTATTTTACAACTGTTATTCTAAAATTGGTCTGTTAACGTGCCTCAGCAATGCCTCTGCGACCTCTAGGTTACCGTCGTCGCTGGCGGCGCAGTGTACCTGTGTACAGGTCGTTAAAGGCTATCCTTATTGACCTGGCTGGGCAGTTTTCTAAACAGCAATTGATAGGAGGACCAAGTGTTTTTCATGGACTTCGTCTGAATTTCACTTGTGATGTACAAGCTGTGTTTGGGGGCTCAACATGGCTTACCTTGGCTGTTGTTCGGGGGCAATCATGCAGAATATGGTAGCCTTGAAGCATTTCCAGATGTAAACATTTTGGCCTGGAAGACGTGGAATATAGCTGAGACTGCTGGCATATTAGCGCGCGCACACACACGAGAGGGAGAGAGGGATGATGATGATTTGAGGGGAGGGGCGCTCAATCTCGTGGTCATCAGGGTTCTGACGAAAAGCCAGCATGCCAGTCTCATGGGTGGGGACGAAGGCTGTCCACACATGTGAGAGAGGGAGGGAGAGATGGAGGAGGGAGGGAAGGGAGGCAGGAGTACAACACCGCTATTCGGGTCCGTTTCACCGCTCTCTTGTGTCTTTCGTGACCTACGAACTCACTGCAGATAACATGTAAGGAGGCTGGACGTACTACAAGCAAACAAGTGAAGAGAACACGGTGGAAAAAGCGATCTCGGACAAAGCGAAGACTGCTGCAACTTGCGGCGAGGTAAGCGCTGTGGTGCTTACTACTGCTACGGAGGCAGGTACTCTTGTGTACGTGGCAGAAGAAAAATGGAACTCTTAAGTGCACCACTTCCCAACCGTATGTTCTATCCTTTCCTGCGGAGGTGGAGTAGAAAAACAAGAAATAGACTGACCGGTTATATAGGAGCTCAACTAGTTTGAGGACGCCCCGCTGTTTCTCCAGGCACGCTCTCGCCGTGCCGCCGCCGCTAGCCCAGCTAGCTGACACCTCCGTCCGAGGCTGAAAGAGCAGTGGGGGCGGCAGGGCGAGGCCCGTGGCGCAACCGGCAGGACGCGACGGGACGGGACGGGGCGGGGCGAGGCCCAAATTGGGGAAGCGTGTACCGTCTGGCCGCCCGACTCACTCTAAATATTTACTTCCGGCGACGCCGCTCCGCTCCGCGCCGTGGCGTGGCGTGGCGTGCCAGTGCCGTGTTGTGCGCGCCCGCACTGACGAAGCCGCCACCCTGGAAAACCTGCCTCAAGCGCGAGGCGACCTCCGCGAGAACGACCACGCTGGACACAGCGCCGTCCACCCTGCAAACCTGCTGGCCGTTAGCACTACAGCATCGTGAAAGAAGCACGCAACAAACGTCAGACATGTTTGAATATACAAGTGATTAGCGTTTCACCACAGCCGCACAAGGTAACTAGGAGTAACGCCATCTACAGTCTTTGTACAAGGAAATATTACGCAATGGCTTCCAAATTCAGGAATCGCATTTTAATGCTGTTGCTTTCTTTAGAAGATCGTGTTACGCCACGTGTACACTGAGATGACTAAGTCATGTGATACCTCCTAATACCGTGTCGGACACTTTGCCCGGCGTAGTGCAGCAACACGACACGGCATGGACTCAGCAAGTCGTTAGAAGTCCCCTGCAGAAATAACTGAGCCATGCTGCCTCTAGAGCCGTCCATAACTGCGGAAGTGTTGCCGGTGCAGGATTTTGTGCACGGACTAACCTCTCGATTATCTCCCATAAATCTTCGACGGGATTCACATCGGGCGATCTGGGTGACCAAATCATTGGCTCAAACTGTCCAGAATATTCTTTAAATTAGTCATGAACAAAAAAAAATGGCCCCGAGCACTATGGGACATCGGAGGTCATCGGTCCCCTAGAACTTAGAACTACTTAAACTTAACTAACCTAAGGACATCACACGCATCCATGCCCGGGGCAGGATTCGAACTGCGACCGTAGCAGCAGCGCGGTTCCGGACTGAAGCGCCCAGAACCGCTCAGCCACAGCGACCGGCCTAAGCTACATCCGTCCCTATAGACGAAATGCATTACACGCAGAAAAAAATGGTCTCTTTACATTATAATTTTAAAAACCCACAAACTACATTGTTCTTTAGTCACAATTGTGGCACGACGAAGAAAATTTACCGGGATATGTGACATGAATCTTACTCGACGTACAAAAGCAGCTATTTCGCACAAATGATCGTCCGCGGAGCTAGAAGTCGTGTACAAACCATTATTCAGCTTGCGACGTTAACATTGTTTTGCACGTTCCACGTTCGGCGTCAGCGTACAGTAACCACGCACTGATGGAAGCTGATAGCACCAGCAGCGAAGGGTGTGTAAAGCGTGCCGGGGGACACGCACGAAAAACGTTGCAGTACTTGTCTAAAGCGGGAACGCGACGAGTTATCTGACGTCCTGAAGGGTTTGGTCATTGGCTTTCAGGCCAAGGATGGAAAAATTTCCTAAACGGCTAAGTTTGTAAACTCGCGTGTCGCCGTGGTTAAAATACACTGTGCATAGCAAAATGGCGCCATCCAAAACCGGCGCCGATTGACCTATTGGCCGACCGTGGTGGCCACGCGGTTCTAGGCGCTGCAGTCCGGAACCGCACGACTGCTACGGTCGCAGGTTCGAATCCTGCCTCGGGCCTGGCTGTGTGTGATGTCGTTAGGTTAGTTAGGTTTAAGTAGTTCTAAGTTCTAGGGGACTGATGACCTCAGATGTTAAGTCCAACAGTGCTCAGAGCCATTTGATTGACCTGTTGTGCATCATGGGCCATAGATGACCCTGGTGAACAGCGCCTGCAGAGACTTGTACGGGCGAATAAAGGTGCAACTGTTTGAGCAGCAGACTGCCGAGATGAATCGAGGGTCTGCCAGAAGTGTCTCCTCAACGGCCATTTAGCGAACGTTGCTGTGTATGGGTCTCCGCTGCGGGAGTCTGGTTACGTACCCATGTTGACAGCTGTTCGTTGGCGGACGTTCACTTAATGGCGAGAGGTGGCCTTTTCAAAATGGTTCAAATGGCTCTGAGCACTATGGGACTCAACTGCTGTGGTCATTAGTCCCCTAGAACTTAGAACTACTTAAACCTAACTAACCTAAGGACATCACACACATCCATGCCCGAGGCAGGATTCGAACCTGCGACCGCAGCAGTCGCACGGTTCCGGACTGCGCGCCTAGAACCGCGAGACCACGGCGGCCGGCGGCCTTTTCAGATAAATCAATTTTTACACTCTGTCGGACAAATATCCGTTGGCGTGTACGGTGTGAAACGTCTCAATGCAAACAAGGAGGGAGCGTTGTGGCCTGAGGAGATTTTTAGCGTCATTCCGTGGGTGACCTCGTCATTCTGGAAGGCACAAGTATGCATCTATCTTTGGGGACCATGTCCATCCCTACATTCAGTTTGTTTTCCCTAGGCATGATGGCATATACCAGCTGTACAATGGGACGTGCCACACAGGTTGCACTCCCCTGGACACCAAACTCTACCTGTTTAAACCCATTCCAGAGAAGTGGGACCACCTCGATCAGGCTGTTCGCGACGCGGATCATCAATCTTGGAACATAGCGCAGTCGGCACTGGAGTCGGCATGTTCCACATTTCACCTACATCTACATGGTTACTCTGCAATTCACGCTGAAGTGCCTGGCAGAGGGTTCATCGAACCCTACTTCTCAACCATTCCACTTTCGAATGGCGCCTGGAAGAAAAAACAACTAAATATTTCCGTTCGAGCTCTGATTTCTCTTATTTTATTATGATGATCATTTCTCCCTACGTAGGTGGGTGTCAACAAAATATTTTCACATTCGGAAGAGAAAGTTGGTGATTGAAATTTCGTAAATAGATCTTGACGCAAAGAAAACCGCGTTTTTTTCAGTGACTGCCACCCCAACTCGCTTATCGTATCAGTGACACTCTCACACCTACTGCGCGATAACACGAAACAGGCTGCCCTTCTTTGCACTTTTTCGATGTCCTCCGTCAATCCAACTTGGTAAGGATCCCACACAGCGCAACAATATACCAGCAGCGGACGGACAAGTGTAATGTAGCCTCTCTCTTTAGTGGGTTTGTCGCATCTTCTAAGTGTTCTGCCAACAAAGCGCAGTCGTTGTTTCGCCTTCCCCATAGTATTATCCATGTGGTCTTTCCAATTTAAGTTGCTGATAATTGTAATTCCTAGGTATTTAGTCGATTTGACAGCCCTCAGATTTGTGCGATTTATCGTATACCCAAAATTTATCGGATTTCTTTTAGCACCCATGTGGATGACCTCGCACATATCTTTGTTTAGTGCCAATTATCACTTTTAGCACCATACAGAAATTCTCTCTAGATCAGTTTGTAACTGGAATTGATCGTCTGATAATTTTACTAGACGGTAAATTACAGCGTTATCTGCAAACAGTCTAAGGGGGCTGCTCAGATTATCATCTAGATCATTTATGTAAATCAGAAACAGCAGAGGCCCTATGACACTACCTTGCGGAACGCCAGATATCACTTCTGTTCTACTCCATGATTTACCGTCTTTCACTACGAACTATGACCTCTCTGAGAGGGGATCACGAATCCAGTCACAGAAATAACAGGATACTCCATATGCACGCAATTTGATTAATAGTCGCTTGTGAGTAACGGTCTTAAAAGCCTTCTGGAAATCTAGGAATATGGAATCGATCTGAGATGCCTTGTCGACAGCACTCATTACTTCATGGGAATAAAGTGCTAGCTGCGTTGCACAAGAACGACACTTTCTGAATCCGTGTTGTTTATGCATCAATAAGTCATTTTCTTCAAGGTGATTTATAATGTCCGAGTACAGTATATGCTGCAAATTCCTACTGCAAACTGAGGTCAGTGATATGGGTCTCTAATTCAATGGTTTACTCCTATTTCCTTTCTTGAATATTGGTGTGATCTATACTACTTTCCAGTCTTTAGGAACAGACCTTTCGTCAAGTGAGCGGTTGTATATGATTCCTAAGAAAGGCGCTATTGTGTCTGCATACTCTGAAAGGAACCTGATTGGTATACCATCTGGACCGGAAGACTTGCCTTTCTGAAGTGATTTCTGTCGACACCTTCCAGAACCTTACTTTCTCTTCTTGCACGTCTTGCAGAGTTCCGCGCTGCAAAAGGTTGCTATACAAGCTTTTGGCATGTGGTCACATTGATGTGACTTGACTCTTGAAATGGTCACAGAGGGGAGTTCAATATTGGAAATTGTTGTATGTCATCGGCAAGTGTAGCATGTTGGATCTGCCTGGCACCTGGACACTGTCTGAACACGTTATGCAGGTTCATTGAGGAGACGAGACATAGCTCATAAAAGTAGTTTGTGACTGCTGCCGTTACAGCGCTTATTTCTACTATAGTGATTTGTGTGCGGAAGTCTTGAGCTGAAGGGAGAAATACAACCCCTGTATGAAACTTCCTGGCAGATTAAAACTGTGTGCCCGACCGAGACTCGAACTCGGGACCTTTGCCTTTCGGGGGCAAGTGCTCTTCCATCTGAGCTACAGAAGCACGACTCACACCCGGTACTCACAGCTTTACTTCTGCCAGTACCTTGTCTCCTACCTTCCAAACTTTACAGAAGCTCTCCTGCGAACCTTGCAGAACTAGCACTCCTGAAAGAAAGGATATTGCAGAGACATGGCTGTGGCGAGCACTTGCCCGCGAAAGGCAAAGGTCACGAGTTCGAGTCTCGGTCGGGCACACAGTTTTAATCTGCCAGGAAGTTTCGTATCAGCGCACACTCCACTGCAGAGTGAAAATCTCATTCTGACAATCCCTGTAGTTCGCCACAGATTAGAGGTGAAACTAACCCTCATCCAAACCAATATCAGCTCGTCGCTTAATACCACTACAGGGATAGACCAGTAGCCACGATTCACCAGTGTCTGCTGTAGTGCGGAATTCGTGCAATTGTTACTTTCCATGTAGTCGTCCTGATAAGCCAGTCTCCCCTGCAGCTGTACAGGGCTCGCAAATCAGAAGAGGGTTGTCTGCTGACGTCGTTTACATCACTGCGGTGATGTACGGAACTCTGCAGAGGTGAACGCCTGATGGAAGCTCTCGCCAAGGAGGCGACGGATCCCAACTCCCAAAGACACTGAGCGGGCCGCCTCCGTCAGTCTCTTCATTTGCATGATTTCACTCTCCGCCGGGCACACCGCCAAGCGCAGGGGCAGGCCGCTATGTCTGTGTGTTCGGAACACTGAGAACGTTACCTGCGGGCAGCTATCACGCTTTGCAGAATTAAGCTCGAGCTGAAGAGATTTCGCAAGTCTCCGCTGAAAACGCTACGGCCGTGCCGTCTCTGCCGAGATAACAATCATAATAATCTGCCTGTGAGTGATTTATATACAGGGAATTATTACGACATCGCTACAGCGCAGGCGACAGTGCGAAAGTACCGTATTAATGACGCTACGGGGAAGCAAAACACTTCCTGGAGCAAGTCATTTCTAAGTAGTGCTGCTTATAACTCGCTAGTTTAAGACTCTTACTGGTCATTATCTTCTGTTATTCTACAGATACGTTAATCTAAATGTCAACCCTCACAGAAAACATAACGATGACTTCGTCGAAACATGAACACATCTATTCAGCTTGCTATTTTTACTTATTTACGTATTCTAGATTAGAATATATTTAAACTTTGTGAATGATCTGAGAGAAAATATACGGAGCAAAGAAATGTTTTTATACTAACTGCAAATTACGGTGCCTTAACATTTGCAACAAATGCATTTTACTTATTCTGCACATATTGCATTAGTGATGAGACAGTATATGTCAGCTTCATGGATCAAGGAAAACACCCTACACTTGACCCTTCCGTGCGAAATTTCCATATAATTTCCACTCTGACAAAATGTTGTGATGGACAGGGTTACTTTTATGAGATAGCAGATTTAAGTACGAGGCTGGTTTCGTAAATCTAGTAAGTTCCCATGAAAGAACGGAACATTTTTGTTGCGCCTTTATGGTTGCTTAGCTTGATTATTCCAAGGGCGGTATAAAGGATTTCAACAACGTCCAGCGTAGAGTTCATTGTTGACAGGCGTCTGAATTGGTCACTGTGTCGACTGTGATTAAAAAAGGAGAAAACCGAGCTTTGTGCTGTTGTTAAACATTTTCATTTTAAGGTTTACATTGCCACACAAATCAAAACAAAACAGAATTGAAGATTGAATTGGTTCCTTTTCCACCCGGTTCACCAGACTTAACGTCTGGACGTTTTTGCGTCGTGGGCTACTTTTCACCACCACCTCCACTCCTCTGATAGATGGGTGGTTCTTACCCCACATTAATCCTTTCCAGACAGTATATGATAGTTACTAAGTTTGGTTGAAATCGGTCCAGTGGTAAATAAGTACATAAAATTTTCTAATTTGTACGGATGTATAGATACGGCTGATGTGGGTAGCACGCTGTTTCACGACAAATGGCCTAGAGTGTTGCCTGCACTACGAGAAGGCTCCGGCCAGAGAGCGGAGCTCTTCACGTGTCAGGAAGTTTCGAAACTGCATCTGCTCAGGCGCTCACTACGGCGAGCTGCGTCCGTATGGGATAGCCAACTGTGATGGAGAAGACAAGCCGAGTCGCAGACGTCCCGGCCGCTCATTTCCATGCGGCGCCGCCTGTCGGCCTGGCGCGTTGCACAAGACGACCTGCGCACACGTCACCATCAGCAGTAGCTACGCTCGGCTGGACCAGCCCGTGACGTCACCGGCTGGAAACACGAGACCAGCCTGTGTTCGGTGAAACCTTAAACTTGCTGGCAGGGGACGGCGGAATATATGGAACGCGCTTCCGGGGTCTGCCTTACTAGGGTCACTGCAAGTGTTTTTGTTCCATCGGGTTTGACTCGGTTAAAAAAAACGAATAGCAAAAAAGTGGAGACAACGGACCCAAGGCAGCAATATGAAATCTCCTATCCCGAAGCCACCACCAGTCCCATAGCTGTAGTTAATCTACTTCTCCGTTACATTCTCTCTAAATTTCTTCCCGTGTAGCACAAATACTGCTATAGAGTTTAGAAGACCAAGAAATGTACAGGGTGAACTAGAACACAATCGACACACTTTCAGAGATTGTAGTATGGATCAAAAGAAGGAAAAAATGTCTAGTAAACACTGGTTCCAAATTGCACACCTTAAGAGCTGTAAGCACTTGTCCACCTTCATTACCGTCATCTCTTTTTTGTGGAAGTTCTTTGCATTCCCCATTTTCAGAGGTGATAGTAAGTAACAAGGAAAAAATGTATAGTAAACGTGGGCTCAAAACTTGCATTTTCTTCGGCAGAACAAGTGCTTTTAGCACTTAAGGTATGCATGTTAGAGACCGCGTTTACTGGAAACTTTTCTCTTCGTTTGGTCCATGCTACATTCTCCCAAGATATGGAAAGCCGAGAGTTTAGAGTACAAGCGATGTTTCACAATTTCGAATACGAACAAGTATTCATAGCTTTTAACGTATGCCTTTTGGAGCTCATGTTTACTAAAACTTTTTTTTCTTGTTCTGGTCAACACAGCCACCTCTGAAAGTTTGTCGATGGAGTTCTGGTTCACCCCGTATAGCGGCCACCTCTACTTATAAGGAAATGTACGACGTACGCTCGATCAGATGTGTACCGATCGTGAATAAAATATCCTGGGTGCAAACACCAGTCCCCACTATTAAATTCTAATATTTAGTCGTATCTGTTCAGTAAACAATACGTTACGTTCCCCGTAGGATCCAACAAAGAGTTTTCACCATTCATCTCGGTGTTGGATGCAATGAGAAAACTATCGATTTCTATTACAACTATCTAAAAGATGGAACAGTTTTAACCACGGTAGGCCGTTAATTTCATTCCTTTAACGCACCATGCATATAATTTACGTTACTGACCAGTTTTGACCTGAATCAATTTCAGATGTTTGATATTGGCAATGTCTGCGTCACATTAAAAACAATGTTTTGTATTTTTTTAAATGTGACAAGCACATCAATGATAACATACATTTCTAAATTGGTTAAGGGCAAAACTGGCCAGTATTGTACTTTATATACATTGTTAACCAAAGGAATAAAACCGACATCCTACGATGGTTAAAATGGTTCCATTGAGGCTGTGGACCCGTACATGAAGAAATAATTTTACTGCAATTATTTTCTTCTCTGTGTAAAAAATGTCAGTAATTTTAAACAGATCTTTACGATTCGTGCCTTGTCAGTAACAGGCAGCCACAGAGTTTCCTCTCGCAATCTATTAAGCACTGATATTTCCGTGCAGTCACTGTTATCAGCATGCGTATAGCATATCCGTTTCTTTCGAACGACCGAGCGAGGTGGCGCAGTGGTTTACACACTGGACTCGCGTTCGAGAGAACGACGATTCAAACAGACGCCCGGCCAGCCAGATTTAGATTTTCCGTGATTTCTCTAAATCGCTTCAGGTAAATGCCGGGATGGTTACTTTGGAAGGGCACGGCCGACTTCCTTCCCCATTCCTCCCTAATACTATGGGGCCGATGACTTCGCTGTTTGCTCCCCTCCCGTTCAAATCAACCAATCTTCCAAATGTTCCATCGCAGCCATTCCCTTAGGCATGATTCATTAACAGCCGATCCTTGGCAGGGACTCGAGGCTGGAATGTTTTCGTTGCTTCGGGAACAACTGGGAGAGGCGGTTCACGGAGTCTAACTTGTTACACTGCTCAATCAGTGCCTCCGTTCCAACACACAGGCAACCCTGTCACTTTTACAGTCTTATTTGTGAAGGATGAATGAATAAATTGTCTCGAATCACAAATAAATCAAAAGTGTTTCCTTAATCACATAAAAAAAAATAAAAAAAAACATTGCCACACAGCGCGAGCTATTTCGCTGGTTGCAGTGAACATCAAGTTCGCCATGGAACCTACTAAACAGATTTAGGCATGTGTAACTTGTTATCTGGTTGGAAATGGAACGCTAACCTATAACTCATAATTAATAATTGAGCCCATTCCTAAACGCCCCTACACAAGCACTGATTTATCCTCGGCCCCGTCGACTGCCTCCGCACGTCCAATTAATTAATTAATTAATCTCTACCAGTTTGAACTTTTCGCAGAAAGAGAAGTCATCGCCAATAAGTTTGGCACGTAATGGCGCACTATAGCGACAAATGACGAAGGTGGAACAGGTGCTGCGCGTGAAAATTGTGTAATTAGGAGGTCAAGGGAAATGACGCTGCGGCGCTCCAGGTGTAGATATCTAGTATAGTAGCATAGTTTCGCCTTATTTACACGTGAGTATGTTCTTTTACCGAACTATAAGCTTAATACGTCACGGCTGCAAAATACTAACTCGAATTCTCTACAGACGAATAGAAAAGCTGGTAGAAGCCGACCTCGGGGAAGATCAGTTTGGATTCCGTAGAAATATTGGAACACGTGAGGCAATACTGGCCCTACGACTTATCTTAGAAGCTAGATTAAGGAAAGGCAAACCTACGTTTCTAGCATTTGTAGACTTAGAGAAACATTTTGACAATGTTGACTGGAATACTCTCTTTCAAATTCTGAAGGTGGCAGGGGTAAAATACAGGGAGCGAAAGGCTATTTACAATTTGTACAGAAACCAGATGGCAGTTGTAAGAGTCGAGGGGCATGAAAGGGAAGCAGTGGTTGGGAAGGGAGTGAGACAGGGTTGTAGCCTTTCCCCGATGTTATTCAATCTGTATATTGAGCAAGCAGTAAAGGAAAGAAAAGAAAAATTCGGAGTAGGTATTAAAATCCATGGAGAAGAAATAAAAACTTCGAGGTTCGCCGATGGCATTGTAATTCTATCAGAGACAGTAAAGGACTTTGAAGAGCAGTTGAACGGAATGGACCGTGTCTTGAAAGGAGGATGTAAGATGAACATCAACAAAAGCAAAACGAGGATAATGGAATGTAGTCGCATTAAGTCGGGTGATGCTGAGGGAATTAGATTAGGAAATGAGATACTTAAAGTAGTAAAAGAGTTTTGCTATTTGGAGAGCAAAATAACTGATGATGGTCGAAGTAGAGAAATTTGTTAACATCGAGTATAGATTTAAGTGTCAGGAAGTCGTTTCTGAAAGTATTTGCATGGAGTGCAGCCATGTATGGGAGTGAAACATGGACGATAAGTAGATTGGACAAGAAGAGAATAGAAGCTTTCGAACTGTGGTGCTACAGAACAGAAGAGTGCTGAATATTAGATGGGTAGATCACATAACTAATGAGGAGGTATTGAATAGAATTGGGGAGAACAGGAGTTTGTGGGACAACTTAACAAGAAGAAGGGACCGGTTGGTAGGACATGTTCTGAAGCATCAAGGGATCGCCAATTTAGTATTGGAGGGCACCGTCGATGGTGAAAATCGTAGGGGGAGACCAAGAGATGAATACGCTAAGCATATTCAGACGGCTGTAGGTTGCAGTAGGTACTGGGAGATGAAGAGGCTTGCACAGGATAGAGTAGTGTTGAGAGCTGCTGTAAACGAGTCTCGGGACTGAAGACCACAACAACAACATGTTTAGTAACAGACTTGAAACAGTGTGGGAAACGAGACGTCGCAGGCGGCGTAACGCGGACACTGTCGGCCGAGCGGCAGGTGGCGACCCCTGCGGAGGTCCACGGGCACAGCACCAACAGGATGCGGATGCGGCGAGGACGTGGGACGCCCGGCGCGCCACAATTACCAGGAACCGGCGGGCTTAACTGCCCCACTGATACACACATCCGCGCCGCGCCGCCTCCACCCTGCATTCAACACGGGGGAACCGTCCCTCCTCCACTCACAGGCGGGTACGACACACCACACCTACGAGCCGACAGAAAAAAGTGAAATCTGCAGTGATTAGCCTTCCCTTAAGCAGTAGCACTTGTTTCGAATAACGAATGTTATTACCTTGAGTGACAGCGTTTCAGTTAGCTGCGAAAATACGCTTAGGAATCAGCTCAGAGGATGACAGTTACAGAACATCAACGAATTACAGAAAAGTAAGGCACTGGGTTCGGGATATCTCAGTGGTAAAGTACCAGACTAAGTTACCAACGATGAGGCCGTTCGATCCCTGGTGAGTGCTCTGCGATATCTGTTATTACTTCTTTCATCACGGGTAATGTTTGTCAGAGTGAAAAATGACGAGTTGCACCGTTTTTCGGAATCCACGTTAAACTGTAGGTTATGCTACAATTGGCGGCTTAAGTAGGGTTTTAGGTCGTAACTCCAGTAGGACCGCGCCTGTTATAGCACCGTGCTCTTGGAGCAAACCTTGATGACAGCTTTACCCTTCTCAAGGCAATACTGCGGTGCATTGCGGGAAGGCAATAGGGACGAGCACGTCGAAGTTACAATCAGGCCTAGCGATCAGGCAGTGCGATAGCCGGCCGGGATTGCCGAGCGGTTCTAGGCGCTACAGTCTGGATCCGCGACCGTTACGGTCGCAGGTTCGAATCCTGCCTCGGGCATGGATGTGTGTGATGTCCTTAGGTTAGTTAGGTTTAAGTAGTTCTATGTCTACGGGGCTGATGACCTCAGAAGTTAAGTCCCATAGTGCTCAGAGCCATTTGAATCTTTCCGGAAGGTAGGAACAAAAAATATTTACATTGCCCCACGAAGTAAGGATCTGTGTATGCGAAAGGACCGATACGGGAGAGATCGTGTTACTGGTGATGAAACCGTCAACGAAGGGTCTCAAGTTCATGATACGGCGTCATTCAACTTCGCCGGAACCGGAAAACATCTAATACGAATATTTAGTGGCGAAAATTTGTGCCACGGCTGGACTTGAACCTGGATTTTTTTTTGTTTTCGCAGCGGTTTGCACTATCATTTAATGTTGCATCGACACTGGATTTCGTCCCCCTTCATCCATGCATTTCAGCGCATCTAATTCATTTCGTAAATATCGAAAAATCTGCTTGGAAAACAATGGTAGTTGCAATTTGGCACTATACAGATACAGTTGGTGAATTACATCGCGGCCACGAGCATTAACGACAAATTACTCGTTCTGTGAAGCAATTTTAAATCTGAAGATGTAACGACAATGAAATGTCTTGATTCCTACCCACACACATTGCTGTCTGCAACATCTTGAGATCCTCCCCTCAAATTGTACTGCTGATCATACATACAGTGAACCTCTCTTCCGTTACAACTCAACAAATGCCATCTTTTTCAGTGGGATGAATATAGTGGAGTGCAGAGACTTGCAATTAGGGACTGGCTCAAAGCCCAGCAGCAGCATCTATATACAGACGACACACAAAGCTCTTTATACAATACCGAATTTCTTCGAGTATAACTATGTACAAAAAATGAAAAATTATGCTTCTGTACGTCACAATAAATATTTTAGTTGCACCTTTTGTGGTCTTTCTTGCCAGTCGGTCCTTACTTTTGAGACTGACCACGAGATTGGGTGATAAAAGAGTGGAATAAATTCGCATTTAAATCGTTAGCCACCTTGAGCACACCAGGATGGCTCTCTGTCGATAGCCATTGTCGGTTATTTTCCAGGCTCATTAGTGGGAAAGTAAATATCCTCCGTTTACTGAGTGAAGGAAAGTAACTAGAAAGCGAATTTACTTACCTAATCGCTTTGTATCTGAGAACAAAAAATGCTCACTTTCTTAGACCCATACAGATAATCAACCAGTGTCTTGAGTTTAGTGTTAAGCTCTTTAAACACAACCTTGAAGAGAACAAACGCTTTCGGTTGTATTGTGTCGCATCTGGTATAGTTTCTGAATGGACTGAAGGGGAGAAACATGTACGGTACATGAGGATATTGAACCTTCAGAACTTTTCAGTGATGCAGAACACATACGGTAGGCCTACGATGCACATGGCACCAGCAGCTCCACAGCTGAAAGGGTGATGTCTCTTTTAGTGGAAGAAAAATTAACACTTGGTCTTTACGGAAGACAGTCCTCCTTCGGTACATTTAAGCGAGAAAAAATACTTAACTGAAACGCTGGGGACTATCATACGGTCTTAACATTCAAAAATAATCTAAAGAGAATCACAAACGAAGTTATTGTTCAACTCACGAAATTAGAAATGGCTTACGATATTCTTATTTTTCTGCAGCCACTACTGACACAGGAAACTGCAAAGAAACGTTTTGTCCTCGCATGTGCAGTTACGAACAAACTGGGCCCGATACAGAAGAATAGATTTGAACCGCCAATATTTCCGACTAGGATTGTATATGCGACTGAAAAACTCGTTCTGATAACTTTCCGAAGTGTTGCTGTTGCAGAATGATATTTGTGTCTTGGGCAATGCTTCTGCCGTCTGTGAACTTGATATAATAAAGTGTCCACCTTCCCGCATTAGACTTTGGAGAAGGAAGACTGATGATCACGTGTAATGAGAGCAATTCGATTCATGGATCAGGTCGAAAATGCCACAGGCATCCTCTGTAGCGTGTTCAGAGAAGAGTGGAGGAGGCCCAGGGGTGAAATCTCTCTACGACTGCAAGGATCTAACCCATCAGCTCACGGCGGCCAGCACTAACGACCATAGGGGAGAGGGATTGAAGGGGAGAAAGGGAAAGAGGGAGACATGTACGAAAAGATGGGAGAGCCGCAGCTTTGGAAATCGTATTGTGAGGTAAAACAGTGGCTTATCACCTTGGTGCTTACGTGAGTCAATGGACAAATGAAATCAAGTCTGAATTAATAAATTCTTTTCAAGGAGATTCTTAGGCATATCACTGCCATACTCTGTGAAACCGAGCAAAATGGGGCAGGAGAGCCGAGTGGATCTTAGCGCGTCTCAACTCGAGGTCTGTAGACACAAAAATAACAGGAAGTGTAAAAATTGGAAAAAGAAAATATTCAAGATATGGTAGACATAGAAGGAATTAGAATAAGCCAGTAAAATTTAAAGGTGCAAAATACGAAGGCAAACGATGGAATTCTGGCATTCGAGAAGGATCAATGTTCACCCGAGGAGAAAAAAGGCACATTAGGAATAGCCGGAAAACATCTTCGTAAAGAGACCAGCTGATGCGTTTTACTACTTAAAATTTAGGGCTTCTACAGATGGCATACTCGGCATTTTATACATGTCGAAAACTGATTGAAAAAAAAAGAGGTGGTAACACACGACAAGGAACGATTTGAAGTGTACTGGTTGGCCGAGCGGTTCTAGGCGCTTCAGTTTGGAACCGCGCGACCACTAAGGTCGCAGGTTCGAATCCTGCCTTGGGTATGGATGTGTGCGATGTCTTTAGGTTAGTTAGGTTTAAGTAGTTCTAAGTTCTAGGGTACTGATGACCTCCGATATTAAGTCCCGCAGTGCTCAGAGCCATTTGAAACATTTTGAAGTGTACTGGTATGTTGAAAATTAAGAGATTTGACAAAGGTGTAGAAATGACGGTAGAAATTCATGTGTTGCCTAAGCAATACAGATTTCATTTCGTACTGCAGGACGCAGAGATTACACATATGTCATGTAGAAAATAGTAGCACTAAATTTAAAACACACAGAGAGATAGTCAAGAGTGGGGTAGAATGTGGGGAAAGGTGTATACAAATACAACGATCCAAATCAGTTATGAGAAAAAAGAGACAATAGAAACACCATTACTAATAGTTATTGGTATGGAGTGTGAGACCTCATTTAGTAAAAGGGAAAAACAATCTAAATTACAGACTTCGATGGACTGATGGAAGTGAGCTGATCAAGATTTGGCACTGAGATAAACGAATTGCCTAAGTTACATACCACATTCTCTCAGTATATAGTATTCGTTAAGGCACTGTCAATATGTACTATTGGAGCATAAGTACATCGCGTACTTCTAAATCAGCCTGAAAAAGTCAAGTTGAAGCATCAATAACGTGCATAAGATGCTGAAAAAAATGAAAGTGCTCTTCAATCTGACATTATTCAAGATCTTTTTTCGATAAAGAGGATAGTTATATTCTCTGCCAATGTCTATCGTGTAAAGCCGACAAAACGGAAGGTATAGACGGGAGTAGGCGAACTGTTAATACCTCTCGTCTTCTAATGAATATGAATCGAGATCAGAGTCCACTCCCAGTCAATACATCCCTGCGATGGTTCCCGCAGACTGTTCTATTTTGTCATAGCGGAGATAAAACTCCAATCTGAGTGTCCAGGGCAGACGATGTGTGAAGGAGAGACACAGATCCGCATTCCAGCCCAATCAAGAAACTAAATCCGTTGGCTACATGAACGAACCTTGGCTAAGTCATTTCACTTAAACTCTCAAGAATTTAAGATTGTAACTCTGGCGGAGAAAAATAGAAATTTGGATGTTTACGAATCCTATTCGCTATTGCTTAAGTTCGCCATCGTGGCTTCGTCAGATTCTGTCTGCTAACGAAGGAGAAGAGTAAGTCGTATTGGAGTGACAACAAAACTCATCCCATACAAACGGTGCCGATCCAAAGGCAAATGAACGTGAGTTCTCTTACAGATTTGTCACTATGCTCTGCTCGTTTGGATAACCACCAGCTCCGGCAGAGATCCCGTATTTTTGTCTATCTTTTTTTTTCGTTTATGAAGAAACTAAGACAAATTATTGAGTGGTCTTGCAAATGGGCCCTTGCATTACGATTTACAACAGTTCTACGTGTAGAGCGCTAGTGGGGTTTTCGAAGGAGCAATGGGCGCTGGTTCGATCTCACCCGTCAGCAGAACACTGAACAGGTTTACGAAATTTACGCTGATAAATCGTCGAGTAACAACAATTCCATACACAAAATGACGTCACATAAAATTCATGGAGTAAAATAACGCTGAGACTGAAGTCGGAGATACGAAGAGCGGTGCAAGTCTGATCAGGCGCGAGTCTGATCACTAACTGAAACACTAATTTTCGGTGAAGATAGTAAGGCAGCAGAAAGTAAGTATATAAAACTTCAATATTGTGTCCCAATAGTACATTGGTGTTAACGTTTTGGGTTTTCTCATGTACGAAGTTAATTAGCATGAAACTTCCTGCGTTGATTTTTCAGGAAAGGACGGACGCAGCACTGATTTTGACACAAATGCTGTTGATTGTTCAGTTTACAATCCCAGAAAATAACAATAATCAATAGAGAAGGGATTTTAAGATTACGTGTCCCACGACGCAGCTATGTCTTTGAACTAATAAATTTCAACGTTTGGTACCGAGAGGCTGAGGACCTCTTCGCCATACGGGCAAGGGAGAAGAGCTGGTGACATCGCGTAGGGTGCTGAGCGCGCAACTCGGCTGAGAACCTACCGTGGTTTGTCCCATCTTGGCTCGGCGGCAGCGCGCAGGGAATTTGTCGTCGTCGGCGCATCGCTCGGCAGCCACCGCGAGACAAGTCCTCTCTGGTCGCGATGTCACTGGTCGAGTGACGAGCCTCGCGACGCTAGGCAGGAAGCCAGTGGGAGGGGGCTGGGCGGACGACGCGCCGGCGAATAGCGGCCGTGGGATGGGGTGGGGACCGCGATAGTGGCGCGCCTGGCGGCGGCCGGCGCGGCGCGCCAGCGCCTCTGGCGGCGGCAGAGTCGAGAGCCGGGCAATAAGGGTACTTGGTGTCGCCATCTTGGACAGGACTAAACCCGTGGCCTCTTAACTTTGTACCGCGGCAGGAGGAGAACAGGACGACCAGGAGAACGCACAGCCGCGCAGAAGCCAAAAATTATTGCACAGCCGGTTAGCAGCGTCTCTACGAAACGTTGATGTATCTGAAACGTGAAGGTGTATGGACCGTCTGTGTGTTCTTCGACTAGCTGAGTTATTTTGGATTTAATTCGTAAAAAGATGTGACCCAAAGTGCAATGAGGAGAATGTTCTTATTATCATCAGAATTCATAGTTTAGAACAAGACGGTATGTGACTGAAAAGAACAAAAAGGTTGTGGATGTGATTGAATCAGTAGATCACACAAAGTGTATGGTGTTCTTGGCAATAATGTACGAAACTGGTCTGTCTGATGGAATTACTGAAGTGAACTGGAGATAAAAACAGAACATGCTTTCAGATATTACCGTATAGTGCAATGTATGCAATATTGTGAGACGATTTACTTTCAAGGATGTCTTCGTAACTTTCAAATGTTAGTAACGACAGTCTGCAGTAGCTGTATCTCTTACCAAGCATTTTGCTTAAGAAAACTGATATGAAGGCAGAATTTAGTTCCTAGGGATGAAAAGCATCAATAGTTACGTTCATGAAAATGAATTCTTATCGTGTATACTTCCATCCTTACTACGTTTCAAATGGAAAAGAAATAACTTTAGGAGCAGACTATAACAGTTCCTGGCCCTGGCGACCAAACTGGAAGTGTATAACAAGTTAAAACACTGCGCCTGACACTGAAATCGTCGGGATTCGAAGAAATACTGGTATTAAAATATATATTGGTAACAGTAGGTTTTTGAGAAACAAAGCCTGAATCAAAATCTATACCTGGATAACAAATTTTTTGCATGAATAATCCGGTTTCTAAGAGAAGATATTGGACTGAACACTGGAATTTCCTTCTGGTCGCTAAAATATAGGTTTCCTGCTATCAAAATAGTGAAAGTGTGGCTGCAGCACAACAGTGGACAATTATTTGACCTACACTTTGCAGAAAGACTTTCATTTCGATGAAACGTTAAACTGCAGTGTGTCTTACTCAAGATGAGATGCTTTTACTTTCGTCTTGTCTGAGAGTTATCTATTCCTGGCAGTTACTGAAGAAACAATTACACGTGTAAGAGATGGACTATTCGTTTGTGGCATGCACAGACTCATGTCAGAAGGGAGGTCTCACAAAGTGCAAGCAGAAAAGTCGCATGCTAACTTCAAATGACCAAATTAGCCATGGGATTGTTGCTTTTAAAGTGTAACAACTGAGTTGAAGGCTTCCCTTCATTACTAGTGAATGCGTAAATATTGCAAAAGTATGGCAGTGAATAAGAAAAAGGTGGACTTCGAAGAATCGACAGTTACTGTACAACAATCGCAGGAGTTACGAGTGACTTATAATAACTTACACTTCAAGTAATCCTGGTAACCCCCACCTTTTCTAAATGGCCTCATTGCAGGCAGCACAAGGAATGAATCTGGAAGTATATATAGTATTAATGGACTAGTAAACGCAGACACAAAAAAATCTGATCACATTTTAATATCGCTCGTTTGTTTTGGCACTAACGTAACATTACGTACGTATGCTACAAGTCACAGTGAAATAAACGGAAGACTATTCTTTACATTTTGCTAGTATCTAATGCATTCAAAGCCGATATGATTACGTGCTTCTCTGCACTATACATACTTGATCAATAACTTTCCTTTCTCGCTATTTAAGTATAATGTCTATTTTATTTGGAAATTTAAGGAGATGACGTGGCAAAAATCATAATCAGCTACCACTTCTAGAAGTAACACGAGCTGAGTAACGCTCCGCCAGCAGCATAAATGCAAAACAAATGAAACATTCAACTCATAATAATGGTCAGAAAAAATGACAAAGCCCAACTCGAAACGAATTACTTGGCATAGAAAATAAATGGAGAACGTTTTCGAGGACAAGATTGGAAAGTGAACCTACACAGGAAGTGCATTCCGGACAATTCTTCATCAGCAAACCTTCTCATATTGCTGAGTATCATTGCCACAAATGCAAATGCGAGACAGAACACGGCAGTACTGAACCGACGTTTGAGGATGAAGAGTAAATTCGGCATTAATGTTCTCAACAGCTAGTACCGTGAGTGAGCGAAACTAGTTTATTTCCAAAGAAGACACACAACGCAACCGTCGAAATTTGCACTAGTGCGCAGGAATTATCAGCGCAGTAAATACAAAGATAAATGGGGTAAAATATCAAACGAAATGCAGTTATTCTGTAGCCAATTACCGAACTCCAAGAATCCCTTAAGCTGCTTTTACGTGATCGACTTGAGTGACTATTCGAAAGAAGTGAGTCTGCTGCAGTGCTCCTGGCATTTTATTTTTGTACTGAGTCTCGTCTGTATCGTTTACCCGCGAGCGCTTAAACTGCGTGTGTTGCGAGAGATGAGTGCTGTGCAGTTTGTCAATTGTATGGTGAAAGTGATGCTGTGAGGGACTATCCTTTTAAACGAAAAAATCTAAATATGTTGTAACAAAATGTAAGAACAAGCAATTACATTCCAGTTTATTAATGACCAAAGCAAAATTAATAATGGATGTTCTTGTGAAAGGTTGTGTGGTAAATTCTCTACATCCGTGATAACTGAAACAGTAGCATAAACGTCGTCCAAACATTTCTAAACATATACTTTTATTTGCCACAAATGCTTGCAAACATATCAAACAACGTCTGGAATGCAGCGAATAACGCCAATTTTTGGTTCAAATGGCTCTGAGCGCTCTGGGACTTAACTTCTGAGGTCATCAGTCCCCTATAACTTAGAACTACTTAAACTTAACTAACCCAAGGACATCACACACATCCATGCCCGAGATAGGATTCGAACCAGCGACCGTAGCGGTCGCGCTGTTCCAGACAGTAGCGCCTACAACCGCTCGGCCACTTCGGCTGGCGCCATTTTTTATTTTACCCTTTGTTTCGTGATACGTGCCAAATAACATCGACCATTACTTTAACATCAAATGCTTGTGGCCGCGCGGGCGCTGCAGTCATGGACTGTGCGGCTGGTCGCGGCAGAGGTTGGAGTCCTCCCTCGGGCATGGGTGTGTGTGTTTGTCCTTAGGATAATTTCCGTTAAGTAGTGTGTAAGCTTAGGGACTGATGACCTTAGCAGTTAAGTCCTATAAGGTTTCACACACATTTGAACATTTCACAACTTGTGACTTTTCACAGACACAATAATTTTAAATGAAAAACGTTTATCAATTTACTTTCGTATTTGTACATAGGGTAGGCTTTTTCTTGTAAAGGGGAAATACGTTTTTGCTTTCAGATATTTCCTGTCTGTCATAGGGGAACTTCAGTAGGAAAAATACCAGGATCTAGCGCAGTCTTTTTAATATGTTGGAACAAAGCACAATAAAGACAAAGAAATCACGAGCACACAAAATTCATTGCTGTAATGGGAGTGAGTGCGGTCAGAATAGGTTAAATTTCGACGTTAGCCGACGCGCATGCGCAGTGTGCCGGACTCTCGGAAATGCAGAACTTCGCATTCGGCACGATCTATAGATCGTTGACGTCATAGACACATTCGCGGAGTGTTTATATACACGCAGGCACGACAGGCCCACGCACTTCGAGTAGTCGACTTTGAACAGAACATCGATCGTGTGAAAGGAGCTTCAAAGCAAAATACCTCGAAAATGAGCCTGAAAAAGTAACGAGGTCTAATTGTACTCGTGTACGAAGCGCGGCACGTAAACGCTGAAACGCAGGTGCGCCGCCAGAGAGGAGCGGGTGACTTACCGTGTACGGCGGCCGGCGCGCCATGTCGCGTAGTGTCGTGGCGTTGGCAGCCCTGCACAGTGTGGCGGCGGGCGCGCGCTGCCGCGTTTTAAGCGGCGGCAGGGGGGCGGCGCCGGGGGCGGACGCGGCTATCAGCCAGCGAGCAGCACGCCCCCAGCCGCCGCTTCCTGCTGGCGGCTGCCTGCCCCTGCCCTCACCGTCTCTGATGGCCGTATGGTTTGTCGCTGTGTACCTGACACGTTTCTGATCACATACTCCGTCTCCAAACAGAAAATTAGGCTCTGGGCTTCGCTTTCGGAACCATATGACGAGTCCTCGATCCACGAAACACAGACAGAGCGCACCCAGGCAAATTGTGTACGACCTCAGTGTCAGTTGTCAGCAGCCTTAGCCCACTGTGCTTGTGACATTGCTATATACACTACTGGCCATTTAAATTGCTACACCACGAAGATAACGTACTACCTACACGAAATTTAACCGACAGGAAGAAGATGCTGTGATATGCAAATGATTAGCTTTTCAGAGCATTCACACAAGGTTGGCGCCGGTGGCGACACCTACAACGTGCTGACATGAGGAAAGTTTCCAACCGATTTCTCATACACAAACAGCAGTTGACCGGCGTTGCCTAGTGAAACGTTGTTGTCATGCCTCGTGTAAGGAGGAGAAATGCGTACCGTCACGTTTCCGTCTTTGATAAAGGTCGGATTGTAGCCTATCGCGATTGCGGTTTATCGTATCGCGACATTGCTGCGCCCGTTGGTCGAGATCCGATGACTGTTAGCAGAATATGGAATCGGTGGGTTCAAGAGGGTAATACGGAAAGCCGTGCAGGCTCCCAACGGCCTCGTATCACCAGCAGTCGAGATGGGAGGCATCTTATCTGCATGGCTGTAACGGATCGTGCAGCCTCGTCTCTATCCCGGAGTCAAGAGATGTGGACATTTGCAAGGCAACAACCATCTGCAAGAACAGTTCGACGACGTTTGCAACAGCTCGGATACCATGGCTGCAGTTACCCTTGACGCTGCGTCACAGACAGGGGCGCCTGCGGTGGTGTACTCAACGTCGAACCTGGGTGCACGAATAGTAAAGCTTTTCGGATGAATCCAGGTTCTGTTTACAGCATCATGATGGTCGCATCCATGTTTGGTGACATCGCGATGAACGCACATTGGAAGCGTGTTTTCGTCATCGCCGTACTGGCATATCACCCGTCAGTGATGGTATGGGGTGCTATTGGTTACACGTCTCGGTCACCTCTTGTTCGCATAGACGGGACTTTGAACAGTGGACGTTACATTTCAGATGTGTTACGACCCGTGGCTCTACCCTTCATTCGATCCCTGCGAAACCCTTCATTTCAGCAGGATAATGTACGACCACATGTTGCCGGTCCTGTACGGGCCCTTCTGGATACAGAAAATGTTCAATTGCTGCCCTGGCCAGCACATTCTCCAGCTCTCTCACCAATTGAAAACGTCTGGTCAATGGTGGCTGAGCAACTGGAAGAGTCTCTGTATTATCAGTGGCGATGCGTCCATTAAGGCTCTAAGGTTGAGTCTACCCAGAAAACTGAATTTAATCGGGACTGATCTCGTACCCAAGTAAATTTTTTCAAATATTTTACATTTGAATTTCGTATATGCACCCGCCATTATTAGTATGCATCACTCCTCTAGCTTTGCAACCAATAGCAGCTCGGAATTCCGTACTTCCTACGAAATTGCGCCGTATCTCTTCGAATGCGAGCCGAAATCGCACTAAAATTTCGTCATGTCTCTTCGAATGGGTGCTGGTATGCAAACAGAACAGACGAAAACCTGTTTTTTAGTGCTCTATCTCTGAGACAACGAGAAACCAGTGTTGAGAAATGATGGTCAGCAGCGCAGCGATTGACACAGAGGAGGGACGTAATCGTCTGTTTTCGACAGCGCATGCCCTGATGTGACGTAATTCCTTCCGGCACTACGAGTGCAGCATTGTTCACAGCTCCAGGTCAATATTTTCCCTTGAAATAGCGTGTAACGTATTGTGAAAGTGAGGAGTATAAAGAGTTTTTGAAAAGCAGTTGTGTTAACAGTTTCGTGGTCGATTGGTTAGCTGCACTGACTTCGCCAAGGTTCGATTCCTGCTGCTACTAATATTTTTTTAAAAAAATTGTATCCATCACAATGTTGAGCAATTAATTCTAAAATTTAAATATATTTAAACATGTCAGTTTATATACATAATAATATATTCAGTTTAGTTACGATCACTATCCTTGCAAGCACACTGGCATTATAGCACACTGGTAAAATTTTGCCACCGTTATAGAGTAATAATGTTATTAAGATTTATTCCGTTTGTTACCGCAATCTTCCAATGTCCTGCAGATGATATGTTACAACCATGGCAATGGATGCCTCTGTGGGCTCCATAAATGTCTTCTTCTGCCGTCGCAGCCCGTACAGGAGCGATACGTAAGGCTGTGGTATATTTCTAGATTCCTCTCTTAACACTGTTTCTTGAAACTTTGCAAGTAGACCAACACGGGTAGTTGGCGGCTGTCTTCAAACAGATGCTCTTTTGCGAAGCAAAGAAACATGTGACCATTCGTGATACCTTTCTTCGTAAATGTTTAATATTTCCTGTTACTTCTATTTGGCATGGATCCCATACACTTGAGCAGTAATCCTGGACAGTTCGGTTGAGTGATTGCAAGCAATTCCCGTCGCAATTGGATTGCATTTTCCCAGCATCCTTCTACCATTTGCTTTACCTACGACTGAGCCTATGCGATCATTCCATTTCACATCCCCACTACGTATTATATGACAGCTAAGAACTAATAACTGTCTTGCCCGGTAACATTCGAATCGTAGGTAGGTGATTCGAACCCTGCAGCTGCAACTTGTTTTAGTAACGAGTGTTTGACTATCAAGTGGTAAGAGCAGTCTTAGCATTGCTTTGTATAACATTGCCGTGAAAATCCTCTGTTCAGTGTTTCTTGCGCGAGAGCTTGTAACAGCACATATATGCTGACAAAAAGAAAATCGCAACACCAAAAAATAATTAATGTACAGAAATGACATTTCGGGAACATGTTCGCCAAGATGACATATTTAAGTGATGAACATTCCAAGATCACAGTTTAATGTAAGCGCGAGATAAGCCACTGCAAATGTGAAATGTTGGTACATCAATAACCGGCGTAACCGCCAGAATGTTGAATGCAAGCATGCAAACGTGCATGTATTGTGTCGTACGGATGTGAGTTTATGGGATGGAGTTCTATGTCTGTTGCACTTGGTCGGTCAATACAAGGACGGTTAATGCTGGTTGTGGATGACGCTGGAGATGTCGTCCGACGACGTCCCATATGTATTCGATTGGAGACAGATTTGGTGTTCGAGCAGACCAAGGCAACATGTCGACACACTGTAGAGCGTGTTGAGCTGCAACAGCGGTATGTGGATTAGCGTTATCCATTTGGAAAACATACCCTGCAAAGCTGTTCATGAATGGCAGCATAACAGGTCTGATCACCAGACTGATATACAGATTTGTAGCCAGGGTGTGTGGGACAACTACGAGAGTGCTCCTGATGTCATACGAAATCGCACACACATAAAAGTGTGTTTTGGAAAACATAATAAATGCATAGTGGCGCAGAACAACTGAAAATTATACCAAAATTATCAGTGCCTAATGCAGAAAAACGACGATGTGCTAGCAGACGGCATTTCCCGCAATAAGCGAGAAATCAAACGAAAATCACCGTAAGTGCAAATCAACTTACTCTTAACGAACTGTTTTTCGATCTAAAAGCAAATTAAAATTTAAATAACTTTTATTACAGACCACTGATGATGCCTTACTTCAATAAAGCGAAACGCGTCCGGTGAAAAAAAAATCACGCTTTTTTATAGTTGCAACGACAGAACAAAATACCATCAAGTATTGTAAAGCAACTAATGACACCATGGCCACACAAATGAAGCTTCTCATTTCTTCTGTAGTTGCTGATCCATACTACAGGAAAGTCAACGGAAGAGAAGTCAACGGAAAGGAAGTAATGCAGCAAATACTGTGAATTTGCTCAAAATATTGCAGAATGAAATGATCGTGTGGCATTGATCGCCGGGAGGTCCCAACTGTGGTAGTTCGGCCGCCGGGTTGCGAGTCTTACTTCAGGTGGTGCTACATTGGGTGACCTGCGTGCCGGCGATGATGAGAACAACACAACGGCCACTGCACGAGTGGGGAGATAACCTCCAACCCGGGTGGGAATCGAACCCGGTCCCGCTGGATGGTAGACAAACACGTTACCACTCAGCTAAGCAGGCGGACATTGCTCAATGATGCTTACGTTTAGCGTAATCGAATATATCGGAGATCGCTTGCGTGACAACAGATCACTAAATTTCGATTGTGAGCACTGAGACGACGATTATGTCGGTGATGAAGATCGATACCCGCTTGTATTAATAAATGTTTTTGTGTACGAGCCCTGGATATGATCATTACTAAACTGTGTATTCAGCTATCAAAGAATACAGACTAACACTAATGACGTCGTAAAGGATTGCAAACGCCATTCTTTTGGAGAACTAGTATGTCGTTTCGCTGGTTGGCACAACTGTGCCAATTTCAGCACATGTATAACCAGGGAAGCACATCTCTCCAAAGACACATTTACATCGGAAGCTTCATACTCAGTTGACGATCTACATTTCTAGGTCTTTCACTCATGGCTGGGAAATATTGGTTATTAGAAGAAGAGTTCCGTACGCGAGAAGTGGATCTGAGTATCACATATGATATCAGGAGGGTAGCCCACACTGATATTAATGTTTTTGTAGTTCCCATAAAACAGTTCAAACGAATCAATCTTTCCTTCAATGACGTCGCGTCTCATGCCAGCTTCTATACAGGCGGAGTGGAACCGGTATTCTCTCTTCCATAACCATGTTGACGGATACACAACTTTAAAAGTCATCTTCTGTTATAGTTTGGATTTGTGAAAGTCACAGAAGAATTTCTGGTCAGTACATATTCCACAAATTTGATATTAAGGGCTTGCCGTAACGCAAAGAATTGTGGAGCCTGTTAGGACACATAAAAGACTTTTCACTGCAAGTCTCTGTTTGGGTTTTCAGCATGAAACGCACTTTTGTAAAACATTATAGCGCGCTATTGACGATGTTTTACTTCTTAGCTTTCCTTTCTTCCATACCTTGTGATGACTGTGTCTAATCCCATATAGAACCTTTTTTTCGGCTGGTGGAAATAGCAACTAGGCAAGAGCGAAACCCGGTGGTGATAGACTATTCCTCTCGTTATACATCAATGATACATTCAGTCTTTCCAGATACATCCGAAACAGATATCAGCGTAAAGAAGAAATTATGCTATAGAATAATCGGTTCAAGTCGTGAATTGTAGAACTTTGAACAGGATTGATATATATTTTTAGAAAGCCACGGATGAACATTGAATTAACAGACCATCAGGCAAGGAGATTCCATATCCGCGAAACTGTTCGCTCAGCCCTAGATTCAAATGGCTCTAACCAGTGTGGGACTTATCATCTGAGATCATGTCCCTTAGACTTAGAACTACGTAAACATAACTAACCTAAGGACATCACACACATCCATGCCCGAGGCAGGATTCGAGCCTGCGAGCACAGCAGCAGCGCGGTTCCGGACTGAAGCGCCTAGAATCGCTCGGCCACAGCGACGCAGACCTATAGGAAATGTTCAGGTCTCTATACTGGGAAAAAAGCACAAGAAATACTTGTTATAACACATCTGATCTGACCTCTTTCTCCTGACACGTTGTACTCAGATCCGTATTTAGAATCTATAGACCACAAAGCGTAGAAAGCGGATATTTTGTGACAATCAAACTCCAAAAATATCATTTTAAAGTAATTTTTGAATTAAAATTCTATAACGCAGCATTCAAGGCACGTTACTGCTGCATCATCTAGAAGGTATGGAAGGTAACAATACATTGGAAAGAAGTTCTTATTGTGTATTCTTCCATTCTTACTACGCTTCAAACGAAAAAAGAAATAACAGCAATTCCAGAAGCAGATAATAACAGTTCCTGGTGCTGGCGACGGACTGATACTGTATAACATTTCAGTGCACTGCGACTGACACTGAAATCTTCGTTACGCTGCCAGCCCTGTACACAAATTGGGGGGAAGAGAGGGGGGGGGGGGGGAGATCTGGCGACCTTGCTGGCCAAGGCAGGCTTTGGCGATTACGAAGACAAGCAGTAGAAACTCGCCATATGCAGGCGGGCATTATCTTCCTGAAATGTTAGCCCAGAATGGCTTGCCATCAAGAGCAAAACAAATCGGGCAGTAGAATAAAGTCGAAGTTCCGCTGTGCTTTAAAGGTACCGCGGATGACAACCAAAGGGGTTCTTCTAAGAAAAGAAGCGGCATGTAAAGCCATCACTCATAATTGTTGGCGCGCGTGGAGGGCGAGTATCAGGGTGGTATCTCAGGAGGTATAGAATTGGAGAGAAGAGAAATTTGTGGCACAACTTGACTAGAAGAAGGGATCGGTTGGTAGGACATATTCTGAGGAATCAAGGAATCACCAACTTAATATTGGAGGGCAGCGGGGAGGGTAAAAATAGTAGAGTGAGACCAAGAGATGAATACACTAAACAGGTTCAGAAGGATGTAGGTTGCAGTAGGTACTGGGAGATGAAGAACCTTGCACAGAATAGAGTAGCATAGAGAGCTGCATCAAACCAGTCTCTGGACTGAAGACCACAACAACAACAACAACATCTCACCGCTGTTCTGTGCGTCTCCAGACAAGTCTTCGCTGATCTTCGAATCGAGACTTCTCACTGAAGACAATTCTGCTCCAGCCAATGAGATTCCAGTCCGAAGATGCATCTGGAGACGCCTCGGACAGCGGTGGGACATCAACCTGACTGCCGCCCGCCATATCGCTCGACAACCAGGAGTGATGGTCTGGTGTGCGACAGCTGCACAAACGACTACTATTTTAGCCTGAAGCCGCTAGCGCTACGCAACTGAAATCTGGCTAGAGAGCTCCTGTCAGGGTTTCTTCTCACTTACACCGACACCATTAAAGGCTGCAGCCTAGACAGCTGCGTGTAAATGCGCCCTTGGATTTAAGGTGTATGTGGAGACCCGATATTCCAGACACGGGGATGGCCATACTATACTCGTGGAAACCTCTGCTCGCCGGATGCCAGAAACACTTGTGACGAAAAATTACTTTCAGTACGGAGCTTCGAACAAGTAAGCTGCGGACTGTGTGATTCGGGCGCTTCGCCTGATCCCAGTTGTTCCCTGCGAAAGAAGCGCTCTGTGGATGCGCGCAGAATGTTGCTGCCCTTTAGTCCACTGCAGGAGCCGGTGGCGGTGACGGCCTCCTTCCTGCCTCTCCTGCGAGGCGGCCCATAAATACCGCAGGGCACGTGGCGCTGCGGCTGACACGCAGGCGAGTTCGGTGGGAGAGAGTGGCTGCCGTTCCCGCCAAAACAGCACCTGCTGGCCCAGCACGAGTCGCGGGCCTGCCTAGCCAGCCCCTGCAACCGGACAACTTACCACCTGGCCACACCACTGCATGTAGTCCCGACAGGTGCCATCGTGCTGTCACACACATCGTGTTGTGTTCTTCCCAATACGAAGGACCAGTTCCTACGATGAGCAAGATTAAGGAAAATGTGCATTTCAAAGAATGTTTTTCTGGAGGTATACGTTAGGGTATGGCCTCAGAGCTACGGTAAATTGCTGCAGTTTTTGCAGCCTTTGATCTATTAATAAAACTGTGATAGTGGCCCAGAGTGTAGGGTCATCGCTGGCATAATGTGCTTGTCGGTGGATCACAAGCAAATAAAGAGCTGTGCTGCAGCTGCAGGCCCATTATGTCGAGGTTGTACTACACTAAGAGTTACATTTAATCACATGTATCGACAAGCAAATGATAACAATTTCAAAATAATTGGCTGATTTATTCAAGATAAACAGCTTCACAGATTGAGCAAGTATGTAACGTTTTGGTCCAACCTTTGGCCCTTATGGGATGGCTTGGCATTGATTGATAGAGACGCCAATTTTGAACAAGTAATTCATGTTTTGTTTACATTTTTCGGAAGGCAGACGCATCTAATGATGATTTCATAGATCGAAACCTACTAGGAAATAAAGGAGAAAAATGGCAATCAAAGACTGTTTTCAGTTCCACAAATTTGAAGAATGGGGTACCATGTAGTTCGACGTGATTATGTCACATTTCATGAAGAATCCTTGCGGGTTGAACTAGAACACCTGAAGAGTATCTTGCAAGTGAATGGATATTTTCAGCAACAGATCCGCAAGGCGTTGAGGAAGACGTGGTGATACTTGCAAAATGTTCAAATGTGTGTGAAATCTTATGGGACTTAACTGCTAAGGTCATCAGTCCCTAAGCTTACACACTGCTTAACCTAAATTATCCTAAGGACGAAACACACATACATGCCCGAGGGAGGACTCGAACCTCCGCTGTGACCAGCCGCACAGGGTGATACTTGCAAGTAGCCTATTGCGTTTCTGCCTTAATTGGATGCTCCTTCCTCTAAGACAGGCCGGGTCCTCGAGAAACGCCGTGTCAAAGTGGTTTGCCGCCCTCCTATTCGCTTCTGCGAAGGACGTAGGGCTTTGATTAGAGATAACTAGGTTCATGGTAATTATGATGATATGTTACCGTCACAAATTAACTGAATGTTTTGAACTTCTGTAATTCTGTCGCCCTCTGTTGCGTGTAACATTACGCTATATTGATAATTTTTACTTTTAGACCGTCTAATTACAAGTGAATGAAACAGTTTTTGTGCCATACGCGTTTCACCTTTAGTTTTTGCAAGACGCCTTTACTGCCCTGGAATATGTATCTGTCTTTCTTTGTACTATTTAGTTTACATTTATGATGTATGTATTGGTTATAAATAGTTAGCTTTTTATGATGTAATAATAATTTAGACGAATTATATTCAACAGTTGGCAACACAAATCAAGTCATAACATCAAAACAAGTATTCAGTTCATAGTGCTGTGAAGTCCGAAAGAAAGTACGTGGTACATTGTAATTACCACTGAATGAAAACGAAAAAAAAAAAAAGAAATACGAAGCCATATTACTATTTGCTAAAATCTTGCAATCTCAACTGCGCTCGGAGTTGCGAGCAGATCATCATCTTCTGTGCCAAATGCAGGTCACTAGGGTCTGCTGGAGCAGAGAATGCTGCGAGGACAGAGAAAGCAGAGCCCCCCGCACGCAGCAATCCTGGCAACCCACGGCAGCTGCTGACCCCGGGTCACACAGCAGTAAGTCGCCTTAATTTCCGTGGGAGACATGGACGCCTGCCCGGCAGACGGAAAGCTGTTCCCCGGATTTTACGGAATGTATGATGCCTACGGGCAACGTCAGCTTAGAATTTTGACAGAAGACTGTGCTTTCGATTAGCGAAAAGTGCAAATATCTAAAGCACGTCGGGAATTAGTTTGGTAGGTTTTACACTTTCATTGAATAGCCTACAGGTACGTAGGTTGTAAAATTCCCTGAAATACTGGTGGGTGTGCCAACTGTGAGTACCAATCGGTTTGACACAGAGCACTGGATGATTCTAAATGCGTTTGTGACTACTCTGCAATTTACGTGTAAGTCTTCGGCAAATGGTTCGTAGAACCATTTTGGGACTATGTACCGACCGTTCCACTCTCGAATAGCACGTGGGGAAATATAATTCTTACATATTTATGTGTGACCTATGATTTCTCCTCCTTTATTACGATTGTCAGTTCTCCCTATGTAGATGGGAGTCAACAAAATACGAGGGTCGGTCAAAAAGTAATGCCTCCCATTTTGTTTCTACTTAAAAAAATAAAGTTAAGTGAAAAATTTGATTTGGCGCCATTCCTCAAACCTTCTTCTGCAATCCACTGCAGTAGTAACTTTCTGTGTCAACAGGTGGCAGCACAGCAGAAGTTTGTAAGATGGCCGACATCGATGTTCGTTTGAGACAGCGTTGTATGATTGAATTCTTGAATGCAGAAGGTGAAACGCCCATACGCATTCATGAAAGACTGAAGAAGGTGTATGGTGTTGTGACAGTGGATGTCAGCACTGTTAGACGATGGGTTCGTCGTTGTAAGGAAGCTGAAGGGAAAACACCGTTGACTGACGAAAAGCGGAGCGGCAGGCCGGTGAGTGCAGTGACTCCACACAACATTCAGCAAGTTGATGACATCATTCGTGGTGACCGTCGGGTGACTGCAGATGAAGTGTGTCGCATTATTTCTCTTAGTAAAGGCAGTGTGATCACGATTATTAAACAATTGGGGTACTCAAAAGTTTGTGCACGGTGGGTTCCAAGAATGTTAACCGATCAGAATAAAGAGGCAAGGAAAACAATAGCCTCCCAACACTTGCAGCGCTTCCGTTTGGAGGGAGATGAGTTTCTGAAAAAAATTGTGACCGGGGACGAAACATGGGTGCATTTTTTTGAACCCGAATCAAAGAGGCAGTCAATGGAGTGGCGTCACACAAGCTCGCCGAGGAAGAAAAAATTCAAAACTGTGCGATCGGCAGGGAAAGTTATAGCAACAGTTTTCTGGGATACAGAGGGTGTGATTCTGGTTGATTTTTTGGAGCAGGGATGCACAATAAATTCTGTTCAATACGTCACAACCCTGACGAGATTGTCAAAATTGGATGGGAAGTTTTGCCTCATCCCCCATACAGCCCTGACCTGGCACCATCAGACTTCCATCTGTTCGGGCCACTAAAAGAAGCTCATCGTGGGATTCATTTTGAAGATGAGGAGGCCGTCAAAACATCAGTGCGTCAATGGCTTAGGAAGCAGAGCTGTGATTTTTACCGTGCTGGGATACATGCCCTTGTTCAAAGATGGACCAAAACTGTAGAGATGGGCGGAGATTACATTGAAAAATGACAAAATGATCCTCAATGTTGTGGTTTTCAACCTATGTAATTGCATTTAAATTTCCTGACAATTAAACGTAGAAAAAAAATAGGAGGCATTACTTTTTGACTGACCCTCGTATTTTGTCATTCGGAGAAGATAGTCGGTGACTGAAATTTTGTGAAAGGCCTTGCGGCAATGAAAAATTCCTCTGTTTTAATGATTGCCATCCCAACTAGTTTACCATATGCGTCACTGTCTCTCCCGTATTTAGCGATAGTACAAAACGAACTGCCTTTCTTTGAACTTTTTCGATGTCCTCCAGCAATGCCGTCTGATGCGGATCCCATGCCGCGCAGCAGTACTCCAGAAGAGAACGGACAAGCCTAATGTAGGCAGTCTCTATAGTAAATGTGTTGCATGTCCCAATAAAATGTAGTCTATGGTTCGCATTCCCCACAACATTTTCTGTGTGATTGTTAGAATTTAAGTTTTTCGTAATTGTAATCCCTTGGCACTTCCTCGACTCGGCAACGTTTAAAGTTGGGTGATTTAGCGTGCAACCGATATGGAAGAGCACTTTTTTAGCACTGTTGTGGAGGGTCTCACAGTTTTTATTCTTCACGGTCAATTTCCAATTTTCACACCTGACAGATATTTTTTCTAAATCATTAAAAATTAATTCTAGTCTAGACTTAATTAGACAGAAAGCAACATCATGAATTGAAAAAAAATCTGTGACGACTCCTCAAATGGTTCAAATGGCTCTGAGCACTATGGGACAGCTTCTGAGGTCATCAGTCCCCTAGAACTTAGAACTACTTAAACCTAACTAACCTAAGGACATCACACACATCCATTCCCGAGGCAGGATTCGAACCTGTGACAGTAGCGGTCGCGCAGTTCCAGACTGTAGCGCCTAGAACCGCTCGGCCACCCCGGGCGGCTAGAAGACTTCTCACCAGTTAGTAAGAACTGTGAACTTTCTAACTGGAAATCACATATCTAGAGTGATATTTTCAAACCAACAACACATTCGTGAGCAACTGAATTTGATGTTTACCTAACTAATTGTAGCTGTCCCTTCGCCCTGATGGCTTGGCGGAGCGCTTTGGCATCCACTCAAGAGACGCGGAAAACCTTAGGAAGCAGTTCTGTTTATGGTCGCTTAACAGCACCCCACAATACACAGAGATTGTTCGCAGATGTGCCCAGTAGGCACAAACTCACTGCGCGGTGTTCCATGTGTGTCCCTGGGACTGGAGTCAGAAGACACGGGAATTCACATGGGCAAGTTCAAGAACAGACCTCCTGCATGGTTTTTCAGACGAAAACAAGCGTGGAAGTTATCATCAATAAGTTCCTGCAAACATGGTTGGCAAGAAACAATGCAACGTAACAGGGACAACCTTTCATTTCATGTAAATATTATCCACAGAGCATACTAGAACGTTTTCGAATCCTGCAGTCAGTGAATACCCACAAATGCCGCTAGTCGTCATAAAAGGCGATCTTTTTCCAGTTGCGAGAGTCCATTATTGGTGGTCCTGCACCCACGCTGACCTCTGTGACACGCAGTGAGCATGAGTAGGCCTACGAATGTGCCACTGTCGTTTCTGTGCCAGTTAGCGAGGATGTGCTTCTGGACATTATGTCTGATCAGCGGTTGTCGTTGTTGTCGTTCCATGTCTTGTGATTCGGTGCTTAATGATCAGCTTGCTTGCTGCTATATCCTGCAACACTCGAATCGCGCCATCAACATGTTGTTATCCTCGGCAGTCCTTTCTGTCAGTGGGTCGGTTTATCGCAAACACAGGTACGATACACCCTTGATAGTATTAGCCATAAAAAGCCCAGTGATTGAACTATCGAAGATAGGAAGTCCCACGCGTTATGCAACCGCATTCTGGTCGCCATCTACTGCGTAGGTATCGGGCTTATTTCCAGACATGAGATCAATTTCTGTCCGATAGCCAGAACAAATTCGTCGAAGTCCCAGTAAATGACACGTCTGACGTTCTACTCGTAGTGGTGACAAGTGTAAAAATTAGGATTAACGTCTCGTCGACTGCGACCTCATTAGAGATGCACTACACGCTTGGATAAGGGAAAAAATCGGTTGTATCCTTATGGAGCAACTTTAATTTTTCTTAGGCAATTTGAGGACTCTCATTCTTATACTTCTGGGTATGCTGCCGCGTGGGTAGCCCACGAACAGTCTACCACGCATCCCTCCTCTATCTTTCTTGACATCTGCACTGCTTGACAAACAAAGAGAAACACCCAGAAGACTTGATGAGATGTCAGCCACATTTTGTGAACGGACACACCATCGGCGAGTATGTAACTGATTTGAATTGCATTTCTCTTTGACAGGCACAACGCCACGACAACGTCGATCGTGTTCAGTGTAGTTGCAGGGCTGGTGGGGTATATAAGGGGTGTGAAAAGTGCTAGATGTTTAGTGGCCACTGTGAAGGACGCGTAGGTGCCGCGTAATCATGTGAGACAGCATTATCAGCTCTAGAGAGCTGCCGGTTGGTCGACTCGTGTAGTATTCAGGTTTGTGAAGCATTTGGATGTGACAGCGGCCCGAGGCAGACTGAATGGGGACGTGAGGGCGGGCCTACTCATCGTCAAGGTTCTGGTCAACCACGCCTGTCCGCAACAACAGAGAATCACTGTATTGTGCACCAGTAACATCTGTGTCATCCTGTACCGTTTGTTAGAGTCTGGCAGCAGTCAGACTAGGGAATTATTTTACCATGGGTAGGCTTCCATAACACCATAACACAACCGGCTGCTCTTGGAGTAGTGCTCCAGCGGGGACTCATGGGCTGCTGATAAATGTCGTCGCATTGTGTTTAGCAATGAATGGCGCTTCTGCAGTATCCCGGGTGACTGTCGTCAGCGGTAATGGGTGCGACCTGGGGAGAGGCCTCATTCTTTCAATGTTCTGAAGATGTTCAAGTGTGTTACACATGGTGTTGTGGTGTGAAGAGCCAATGGGTATGACTTCAGGTCACAGCTAATAGTGAATTAGGACATCCTTTGTCCTCATGTGTTACCTCTTATGTGACAGTGTAGTGATGCCATTTTTCAACAGGACAATACTCGTCCATACATTTCACGTGACTCTATGAACAGTGTGCTTGATGCTGTTCTCCCGTGGCCAGCATGATCCGCGGCTTTGTCTCCGACAAAACAAATGTGTGTCGTCAACTCTGTCCTAGTATCAGTATCCAGGATATGAAGGATCAGTTATAACAGTTGCGAGACAGCTTGTCTCAGGAGAGGATACAACAGATCCATGACACCCTTCCAAACTGAATTAGTGCTTGCATCTAGGACAGAGGAAATTGCAGTGTCATACTGGTAAGTGAACACATACTGCCAAGTTCATTATAAATTTGACTCGAATTTGTAATAAGTGTAGTAAAATGACATACGCTGTCTACCGTAAAGTTTCGTCTCCTCCTGCCCTTCCGGGTGCTTCATTTCTTTTGGCAGGCAATGTATGTCAATTTAGGACGGTTACAGAAAACGTAAATCTGGATGATTGGACGAAGATTTGAGTCGCTGTGCTTCGGAAAGTATTTTTAATCCCGTCGCCTAAATATGTGTGTTATTTGCGTTCTTGCGGTTAACTGAACGGAAAGGTAAGTACTAAAGAGTACTTACGGATGGTTGCGACATGCTCTTGCAATATCAGTTTCTTGGAGCTTTTCCTGCAACACGGAGAACTGCTAGCGATGACTGAGGCAACCAGGGAGCGAATGAAGGAGGACGGTATTTCGACGTCTAATCACTCATATGAGACACAGCAGAAATTATGTGGAGAACGAAGCGAATGGGACAGGATTTATATATTTAAGGGTATTGTCTATTGAGCGAACCTGGTCCTGGCGGAGGTTCGAGTCCTCCCTCGGGCATGGGTGTGTGTGTTTGTCCTTAGGATAATTTAGGTTAAGTAGTGTGTAAGCTTAGAGACTGATGACCTTAGTCCCATAAGATTTCACACACATTTTGTTGTTGAGCGAACCATCGCAGAATTCGCCTGATTTGATTGTGTATTTGAACCATTTCTTTCCGAACAGGGTCTAAAAATTGTTCGTTGATTGCGAGAAAGCAACGCTGGGCATATTTTTTTTTCTTTTTTTTACAGTTTATGAATGTGGAAGTAAGATTTGTGTTCCACAAATGTAATAATCGATTTTTTTAGTAACAAAATACAATTATAGAAGCAATGAATTAAATTTTGTGTCGACAATAGGGCTTGAACATTCTCCTGCTTACTAAATAGATATGCTGATCACTACACCGCCGTCGCACTGTGGTTCACACCGCTGCGTGGTGCTGCCATAAGCCAAAGCCCTCCCTAACACATAGCTAAATTCACGTCCTCAGCTTGCTGAGCCAAAATGCCATGGTAGTGTAGTGTTTAGCACATCTGCCTCGTAAACAAGAGACCTGGGTTCAAATCCCTGCTTTGGCAAAAAGTTTAATTCATTACCTCAGCCTCTATCCTTATCGAAGATACAATCGAAAATCACATGTCTCTAGGAAAATGTAATTCTGTTAGAACTTATATTCAAGACACAGACGTTGCTTCATCATACTGAAAATGTAAGAAAGGCAAACTGATGTTTGAAAAATAAAAGTGGGTGGCGATTAGTCAGCCTTCACTGAGGGGGAATGCTGGTCGTATCCAGACATGCGAAGTGATCACAAGACAATGGAAGAATTTTATTTACGTCTTTCTACTAGAAAGCGCTACGGAAGTCCCTCGAAATGTTCCCGCCGTTTCAGTAAAGTACTTCTGTGTAGGGAGCGCTTTTAAAGCCCGTTGCTGTGGTGTGTGGCGTGTTTTTGCACTGGCGGCGAGCAAGTGGCGGGCAGATGTGTTGGGCGCGCGCCTCACGAGATAAGGCGCGGGCAGCTGGCGGTACACATTCTGGGAGGCGGCGGTCGCAGCTGCCGGTTGTGCTATCTGCGGTCAGGGACTGCAGTCGACAACAGCAGCGCACTTACTTGTTACCCGTACTCGCCTGAAACCTACAGGCGAGTACCAACATTGTTTAGGAGGACCGCGGGCGTTGGTGCTCCTGCCTATTAAGAGAGGTTTTCTCACTTAGCTCATTAGCCCCCGTCTGTGAGAAATAGCAGCGTTGTGCAACTGCTTCTATGTACATTTATTTCATGCTGATGCACAGACTATGTTATACCCGCCAGGGTTGCCGAGAGCGCCAACGCGCTGCTTCCTGGACTCGAGTAGGCGCGCCGGCCCCGGATCGAATCCGCCTGGCGGATTAACGACGACGGCCGGTGTATCTGGATGTGGTTTTTAGGCGGTTTTCCACATCCTACTAGGTGAATACCGGGCTGGTCCCCACGCCCCGCCTCAGCTACACGACTCGCAGATATTTGAATCACAATCACGCTATTTCACGATTTACACTAGATGCAGACAGGTGGGGTACACTAATTCCGTCTCGGGGGTATGGGGTGGCGGTAGGAAGGGCATCCGACCACACCTTAACATTAACATGCCAAATCCGGTTAACCATGGCCGAACCTGCGGGACAAGGCGCAAGCAATAGAATAGAATTGCACAGACTGTGTTATGATTGCGTTATTGACAGCGTTCACACAAGGTAGAGCGCAACATCCGGTGTCGACCATCGGTTACCGCTCTTGTATTGCACCAGGAAAGTCACATAATTTAAAATCCCCATCCAGAGTTACAAAACTACCTCAGGATACCGTAGATAGCCATAAGTGAGAGCAGACTACCGTAGTTTTTCTAGAAGCCTTGGTCAGTTAAGGTTGTAACTTCCGTGTACGTTTGGTGTTCCATACTAACGGGTGTTACCTCATTTCGATCCCTTTTAATATTCGATCGGTGTCTTACTACGTTCCCTTAGAAACTGGAAGTCGTGATTCATCTAGAAATTCAGCGACATTGAAATTGTCGATATTTAATTCCGGTCTTGTTTGAAAAATGTTGATTGTAACGTGAAACAGGGATGCTGAAGCGAAAATAAAAAAACAATACATGATAATCAATTGAAACCCTCAGATGCCGACAGGTGATGTTGACATACCTCGATGGGGACAGCTAAAAATGTGTGCCCCGACTGGGACTCGAACCCTGGATCTCCTGCTTACATGACAGACTCTCTATCCATTTTTTTTTCAATCTCAGTTTGTTCGTTATAGTTCGTTGCAATTGTTTGTGACGGACGTTCCCTGACGTCCCCTCCAATCGCTGCCGATACCGTCGATAAACCTACCATCTACTACGTCATTCATGCGTTGTACCAGAACTATCGAACCGTATTTTAGTACAGCAACACTATTTCCCCATCCTATGGACAGATACTGTGGGTGTCATGCTATCACTCCATGAGTCACTGCGGACACATCTTTTCTGGCTTTAATTTAGGAAAATGGTACACATTGTAACCTGAAACTGTTCCTCCATCCATCCCCCACGCAAGGTGAGGCGTTAGCGACCATTTTTTCCAGCCCTTACAATGAAAGCGTACCGAATATATTGTTATTACAAAAAGCAATAATAGATTCATTCAGGAGGAGAAATGAGAAATCCAGCGAACATAATCACCAGTCGTGAAACTTAATAGGTAAATTTCCAGTGAAAAGTCAGTTTCACTCAGTATTCTCTACAAAAGTTCATGAAATGTATTTTTTAATTAACACATACCTAATAGTCATTTTTAATGAAAAATGGAAATCATCTTATTTCTAAATGCATGTCACACACAAAAATCCACTTTCCATTGCAAATATCACTTCTGAATTACCTATCTTTTATAAAAGATGGTTAATCAAGAGTGTTTTCATTAAATTTCTTATCCATGTTTATGTATTTTGCGATTCACGGAGAAAAAGCACGCACTTTTATTTAAAAATGAAACTGCCATGACTCGAAGACAGGTCTCCCCCATGGAGATGAGGACTACCACAAAAAAAAAAAAAAAAAAGCCGCTGTGGTCTCGCGGTTCTAGGCGCGCAGTCCGGAACCGTGCGACTGCTACGGTCGCAGGTTCGAATCCTGCCTCGGGCATGGGTGTGTGTGATGTCCTTAGGTTAGTTAGGTTTAACTAGTTCTAAGTTCTAGGGGACTAATGACCACAGCAGTTGAGTCCCATAGTGCTCAGAGCCATTTGAACCATTTTTCCTTTAGCGCATTAAAGGTGATCGAAAAACTTCAACGTCGATGTTCTCCAGTTGCATTTCACGGTTTCGGAAAACATATTAGTTTGAGTGATGAACTCCGTTTACCATAAATACAAAAAAAAAAAAAAAAAAATCACAGACTGCCGTGTAGTGTCCTTGGTAGTGATGAGTAGGTGTCCAAGGCCAGAAATTGAAGCCTGTAAACAAAAACCAATAGGAACCGAACAAAGCGTCGCCGAAGCGAGCCGCAGTGAACTTCCGGGCTTGTTAATAGGGCGGGCGCAGGACTCTGAACAGTCAAGTGTTTTTCTCGCTGCGCGCGGCATCACATTTAACTTGTTTACGGACCTGCAGTCGGCGTCTTGTGCTTTGTATATGTGTGAGTGCGGCAGGGGTAGGGGGAAAAGGAGGGGGTCAGGGGTGGTAAGGAGCTGCGAAGCCCGCGCCGATTTGGTAGGAGTGAAAGGAAGCGCTGGCTCGCACAGTGCGGACCGAAATAGCAGCAGTCTCCGACGCACACAGCTAGTCTACAGCTGGGGCGGCATAAAGGACGCGCGCGGTGCGTCTTCTTGTCTAGCGTCTTCTATGCGTTTCAAATAACGTTTTTGGTTTATTTTTAGTCGGCCGGTGTGGCCAAAAGAGTTCTAGGCGCTTCAGTCTGGAACCGCGCGACCGCTACGGTCGCAGGTTCGAATTCTGCCTCGGACATGGCTGTGTGTGATGTCCTTAGGTTAGTTAGGTTTAAGTAGCTCTAAGTTCTAGGGGACTGGTGACCTCAGATGTTAAGTTCCATAGTGCTCAGAGCCATTTTTTGGTTTGTTTTTATTTATTTATTGTTCTGAGTCAACTCCACAGTTTATGATTAAGTAAACACGAATAATACCGATGTTTCAATACAATAATATCAGCCCCTTCAATTCGATGAATATCTCCGTGAGTTTTTCGTGCTAAGTACACCGACGGAAAAAAAATAGCAGCACCAGAAAACAATTAATGGAGAGTAATGAAATGCCGGGAATACATTTGTCCAGGTAACGTAGACTGTCTAAGTGAATAACATTGCACGATCATAGCCTAAGCCGCGCAGGATTAGCCGAGCGGTCTAAGGCGCTGCAGTCATGGACTGTGCTGCTGGTCCCGGCGGAGGTTCGAGTCCTTCCTCGGGCATGGGTGTGAGTGTTTGTCCTTAGGATAATTTAGGTTAAGTAGTGTGTAAGCTTAGGGACTGATCACCTTAGCAGTTAAGTCCCATAAGATTTCACACACATCTGAACATTTTTTTTTTTTTTCATAGGCTAATGTAAGCACGAGAGAAGCCGTTGCAAATGTAAAATGCTGGTCTTAAGATCGCCTCCATTTCCTCTGCCAGACCCACTGGTACAGACGGTTTTGTCTCGATTTTATTCGTTGCAGGTTTGTGCTTGTATATTCCTAAAATAATTATCATTTTGGTTACGATAGCACATCGCCAACATCAACTTCGGTTTTAAATTACCTCGTTTCGAAAACGACAACAGGGTTCTAGAGCTAATAAGCATTTACATGAAAATGATTTGTTTGTGTTGTCAGAGTTTCTGCCGTCATGAAGTATGCTTTTACCTTATAGCAGAGTAAACTGCACTACTTCCAGCTGTTCTTCCCGTAAAGCTACTTTTGCTATGAAGAAGAACAGTCTGCGTACTCTAGACACAATCTGTTTTATTGGCCAGAGTACATCTCCAACTCAATTTACAACTCAGATTACAACGTACTAGTTTCAGAAGAACAGCTCGTCTGACAAATTTCTGTCGTCAGACTCTTCTTTTTCTTCGTTCCATATCCAGATCTGTGTTGTCAGAAAACTTGGAACTTCGCCGGGGAGGAGCGCCATGGCGCGAAGCACTGTGCTGCAGACTCTGCGCAACGACTTGCGATGACTAAAACTCATCAAAAGAGACTCTTTGCCCCCCCCCCCCCTTCCCCCGGAGCACCTCCAACATAACATAAAAATTACAACCCCCAACAAACCAGAATAAAACACCAATTATGAACAATTACTCATTGTAGTAACTGGTAAGGGTACAGACGTTTCACAAAACCCCTGAAATACACTACTGGCCATTAAAATTGCTACGCCAAGAAGAAATCCAGATGATTAACGGGTATTCATTGGACAAATATGATATACTAGAACTGACATGTGAATACATTTTCACGCAATTTGGGTGCATAGATCCTGAGAAATCAGTACCCAGAACAACCACGTCTGGCCGTAATAACGGCCTTGATACACCTGGGCATTGAGTCAAACAGAACTTGGACGGCGTGTACAGGTACAGCTGCCCATGCAGCTTGAACATGATACCACAGTTCATCAAGAGTAGTGACTGACGTATCGTGACGAGCCAGTTGCTCGGCCACCATTGACCAGACGTTTTCAATTGGTGAGAGATCTGGAGAATGTGCTGGCTAGGGCAGCAGTCGAACATTTTCTGTATCCAGAAAGGCCCGTACGCAACCTGCAACATGCGGTCGTACATTATCCTGCGGAAATGTAGGGTTTCGCAGGGGTCGAATGAAGGGTAGAGCCACGGGTCGTAACACATCTGAAATGTAACGTCCATTGTTCAAAGTGCCGTCAATGCGAACTAGAGGTGAACGAGACGTGTGATCACGCCGGGTGATACGCCAGTATGGCATGACGAATACACGCTTCCAATGTGCGTTCACCGCGATGTCACCAAACACGGATGCGACAATCATAATGCTGTAAAGAGAGCCTGATTCATCTAAAAAATGGAGTTTTGCCGTTCGTACACCCAGGTTCGTCGTAGTGTACACCATCGCAGGCGCTCCTGTCTGTGATGCAGCGTCAAGGGTAACCGCAGCCGTGGTGTCCGAGCTGATAGTCCATGCTGCAGCAAACGTCGTCGAACTGTTCGTCAGATGGTTGTTGTCTTGCAAACGTCCCCATCTGTTGACTCAGGGATCGAGACGTGGCTGCACGATCCGTTACAGCCATGCGGATATGATGCCTGTCATCTCGACAGCTAGTGATACGAGGCCGTTGGGATCCAGCATGGCGTTCGTGTTACCCTCCTGAACCCACCGATTCCATGTTCTGCTCGACCAACGCGAGTAGAAATGTCGCGATACGATAAACCGCAATCGGGATAGGCTACAATCCGACCTTTATCAAAGTCGGAAACGTGATGGTACGCATTTCTTCTCCTTACACGAGGCATCACAACAACGTTTCACCAGGCAACGCCGGTCAATTGCTGTTTGTGTATGTGAAATTGGTTGGAAACTTTCCTCATGTCAGCACGTTGTAGGTGTCGCCACCGGCGCCAACCTTGTGTGAATGCTCTGAAAAGCTAATCACTTGCATATCACAGCACCTTCTTCCTGTCGGTTAAATTTCTCGTCTGTAGTACGTCATCTTCGTTGTGTAGCAATTGTAATGGCCAGTCGTGTATTAACCAACGTATCTGTACCTTTACTCGGCCTTGTCATAGTGGTAACACCGGTTCCCGTCCGTCAGATCACCGAGTTTCCACACTGTCGGGATTGGGTAGCAGTTGGCTGAGTGACCGTCCGGGTCTGCCAAGCGCTGTTGGCAGGCGGGGTACACGTAGCCCTTGTGAGGCCAGTTGAGGAGCTACTTGACTGAGAAGTAGCGGCTGCGGTCACGAAAACTAACAGCGACCGGGTGAGCAGTGTGCTGCTTACATGCCCCTCCATATCGGCATCCAGTGATACCTGTCGGCTGAGGATGACACACCGGTCGCTCTGCACTGTTGGGCCTTCCGAGGCCTATTCGGACGGATTTCAGAGTTATCTGGACTTTAACAGTGTGTCATGTTATGTTATGTTATGTTAACCGGGGACCTAGAAACGTCGGAGAGGTTCCGTCCCCGCCGCAGCCGCAGTTGCCCGCAACCCCACGATGACTACCGCAGTCCACTTCACCCCTCCGCCGCCCCACACCGAACCCAGGGTTATTGTGCGGTTCGGCCCCCGGTGGACCCCACAGGGAATATCTCCCATCACACGAGCGGAACCCCTATGTTTGCGTGGTAGAGTAATGGTGGTGTACGCGTACGTGGAGAACTTGTTTGTGCAGCAATCGCCGACATAGTCTAGCTGAGGCGGAATAAGAGGAACCAGCCCGCATTTGCCGAGGCAGATGGAAAACGGTCTATAAACCATTCACAGACTGACCGGCTCACCGGACCTCGACACAAATTCGCCGGGCGGACTCGTGCCGGGGACCGGCGCGCCTTCCTGCCCAGAAAGCCGTGCGTTAGACACCGCACGGCCAACCGGGAGGGCTTTACAGTGTGTACTTCACCGCCTTTAAACACGATATTCATCCTCGATAAACTAGGAACTTGACTGAAATATCGATATTAATGTTTCAACTGAATTAATAATAAAAGAAATACTTTGAAACCGCAAATAAGAACGCCGGAAGCGAGAAGAAATAATCCGAGGTGAAGTGACACCGGAGTGGGCCACGTCAATTACCACATATCACACCTACTGGCTGGACTGCTGTTCGATGAAGTGTGCTGGTAATTGTTCGTTCCGAGAGGAGGGGGAGCCATTTCGGAGCACAGTGAGTGACGACACGTGGCCTATCCGAGCCGCTCCGGCCCTCGAAACGAGCGCGCGGCTGTGGTGTGGCAGCATCGATATAGCGGGCAGGTATCGATTATGGACGGACGCACCTTGAGCGGCTGTGGTGCTGGCGGTGACGTGGAGGGCCGCGGTGCGCCTGACAGCTCCACCCCTCCAGCGCCCGCGCCGGCGCCGCCCGCATGCCCCATCGTCCGATTTCATCCTGACGCATGCGGGAAAAGTATTATATAAATTCTTCCGCCAGCTGAGACCCAATGTGGGGCTCGGTAAGAGCACAGGCAGTACGCAGAGCAGTGGGGTCAGCCCAACCTCTTTCCGGTGAAGTCGATTTTAACCGAAGGCAACTTCTTTCCCACTGAGCAAAACCGACTAGTCTCTAACGGGCTGCTTCTTCCGATATAATGGTGCCAGTGCAGTTTATCGTCAGCCAAAATTTCTCGCCGCAATGTTTCCGGGACGTCACTGAGATATAATCAGTGTAGCGTGAAGTACAAGGGGGTTCAATAAGACAAGCAATTTGTTTTGGGCGCGGAATTTGTTAGGATATTCCTGCTGCAGCTCCTATAGTTTCATGAAGTCACGATTGGTGGCGGTGCTATACGTAGCTTTAAAAATGGCGCCTGTGACGGAGGTGCGTTCCAAGCAGAGCTGTAATTGAGTTTCTTTTGGCGAAAAACCAGAGCAACGCAAATATTCATAGTCGCTTGCAGAATGTTTATGGAGACCTGACAGTGAACAAAAGCGCGTTGAGTCGTTGGACGAGGCGTCTGTCGTCATTGCAGTGAAGTCGCGCAAACCCGTCCGATCTCCCGCGTGCTGCCTCGCAGCACACAGCTGTGACTTCTGCAATGTTGGAACTTGCGGACACTCTCATTTGATATAAGGATACGGTGTTTGTTCTTTCGGATATGTCCGAAAGAACAGACATCATATCCATGTAAGTATGTAGTTCTGGCAACACCGGCCATGACCTTCTTCTTCTGTGCGGATGCACACATATTACCCGAGTCTTACGGGACTTGGTAAGAATGTCTTCCACGAGTAATGAGTGTGTTGGGGAGGGACTACGAATGTAGTGTGTGGACATATAAGGTGAGAATGTGGGTCTCGTTGGAGGCGTGCGCGAGATAGTCCCTGCAGTCGCGCTGTCCTCTGTGCCCTCGGTGGCTCAGATGGATAGAGCGTCTGCCATGTAAGCAGGAGATCCCGGGTTAGAGTCCCGGTCGGAGCGCACATTATCACCTGTCCCCGTTGATATATATCAACGCCCGTTAGCAGCTGAAGGTATTAATATAATTCTAATTTCACTCTCATTTGAGGTGATCGACGGATCACAATTAAACATCCAGCTGCTCAGCTGGACGTCTCTGTAGGTAGCGCTGACACGTTTGTCCACTAGATGGCGTACTCAAAGTTGTGTGCTCGCTGGATTCCTAGAAAGACCGTATAGAGCAACAAACGACCACTTCTGCGGAATTTGTTGCGCGTTACGAAGCTGATTGCGAAAATGTCTTGTCGAACATCGTCACAGGTGATGACGAGGATTCATCACTTTGAACCGAAAACAAAACGGCAATCCATAAGGTGGCGGCACGCCACTGTCCTCGAAAGAAAACGTCGCAACATCATCCGGTAAAGGCATGGTGACGGCCTTGCGCCGCTCTGAAAGAGTTATTCTGTTTGCTCTTGTCCCTCATGGTTCAACCAACAATTCTGAAGTGTACTGTGCTTCCTTCAGGAAATTGAAGAAACGTCTTCAGCATATTGGTCATCACAAAAATGCAAACGAACCTCTCCTTCTCCATGACAGGGCAAGGCCTCACACAAGTCTGCACACACGAGAGGAGCTCACTAAACATCATCGGAATGTTGTTCCTCATCCACCCTACAGACCAGATCTCACACCTTCGGATTTCCATCTGTTTGGCGCAATGAAGGATGCACTCCGCGGGAAGCGGTTCGTGGATGACGGAGAGTTACTGTTGCAGCAAGACGTTGGCTCCGTCGTCGACCAGTAGAGTGGTACCATGAGGGCATACAGTAAGTTGGCATCAGGCCGCCGCACTCAACGGACATTATGTCTGAAAACAGGGTTTTGTAGCCTAAAGCGTCGGGAGTAATACATGTATTGGAATCCGGAGAAAAACCAACGTGCCTTCAAGAAAAAAATTACTTATTGAAAGCCCCTCGTATGTTTCGATAGGAGGCAGCATTTGTGTACGAAGCAATTAACACCGTATGAGCTGCGTCGCAGATTGATAGTCTATTACGAGTACTGAGTTGCAGACGGATTGTTTAATATGGGTCGACAGAATGTCATAGATGTGGATCTCCCTTACTTCTCCTACTACTCACCAACCCTCCCATTCGCAACACACGCTTAGATATGAACAGCACATGCACAGTCTCTACGCGCGCGCGTTTGTGTGTGTGTGTGTGTGTGTGTGTGTGTGTGTGTGTGTGTGCGCAGGGAGAGAGAGATAGCGATAGAGATAGAGAGAGAGAGAGAGAGAGAGAGAGAGAGAGAGAGAAGGGCGGGTCGCATAGTTGCCGCAGGGGGAAGCGAGACAGGGCACTTGCCCCTTGTTGGTATCTAAGGCATCTCTAGAAATGATTGTGATTTTACTAAAAACCGTGGCTGAGGCTAAATTCCGATTCATACCGCAGAGAAATTTTAATAAACCCTGAAGAGCTCGCCCGGTTAGCCGAGCGGTCTGACGCACAGCTTTACGGAGCGGGAAGGAGCTCCTGGTCCCCGGCACGAATCCGCCCGGCGGACTTGGGTCGAGATCTGGTGAGTCTGGGGATGGTTTTTAGACGGTTTTCCATCTGCCTCCGCGAATGCGGGCTGGTTCCCCTTATTCCGCTTCAGCTACACAATATGTCGGCAATTGCTGTGAAAACAACTCTACGTGCGCGTACACCACCATTAGTCTACCACGCATACACAGGGGTTACACACGTCTGGTGTGAGACGTTCCCTGGGAGGTCCACCGGATGCCGAACCGCACAATAACCCTGGGTTCGGTGTGGGGCGGAGGATGGGCGAAATGGACTGCGATAGTCGTCGTGGGGTTGTGGACGACCGCGGCTGCCGCGGGGACGGAGCCCCTGCGTCGTTTCTAGGTCCCCGGTTAACATACATACATACAAATCCTGAAGAACATAAATTTATGCAGTAGATGTGCCCACCAATGCTTCATTTGTGAACCCATATAGCAATCGGTCAAAGAATGAGCCTTTTTCTGCGGTATATAATGAATGAGCCTATTTTCCGCGCTATAAAATAGAAAAAAAATTCAGATTTCCAGACAGAATAAGATGTTTGCTGCAGGAATTGCCCGCTTCTCGATCTCTACTGGGCGCAACACAGGGCAAGCTGGAGTTATGAAATGTGCAATCTTGTTGGCACGACTGCGCAATAACATGTCAAAATTGGTAGACGACAGCAATATTTGTTCAGTCCTATACTGTTAAGTGTCAATTCTACCGGCCAGTTGGAGAATTGTTTTTGAAATTATCCATATTCATCTACAATAAAACAATTACAAAAAAATTGTGTGTTCAAAACACATTCTCTTGAACTTTAACTGTGCCAGACGATTAAAAAATGTATACGCCATCAAAATAAGATAATACACTCACTAACATGGTCAGATGCGAAGTTTTGTAAGCAGAGAAAGCGTCACAGCTAACACCAAAATTGCACAAACGTTTATACAAAAGATTTATATTTGGAACATTTTAATCAAAGACATATTTTCTGATTACATTTGTTGATACCTAACAGGATTTTTCCATGTCGTTCCGGTCTCTTTCCTATTTCAGACTTTTAATTGTGAACGTCAATTTAATATTATTTACGTATGAATTAAAATATAAGTATATTTTACGAAGTATATTTTTAACTATTTCGCTACCCATGGTTGAAATATGTGAAGATACTATTTCAAATCGTTAAGTCAAGAAAAGGTGATATCTGAAGTCATATTAATAACGTAAAGAGAGGTACTTTCCTTATGAAATATCCTTACGTTTCAGGTATCAAAGTAATCTACCTTCCAAATTATATTGAGTAGATAACTGTTAATCGTTTAGGATAGAATAAAATTTGCGTACATCTTGTCAAACTTAATTACTGGGGCACACTGCGTTTTCAAATTCGCTGACTCAGTTGTATCAAAAGGCGGTTAGAAACCTTGCCCCCTGTTCGAGAAATTTCTTCTGAAGCCTGCGGCGGATGGAGAGTGGGGTTGGGGGTGGGGGGGGGGGGGGGAGGGGAAGTAGGCGGAGGACGAGAATGATATTCTCGAAAGTGACAGTAGATCACTTCTCACACTGCTGTGACGTGACTGCTCAAACTTGACTGCTATGTCAATGAGCGGGCTGCTTTTCGCGCATGAAATCTATGTAAAAATCTTGCATCTTAGACAGTAATGGACGTTGGAGTTAGCTTTGGCTGCTAATATTTTCACGGTGGCAAATAAACATTTTTTTCCTTTCTATTTCCAAAAAAATGGCTCTGAGCACTATGGGACTTAATTACTGAGGTCATTAGTCCCCTAGAACTTAGAACTACTTAAACCTAACTAACCTAAGGACATCACACACATCTATGCCCGAGGCAGGATTCGAAACTGCGACCGTGGCGGTCGCGCGGTTCCAGACTGTAGCGCCTAGAACCGCTCGGTCACTCCGGCCGGCTTCTATTTCCAAAACGAAATAACTGCATTTATTGCCATCCATTTTACATGATATCTATTTCGAACCCTTACGGCTCGGAACTTCAGGAACAAAATGCTTGGACCTGCATATCATCCGAACAGGAATAAGATGTGAAAATTTTGAGCTCATTTCTGCAACATTTAGCACCAATGTAATATATCTACGAAACAAGTCATCTAAAAGCTCATTAAATCAGTAACCAGTAAAAAAAACAGACGCCACTTCACCCTCCACCAGTGTTCAAATTATACTTCAGGATTAGAATGCCAAACAGAAAACATAAACTGGACAACTAATGGATCATGCTTATTTTTGTTTCAGAAGATACGACGGTGCTTGATACAAAATACTTTATTTATATTAAACAATGAAAGGAAGAAGAAAAACAACGTGATTATACCTTATATACGTTTAACTACAACTATCGACAGTACAAAAGCGAATAATATTCTGGCTATCGGAAAAGAATACCGATTTCCGATTTCCGCGAGAAAGATGAGCGTCGTTTTAAGCTTGATGCATTGCTTACGAGTTGTCAAGGTCACAGTTTTCACAAAGACAAAAATGAATGTGTGGGTAAGGCGGTAACATTGTAGCAGCTACGGCATGGATATCAGCTGGCGAGGCGCGACATAGGGAAGTGGGTGCTATCGCACGTCCCCACACAACCCGGCGGCCTCACCACGGCAGATAAGTGAGCCGGGTTCAACATGCGCGATACTGGATACTGGATCCTGGCCGCGCCAGATAGCTGCCGTCGCCCGAGTCTAGAACGTGGACGCTTGTTTGTACAACGCTCCCATCACGGAATATTAGAGAAACACTTCGTACAAAGTTGACAAAAATAAGAAGTTTGGGAGGTAGGGAATGAGATACAGACAAAAGAAAAACTGTCGTGCTCGGGTGGCTCATATTGGTAGAGGAAAGCAGAGGTCCAGAGTTGAAGTTTCGGTACGGCACAGGGTTTTAATCTTCCAGGCAGTTTCACAACAGCGCACAGTCCGATGCAGAAAATTTATTCTTGACACAAATAGCTGTGAAATACCCCTCATATCTAGAGGATGAAGCCACATCAGTATTTTTTTTTACCAGTGATGGTTGTACTCGGCTCCATAGCCGAGGCCATTAGAACACGCATGTGTGACGGCACTCGACTCACAGATAGCTGGATCGAATACATATCTACATCTACATATATACTCCGCTAGCCACCAAGCGGTGTGTGGCGGAGGGCACAATTCGCGCCAAAGTCATATTTCCCTCCCCCCACCACCCCGTATTCCACTCGCGGATCGCGCGAAGGAAAAACGACTGTCTGAATGCCTCAGTACGAGCTCTTATTTCCCTTATCTTTGAATGGTGATCATTGTGTGATCTGATAGTTGGTGGTAATAATATATGCTCTACTTCCTCGATGAAGATCGGATTTCGAAATTTAGTGAGCAGCCCCTTCTGTTTAGCGCGCCGTCTATCTGCAAGTGTGTCCCACTTCTAACTTTCTATGAGACCTGTAACGCTCTCGCGATGGCTGAAAGTACCAGTCACGAATATTTCAGCTGTTCTTTGGACCTTCTCAATCTCTTGAACCATACCCAACTGGTAAAGGTCCCATACAGACGAACAATACTCCAAGACTGGAGGAACTAACGTATTGTAAGATATTTCCTTTGTTGAAGGGCTGCATCGCTTCAGGATTCTACCAATAAACCGCAATCTACAGTTTGCCTTTCCTGTTACTTGTGTAATCTGATCTTCCCATTTCAGATCATTTCGAATAGGCTCATCCAGATACTTGACGGACGTTGCCGCTTCCAAAGACTGGACATTTATTTTGTACTCGTACTTTCGCCTTGTTATATGAAGTAGGTTACACTTACTAATATTGAGAGATAACTGCCAGTCATTACACCACGCATTTATTTTCTGCAAATTCTCATTGATTTGTTCACAACTTTCGCGTGATACTACTTTCCTGTAGACTACAGCATCATCGACAAACAGTATCAGGCCACTGTCAATACCATCAACCAGATCGTTTACGTAAATCGTAAAAAGCAGAGGACCTATTACGTTGCTCTGGGGCACACCTGAAGTTATGCTTGTTTCTGTTGAAGTCACCCCGTTCAGGACGACATACTGCTCCCTGTCTGTTAGAAAACTTTCTATCCAACCGTATATGTCATCGGATAGACCGTAAGCTCGCATTTTTTGTAGCAAGCGACAGTGCGGAACTGAGTCGAACGCCTTTCGTAAGTCGAGAAATATGGCATCAACCTGGAAGCCGGTATCTAGAGCCTGTTGTATATCATGCACGAAGAGGGCCAGCTGTGTCTCGCATGACCGCTGTTTCCTAAAACCATGCTGGTTTCTGCAGATGAGCTTCTCAGAGTCTTGAAAGGTCATTATGTTTGAACACAAAATATGTTGCATGATTCTACAACAAATCGATGTCAGTGAAATTGGCCGGTAATTATGTGCATCCGATTTTCTACCCTTTTTATAGATTGCTATGACCTGGGCCTTCTTCCAGTCAAATCAAATGTCTCTGAGCACTATGGGACTTAACATCTTAGATCATCAGTCTCCTAGACTTAGATGTACTTAAACCTAAAGACATTACACACATCCGTGCCTGAGGCAGGATTCGAATCTCCGATCGTAGCAGTCGCGCGGTTCCGGACTGAAGCGCCTAGAACCGCTCGGCCACAACGGCTGGCCTTCTTCCAGTCCCGTGGAACTTACCGCTGTTCCAGTGATCTCTGATAGATGACCGATAAGAATGGTGCTATATTTGTAGCATAGTCAACATAAAATCTTAGGGGATACCGTCTGGGCCAGATGCCTTCCTGGCGCTTAAGAATCTTAACTGTTTTACAATCCCAGATACACTAAACACTATGTCACCCATCCTTCAGTTTGTTCGATAATTGAAAGGGGGAATGGTGCTGCAGTCCTCTAACGTAAACGAGTTTGAAAGCATATGGTGGGAAAAACTGTCACTGCCAGTATTCGACAGGCAAGGGGAGAAGAGATAGTGGGACAAAGCTCCTGCTCACCAGAGCCAATATCCTGGATTAAATTTTAACCCTCCACGCAGTAGCAAGATAGATACCGCCTGCAGGAAAATTAAAGAGGCCTATTGAGAAAAGCAGCTGCATGAATATCAAAAGCTCCGATGGAAAACCAGCATTAAGAGAAGGGAAAGCTGAAAGGTGGAAGGAGTATACAGGGGGGTCTACGCAAGGCAGATGAAGGCAGTATTATAGAAATGGAAGAGGACGTAGATGCAGATGAGATGAGATATATGATGCTGAGAGAATAATTTGACAGAACACTGAAAGACCAAATTGGAAGCAAGGCCCCAGGTGTAGACGACATTCCGTCGGGACTACTCTTAGTCTTGGGGGAGTCAACCATGACAAAACCCTGCCATCTTGTATGCAAGTTCTATCAAAGAGGCGAAGTAACTTCAGACTTTATGAAGAATGTGATAATTCCAATTCCGGTTCCAAAGAAAGAGGTTGCTGACATGTGTGAAAATTACCTGTGCTAATCATGGCAGAGTACGGACAGTACAGATTCTAAGATTTGACCCAGGAGCTTCCACACTGTCGATATTGAAGGCAATTGATAACAGGAGAATTGATGCAGCTGAAATTACTTTTACTCAGTTTGGAAATCAGGTTAACCTAGAAGGACAAGCAAAGAGAAGACTGCTTGAGGGTAAAGAGGAGAATATATATGGTTTGGATTACTTTACACAGATGTGGTAAGGCCTAATACGAACACTGTAAATCCTTTGATTCAGGTTTCCCGTAAGTTACATTTTGGCAACTTTATGTACCTTCTTCTCACAAACTACTGACAATATAACACTTAAATTTGGCATGCAATTATTCAATATTATAATATTCTGTGGAAGGAATTTTCTTTTACTACAATAGTAAGACATTTATGTAAGACAAAAGCCCAAAAGTTTGGTATATTTTTGTCACAGAAATTTCGACAGCTGTAAATATCCAGCAAAAGAAGGTATTAATATTCTATTTCACAGAGATTTGTAACATTGGTATATCAAACTTTGCAAAAATACAATGACAGATTTTTCAAAAAAGGACATTTGTACTTCTTTTGTTGAAAAAATTTCAATTGTTTGTAATTAAAAACATATAACTTCAAAAAGTATGGAAACTTACGCATGCATCCACATAACATTCCTTAACAAATGTGCCAGATTTAGTTACATTGCCTTGAAAACTTTGGATTTTATAACGTTTTCTTTTCAATGTATTGCAACATCGCATAAGTCCTCTCTCAACTCGATTTCAAAGATGGCTTTACAAAGCGATTTCCTGAAAGTTCGTTAGTTAGTTGTTCCCAGGTTTCATACATCATATTCAACATATAGCCACATGCTCGCTGTTTACAAGTTTGTAATTAATTATTTCTATTAATCGATTCGTATAGGATAATGGAATGTAGTCGAATATAGTCGGGTGATGCTGAGGGAATTAGATTAGGAAATGAAACACCTAAAGTAGTAAAGGAGTTTTGCTATTTGGGGAGCAAAATAACTGATGATGGTCGAAGTAGAGAGAATATAAAATGTAGACTGGCAATGGCAAGGAAAGCGTTTCTGAAGGAGAGAAATTTGTTAACATCGAGTATAGATTTAAGTGCCAGGAAGTCATTTCTGAAAGTATTTGTATGGAGTGTAGCCATGTATGGAAGTGAAACATGGACGATAACTAGTTTGGACAAGAAGAGAATAGAAGCTTTCGAAATGTGGCGCTACAGAAGAATGCTGAAGATTAGATGAGTAGATCACATAACTAATGAGGAAGTATTGAATAGGATTGGGGAGAAGAGAAGTCTGTGGCACAACTTGACCAGAAGAAGGGATCGGTTGGTAGGACATGTTCTGAGGCATCAAGGGATCACCAATTTAATATCAGAGGGCAGCGTGGAGGGTAAAAATGGTAGAGAGAGACCAAGAGATGAATACACTAAGCAGATTCAAAAGGATGTAGGTTGCAGTAGGTACTGGGAGATGAAGAAGCTTGCACAAGATAGAGTAGCATGGAGAGCTGCATCAAACCAGTCTCAGGACTGAAGACCACAACAACATATGATACAGCAGAAGATGTTAAGGAGAAACAACCTTAAATATGAAAACATTTCTGGTCTCACAGATATTTTATTACAACGGAAAGATTAACAAAGAGTTGTATAGCTGAATATTGTGTTATTTTCTCTGGCAAAAGTAGAATCACTAGAGAGAATAACACATAATTTTTACTTTCAGGAGAGCTTTTGTGAAGTTTGGAAGGTAGGAGACGAGGTACTGGCGGAATTAAAGCTGTGAGGTCGGTGCGTGACCGAGTTCGAGTCTCGGTCCGGCGCACAGTTTTAATCTGCCAGGAACTTCCTGTTGCTTGTCTGTTAGCACTGACAACTTTACGTAAACGCTGCTTCTCTCGGTCGTTAAGTGAAGGCAGTCGGCCTCTGAGTTGTCCGTGGTGGGAGGTAATGATTGAAATTTGATATTGTTGGCACACTCTTGACGCTGTGGATTTCGGAATATTGAATTCACTAACGATTTGAGAAATGAGGTGTTCATTGTGTCTAGCTGCGACAACCATTCCGACTTCAACGTCGTGCGGCTATAATCACGTCGTGAACCTTTCCACATAAATCGCCCGAGTACAAATGAGAACTCAGCCATTGCACTGCCCTCACGTGCCTTGTGTACATGATGCTATCGCCATTTGTATATGTGCATATAACTATCCGAAGAGTTTTGTCAACCCAGTGTACGAGACGACGTTTTTGAGCGCAGCTACTGTACTCCTGCCCCGACGCACGGACGCTCGGTGCGATGCACTGCAGCGGGACGCCGCGAGTGGCTGGCTGTCTCTCCGTGCGGCGCAATTAGCGGCTGGCTGGAGGGCGGCCCTGCTACGCTGCTCCCGCCTCTCGAGCCAGCACCCTGCGGGCTCGCCACTCGGCACAACCCCGCAACTACGCGCGCCTACAACACGCTGACTCCAGCGTGCCGTGGCTCCACCTCCTACAAGGTACCGCTACCGCCTGCTACGTCCACCTCAGTCCCGACGTCTTTCTCAATTTGTATCGTACTATACATGACAGGTGACAGAAGTTTTGGGTGAGCGACACGCACATATACAGTTGGCGGTAGTATCGCGTACGCAAGGTATAAAAGGGCAGTGCATTGGCAGAATTGAGCGCTTTGGCGCAAGAAGGAGGCAGCTCCACTTTTTGGCTCTATTGAGTTTAAGATCCTATCACAGCTCCCTGGTTCCTCCCCCAAAAAATAGCAGGAAGGAGGTTGTTTCAAATGGCTCTGAGCACTATGGGACTTAACATCTGAGGTCATCAGACCACCTTCATCAAGATTATGTTTGTCTCCGCCCGCTTAAAGGCCAAAAGTTTAAAGATGTCAAAGAGCTGGCCAGAAAGTATGTTGGGCAAAACGAAGTGTGGTTTTACGACCAGTTGACGTCAGATCCTTCAAAAGATCCTGAGGTGACTGAAGGGGAGCTAGAAGACTGAAGAAGAACTGTAGAATTAATGTATTATGCCAATAACGTCGTATTTTCTTTATTAATAAATGTTTTTTTTAAACTGTACTATGGTTGAAACTTCCTGGCAGATTAAAACTGTGTGCCCGACCGAGACTCGAACTCTGGTACCTTTGCCTTACGCGGGCAAGTGCTCTACCATCTGAGCTACCGAAGCACGGCTCACGCCCGGTCCTCACAGCTTTACTTCTGCCAGTATGGTTAATTATGAAGAAAATAGTCTTCCAGAGAGTTTCTCATTCTTTGGAGAAAAACGGAGGCAGCTCCAAAATTGAAAACCCTATTGCACGTACCAGAGTGCATGCACTTGTGTGTTTTCTCGTCAGTAGTATTAGATACCCCATAGCCTAAAACAAGGCTGGCAACCTTTTCGTTTTGGTGAAAACTGAATTTTAAAGCGTACTTTTTTTTTAATTTGCTACAAACTGGAAAAAGTGGAGCTGCCTCATTCTTGCACCAAACCCTTCAAATGACATTTCACTCAGGTGGTTCATGTGAAAAGTTTTCCGACGTGGTTATGCACGCGCGAATGGAATTAACGCTCTTTGAACGCGGTATTGCTAGTTGGAGCTACACGTATGGGACAGTCCATTTTGGAGATGGCTAGAGAATTCAATATTCCGCTATCCACACTGTCAAGAGAGTGCCGAGAACACCAAATTCCAGGTTCAAAAATGGTTCAAATGGCTCTGAGCACTATGGGACTTAACATCTGTGGTCATCAGTCTCCTAGAACTTAGAACGACTTAAACCTAACTAACCTAAGGACATCACACACATCCATGCCCGAGGCAGGATCGAACCTGCGACCGTAGTAGTCGCGCGGTTCCGGACTGAGCACCAAATTCCAGGCATACCTCTCGCCACTGACAGCACAGTGGTCGACTGCCTTCGCTTAACGACCGAGAGCACGGGCGTTTGGGTAGTAGTCGTTGCTGGCAGACGAGCAACACTACCTGAAATAACCGCAGAAATCAATGTGGGACGTACGACGAAAGTACCCGTCAGGACAGTGCGGCGAAATGTGACGTTAATGGGCTCTGGCAGCAGACAAATTGGCCTGCAGGGCTTCACCTGCCCTAGTGACCATGTCGGTTGGACCATACACGTCTGTAAAAGACCCGATTACAGTTGGCAGGAGCTGATGGTTGGGTTCGAGTGCGGCACAGGCCCCACGAAGCCGTGGACTCAAGTTGTCAAAAAGGCAGTGTGCAAGCTAGTTGTGGCTCCATAATGGTGTGGGTTGTGTTTACACGAATAGACTGTGTCCCTGGTCCAAATGAACTTGTCATTGACTGGAAATGGTAATGTTCGGCTAGTTGGAGACCATTTACAGCCATTTGTGGACTTCATATACCCAAAAGACGGTAACTGTTATGGATGACAATGCACCATGTTTCCGGGCCACACTTGTTCACGGCCGGTTTAAAGACTAGCCTGAAAAGTTCTAGTGAATGATTTGACTATCAATATTGCCCGGCACAAAATCCTGCACCGGCAATACTTTCGCAGTTATGGACGGCTACAAAGGCAGCGTGGAGCAATATTTCTGCAGGGGGGCTTCCAACTACTTGTTGAGTCCATGCCATGTCGTGTTGCTGCACTACGCCGGGAAAAGAAGGTCCGACACGATACTGGGAGGTATCCCATGACTTTTTTCACCTCATTAGACACGACAGGTGGTGCATTGTCATTTATAAAAATTATCGTTTTTTGGGTATATGAAGTCCACAAATGGCTGCAAATGGTCTCCAAGTAGCCGAAAATTACCATTTCCAGACATGACAAGTTCATTTGGACCAGAGGACACAGCCTATTTCATGTAAACACAGCCCACACCATTATATAGCCACCACCATTATTCTCTTTGCAGATGACAGCAGTGTTAAGCCGTCCTCAGGAGGGACGAGTAAGCGTTCGCGGACGAGCGTAGGTTCGAATTTTGTTACGTCTCAGAATGGAAATTCACTTTTCACAGCATTTCACAGAGTGAAAAATAGAATGAAGCAAGACAGATTTTTGCTTCACGGCGAGGAACGGGGTCAAGGAGATGCAAGATCGCGCTCTACGCCACAATCAGAGCTTGGGAAACGCCATATCAGATATCGTAATTTTAAGCTGAAGCATGTATATTTACGTTATAGCTTACTTTCTACAAATATATCCTGTTTCAGAGCACCAGCACATTGAGAAATTCTCGAAAACGTGTCGTTATTGGTACGATTTGTTGTAATAAAATGACGGGAGACGTCACATTAGTGGTTAAAGTAATGTATTTCCACATTTACTTATTTTCACATCATAACTTGCGTGTTATGCAAGCGTGCCTTTTTAACGCAACGGTGCACTGAAGATACGGGAAAACGAATTTGTCTTAATACGATTTCTTGTGATTCACTCCCAGTTAATAATATGTAGGCGTTTAAAGCCATCAGAATACCGTAACATTCAAAATAGTGTTGCAACTTTCACATGTTCGTTGTAATGTAGTGGATACAGGCTTGTAGTTAGGGAGGAAATCGTTGTTGGTTAACCTCCTACTGTATGTAGATTTTTTTTCACCCTCACGTTTTGTAAAAAGTTCTGGGACTTTCTTATTGACTTAATGTAACTATGTTCTTTAACATTTGAAGTTAGATAAATATAAGGGTCTTTCTGAGGAGTTTGTTTGATTTTGTTAACATGTCAGGAAACATGCACCATTCCAAGATTGCTCTCTACATCATTGCGTGATTCATTCGCAAATAAAAGTCCTGTCCATTTGTACAGCACTGTTTCTAGTGCAAATTTTATAACCTAGTGTACTTACTGACTAGACTGGACATGGAACTTTTTTTCTGCCTTATAACATGTCCCGGATATTGAAGTTTTTATTTTTGTGCACTGCATACGTAACACTATGACTAGCATATGAACAAGGAAGGAAATGTGCGTTTTAACAGAGCTAAAGCACGAATTTTACGCCCGTCCATTTCCTTTAACACACACTGAGATTTACGAGCTAGATACAGCCGACATCTGCCGCCGGAGAGCGTTGCGCTTGCAAATCACGAGCAGGGGAACGTTCCGTGTGAAGCACCAGATCGTTTCTAGGCGTGCACCTGCACGATGTGAACCACGTCTGGCTCTCTTCACGATCAGACCGCAAATGAAAGGTTATGAGAAATGACCTCACGACTCAGGCGTCCTGTTCGAGTAACCTGCTTGACACAACATCTAACAGCTCGCGTTCAGTTCTACGGTTCCCATGTCAACTGCGAACTTCGTCATTTGCGAAGTGTGTTATTCACAGACGAGTCCAAATCTCCTTTGACGAGCCGGCCGCGGTGGTCTCGCGGTTCTAGACGCGCAGTCTGGAACCGTGCGACTGTTACGGTCGCAGGTTCGAATTCTGCCTCGGGCATGAATGTGTATGATGTCCTTAGGTTAGTTAGGTTTAAGTAGTTCTAAGTTCTAGGGGACTAATGACCACAGCAATTGAGTCCCATAGTGCTGAGAGCCATTTGAAACATTCGGCTAAGACTCAATGATGGTGTGGGCAGGCATTAGTGCTGACAGCCGTACGGATCTTGTCGCTGTCCACGTTCGCCTTACCTACAGGCAGCACATCCAACAGCTCGTGTTGGACCATGTGGTGGCTGCTGCATACAGTGGTGGTCCCGAATTCATTCTGATGCCCGATAATGCCAGAGTCGCTGTGGGAGGCGTCACAAGGGGTGTTTTGCGAATCTTGAGTACTGAAGCAATGGAATAGCCAGCGTTGAAGCCAGATCGCGACCACATCGAGCATGTGTGTGACACGCTTGACAGACGTGTCGTCCTGTTCCACCACAGTCTCTCCAAGATCTCTCAAGGGCTCTCATTAAAGAATGCTAATGCATACCACGGGTTAACCTCCGTATACTTGGAGTTATATTCGTCACGTAGGCGGTGATAAACGCTCACGGAGGGCATAAACGTTACTGAAACTCTCAAAGTCCGATGAAAAGCACCAAGGAAGACGAAATGAATGATTGTTTCCACTTGGATTCCAACACCTATCGGGCATTTCGGTTCTTGTTGTGCAAATGAACGAGGGTGTGATAATGTTTTGTTGTGTACTTAATTTGTTTTAAAATAAAGATGTAAACTGGTAACATATCCACTCCTTAATTATTGCTCAATGCAATTATGCAAATGCCTAAAGCCATGTTCCCCTAATCGATTTGAGCATTGTATTTACACATTTGTTGCCATTGCTTGCTTGCCTTGCTTCCTTTCATACGTCTGCCCCCGCCCCTTCTCATTTTAGCGTCCTTCTGTCCTTTACCTTGTTCTTATTCTTCCCGCCTTTCTTGCTTCAGAAACAAATTTCTTGTGGATAGTGAGTTAATTCACTGATACACTCAAAAAATGGTTCAAGTCTAGCGTACATACTTTTTACTTACTTCCAACGACTTCCCATTAGTGCTTCAAAGAATTGCATCGATCTGAAAACTTCGCCAACGCATTTCCAAAGCGGTCCAGCTGAAAAGCTAACCTGATTAATCACTTCAGTGGTGTTTTCTCAACGGTAAATGTGTTACTACCTAAATTTACGCTCTTCGTCGAGTTATTAAGTACCAGGAAACAATGCTTATTCAGCGAATATGCAGTGAGAACTGAAATTTGTGCCAGCCCGGAAGTGGAACCTGGATTTCCTGCTTTTAGGCAGCAACCGCCTTAACCATTGCGCTATCTAACTACGTCTGACTTAAAACGCCGCTGCCACAGATGTCTCCATCTACGATTTCCAAACACTACTGGCCCAGGGTCCCTCATGGAGTATGTGGGACTGGCACCACTCGACGGTGCGCTCAGACAGCCTAACGCTGTTGTATGTGAAATCTTATGGGACTTAACTGCTAAGGTCATCAGTCCCTAAGCTTACACACTACTTAATCTAAATTATCCTAAGGACAAACACACACACCCATGCCCGAGGGAGGACTCGAATCTCCGCCAGGACCAGCCGCACAGTCAATGACTGCAGCGCCTTAGACCGGGCCTAATGCTAATGCGATTCAAGTTCTGATATGGCAAAAAAAATTTAATTGTCACTATATATTCATTATATTGCAGATGTAGGGCAGCTGAAAGTTCTGTGCTGGTATAATTTTATGTCACAGAATCTTCATTGACTTCAGCGCCATCGACCCATTCATTTTTAAAATGGGTGAAGCAACTGTGCAGTGATATTTTCTATGGCTTTATTGATAAAATCGTTAACTTATATCAAGGTTTCGATGAATTATAGGTAGAGAGTACGCAGAAACATGTGGTGACCACGTGTGGAGACAAGAAGAAGCACGTGTCCTGCACGTTCTCCGTCGTGTTGGTCTGCAAGACACATTGCGGCGGCGGCCACATGTGCATTGCACATGTTAGGCAGTAGCTACCACACGGTGAACCTGTAGAGTTGGCATACATCAGTGTTACTACAGGATCGATGAGGCCGTACTAGCATCGACAGCACTCAAGAGAGCCAACTGTATTGATTCTACAGTAAACAACCACGGCTACTATGTAAACCGAAGGTGGACAGGGGAGAAAGGAAAGGAAAGGGAAGGGAAATAACTATAGATGTCAGCTGCATAGGAACTTTACGCGCAAGCAATGGTGCTGAGTGAAAATGTGTGCCAACTATTGTCAATTTGTTCCTTTGTTTATTGTTTCCAAGTAACGTTCTTACTTGAATGAGATTTTCACTCTGCAGCGGAGTGTGCGCTGGTATGAAACTTCCTGGGAGATTAAAACTGTCTGCCGGACAGAGACTCGAACTCGGGACCTTTGCCTTTCGCGGGCAAGTGCTCTACCAACTGAGCTACCCAAGCTCGACACACGCCCCGTCCTCACGGCTTTACTTCTGCTAGTACCTCGCCCCCTACCTTCCAAACTTTACAGAAGCTCTCCTGCGAACCTTGCAGAACTAGCACTCCCTCCTGAAAGAAACGATATAGCGGAGACATGGCTTACCCACAGCCTGGTGGATGTCTCCAGAATGAGATTTTCACTCTGCAGCGGAGTGCAAATTCTGGAGGGTTCGCAGGAGAGCTTCGGTAAAGTTTGGAAGGTAGGGGGCGGGGTACTGGTAAAAAAGTAAAGCCGTGAGGACGGGGCGTGAGTCGTGCTTGGGTAGCTCAGTTCGTAGAGCACTTGCCCGCAAAAGGCAAAGGTCCCGAGTTCGAGTCTCTGTCCGGCACACAGTTTTAATCTGCCAGGAAGTTTCAACGTTCTTACTTAATGTGAAAAACTGATCAGGGACTCTAACGTTCTTAACAATGGCCAAAAGAATTATTGATAAAAGGAAAGGAATATAGCCGTGAACGAAAAGTGTGCTACATTACGAAATATAACCAGAAAATTATGGATGTACGGATATTAATCCGAGAATAGCTGAAATATCTCATGCCATTCAGCAGGTAAATATGCAGAAATGAGACGGTTATTTTAACACCAGTCGTGCTGAATACGAGTCTAGTGTCTGGAAATCGTACCAACTTGTTCTATATGAGGTGACAGAAAGAAGAGTTGCCAGCATTGTACTGGAATTTCTGATAAAGCTATTTTTGTTTATTTTTTAGAACTTGGCATCATCTGACAATGTTGGTGAAGACTACAGCTGCAGCTTTTGAAGAGATCTGGACAAAGGCTGAGTTGGTGCAGATGGAGTGATCGCGTGGAAGTGGTGTAACGCATGTTCTAAAATAGCTGTTACTGCTGCTGGTGGTGGTGGTGGGCGCTCAATAGTGAGGATAAAGCTAGGAATACGATGACGGCAGTGGTGTTGGTGCAGATGCTGATGGTGGCGGTGCTGGTGGTAGTGGCATAGCTGTTACTGGCGCTGGTAGCGGCCGTTGTGGTGATTGTGCTGGTGACGGTGGCTGTGGTTGTAATGGTACTGCTGTTGGTAATGACCATACAGCGGCTGTTGGAGTTGAAACCAATGGTGCTCACGTGCCCAGTTATCCAATGTTGAGCTCATGTCTAACGCTGATGTTTCACATCTTAAAAGGTCGGCAGGAATGTTGGTTACATTTACTGGATTCAGACAAAAGCCAAAGTCAAGATTGCAATTTATTATTTTCATTGAGTACTAGTTTTGCCAATACTTGTTAGCCATCTTCAGATCAGAGGATTTTTTTCCGTGTACAATCACCAGAAGAACACAGAGTCATAAATTTTGTGCAAGGTATATAGCTTAATCTTATCACATATCCCAATGAAACATTAATGTAAGAGATTGTCGCAGGCACTTTGTAGTAACATTAGGTCAGATAATCTTCACATGTGCAGAGTGAGATCACAATTAACACATTGCGTTGCTCCAGAGACACATCATATAACAAACACAATTTCCACTCAGTTATATAAGGATGTCATACCCACTTGTTTTCTGATGCTATGTCTCCAGAGTAACGTAGTGAATTAATTGTGGTCTCACTCTTCACGTGTAGAGATAATCTGGTATAATGTTATTACACAGTGGACGAGACGATCTCCTACTCTTGGGTGATTTTACGTTAAAATGTTATATATATATATATATATGAGGTAAGCAGTTTGCACCCAAGTTATGACGATGTGTCCTACCGGTTGGTGATGGTATACACGCGAGCGCGCACACATCGCGTACCTCCAATTTGAACATGACAAGTAAAAGAAAAGTTGGTGTTTAAAACATCGCCAACAGAATGTCATTAGAAACTGACTCACAAGGAATGAAAGGAAACCGGCCATGGCTTTGTTCAGTGATTCCGCCCCACAAACAACCTACAACAGAATGGCCAGAACACGATTACAACTTTGTGTATTCAAAATACGAATCAGTGTCAAAAGCTTTGCTCCTTGTTATTCGCTTGTGGTCAACACTTGCTACATAGTAATCACATTGTTGTTAAAGGCAACTGTCGCTCCTAAGGTGCTGCTTTGCCAGGCGGTAAAAGACCGGTGCTCTAAAAGAGGTTTTGTTAACCTTGATCGCTTGCGAAATTAAAACCACAGTTAAAAATCCGGTGAAGCTTTTCGCTGATGTGTTGCGCAGTGTCTCTAACATACCAGTCTGCCGAGTCACGTCGCATTTTTCAGTTCTGAGAGCACAGTGAACACCTAAAGATGCCTAGAAAATAGTGTCTCCCACCAAGCGTAAAGTGCTGCTGAGAGATTTCTCCTGATTTCATGCGGTCCACGTAACGTAAATGTCAAGCGTTTCCTTTTTCATGAAAATTCTTGGACGCATGCTGTAAATATAACGAAGACGCTCCAGCATCGTTTTCGGTGGGAAGTGTTTGATCACCCACCACACAGACCGGACTTGGTTCCCTCTGACCTTCATCTCTTCACTTACATGAACCGCTGGTTACGAGTACAGCATTGTGACACATACAACGAGCTGCAGATTAGAGTAGGAAATTGTCGAAAGTCACAGGCGGCATCTTCAGTGACGAGGGTGGTGGAAATTTGGTTATAATTCTACAACAAATATCTAACTCGGAACGGCGACTATGTAGAGGAGTAGCTGGAAGGTGTAGCTAAATGTTGCAAATGAAACATTTTTAATTTTCACTGTGGTTTCCATTTCGCAACTGATAGGAGTTGAAAAAAAAAAGAGCCCTTGTGGGTACTGCTGCAGGTTTTGAAGGCTACACATCGGGTGATTATAACTAAAGTGCAGCTGCTCACGGAGGTTCAATGTAGGCTGTAATTATTGTGTGGCAGCGAAACTTGGTAAACACGCTAACGCGTTAATGCGGAACCGGTTTACTCCGGAAAAAAATAAGTCCAATTTTGGCCACCATGTGTAAATTTGGCGCTGTATAGTAGGTCGTCGACGTCTCCGGCGCTCATATTGAACAAATTGTGGAAGCGTCGATTAATAACAGAAATCAGTCAACATCAGGCGATTCTCACTTGTACCTTTTCTGCCCACGTTTCGTTCATAATCCATTACATATGCAAACATTTCTATACGCCTTTCTCGCATTCAGAGCGCCAAACTTGCACCTGGCGGCCACAATTGGAACTAGTGCTTCTCCACCGCAGAATAGTTCCGCATTAACGCATTAGAATATCTACCAAATTTCGCTGCCTTACGATAATTACAGCCAACACTGGACCTCTGTGATTAGCTGCACTTTAACTATAACCAACTGGCCGATGTAAAACGTTGATGTGTTGTAAAATGCACATGATCGATGTCTGACGTAAGTGCTCTAGGGTGTACTCTGTATGCTGGATGGAAGCGAAAATCCATTTAATATGCGATACATAGAAGACATTGCTACTCATTTTAGAATTTGCCTTGTAATTTGCTCACGCCTGTTTGTGGGGTGCGAGTATGCATGTATGTATAAGGGAAAGGGGAGTAGCAAGTTCCAGCCTACGGCTGTTGACATTCCTCCGTGGTAGGAATGGAGAGCGAAAGAGCAGTTGATCCCGTGAGTGGAAGTCGAAACCATACATCTGGCGGCAGATTATCAAGTGTTACGGGAAACAAGTAGCATCGTCCCGGCTGGCGAAATCCGCGTAATTTCATCTGCATATTCAGGAGGCAGAGTCCGCCACTTGTTATCTGCCAGAGCTGCTGCTGGCTGCTGCCAGCCCCAGCAGAGAGGAGCTACTGGCGGAGGAAGTCATCTCTCCCTTACAAGTGTGCACAACACTACCCTCTGTCTTCAAAAACGCGCGTCTTCCAGGCTACACTTTTCGTAACAACGTAATCAGTGAAACTTCCTGGCAGATTCCGAGTCTCGGTCGGGCATACAGTTTTAATCTGCCAGGAAGTTTCATATCAGCGCACACTCCGCTGCAGAGAGAAAATCTCATTCGGGAAACGTAATCAATACTGGGTTCAGTCACTGCTTACAGGCTTTCCGTGACATGCTACATCTGACTTCGACACGAAATCTGTATTATCTCTGGGCATAGCTAAGGAAAGAAAGAGAAAAAGCGAGAGAGAGAGAGAGACAGAGAGGGAGAGAGACAGAGAGAACGTCAAATAACTTTGTAAAGTTTTTCATATTTATGCAAAGTTTATTTGAAGTTCAGCAGTCACTGAATATGTCGTCGTGCAAAATTTATGCCAGTGTAGAGTCCGATTTTCCAATTTTATGCTTATCACGGGCTCTGTGCTAAACTATTTACGCTATCCACGCATGCCTTTAGGGTTACTCAAAAGTTCAGTGTCCCTGTCGTACTTCCGGACACTATGACGAATAGTTCTCTCAAGGGATGTGTGGGAATAGCGTCACTAGGAAAACGAATCACTTAGAAGACTGCAGCTTCCTGTGCCATGGGGCTGTACAGTGCGTTCCGAAACTATTCGTTCAGTATAATGCAGGCGGTAGAGAACATCAAAACAAATATATTTCGATAAGCAACATATGTTAAGAAACATTTTGTTATTGGTGCTGACGTAACTTAACTCGTCAGTTTTTTTATGAAATGTATTTTAACCATCAGATATTTGTTTATCCCATTAGTGATATATCTGTTTCCTGTATTAACCATCATCAAGGATGTGTATCAACATCAGCATTAAAAAATTATGAAAATACAATGTATACAAAAATAGCAAAACTCAACATGAGTGAAAAATTCCATTTGTATACTTACAAGGTACAACAGAGTAGTCAAAGGCACCCCATATTCCTTTGAAGCTGAACAGTATCGAAATTATCGAGTGAAATTGCACTAACAACTGACTCAATTTGTCTTAGAACACTAACAGTCATATCTTGTGTCAAATAGACAGACATCACAGGAAAAACAAAGCACAGGAAAAACAAGACGAACAGTTACTGGAAGAATCACTCAGCAGTCAAGTAATATGAAAGATAGTGCATTCGTACTACATTGATAACATACGGACATACTTTTGCATTAGTGGTAAATTGAAGGAACAGAACATCTTTACCGACATGTTTGACTCAACATAAACAAAAACCACCTACACATCAGGTTATACATCATCGATATTAAATAAGATGCATAAACAGAACAGTAATGATCATAACGTACTATTGACATCCACATCTTGGTTTCCAAAGTAGAAACAGCCTACAGCCATATAACATATCATTGAGAAGTTGTGGACATTAAAACAATCCATGTTTAAAAATGATCTAATCATGATACTTCTACCTATTTCAAAATAACAGGGTAACAGAGATGAATCCACTCAGATTACATATAACTAATACTGGTCATAGGTGACATTAGTGTATAATACAATAACACTTTAACTATTTCAGAGTTGGTTTTGAACCTTTAAAAATTATATCAGGGCATACTTAGAATACAATATATTGTATATGGTGTATACTTAACATTATAATCCCACTACAAATATGTATGATACATGAATAAAACACATGTTAGATACAGCCTCTTTTGAAAACACATAAAGCAATTTCCTCAAATGAGAGCCCACCGTGTCCTTAATTGCCTTACTGATGAGAGGTAAATAATAATGAACTACATGAATACTAGGTGTGACATATTCAGTACCAAACTCCATCATATCCAGACTATACCGAGCAACTCATTGTTTTTGCCCACTAACGTTTGTTAATATAACAGTTATTTCCCCTATCTTGATTAATAGCTTCCTAAGAACCACTTATGTCATTAATGTTACATTTCCTCACTTGATAATCACTACTTATATGATGTTTATCTTCTGTCACTAGATAATTACATGTTGAAGTTTGTTATTACATTACCTGGAACTATATTACTGATCATCTTGAAACGATGTTCACAATTGCATACCACTGTTTATTTTAGATTAATATTTTAGATACAGCTTCTTCTGAAAATTATCATTTAGTTAAAAAAGAGACTAAATCTTCCTGAATTTATACACTGTCTGACATGTATTATTGCATAAATGGTGTTGCTGCAAGTGAAGTGCCACTGGAAATTCGATGTTGCACTTTAGATTAACATTATTGCTTTTCTTATGTAATTTGTTTTGCACCCTGAACCAGTTGTACCCATTTGTTGTAAACATTTCTGTTTTCACTGATACGCGGTTCCACTTTTATCTTGCGGCTGTTTTTACTGTAACTTTCAGTATTAATGCTTCTGTTTTTGTTTACGTTCAGCCAAAGATGTTGATAAAGATATTCTGCTCCTTCACTCTACCACTGATGAAAAAGTATGTTGTTATGTTACCTATGCAGTACAGATGTACTATCTTTGTTATAGCGTGACTGTCGAGGGATTCTTCCAGTAACTGTTCGTCTTGTTTTTCCCGTGATATCAGTCTATTTAACACGAGATATGACTGAGAGTATTGTACGACAAACTAAGTCAAGTGTTTGTACAATTTCACTTTATAATGTCGACATTGTTCGGCTTCAAAGGTATTGGGATGCTTTTAATTAACCTGTTGCGCCTTGTAAGTATACAAATGGAATTTTTCGCCCATATAATTGTCGAGTTTTAGTATTTATGTATGCATCATACTTTCATAATTTTTTAATGCTGATGTTGATACATATCCTCAATGATGGTTCAGAACCGAAACCGGTGTATGACTAATGGGACAAATAAACGTATGACAGTTAAAATGCATTTCATAAAATTCTTTACTGCTGTTGAACCTCACCTTAGGTAAACATTACAAATTTTGCCTCAGTGTCGCTGACTGCTCTTTGTACAGATGGTTGGCAGCACTGGTTGGATGTACCTCCGAATGTCAGCCATAGAAAGTACTTCCAGCGTGATGGGGCGCCAGGCCATTTCAGCGTTGATATGAGGAATCATCTGAGAACCACCTTCGTGAATAGATGGATCCAGACCACCTGATCTCATATGTCTGGATTTCTTCCATTTTTGGCATGTGAAGAATCGGGTGTAATAAAACCTCGTCGCTAGAACTGCCATTAAGGACATGCCAGGAATCTTCGTACGGACATATCAGTCAATGGTCCGACAATGTACTGCATGCAAACTGGCGAATGATCCTGCATTCCAGCATTTCCTGTGAATGTCACTGCTGTCGTCAGCACGCTAAACTACACTCCTGGAAATGGAAAAAAGAACACATTGACACCGGTGTGTCAGACCCACCATACTTGCTCCGGACACTGCGAGAGGGCTGTACAAGCAATGATCACACGCACGGCACAGCGGACACACCAGGAACCGCGGTGTTGGCCCTCGAATAACACATTGACACCGGTGTGTCAGACCCACCATACTTGATCCGGACACTGCGAGAGGGCTGTACAAGCAATGATCACACGCACGGCACAGCGGACACACCAGGAACCGCGGTGTAGGCCCTCGAATGGCGCTAGCTGCGCAGCATTTGTGCACCGCCGCCGTCAGTGTCAGCCAGTTTGCCGTGGCATACGGAGCTCCATCGCAGTCTTTAACACTGGTAGCATGCCGCGACAGCGTGGACGTGAACCGTATGTGCAGTTGACGGACTTTGAGCGAGGGCGTATAGTGGACATGCGGGAGGCCGGGTGGATGTACCGCCGAATTGCTCAACACGTGGGGCGTGAGGTCTCCACAGTACATCGATGTTGTCGCCAGTGGTCGGCGGAAGGTGCACGTGCCCGTCGACCTGGCACCGGACCGCAGCGACGCACGGATGCATGCCAAGACCGTAGGATCCTACGCAGTGCCGTAGGGGACCACACCGCTACTTCCCAGCAAAATAGGGACACTGTTGCTCCTGGGGTATCAGCGAGGACCATTCGCAACCGTCTCCATGAAGCTGGGCTACGGTCCCGCACACCGTTAGGCCGTCTTCCGCTCACGCCCCAACATCGTGCAGCCCGCCTCCAGTGGTGTCGCGACAGGCGTGAATGGAGGGACGAATGGAGACGTGTCTTCTTCAGCGATGAGAGTCGCTTCTGCCTTGGTGCCAATGATGGTCGTATGCGTGTTTGGCGCCGTGCAGGTGAGCGCCACAATCAGGACTGCATACGACCGAGGCACACAGGGCTAACACCCGGCATCATGGTGTGGGGAGCGATCTCCTACACTGGCCGTACACCTCTGGTGATCGTCGAGGGTACACTGAATTGTGCACGGTACATCCAAACCGTCATCGAACCCATCGTTCTACCATTCCTAGACCGGCAAGGGAACTTGCTGTTCCAACAGGACAATGCACGTCCGCATGTATCCCGTGCCACCCAACGTGCTCTAGAAGGTGTAAGTCAACTACCCTGGCCAGCAAGATCTCCGGATCTGTCCCCCATTGAGCATGTTTGGGACTGGATGAAGCGTCGTCTCACGCGGTCTGCACGTCCAGCACGAACGCTGGTCCAACTGAGGCGCCAGGTGGAAATGGCATGGCAAGCTGTTCCACAGGACTACATCCAGCATCTCTACGATCGTCTCCATGGGAGAATAGCAGCCTGCATTGCTGCGAAAGGTGGATATACACTGTACTAGTGCCGACATTGTGCATGCTCTGTTGCCTGTGTCTAGGTGCCTGTGGTTCTGTCAGTGTGATCATGTGATGTATCTGACCCCAGGAATGTGTCAATAAAGTTTCCCCTTCCTGGAACAATGAATTCACGGTGTTCTTATTTCAATTTCCAGGAGTGTACCTTCTGCGTCAGTCGCCCTAGCTTCAGAAATTGCCTTCAGGGACAACATGTACCTTCACTGAACGTATTTGTTTTGATATTCTCTACGTCCTGTATTAAACTGAACAAATACTTTCGGAATGACCCATATATATCATTGTATTGGAAGAAATTTTCGTCGACAGAATCTGGTTGGCAAGGGGACAACGGCGGTGGCACACGGCCTGAGGTAACACGGTGCACCGACGTCGTGAACAGTATATCCCTAATCTGTCAGCAGTGTCTCCTAAAATGAGGGGTTTTTTCCACCCCTTCACGCCAAACCGTCCGTCGAACGGAGACATTAATTTCATCAGTATCCTTAGCGTTAAGCGGAAACAGTAAAACGTATGACGGCAGAGAACTTCACTTTCTCCCTTCCTTTCATTCTATACTCATGCATGACATCACAAATACAACAATAAGGTGAAATGAAAACTAACGCTTATTGGTGTCATAGAGATGAAAAATGTACACAAAATTAAAATTGTGCAAAGAAACATTTAAAGTAAACCAGTGGAAATCGTCATTGTGGAAGGTAAGCACTGGTACTCAAAGCTTAACGCAATGATACCATATAACATTTAGATTATCCCAATTTTGCGCTAAATTATCGTTCAATTTTCCTTTTCTTGTCCGACAGATTTATCATCATAATCCTATTCCACATCAAGAAATATGCACTATTTCCGGTTCGTTCCTTCCACCAACCTCATGAGAGGCCATCGCAGTCGTCTTATTGCGTATATTTGGTACTCGTATGCGAGTTTTGGCCGATTGGGGAGGGCAGTTTAACCCCACCAAGAATCCATAGTCATCGTGGGACTATCGTCCCTCTAAATAAAACTCTTCAGATTTGTAAGTAGAAACCTTATCTCAGAGTGGGTGTAATACAAGCTGACGAAACTGGAAACGCTCGCGTACTGAGGAGGACAGAAACAGATGGAATAAAGTGTAGTGCGGAATCTGCATTAAATGAGTAAATAACTAGTGCTTTTGTTCAAAGAGACCCGGGAAAATCCAAATTTAGCTATGTTAACGCACATCTCCTCCCTTGTTCATATGCTAGACACGTTATTATGTTGAAAAGCTGAATATCTACAAACATGTTATAAGACAGAGAAGAAGGTTGCATGTCCAGTCCCATTCAGTAAGGGCATCAGGTTGTGCAGTTCCATTACACATAGTGCGGTAAAAATGTACAGTAGTCTGATATGCTACTGAATCAGGCAGTAACGTGCAAAGCAATCTTCCATTTCATGGATCCATGTTCCTGGCATGTTAACAAAATCTAACAAACTGACTTCCCAGAGAGGAGTCTTACCTTTACGTATCATCGAATATTACAGAAAATATTTAAATTAACAAGAAATTTCCAGACCCTTTTAGTAAACATGAATCTGAACAAAAAAATATTTGTATACTGCTGGAGGCGAACTAACTATACTTGCGTCCATAACTCCAAGCCTTCAACCACTATATTACACTGAATTTGATCAAACTGCTACGCTATTTTGAATGTTACGGTCTCGTGAAGGATTTAAACGCCGAAACGTTGTTAAATGGCATTTAAACATAACAAGTCGTGCCACGTACAATGCGTGTTTGATAAATCGTCAATATGCCGTTGTCTTTGAAATAGCGTACTTTTATAACATACAAGTAACAATGTAAAAATAACGTATTATGGTAATTCTTTAACCACTAACATGACGCCACCCGTCATTTTATTACAACAATTCGTACCAATAACGCCATATTTCAAATAAATCTTAATGAAAGACGATATGAAAGCTAATTTGTACATGACACATTTTTTTGGTTGAGAAATGAGGGTACATCACAAGAGGTGCTTTAAGTGCCCCCAAACCCCCAACCCTATACACAGTTCAGGACGGCGCAGCATGTTCGTAAATGTTGCGACTGCCTGGATTTCACAGCGGTCGTATTCACGTAACTGGTTGCTGGTGCTTTGTTTATTCTTGTACACATTACCTTCAATGTGACCCAACAGAAAAAGTCGGGGATGGGACGGTGTCATGTCACGTTACCTTGGGATCCATAATCTTTTGTAAACCACTCTCTCAGGGAAATATTATTCACCGAATCCACACTCGCTTTAGATGTGTGACATGTTGCGCCATTTTTCTGGAACCAACCGACTGTCAGTTGCTTGTCACCTAACTCGTTCAAGAATCCATGAAACAATACCTGGTACACTTCAATGGTGACAGTAGTGTCAACAAATACTGGCCCAACGGTGCTCTGGAAGAAGTGGAACGTCACGAACTGTCAGCCAGGCTGAAACACGAAACCTACGCACAGCTCGCAGAACCTCACTGTTGCTACATTTCAGACATGCTGCCACGTCGACAAGCTACGTGAGTACGCTCGCCGTGAAATCCAGTACTCATTTTGCAACAGCCATGGGAACATGCAGTGCTTGTTGAGCTGTTGTGTATACAGATGGAAGAAGCCATTTCCAGCATCTCTTGTAATATACCATCATTTCTCAACCACGAAGGTATGCCGTCCTCAATTTTTTTTCCATATCGTTTTTCATTAAGATGTTTGTAAAATTTTCCCTGGGGCTGCATGCGAGTCGCACACTCTGTATTAGGGAATATGAGTGCTTCACTGAGTGACATAAAGCTGCAAATCGAGTACTAGTTCAGTAATACTGATTTTAATTCTAGTTAGTTGCATTTACTGGCCGTTATTGGCCTATCTATTCCTATTTTGTGTTGACAGTGTCATCTATGCATTTCACTGTACCCAATCACTGAATAGTTTATTTCACGTAATCTAACCTTTCTCCACCCTCAAAATTTTCCTATTTACTGCTTCTTATTTTTTTCCACTGCCCCTTCGTTTCGTAGTAATGTTTGTTCACCTAATTACAACTTCCATTTATGACACCGAATTTCAAAGGCTAATTATGTTGTTTCCAGATTTTCTCACTTATCGATTTTTAGTTTCGCAGTTTCACAAACTTTTTACTGCAAACCATACGAATACTAGATCTCTTGTTATCGGATAGTATGTTCCCGTGTCTCTTTTGTGTGAGATGTCGGGAATAGTATTGCTTATTACCTAGTAAAAGTGTTTCATTGTATACATTCTGTTGCTTTTTTTACAGTTTTGCTATTTAACAATTTGCTGTTACCCTTTTTTATTCACTTCGTACCTTTCATTTTCTCTTTGTTTCTCCTTAACGCAAATTATGAGCGAAGTTGATAGTTTATTTATTCGAAAATTATTTTGAACTACGCTTTACTTTCGGCTAGGAGCGTTCCAGTAGTCTACGAGACATGAATGGGAATGTGCTAGGTCCGTAGGTGCAGTAATCATTGTATGAAGCAAAAACATTTCACCGTGCATCTTCAGATACTTATTTTTCATACCGGCTTCAGAGTATTTTAGCTCCATTTTCAACGTAAACAGGTCATTTCATTAATCTGGAGCTGTACAAATTATGTGCTAACGTGATATCAGAGCACTCTCTCCCATCTGACAAAGAGTTAGTACACAATTTGTACAAAGAAACAAAACAGTTTTCTGCATCAGTCACTTTTTTACTTCTACACTACACGTTTAGATGATTCACATCATCATCCTCAAGAGAATAATTGATTATTTATAAATGATGCTGGTGAATAGCACAGACATCTTCTTACAGTAGCTGACCAAAGGCAGTGTAGACTATGTTGCGTCTTTTGCTAATGATAAAAATTGTTTTTCTATAAAATGCATTTTTTAAGTTAAAAGACATTATTTCGAAAGTGCCTTTTCTAAATAAACAACTTTTACCATCAGCAAAAGACGCAATAACCTACATTGTCCTTGGTCTGCTACTGTGAAAAGATGTCTGTACTCTTCACCCGCGCCAGCTATATAAATAAACAATTCTCCACGTGAAGATGTTGGTGTGAACCATCGAAACGTCTAGTGGCAAAATAAACAAGTGGCTGACGCAGAAAACTGTTTTATTTGTATTTATCAACTGTCGAAACCCTTACAATGCCGTCCGTTATGGATAAAAGATTCACAACTTGTACAGCTACAAATGAATGGAATGAGGTGTTTACATTAAAAATTGAGCTGTAAAGTACTAAGAGCAGTATCTAAACTAAAGCTCGGGAAGTTGCAAATGATGGTTCAAATGGCTCTGAGCACTATAGGACTTAACATCTGAGGTCATCAGTCCCCTAGAACTTAGAACTATTTAAACCTTACTAAACTAAGGACATCACAGACATCCAAGTCCGAGGCAGGATTCGAACCTGCGACTGTAGCAGTCGCGCGGTTCCGGACTGAAGCGCCTAGAACCGCTCGGCCTCCGCGGCCGGCTGGGTAGTTGCACTGTGAAATGTTTTTTTTTCCTTTATGCAGAGTGGGAACTACCAGAGGGGAGACATCGACGACATTCGGCCTTGTGGCATCAAGGACACTCCCAGGTGTCTTCAGAGCGGGACCATCGTTGGGACTACTTGCGCTGTTATTTGGGCGGGTGAAAGTAAGCAGTCGGGGGCTGGTTGCCGGCGCTCTCAGAGGTGACGCCGACTCAGCGGCGAGGCGGCAGGAGAAGGCGCAGTCAGCAGCCATCGGAAATCGAATCCCGCCCCCCGCCCCCGGGCTCAGCCACGACCCGGTGCCGCCCCCCGCCCCCAGCCTACTGCCTACGCTGCAGCCGCGGCGGCGGCGGCCACTACAGCACGCGCCGCCTCTTGCGGCCTCCAGAAGGACCGGCGCCCATTTAAGGGACTCCTCCAGTCTGCCGCTCTCTCCTCTCCTCTCCTCAGCCGCCGCGGCTGTCTCCCACTGCGCTGCCGGCGTGCTCTGTCGCTCTCATTGTTTCTTCAGTATCATGCAAATTTCGATTCAGCGCCCAGTAGGTTCCGATAACCGAATGTGCTCCACCGGTAACCGCTCAGCCCCCGAAGTGAAACTGTTCTCATTCCGTTGCCATTCAGTTACTCCGTACTTAATTATAACGATATTCACTAATACCAACTGCTCTGCCATTTTTGAGTTCCTTCATGCTTTTAGGGTATAAAGGTCAGTGTCCAAACGTCATTTTCCTAAAACAGTACGACGAAACTCTTAAAAGTTCGTAAAAAATTACCTTCAGAAGTTTCCAAGCGTTGTTTAGGACAAAACGTTTGTAACTATTTAACGTAATCATCGGTATCTGAGTGCGTAAACTAAATAACAGATAATCATCTACAGCTACGTGACTACTCTGTCAGTGCCTGGCTGAGGCTTTATTGAACCAATTTATTTCTCCAACGTTCCAGTCTCGAACCACGCGGAAAAAACTAACACATAATTTTTTACGAGCTTTGATTTCTCTTATTTTATTACAAAAATCATTTCAAACTCTGTAAGTGGAAGTCAACAAAGTACAATCTAAGACAAAAAATTATTACAATTTCAGGAAATTTGGATAATTTATTGCTGGCCGTGTGGCCGAGTGGATGTAGGCGTTTCAGTCTGGAACCGTGTGACCGCTACGGACGCGGGTTCGAAGGCACCTCGGGCATGGATGTGTGTGATGTCCTCAGGTTAGTTAGGTTTAAGTAGTTCTAAGTTCTAGGCGACTGATGACCTCAGATGTGAAGTCCTATAGTGCTCAGAGCCATTTGAACCATTTTGGATAATTTATTCGAGAGACAGAGCTTCACATGCTGATCAAGTCAATAGCGCCTTGGACCACCTCTCGCTCTTACGCAAACAGTTATTCGGTTTGGCTCTGACTGACCGAATTGGCACATGTCTTCGTAAAGGATAACATTCCAAATTTTGTCCAGATGGCGCGTTAGGTAGTCAGAATCCCGAAATGGTTAAAGAGCCCCACCCATAGTGCTCTGAACGTTCTGAACTGGGGAGAGATTCGGCAACCTTGCTGGCCAAAGTAGTCTTTGCTCAGCACGAATACACGCAGTTAGAAACTCTCGCCGTGTGCGGGCGGGCATTATCTTCCTGTAATGTAAGCCCAGAAAGATTTTCCATGAAGGGCAACAAAAGGGAGCGTAGGATATCGTCGACGTACCGCTGTGGTGTGAGGGTGTTGCGGATGACAGCCGAAGCGGCCCGGCTATGAAATGGAATGGCGCACCAGGCCATCTCTCCTGGTTGTCCGGCAGTACCGGGGGCGACAGTCAGGTTGGTATCCCACCGCTGTCTGGGACTCTCCAGACACGTCTTCGGTGTGAAATCACAGTGACTGGAGTAGAGTGGTTTTCAGTGACGAGTCCCGCTCCGAACTGAGCCCCGCTGATCGGCTGTCATAAGGGCCAGAGGTGAATCAACACGTTATTGACTTGATCATTTGGAACGATACGTCAGTGATCGGTCTTCTTGACCTCACGAGCAATGTAAGGTGGGGCTCCATCGCGCATCGAAACGGCTGAGCTGAAAGCACCTCTCTCTCGTAGAGCAGGGATCACATATGGCCGAAGCAGTCTTTCCGAGGGCTGGACCATGGACTGTTCAGCTACCGTGACACAGCCCGTCCACTGCTTGAAGATCGTACATTGCGACTAGCATTCTCAGCCATGGCAACAGTAAATTCTTCAACAATTGGTGGCGCAATTGTCATCAAGAGCAGTTCCCAAACCGCCAATTAGAGTCGAACTTCGAATCATGTTCTTCAACCCCTTTGCGGAAAGAGGACTTCTCCGTAATTCCTTTAATGCATCGACACTTGTTATGAGCAGCGGCACTAGTGATGCTGGTTTGAAAAAACAAATTTACGGGCAAAGCCCTGCTCACAAATTTACGGGCAAAGCCCTGCTCACCTTGTCCAGATTCATGTTGACTGTCTGCATCTGTAATGGCACATTTATGCTTGTGGTTCAAGACAACTTCCACACTAGTACCGGTGCCTAACAGCAAGTCATGACGCTAACACGGCTAATAACGCATATCTTGCAGTGCGCAGCCTCAACATCACTCCTATAACTTTGGGTGCTTTCCCTCGGTTGTAAGGCAAATGCTGGAACTGGTGAGCCCCTCCGAAATGTTCCCAACTGGGACTCCCTTTGTTCCACTTCCAGGTGGCCTGGCATTTGGCTGACAAGGACCTCACTCTTCCATGGGTCATTACGCCAACAAAACGCTCTATTTTTAGGGGTACGGAATGAGAAGTAATTAAAAAAATGTGTCACTGTTGTATGTTTGGACGATATTTATATGCTTGTGTCGAGAATTCAGTTTTGCCGCTGAATTATACGTGATGTCTTATCTTAGGAGATAAATTGAATAAAGGCAAACCTACATTTGCAGCACTTCCAGACTTACAGAAAGGTTTTCACAATATTGGTTGGACCACACACTTCGAAATTTTGAAAGTACGAGGGATAAAGTACAGGGAGCGAAAGGCTATTTACGACGTGTACAGAAACCTATCTGTGCTTATAAGGACGCTAAAGGAAACCAGAAGTTAGAAAGGGAGTGAGTCAAGGTTGTAGCTTATCCCCCATGTTATTCAGTCCTGTGTCCGGGAAGGCGCGAAGGCAGCCCCCTTCGTGACTCTGGTAAATGGGTTGCCTATCTGCAGGTGTCAACTAATTCGATGTGAAATATGGACACGAGGGCTAACCATGAAACTTGACAACAGCACAACCTACAGGCGCAATCTTGAATTATGAGAATTCTGCTACCCATTAACAGTCTTCCCTTTACCAATTAGACACTAATACATAGCAAAACAAGCAACAGATTCTAGTCTACTCTCTGAAAACCTATTGTTGGTAGTCAAACGGTTAAAGTTCGGGGAGAATGAATTCAAGATTTGAAGTTTGCCGATGATACTATAATTCTGTCAGAGATGGCGAAGAAATTGCAAGAGCAGTTGAACGGAATGGATACAGTCTTGAAAACAGATTATAAGTTGAACTTCGACGTAAGTAAAACAAGAGTGACGGAATGTAGTGCACTTATATCAGGGAATGCTAGCCAATGTTGAGAGAATTAACAATCAGACGGCAGTAGCAAGAAAAACATTTCTGAAAAACAGGACTATGTTAATACCTGGTATAGACTGAAGTGTTAGGAGGTTTTTTTTCGGTGGTAGCCTAGTAACTAAGTGAAACTTGGACGATAAGCAGTTTAGACAAAACGAGAAAAGCTGTTGAAATATGATGCCATAAAAGTATGCTGAAATTTAGATGGGTAGATATAATAACTAATGAGGAGACAATGAATCAAATTACGGAGGCAATACATTTACAGCTCAACTTAACTACAAGAAGGAACCTGTTGGTAGGACATATCCTGGAGCACCAAGGCATCATCAGCTGATGGTTGTAAATTTCGGCCGCCGAGTTGCAAATCTTTTCAGTTGACGTCACACTGGGCGACCTGCATGTCCGTAATTAAATAATGATGAGGACAGCACAACATCCAGTCTCCGAGCGGAGAAAATCTCCGATCCTGCCGGGAATAGAACTGGAGCCCGCTGCATGGCAGTCAAACGCGCTGACCATATGGTCTATTCAAAAATACAATAAGCCGGTTTAAATGGATGCAGGTCGCAGTAGTTTTGCACATATGAAAAAAGCTTGCAAACGACAGGCTAGCGTGTATCAAACCAGTCTGAAGATCCCAACGACAGTGAGAGAACAATAAAAATAGTTTTTTAAGAAGAATATGGAAGAAAAGTACAGTACAGTTCCCTTGAAAAGAACCAGGACGAATTCCTTCCTAAATCTGAGCCTCCACATCGAATTCCTGTGCCAAACGTTACGACAGAGGCGTTGAGAGGTTTACTGTAAAAAAATTCGAAGAAACACGCCATTGACTGTACGTGTTGGCCGGCTGTTCGAGCTGTCTTCAGTTTCTCTTGCAGCACCAACAGCCGTTCCGCTGCTAAACGAGTAATTGTTTTCTTTTGAAGCAGTACCTGTCAGCAGATTGCACGATCATTCGCATGCACCTACTTGTCTTGAGCAGCACTACTGTTGCGGCAGTACCATATTCAACTTTCACTAGAGTTGCTTTACGCTTTCCCGAGCTATTACTTCTTTATAACTGTTCTAATTCATGGACACCGGTTTCGTATATGCGGGAATACCGAACAAGTGTTATCCTGCTATCCGATATTTCACGCGGAACGACTCGATATTTTGCAGAGTCGTTGCGTGATCCAGAATAAATGAGCTGGCGTTGCAGTACCCTGGCTCGGCCGCCTTAATCACTGCGTCATCGGTCCCGCAGTGCCGCACGGCGGGCTTTTATGGCAGGCTGCTTAACGAGCTCATTCTTTGTTAGCTCTGGTTATCTCCTGGCGTCACAGCGCGCGAGCCTTTGTTTTCTCCGCGGCTTCGCTGGTACTGCCGAGTGCCGACTGCAACAAAGTTCTACTCAAACCTAAGCATTTAAACTGTAGCGAGGACCTCTAAAGCAGCAAGTAGGTTGGAAAACACACACTCAAACTCCGTATCGTATTTATTATTACCACCATAACTGTCTGCACTAGAGATTGAACTGTCTTAGGTTTTATTAAAAACCCAATTACTATGGAGTTTTTGGAGACAGGAAAAGAAAACAGCAAAAACACTTATGTTTTTGATACTCCATTGGGGTGCTCGGGTAATTTTCGAAATTTGTTACATTTGTGTAGCCGTAGCAGGCTTAGAGATGCAATTATTTGACATTCAGAGAAATTAGTGCTCTTACGAAGCCTTGCCAGCAGTTATCCCTTACACACCATTCACGAAGGGAACAGAAAAGCGAGTCAACAGTATAACATTGGTCTCATAAGTATTCTCTATCACACGACGTAATGTGGCTTGCGGAGTATAGTTTTAAGTGGAGACTAGATAGCTGAAATAATTATAACAGCAGTACAGTATGCGGAAACTTTCGAAGTGCGAATTAAGTGTAAGACTTGGATCTAGAAAAAATAAACAAAAATTTATTCGATTCTCTCATCATTTCTTTGAATAAGCGGTGACTGATTTCCCTTCTCAGTCACGTCCATCTAAGCTTGCAAAATCTATAATATGACACGTAACTTCTGAAGTTTTCACGGCGTATTTCTTCTTCTAATAATTTTCGTGTGTGCAGCCGGTTCCTGTTGACATTCTGTCACGATATTTCGGCCCAGACAAGTCCGACCATCTTCAGGTGAGCCAAGCCCTTGACGATAATCTTATAAATTGTGACACTTTTTTTCAACTGGATAAAAACTGGAATTTTATGAATGAAATTATCTAGTTACAACGGAATCGACGGCAACATTCAATACTCAATGATTAGATCATCTCTCACGTCCACCACCGAGGGCGGCACATATTTCGGTGGCCCTGCGCATTTAATCACCTGACGCATAAGCCGAAAGACGCCAGCACATTCCGCTTGCATTAGATTCGGCATAAATACGGCGAATGCACCAGGGCTCTTCAATACTTGTCTACTCACCAGCAGAAGGCCGAACGTCTCTGGGCCGAAATACCGTCGTCGGAATGTTGAGGGGATCCGGCTAAATTTCACAAACACTGATATTACACAGGTGGAGAATAAGACGAAATTAAAACATCTTTCAGCTTCGTGGGACTTCAAGAGCGGATTTCCACAATTCCAGTAAGATGAAGTTCTGGATTTATTTTCCGGTTTCGTACTGCAGTCATATTCTGGAGAGGCAATGAATACATTGAACACATTTCAGACCAAGCCTAACTATGTTGTCCTCGGCGTTCAAAAAAGAGTCCGGCGCGTCGCGGTCCATTAAACATGGCGACAGTCGAGTCTGTGGCTGGCGGAAGTAACTTTCTGCGGGACCTAGAGCTTGACGTGCAACCCGAACTAAAGTCGGTTTCGGTTTTTCAAGCACTCTGAATGCTGCTAGAAAATAAGCACGCTCGATTCACGGCAAGCTTTGAACTTTTATGCAAATCATCAGTGAATGACATCATTCAAATGGAGTCAGAAACTCACAACGGAATCTACATAATGTACTCGCCAGAGTGAAAACATACGGCATTTCGGTAAGGTAAATGCCTAATCCCACATTTCTCAATCTTCTCTTCCTATGATGTTCACCGAAATGGATCTCTAACTTCCGCGGCACCCCTGCATATGATTCCTTTCCTAGACGCAGAAAAGAACATACATAAAACTTTTTTTATCGTGGAACGACTGTGAGATAACCATTTACAAATTTATTACGCAAGACTCTTGAATATGAACATTTTTTATGTTCTAAATATTTTATCTGCGGAAGATAAGAAGACATGAAAAACCTCTCGACACACTTGTGTGTCACTACGCGTAGGTTGAGAAACGCTGGTCTGCCCGGTAACAATACCATGTCCGATATGACGTAATGTTGTTGTTGTGATCCTCAGTCTGAAGACTTTTCACGCTACTCCGTCTTTTGCAAGCCTCTTCGTATCCAAACAAATAACATTACTGCTACTTACTTCCATTTGAAACTGCTCACCTTACTGATCTCCTGGTCACCCCCCCCCCCCCCCCACCCAATTTTTGCCCATCGCATTTCCCTCCAATACTAATCTGACGATCTCGTGATCTCAGAATGTGTCCTCCCAGCTGGTCTTTTCTTTAAGTCAGATCTATAATTTGGCAAATAAATAAAATAAACCGGACGGTGGGTGGCAGAGGATAGCTTGTAGCACTATTAGTCATGTCAAAAATGGTTCAAATGGCTCTGAGGGTTATCGAACTTAACTTCTGAGATCATCAGTCCCCTAGAACTTAGAACTACTTAAACGTAACTAACCTAAGGACATCACACACATCCATGCCCGAGGCAGGATTCGAACCTGCCACCGTAGCGGTCTCGCGGTTCCAGACTGAAACGCCTAGAACCGCTCGGCCACTCTGGCCGCTATTAGTCATGTCCTTTCATGTTCCACTTGCAAACAGAGCGAGGAAAAATGCCTCCGTACGACCCTTTATTTCTGTCATCTTATCCTCGTGGTTCCGGACTGAAGCGGCTAGAACCGCACGGCCACAGCGGCCGGCTCGTAACCTATCCTGTATTCTCGTAACTTCGTTAATGAGTATAGTACCACCCAGATTTTTATTAAAAACGTCTACAAAATACTTGTCGAATTTGGCTCGAAACATCGGGGGTGACATGTCGGTCATTCTATGCCATGAAGTGGACCTTGGAAACGTGCCGCATTTGTGAGTTTGTACGCTGCGACAGCTCGCAACTGGGGGAGCAGTGTGGTGGGCCTGCGAGCGAACGCAAGGCGACACGGCCGCGGACCCCCAGAGTGAGCGCGTTTTGGCTGCGGCGGCGGCTGCACGTGTGGTGTGAGCCGGGGGTGAGGCTCATTGTTTTAGGGAGCGTCCGGTTCGGCCCCAGCCGGCACAATGGCGCACAATGGCGGCCGTTACGTCGCCTCGCCTCGCCCAGGTGCTGGCCCGGCCCACCACACCAAACCAAACCACACAAACCACAGCACCCAGCGGGCGCCGACTGCCACCGCTGCTCTCACACATACTGTAAGCCTTACTTGAAGGCTGATTTTGGTGAAGTGTTTCGCCTCTACGACATTTGCTTCAGCCTACTGCAGGGGAGAGGTGATGGTCCTGGCTTTTTTGTACGGTCCCGTCGTTTGTGAGATAAGTGTTCGGTTTTCCTGGGTTTATCTGGGTTTAGGTTGTGGGTCTATGTGTTTTCCTACTATTAGTGATTAGCATAACGAGGATAATGGAATGTAGTCGAATTAAGTCGGGTGATGCTGAGGGAATTAGATTAGGAAATGAGACACTTAAAGCAGTAAAGGAGTTTTGATATTTGGGGAGCAAAATAACTGATCATGGTCGAAGTAGAGAGGATATAAAATGTAGACTGGCAATGGCAAGGAAAGCGTTTCTGAAGAAGAGAAATTTGTTAACATCGAGTATAGGTTTAAGTGTCAGGAAGTCGTTTCTGAAAGTATTTGTATGGAGTGTTGCCATGTATGGAAGTGAAATATGGGCGTTAAATAATTTGGACAAGAAGAGAATAGAAGCTTTCGAAATGTGGTGCTACAGAAGAATGCTGAAGATTAGATGGGTAGAACACATAACTAATGAGGAGTTACTGAATAGAATAGGGGAGAAGAGGAGTTTGTGGCACAACTTGACTAGATGAAGGGATCGGTTGGTAGGACATGTCCTGAGGCATCAAGGGATCACAAATTTAGCATTTGAGGGCAGCCTGAGGGCAAAAATCGTAGAGGGAGACCAAGAGATAAATACAGTAAGCAGATTCAGAAGGATGTAGGTTGCAGTAGGTACTGGAAGATGAAGAAGCTTGCACAGGATTGATTGGCATGGAGAGCTGCATCAAACCAGTCTCAGGACTGAAGACCACAACAACAAGAGTGGTTTGGGGGTTTTGATCCTGAGTTCTCTTGGCTTGTAGTTACCGAGGGAACGTACCAGTGCATTCGGGGATTGTCTGGCTCTATCGTAGAACGCTTGAGCGACATATTAGTACCTTTTTTAAAGTGGTTCTGTATTGACGGCAGCGTGCAAGTCTGCAGTGGGGAAACGGCTGTCTACGTGTATGGCTCTTTCCAAAGCTGTGTTTTGTACTGCTTGCAGTCGTTTGATGTGGGTTTTTTCAGCGTAGCCCCATACAGGGCAGGTATATTCCAGGACAGGGCGCGCTAGACTGCAGTACACTCAAATGGCTCTGAGCACTATGGGACTTAAACATCGGAGGTCATGAGTCCCCTAGGACTTAGAACTACTTAAACGTAACTAACCTAAGGAAATTATACACATCCAAGCCTGAGGCAGGATTCGAACCTGTGACCGTAGCAGCAACGCGGTTCCAGACTGAAGCGCCTAGAACCACTCGGTCGCATCGGCCGGCCCTGCAGTACGCCCATACTCCTACATTGGCTGCTGGCTGCTAGGCTGCTCTCTCTATTTAATATGGGGCAGAGTACGTGGAGGCTTTGCCTTTCTTTTGCCCTCAGGGATGCTATGTGCCTACGCCATGTCAAGCGTTAGTCCATAGTAACTCCGAGGTATTTTACGTCGGGCCGCCACTCTTATGTTGCGGCTGTGGAGACGGAGGGTGCGATGTGGGCAGCGGCGTGAAGGTCTCTTTCCTTTTCTGTGCGTGAACATAATGACTTGAGTCTTTTCGCTGTTCAAGGTTATGCACCACTTCTTGGCCCATCTGTTTGTCTATGACTTTTGTAATCGTCTTGTGACGAGGTTCCTGTTTGAGCTCTGTGCGAAAAAGGCAGTGATGTCAGTGAGGTGTGCTGTTTGTACTGCCGGTTCTGTGAGGGTGTCTATTGCGTATAAGTCGTAAAGGATGGGTCCTATGACGCTACCTTGGGATACTCCTGCCCGGATGCGTATTTTGTGGATTGTGACTGCGAAACTGCTGCCTGAGAGGTAGCTTTTTATAAGTTTAATTATGGGCCCTGCGAAACCCTGCATGTCAGTTTGTATAGCCTAGCAGTCCCTCGTGCCTGACTACATCGAAAGCTTTGGCTAAGTCTAGTAGGCCATTCCATAGTAGCCTCTACTGGTGAGGGGTTAGCTGGCGGCCTCCGTCATCCTCATTAGCTGTTGTGAGGTGGCGTGACCTTCCAGTGTCTGCTCTCCCGCTATGTGCTGCTGTACGGGGAGAAGCAGGAGGCCTTCGTATAGTTCGGTTAGAGATTGTAGCAAACTTCCTGGACTGTAATGTTGTGGAAGGATTAGGTCTTTGCCTGCTTTTGCGATGGCAAAAGCAGGCAAAGACTTAGATGAGAAGCACACCATACAAAAAATTTAAAAGAATTTTAAAATTATTTATCATATTATCGAAAAGCAAAAGTTAATCATAATGCCAAAACGGAAAACGGTGTTGGCATCCATCTAGCGTACAGTTAATGATATTCAGGAAGATCGGATTTTTTCCGGCAGATGGCGCCACATTGTTGAATGCACATGTAATGTAAATATGATAAATAATTTTAAAAAATGTTTAAAATTTTTTAAAAATTTTTTCTATGGTGTGCTTCTCATCTATGTTTGTTCCTTTTTACTAATTTGTACAATCGCTTTTTAGCATATATACTTGTACTATGTGAGTGACAAAATCTTTGTCAATATGTAAGTAGGTTGTTTAGGTTTTTATATTGGTAACGCCACGTGGCGCTCTGTATGAAAATTACTGGGTGTGCTGTGTGCAGTGTGTGGCTGGCTTGCATTGTTGTTTGCTATTGTAGTGTTGGACAGCTGCATGTTAGCGGCGCGTAGCGTTGCGCAGTTGCAGGTGAGCCGCCAGCAGTGGTGGATGTGGGGAAGTGAGATGGCGGAGTTTTGAGAGCGGATGATCTGGACGTGTGTCCATCAGAGACAGTACATTTGTAAGAATGGATGTCATGAACTGCTATATATATGTTATGACTTTTGAACACTATTAAGGTAAATACATTGTTTGTTGTCTATCAAAATCTTTCATTTGCTAACTATGCCTATCAGTAGTTAATGCCTTCAGTAGTTTGAATCTTTTATTTAGCTGGCAGTAGTGGCGCTCGCTGTATTGCAGTAGTTCGAGTAACGAAGATTTTGTGAGGTAAGTGATTTGCAAAAGGTATAGGTTAACGTTAGTCAGGGCCATTCTTTTGTAGGGATTATTGAAAGTCAGATTGCGTTGCGCTAAAAAATATTGTGTGTCAGTTTAGTGCTGACCAGAATAGGTAAAGAGCGAAATGTCTGAGTATGTTCTGTTTTGCTCAGCTGTTTGAAAATCAAATAATGTAAGAGATTTATCAGTACAGTAATTCAATAATATTTTAGTATTATATCATTATATTTTACCTCACTTTGTATGTCATTTCTTCTTCTCATTTTTATTTTAGCTGTATCTTTTTGCATAGAGGGCGGGTTTGCTTTGGAGCGTCTCCTTACGGTTTCTCGTTGTCATAGTCTATTCTCGATGTAGCACTTTATGTTTGACCTCTGCTTAAGATAGTATTACTACTCAGGACACATATTCGTTGAATGGTAAATTTGTATGTGGATTTTAAATGTTTTAATGCGTCTATATACATCTAATTGGTTTTACATTGCTTTATGTACATTTATTCATTTGGTCACTGTTATTAATTATTTTTATTTTTATTCTTGTATTTGTAGAACCGATGATGGCTGTTAATCAGTTGAAATCGATTTGCAAAAGTGAATAAATAAAATATGATTTTGCGACTGGTTGCTGCTTATTTGGTAATTTTAATTAAATCTGAAGCTGTTTTATACATGGTAGTTTGATACTTTATACAATCGGGAGTTTACTGGTACTCTTCTAATTCAGTCTCTCGTTTACCGCGTGGCGCCGTCTTTGCTCTCGAATTGCACATTGAGCGAGTGAGTAATCAAGTGACTTAGCTGGACAGTGGATGCTGCACCACGCCGAAAACAAGCCTATAGACAGCCAGCGTGCATATTATGCAGTTAGCAAGCTGCTCGTAGCACCCGGGTGCGAGTCGCAGCTTCACAATCAGCCGGAAGCGGGCCGTTTAACTTGTGCTCTTTCCGAGCGCTGCCAGTGGCGACCCCGTGCTGTTACGCCCGCCGCAGGCGCTCGCTGCAGTAGGAGGCAGCGTGGATCCCAGAGGGGTGCGCGCAGCGTGGTGCGGGAGCTGGGAGCGGCTCGCTTGGCGGCCGGTGTGTGGCGACTGAGCTGCGCTGGCTGGCGGGCGGCGGCCTGACATTTCCGGCAAAGGCCAGCCCGGCTTTCCGGGAAAGGGCGCAGCTGCAAGCCCGCTGCCGTGCTACGGTGTCGTATGGCGTGATATGGACGGAGCTGTAAGACCGGCGTAGGCTGCCGTAGACTGTCACACGTAAGCGCAAATCGCGGCAGGTTTCCTATTAGCATGGGTCAGTTAAGACAACACCGACTCAAAGGAAGGCCTCGGCGCTTGTTCGTGACGTCACGTTAGCTAGACACGGCCAACGCCAGGTCTGTTGCAGGCATATTCATAATGGTGGTGTCTCCCTCTCTGACACAGGAAAATGTGAAACTATTAGCGGTAGTTGACCAACACGCATTGTTCTGAGAGATTTCTGCAATCAATTAATTGTGCAATTCATTACACTTCTTAACAAATAGTGTACCCCTGAACTTAAATTTCTACCTGTTTTAAGGATTGACATACAAAACAACTTCATGGTCCAGCAGCAGCAGAATTCGTGCTTCTTTACCTTATTTGTAAATCTGAGGAAGTTACGTTTCTACTGGGTTGCTTTTACGAGAAACTGTGAACGTACTTGTGCTCTTCTTTAGATATCTTGATTGACTATGGGGTGAGGAACACTGAATGTTAATGAACATCTTGCGATTGTACACGTTGGGGAGGGGGTGGGGGACAGAAGAAGAGGCAAAAGAGAGATATTTGTTTTATCAAATAAATTTTTTTTATCTTATTAAGTTTCTCCTTTCAGTTGCAAGAGGGGAATATTTATCTTTTCTAATGTGCACGTTTAAAAAAGTTCAAGCTCAGCTGTATTTTCGATGCATAAAGCTATTTTGTTTCCTGTTTAGAATTCCTTTCGTTGAAAGCGACTGTAATCTAATGACTGGCAACAGTTGGACGTTTACACATGTAAATTAGTTCACATTTCCAGTGTCGATGTCAAACGAAAATAAATAAAAGAAACGAGTTAATTGTAAGGGGGTTGGGGTAAGTTTCGATAACAAAATGGATCAAGTAAATATAGTTACTTGAATGTAAAATTTCCGAAGCTTGCAATGGGGCAAAGCATCTTCTCATATTGATCTACGTTTGTTTCGACAGGATTCACTAATAGAGAACTACGATCTTCATTTGTAGCTTTACGATAGTAAGAAAATCTTTCATCTAAATAAAACTGCAGAATCCAAAACAATACCAAACATTTGGTCCAAAAATAACAGATTTAAAGTGATAAGTACGCCCAGGCGTTTCTGCCTGCAACAGACATCGCGTTCTCCGTGCCTAGCTGACGTGACGTCACCAACAAGCACCGAGGCCTTCCTTTGAATCGGCGCTGGTTAAGATCGTAACCGCGTTACCTGTACGTTATGTGCGTTGCATACCTATCGGGCGCTACCTCGTTTCGATCGCTTTGTTTGCGTATGTGACGAATTTCTAACTACCCTGAAGCGGCAAAGAAACTGATATAGGCATGCACATTCAAATACAAAGATATGTAAACAGGCAGAACCAGTTGCGCGACTGGATTCGTGATTTCCTGTCAGGAAGGTCACAGTTCGTAGTAATAGACGGAAAGTCATCGAGTAAAACAGAAGTAATGGTTCAAATGGCTGTGAGCACTGTGGGACTTAACTGCTGAGGTCATCAGTTCCCTAGAACTTACAACTACTTAAACCTAACTAACGTAAGGACATCACACACATCCATGCCCGAAGCAGGATTCGAACCTGCGACCGTAGCGTGATAAGTAACAGACAGGTGGAAAATATACACAGCAAAAATGTTCCCTAGGTTATGCAGCCCTTTCTATACCATATTTAGTTTATAGAGATTCACCGCTTCCGGTTTCTAGGGGGCTCTACACGTAAGAGCCAAAGAAAGTGGCACACCCGCCTAATATCTTGTAGGGCCCCCGCAGGCACGCAGAAGTGCCGCAACACGACGTGGCAGGACTCCATTAATGACGCTATGAAGTTAAGTCCCATAGTGCTCAGAGCCATTTGAACCATTTGTTACTTAACAAGAAATATTATAAATAACAAATTTGAAATTGTCCATGTTTAATTCAGGTTGTATTTGAAAATTGTTGATTTCTAATATGAAACAGAAGGATGTTGCTGTAAAGATAAAACAAAAACACACAAACTTGTTATATAGCGCTAGAAAACGAAATTTCCAGAAAAAAGAAAAAGAGTCAGTTCAGTACTTTGTCAAGCATGTATAAAACATATTTTTGTTATCCATAAACAACTTTCGCACTTACCAATAATAACAGGAAGCTCTTGCCTTTGATCATGATGAACAACATTCTATTGAGTAATAAATAACAATAATTATAAAGATTTTTTATTTTTGTGGATGTAAACTGTACTTGCATCAAAAGTAATTTCTTTGGTTAGATAAAACCGCTGAAGTTAAACGATCAACAAATTTTTATTACTTGTTAAATGGAGTTTTTGTAAGGGTATAATATACACAATAGACTAACACTGAAAGTTTTATGGTTCTAATTGTGTGCAAAACAAACAAAAAACAAAGAGAAGTCGTCGGCTCCCAGTTTCTCTCTTACACGTTTACTCTTATTTCTCCCGCTACCAATAGGACGGTAATTCTATCACTTACTACGTCATTCATGTAATGCACCAAAATAGTCATTCGGTAGTTTTGGTACAGCTGAAGTCTAGATGTGGACCAAAGATACGGAGAACACAAACAGACGCCGTCGCCTGCTCCGTGCAGTGACTATTCACACTACTGGTCGCCCGCCATGCTTTATGTGGTTATCCTGACAAGATGTGGCTTGATGCGTTCCTCTCACAAAGAGCATCGTAGTTCCGTTGATCGTCCTCGCTGTATTCGTATTTTCTACTTCTTTGGAGAGGCTGTGACAAGTAATAATATGGATATTTAAGATTTTCTCTTAGGTTCCTGCCTAACGACACACACTGAAATCGCCACATATTCAGAAATAAACAAATATTTGTTTCATCTTTCGTTTTCCAATTAGATGGAAATTTAAATAACAAAGAATTTTGCAGAATTGAGTTGCATTACATTCATGAGAAACTCTCAGAATGTATCAGATAACAAAAAACTTATTGGGATATAGCGGGATGGGAGCCTACTTTGTTCCAGTCTGTAATACATGTCGTTATCCCTTATGCTACGGCGAAGTCGCGTCTTTCGTCTTTTGTGACATTCATAATGTCTCTTGAAGGCTTATGTCGTTGATGGGTCATTATCTGACATTCCGTTAAGAGACTGTCGATGCCTTGAAACAGCATACTAGACGAGGATCGAGCCTTTGAGACAGCTTGTACAATACTGCCATGACACAAAAGTCAATATGCCGTCTCCAAAGTTGTCGGCGAGTACAGCAAAGATCATCAGCGGAAATGCGTTAGGCTTCGACGTTTACTTTCATTTTGCCCTTATTTTTAGACGCACGGAGTTCGTGAATTTGTTTACGAATCTACACCTGCAATGTGCTCAGCGTATAAATGTGTGGTTAGAAGCAATGAAACTATCAGTATTTTATTCTCAATTATTCGCTTCATATTTAGAATTCAAATAAACGCTAACCACATGGTTCCAACAGAATAAATGTAAAAACTTTCCAGCCTTTTTCTCTGTGAACTCCGCGATCTTTTCCGAATGTTGTGCATTACACACATCTCTTACATACGTCGATATCTTTCTGCACTGATTTATTGTCTATTAAATGCTGCTCAGAAACACTCGAACATTAATACTAAACCGAATTTTACAGGCTGTTTTTCTCCACTGAACGCTTGGGCTACTCATAAAGTGTGTGTATGTGTGTTTTGACTTCCCTTGCGCTCAACACACCTCATATAGTGTCTGATTAAAGGCATTCGGACACACCTACATAATGTGGAATTCACTGTTAGATGTCACGTGAGGCGGACAGTCTAGTGTAAAGGGAGGAGAGGAATGTTGTCATTAGAGAAACAGTAACAGCAGAGGAGAACTCAGCGACTTCGGGCATGGATTAACCATTCCATGTCCCTGAATCACAATCCGATCAGGGAGACTTCAACCCATCTAAACCTGTCAAGTGTTGGTGATGTGACTATAAAGTAGAAACGGGAAGGAAGGACCACAAATGAACCAAGACCAGGCCCACATCTGTACACGAAATGTATTCGCAGTTGACAATACAAACAACCATCAGCTTCATAATGGAATAACGACAACGACATTTTATGCCGGACCGGAAGTCGAACCCAGATCTCCTGCTTTACGCGAGCGGTCGCCTTAACCACTTTGGCCATCCATGCATGACTCACGGTCAGGGCCCATACTTCCATATGATTCGTGTCCTGGTCTGGCACAAATTTGCATTGTCAGCTGACGGTTCGTATTTGCAACTGCTATAATCACTGCAGTGCCTGTTCCTTCTGATGTCAACGCATGGGGCTGTCATGGGAAAAAGGTCATGTGAAATCAGCAAAAGGTATCACTCGTGACAGTAGACCATCTAGCACAACGACTGTGGATAAGAAGCTAAGAAATATTAGGTACAATGGTCGAGCGGCTTCTCGTAAGCGACATACCCTAAGCGATGCTTGAGGGAGTGTAAAGAGCGATGGCACAGGACAATAGATGAACGGGAGTGAGCGGTTTGACGTGATGAATCGCCCTGCACCCTGTGATGTCCGATGGAAGGGTTTGGTTTTGGCCATTGCCTGGAGAACGTTACCTGCCATCAAGTGTAGTGGCATCAGAGGAGTATGGAGGAGAATTTATGGTATGGGGGTGTTTTTCGTGATGGGGATGTGGTCCCCTTATTGTACTAAATGTCATAAACACATTTTGCAGCATTATTTACTGCGTACATCAGAAGAGCAGTTGATAACTGTTTCTATCAACATGACAATGCGTCTCGTCATAAAATATCATCTGTGAAGTCTACATCTACATCTACATTTATACTCCGCAAGCCACCCAACGGTGTGTGGCGGAGGGCACTTTACGTGCCACTGTCATTACCTCCCTTTCCTGTTCCAGTCACGTATGGTTCGCGGGGAGAACGACTGCCGGAAAGCCTTCATGCACGCTCCAAACTCTCTAATTTTACATTCGTGATCTCCTCTGGAGGTATACGTAGGAGGAAGCAATGTATTCGATACCTCATCCAGAAACGCATCCTCTCGCAACCTGGACAGCAAGCTACACCGCGATGCAAAGCGCCTCTCTGGCATAGTCTGCCACTTGAGTTTTCTAAACATCTCCGTAACGCTATCACGCTTACCAAATAACCCTGTGACGAAACGCGCCGCTCTTTTTTGGATCTTCTCTATCTCCTCTGTCAACCTGACCTGGTACGGATCCAACACTGATGAGCAATACTCAAGTATAGGTCGAACGAGTGTTTTGTAAGCCACCTCCTTTGTTGATGGACTACATTTTCTAAGGACTCTCCCAATGAATCTCAACCTGATGATGGTTTGTGGTCAATAACATTCCTGAAATAGACTGTCCTGTCCAGAGCTCCAATCTGAACAGATTGGAACATCGATGGGATGAGACAGAACGTCGACTTCACTCCAGATCCCAGCGTTTATCGTCCTACCTTCTCTGGCTTCGCCTCTCGGCTGCCGTTTCTCCCTAGACATTCAGACGCTTCATTGAATGTGTCCCCTGCGAAGTTCAAGCTGTCACAAAGGCGAAGCGTGGACACATCCTATATTAATGTCCACTAATAGATGTTCCGTAATTTATTTGTAGACAAAGAAGATAAGAGGGAAGTCGTGTCTATCATCTGTCTGAAGCATGTAAACGATGTATATCAAGAGTTGGTCACAGATAATGAAAAATAATTGCATGTCTGGACATTAATTGCTGAACATCTACAGCTGCGTGTTATTCTGCCGTTGCTTCACAAGTTAACTATTACTATACAACGGAACGACACAGAACATGGTGACCGCATCGTCACCCCCTCCATGCTGCGATCGCACACATCGGCCTCGTGCAGCGCACGTGCCGCGTACGCTGCGTTCCTGGATTACGCGCATTCCTGGAATTAGCCACCGGGTCACGCCTACTGCCCATAGCTGTGAAACGCAGCTGTGTGCTTCGTTTCTGTGACGATCAGTGTCCATAGATGGATAGCATAGTTTACAACAGTTTATCGCACTGTGACAGTCGGAGGAAATGTATCTATTGTTAAAGAGACGGAATGACGTTTAGAGTTTGTCTCGCTGAGATCCATCCATAAGCGACGAGGACATCGAAGTAAACAGCCATGGAAGGAATCATCCCAGCTTTCACCCGCGATGTTGCGTGGAAGCCATGGAAAAGCTAAACGTGGATACCGGACGGGAATCTCATCATCTCTGCAACGAAAGTTAATTCCATTGTCTTAAGCACAGCGCTGTCTCGCTGGGCTGTGAACACGACTGCCTCGCCACAACCTCTACATGAACTCTAGCGTTTTCTGGCTCACTGCGTGGGTCAGTTCTGACTGGTACTCGTCTCGGGTACCTACCTCTCCGCAAGTGGCGATATTCACTCAATAAACTAACTGTATGGCGGTTAGCAGCGAAAAATTTGGAAACTCGTGGTAAGGTCTTCTGGGACCAAACTGCTCAGGTCATCGGACCCTAAGCCTACACACTACTTAATCCAACGTAAACTAACTTACACTATGGACAACACACACACCCATGCCCGAGGGAGGACTCGAATCTCCGATGGGGGTAGTACTAGCGAAAGCTGGCACAAGTGAAAGTAAATGATAAGTGCAGAATAAATTTTGTCTCTGAAGCAGAACGTGGGTTGAGACCTAGTCCGTCACACTGTTTTAATCTGCCAGGGAGTTTTGTTTGATAACAGAAGCAAAAAAAGTTCTAGAAAACTTGAGTCCGCAAAGAAGCCGTTTGAGAGTTAATCTCGATTTTGTGGCTACGAGCTGCCACTAATATCAGTATAAATCATCGTCCCAAGTAACACAAATGTATATGAAATGCACTTTTTCTTTAAAGTCTCCACATTTTTTGTGTGTAGTCATCAGTGTTCTGATATTTCATGCGGCCCGCCACGAATTCCTCTCCTGTGCCAACCTCTTCACCTTGTTCCAGACTACGTCTTCAATTGTTCCCTGGATATATTCCATTCTCTGCCCTCCTTTACAGTTATTACCCTCTACAGCTTCCTCTAGTACGACGGAAGTTATTACCTGGTATATTAACAGATGTCCCGTCATCGTGTCCCTTCTTGCTTTCCTCTCCGATTCTACATAGAACCTTACCTTATCAGTCCACGTAATTTTCGGTATTGTTATAGAGCACCAGATATCGAATGCTTCGATTCTTTTCCCGTTTTCCCACAGTCCATGTCTCCACCAAACTGGTCTCAAATTTCAACCATAGCACATCGTTAGGGAAGTGGGACAGTGTGTGGTGACACACCTGTCTGTTTTGCTGCTGGTATAAGGGAGAATCTGACGCGCCAGTACGGTGCAGGATGGACAGACCCCCTAGTGGATGTACCTTCCTACAAAATCACATACACTGAATCCTCTGGGTTTTTTCACTCTGGCGTCATCTCGATAGTGAAGCGTAGAACTACCTCGTTGATGCAGCTGCAAATCAGCAAATCATATATCTTTGCCAAGATTCACGAGATGTCACGGAGTGTTTGAAAGACTTCGTAGCTCACTGCAGAGACAGAGTGCAGTAAATGGTGCTTATAAATTAATTGTACAAAAGTAAACTTTAATTGTGAACAAGGTCAAATGAATTACAGAAATGTTTGATATAGCACTGAATACAGTACATCTTCAAGTTATATTTACAAATGTTCAGTGTGACTACCTTTTTTTAACGATAAATGTCCCGTCTATGATCAGTTTCCTGCCAAATCATATGAAGCAAATCTTGACATATGGTGAAAACTACTTATGTTCCCCATTTTGGCAGCTCGGAGACCTTTTCCGGAAGCGGGGGAACAAACACACTGTTTTTAATGTGACCTGTGTAGGTACATGGTGAAAGACCCCCGAGATATCGTAAAGTTAAAATTTATTTAAAAAAAAATGAAGCAGTGATCTACCATAAACGTCGGCAAAGACATTAAGTATGAATGCGCGATAAGGTGCAGCAAAATGAAAAAAAAACCATCATTCATTTTTCTTTCTACATGATTTTGTTTTTCACTCTCTCCTGTGTAGAAGTTTCTGTTAAGAAGTGCGGCTCGGAGTATGACGGGTTACGAGTGTTTTGTATCATATATGTTACGAAATAAGAGAAGATTTGATATCAGGATTAGGTATTTTTTATTGAAGTGAAGTGGAACCAAGTAAGGGGGATTTTATTATTTTTGACATGCACTGCTGTCCTTGAAGTGGGCTGTCTGCATCTACAATTTAAATGTAAGAGAGGAAGTCCGATTATCCAATTTCTAATATTGCAATTGTAACGTACTTTAAATTAGTTTTTTCATTCATATACGTATTATTATTATTTTTTATATTATAACACAGACCTCATACACAGAAGTCCATTGGGGTTAAAGCAGTTGACTCTGGTGGCCAGAATATTGTTCCACCATGTTCAATCCTAGTCGGCACATTCCTACGGAGATATGCGACAACTACACGATGATAATGTGGTGGCGCGCCATCCTTCCGGAAAATAAATTTTGTGTCCCTATGTTGTTGTAATTGAGGCATTACATAATGTCCAAGCACGTCTAGGCGCGATATGCCAGTTACGGTTGACTCTGCAAAAAATAAATGACTGTAAATCTTGTTACAGCTTACAGCACAAAAAAACGTTTACCGTTGGCGAGTCCCTCACATATTCGATTAGATGGCGTGGTTTCTGCTCACCCCATATCCGAACTTTATGTCGATTCACTTTACTGCAGGTATGGAAGGTGGCTTCGTCACTGAACACAATTTTTTTAAGAAAACCATCTTCAGCCTGCATTTTGTTAACTTTTCTACACAAAACTCGGCTCATTTTGTCTTTGTCACTTTCTCTGAAAACTTGCAACAGATCCAATTTGTAGGGTTTGACTGACAGGCGCTTCCGTGATACCTTCCACACTGTAACACTATGCATTTTCAATAGTAAGCTGGCACGACTCTTTGATTTACCCGGACCACGAATGTTGCCGGCCAATGTGGCCGAGCGGTTCTAGTCGCTTCAGTCCGGAGCGGCGCTGCTGCTACGGTCGCAGGTTCGAATCCTGCCTCGAGCATGGATGTGTGTGATGTCCTTAGGTTAGTTAGGTTTTAGTAGTTCTAATTCTAGGGGACTGATGACCTCAGATGTTAAGTCCCATAGTGCTCAGAGCCATTTGAAATTTTCAGAACTTGTTCAACTGCTGCGTCAGAGGCTGGTGGCCGACCCTTGCTCGGCCTCCTATGTGATACACAGCCAGTTTCGGTGAAACGATTTTACCAGTTAATAACAATTTGTCTTTGAGGTTTCATCTTGCAATATTTAGTCCTGAACCGTAGTAACCGATTTAGATTCATGAACTATAAACAACAGTGCGCACGCTCTGTACCAATGTGCAACTCTACTATGACAGTTGGAATAACTCGTTGATGCATGCCACCTAGCGGGAACGTCGTGAACTAACAGTGTTAGGTGGGAATAAAAGTTGAAGATACAGTGCGTTCAGCACTGAATCAAACATTTCTGTCACTTTTATGTAACCAATTTATTAACACGCTGTACTGCATCCAAGTGTGAGGACAGTACATGGAACATCTCGTTTGACAGTTACGAGTGTACAGTACATCGTGATAAGTAACAGGACGAGGCAGTGTTGTATATCTTCCTCAGGTAGGCTGTAGGTAAAATTTGAGCCCATTTAGATCGGGAAATTATCAAAAAGTTTAGACCTCAAATACATTTGTATGAAGTAGGACGACAGCTCATTTTATAGCCGCTGTCCCTTTGCACAGTACCTCATACAGAAGTCAGTTGTGGCTCGTAACCACACTTTGGCAAATATTTGGCGAGTGTTTCGTTTGCAAAAACAGCTACTTCAAATCAAATGGCTCTGAGCACTATGGGACTTAACATCTTAGGTCATCAGTCCCCTAGAACATAGAACTACTTAAACCTAACAAACCTAAGGACATCACACGCATCCACGCCCATGGCAGGGTTCGAACCTGCGACGGTAGCAGTCCTGCGGTTCCGGACTGCAGCGCCTAGAACCGCATGACCAACGCGGGCGGCTAAACAGCTGTTTACTGGAACGTTTCTGCTTCTATTACCACATATCTTACCTCATGTCAATTTCCGCTATTAATCGTGAAACAGCCTGTATAGTACTGTGTTTGCTGCACTTGTGTATTTTCAGTAGGAACAAATGATCGGGCAGCACGGGGGAACGGCTGTTATGAAATTATTGTCCGTTTTACACTTTTGACGTGGAGATTTTGAGGTTTAGTGCCTTGTGGCGTAGAGACCCAGATCATTTGTTCACACTGGGGAAGCCTTGTCAGAAGCAGAGCCAACGTCGAGCTTAGCTCGGACAAGAATGAAAACACCGTTACTACTCACGCAGATACCATCGGTGTCTTTCTGAGTTTCGCACTTGCGATATACGCTAAGGTATGGAGATGATTAATGTTTTTGGAAATAATGTTGGCAACTGACCTTTTATTTATGGAAATGTAATTCAGTGAACGCTCAAGGCGCGAAAAATTATTTTGTTTGACTACTTTGTCGAAAACTGCTCACTGTAATAAATGAAAACGGCCTATCCATCTTACTAGCATTTCTTTCAGAGAAAAGACGTTAATGTATGATTATTTTAATAAGTGTCATCGTCAGACGCAACGATATAAAAAAACTATTTTTCGCCGTTTCGTTTTCCATCGCGGGAAGTGGTGCGACATATGTGTCGGCTGGTATTTTGGCGTGGGACCTATATGTCCCAGCAGTAATAAAAAGAATATTCATTCTGTGGTTTCATCTATGATATATACGCACATTAATGTGAGCATCGCCTATGTTCGACGTCAACGTGCAATAACCTCTCACAGACGGCAGGCGACAGCACTAGCAGTGGAGGGGAGGGGGGAGGGAGGGGACGGGGGAAACAGTGCTCAAATGTTCAAATGTGTGTGGAATCTTATAGGACTTAACTGCTAAGGTCATCAGTCCCTAAGCTTACACACTACTTAACCTAAATTATCCTGAGGCCTAAGGACAAACACACAAACCCATGCCCGAGGAAGGATTCGAACCTCCACCGGGACCAGCCTCACAGTCCAGTTGGCCTTTGGCCGTGCTGCGGTGAGGACGCGCTGTTTGTGTTCCTGCCGCGGAGCGAGCGCTTGTGTTTGTTTACATCGTACTCGGCCGTTTCGCGCGTTCCGACCAATACAGAAAATCGACGCTCAAATTTACGTTCCGCAACGAATTTGCACGGCCCAAAGCACTCGAAGTCGAACGATTTCTACGAGAAGATGTTAAAATCCCGGCGACTGACATTCTCGGCATTCACTTGTTCATTGTGAGTAGCATCGTATATGTCAAGATCATCAACGACGCAACATGTGAACGGATCCTTCGGGACACGAAACAGGGCCTCCGTTTCTGCCATGCTGATGGCAATGTGGGGACTGTGCACGTCGATTATTCTGGCATGGGACTTCGCACGATTAGAATTTTCGAACTTCCTTTCGAACTACCGGCGGAGGACGTCGTGACAGCGCTGCGCCCCTACGGCACGGTCCATGATCATGTTGCGGAAAAATGGACGCAATGCCAGACATATCCTGTTCTGAACGGAGTCTGCCAGGTCCGAATATAACTTAAAAGACATGTACCTTCATATCTGAATATCGGTGGCTGCCGTGCCATCGTCATCTACGATGGGCAACCGAAGACCTGCTCTGGTTGTGGGAAGGAGGGACACCTCAGATCAGAATGTATCCAACGCCGAATCACTCAACTGCCGCCGGCTGACGCGGACCCGCCATCGCAGCCGACGCTGCTTCCAGTGACCTATGCAGCAGCCCTCATGACAGCTACCACTTCACCACGACAGCCGATATTCACTGTTGGATCGCGGCTCCATCCTCCAGGGCGATGATGACACACCCGTTCCACAAGCTACGGATTCAACTCCGATGCCGCCGCCCCCGTCGACGGATAACAACATACATGACGATAGCATGGCCGTAGACTCACTTATTGTGCCTACGGCTGCCTTTGTGCCGGAACGTCGTGAATCTTTGCCATCGTCTGACACAGAAGGACACACCAGGAAGCAACGCTCTCCGAAGCGACGGAAGCGGAGGCGTAGAGCAACTTCCGAACGGGATGCGACACAGCCTCCAGAGGACGACGACTCCACCTTCAATGACGACGCCACCACAGAGGCAGCCGCCATTTGCTGCAGTGTGGCGCCACCGAACGGAACTGAGGACAAACCACATATATCTACAGTGGCAAAATCGGATGCCGATATGCAGGACAGATGCTGCCCACCACCTTCTGGAGTGCAAGCACCCATGCCATGTCCTGAGGAAGCTAGGGAAGCCGATCTTGCTTTGAGTTCCCCGGCGTGGGCGGATGACCACGACGACGATCGAACCATGCAAGTTACGCCAACAGAGCCCACGCCATTGGCGCCGGCTCTCAAGAAAGGACTGCAGGTGAGGTTTGGGGGTCATGGAGGTGTCAATACAGTCAGAAGCGTCATAGGTAATTCCAGTCTTAATGGATAACGTAACACCTGCGGCCCGGCAACAAGCTTATCGTATCGCCACGCTTAACATCAACACGATACGAACGGCAGTGAAGATCCAGTTGCTGCGTGAGATGTTTCGTTCTTCGGATGTTGACATTGCCCTGTTGCAAGAAGTGTATATAGCGGCCCTCCCCGTTTTCTACGGTTATGTGACATATGTGTCACCGGCGGACAGGAATGGCAGCGGTACGGCAATACTAGTGCGCGACGGAATTGTCATCGAAGAAATGACTTACCTTCCGTCAGGAAGGGGGCTGGCGATCACAGCACTGGGCACACGCATCATTAACATTTACGCTCCATCAGGAACTGACCAACGCCGCGAACGATCGCTGTTCTACTCGGAGGATATCGCCCCTCTCTTTATCAGCCGCTTCGATCAATATTTCTTCGGCGGCGACTTTAACTGTGTGCTTCATCCCAAAGACCGTCCCACATTTCTCGACTTGTCAAGAACTTCGGATCCTGGTTCGAGATCTGCTTCTCACCGACACGTGGGAGACAGTGCATGGTGACCGTCCCGGGATGACATACCTTACTAGTCACACAGCCAGACCGCATTTATGTCTCACGAGCTCTAGCGCCGGGAGTATTGGACGCCGAACGTTGGCCGCTTGCCTTCTCCGATCATAGCGCTTTCATATGCACACTCACTCTACAACAGCAGCGGATATTGCGCAGCCGAGGACCCTGGAAACTGAATGTAGCACATCTTCAAGCCCCGGAATGCCGTCAGATTATCGCCAACACATGGCTGGATTGCGAACGTCGTCTTCCCCGATACCCTTCGACTCTAGCATGGTGGGTGGACTGTGCGAAACCAGCGTTTCGGTGTGTGATAACACAATTCAGAAAAGATATCGCAGCTTGGAATCGTCACACATTGGACTTTTATTACACGATGCTTCGCGCACTCGACAGCCAACCACCATCTCCAAACCGACAAATGGAAAGCCGCCGAATTAAAGGTAAAATATTGTCTCTTACGAGGAAACGTTTGGAGGGTGTCGTAGTGCGATCGCGACGTCAAGACCGAGCGGAACGAGAAACCCCGTCTATGCATCACATCGTGCTCGACAGCCGCCGACGCCGACAGCAGCTGATCACAGACCTCGTATTGGCAGGTGGTAGGGTCGTAATGACTCAGGCGGCGGTTACAGAGGCCTTTGCAGGTCACTATCGCCGGTTTTACGACGAGGTGAATACAGAGGACGAGGAAGCGGACGATCACGACATACAGCAGCACGTGTCGCACACCCTCAGCAATGCAGCAGCGGCGATGCTGTTAGATTGAATTACACGGGACGACATCGAGGACGCGCTTAACAAGGGAGCACTCAACAAATCTCCAGGGCCAGACGGACTGCCGCTCGAGTTTTATCGGACTTTCTGCGATCTAATGATGCCCCGATGGATCACTATGTACCAAGAACTGATGACCCCCGGTTCCCACGTGCCGCCTGCATTCGTGGAAGGTCTCCTCATACCGATACACAAGCCTTCCAGAGGTCGGACGGTCGAGAACTACAGGCCCATTACAATGCTCAACTCGGACTATAAAATCTTCGCCCGACTACTCGCCAGCCGCATGAAGAAGGTTCTGCCCCTACTCCTCTCAATGGAGCAAACGACACAGGACGAAGTGATCAACATGCAAACGGCAACCAGCGAATGCAGGGATTTAATTTCCATCGCCACATCCTGTCGCCTTCGAGCTGCTCTGATCTCCATTGATTTCGACCACGCCTTCGCCAGAGTTCACCACAAGTTCCTTCTGTCCGTTACGGCCCGCATGGGCTTCCCACCTGACTTCCTCGACATCTTTCAGCGCTTTTTCCGTGGAGCTGCATCCCGTGTACTGATGAATGGACGGATTGCGGGCCCCTTTCCGATCCGACGGTCAGTCCGCCAAGGATGCCCACTCTCCATGATCCTTTACACGATCGCACTCGTACCACTTGTCGGAGGGTTGAAAAACAGGCTCTCGGGCATGTCATTGAGGGATCACACCTTTCACTGCAGGATGTACGCTGATGACCTTCTATTACTTGTCCGATCTGGTGACGAGGTAGGTACAAAGGACCAATCGCTATGGATTGGCAGCGGGCAGCCTCATGAATGTGGCCAAGTCGGCAGCTTTGCCCATTGGGAGAGGTCTACAGGAGGGCGCTTTAGCTCCACTCCAACTAGTTAACAAGATCCGGTTCTTGGGCATAACATTTACACAGGATGTGCGCCGCACGGCTGCCATGAACTATGCACGATTACTACAGGCAATACGCACAGAAGTTCGCCGGAACTTACTTTGACGGATGGACCTCCTACAGCGTGTGGGATACCTCAACCTTCACGTGGCGACTAAGATGATCCACATGGCACAGGTCCTACCGATATCGAGAGCGATGGCACACAGACTACAAGCAGCGTTTGGATATTACCTTACCGCCGGACACCTATTCAAAGTCCGCTACGAAACACTCACCCTCCCTCCGTGTGATGGAGGACTGGGACTTATAAATGTACGAGCGAGAGCTACAGCGTTATACTTGTGCACAATGATGAAATTGTGGACCCACAAAGGTGCTTCCCTTACGGGACATCTGTTATAGGAATTGCTGCCGGCGTCTCTTCTGCCACCTGTCGCGGTTGCGCACATTACGCCCTCACTCTCGCACCTCTCAGCATTTATTCTTGAGTATAGTTACGTGCACCCAGACCTTCCCAACACTCGCACCCCCAAGGCGAGAGACGTTTACAGACTGCTGCCAAGGTCCATCCCTCGCAATGTGATTGAGAGGAAGAGCCCTACGACCCTGTGGCCCGCAGTGTGGAGAACGGTCCAGAAGCCGTTCCTCCCCACGCGGGTACGAGCCGCGTGGTACCAGGTGGTGAACGGGAAGTTTGTAACACGACAAAGGCTGCACGCTATTGGGATGACGGATTCCCCCCTTTGCCCACGTTGCCACCTCGTGGATACTGACGAACACCGTATAACATGTGGATCGGCGTTAGAGGTATGGCTGCTAGTGCAGAAGATCCTCGCCTGCTTCCTACGAATCGCGCCTCGCACAATTGAGCCACGGCTCCTCCTTTGTCCAGAGGATACTTATTTCCCACCTGCGAAGACTCACGCTCTCACATGGTTTAAAGGCATGTCCATATACTACCTCTTTCGAGATGATGAGAAGATGGTGCTTGATTACTGGCAATTTCTCCAGGACAGTCATAGCACACTTGAGTGTACACCCCGATACCGACAACTATTTGAGAACTATTTGCGCAGTGTCTTCGATAACCCCCCTCACAGTTGGGGAGTACCGGGCAGAGGATGACCGCCGTCATGGGGCTCCACACGCTGCGAAATGTTGTACCAATTGGGAACATGGTTTTGTACGCCGATGGGTCATGCACATGGAATGGCGTGCGGGATTTGGTTACATTTTTCTTTCTTTATTATCTATCATCACACTATTAGTTTCAAATTCTATTTCATAGTTCAGAAGGAACTCTTGTTCTGTTGTCTCTACGGATATACATTCCAATTTTGTTTGTCGTAACTGAAAAACGCCTTTTTCCATACAAAAAAATAAAAAAAATAATGAACAGAAAAAATCATAAAACAAAAACAAAAAGGTTGGCAGAGAAAATAATAAAAAGAAAAAAAATTGGTAGAAAAAACAAAAAAGTTTGTAGAGCACTTGCCTATAAAAAAATAAAAAGTTAAGGAATAAAAATGGTCAGCGCGACAGAATGTCAATCCTTAGGGCCCGGGTTCGATTCCCGGCTGGGTCGGAATTTTCTCCGCTCAGGGACTGGGTGTTGTGCTGTCCTAATCGCCATCATTTCATTCCCATCGACACGCAAGTCGCCGAAGTGGTATCAGATCGAAAGACTTGAACCCGACGAACGGTCTATCCGACGGGAGGCCCTAGTCACACGACATTTACATTTATCGCAACAAGGTCTCGCAAACCTGTCCGATCACCCGCGTTCCGGCCGGCCGCACACAGAGGTGAGTCCTACAATGTTGTAACGTGCGGATAGTCGTTGGAGGTGCCACAAAAATAAAAACGAAGGTCTCTTTCCCCATTGCAATGCGGTGCCTCCCACAAGTCTGTGCACTCAAGAGGAGTCCGCAAAACCTTGTTGGACTGTTCTTCCTCATCCAACCAACAGCCTTCATATCGCACCTTCCGACTTCCATATGTTTGGCCTAACGAAGGATGCACTGTGAGAGAAGCAGTAGCTGGATGATGGGAAGGTTATTGATGCATGAGGACGTTGGCTCCACCATCGACAGTACAGTGGTACCATGTCGGCATACAGGCCCTCCAGTAAGATGGCGTAAGGCCGTCACATTAGAACGTAGATTATTATGAAAAATAGGGCGTGTAGTCAAAAGGGTGGCAATAATATGGTATATTGGAATCCTGAATAAAACTAACCTCGTTAAAAAAAAAAAAAAGTGTTGCGTTACTTACTGAGTGTTCTCGCGTGTACAGCCTGGAGTGAAGTGGAGAGATCTTGCACTATTAAGATCCAGCAGTCATCTTTTACATACTCATATGAGAAATATATATATATATATATATATATATATATATATATATATATATATATATAGAGAGAGAGAGAGAGAGAGAGGGGTAGGGGGAGAGAAGGAGGGAGGTAGTAAGACGATGGCAGGGGTGACCTTTGAGCGCCCCCTGGGGAAGCTGGAGACTGGAGCCGCCTGGAGCACGGCGGGCGGCCGAGCCGCTTGCTGAGGGCCCTCCTGCGCTGTGCGCCGCCTAATGAGCTTACCGCGGCGCTGGCGCCATCCCTGTCTTATGGACCTGTCCTCCCTTGCCTGGCCGTAGCACTAGACACGACACGCTAGCGAGTGCTCTGCGCCTCCCGGCCACACCTACACTGACACCGCCACCCGGAAGGGGATGGCATCTTTGAAACCGTCAGCACATGGGGCGAGACAGCTAATGTTGAAGTGCATACAGGCGGGATACCGGACGTCACGAGACGTAGCGCCGTGGGCACGCGGCAGGAGTTGGTTAACTTGATTTTCAGCTCTCAGCGCTCTCCAGCGGCAGTTGTCGGTTTTAATTGGCTCGCAAGCCGCATAGTGACAACCGACGCGAGTAGCATTTGTACGTTAGCTGTATTAAAACGAACATTTCGTCTCTTGACCATATGTTAGTCATCTTGTTACGTCTGTGGTATGCATAAACAAAAACTTGAATATCCGTGAACGTTTACTAAGGTAGTAATGAAACATACATGTCCAGTCAGGAAGAACATCAAAAAAATTGTTCAAATGGCTCTGAGCACTATCGGACTTAACATCTGAAGTCATCAGTCCCCTAGAACTTAGAACTACTTAAACCTAACTAACCTAAGGACATCACACACATCCATTCCAGAGGCGGGATTCGAACCTGGGACCGTAGCGGTCGTGCGGTTCCAGACTGAAGCGCCTAGAACCGCTCGACCACACCGGACGGCAATACCGATGTCATACCAGAGAAAACAGATGATCTTTCGTTGTATTTCGTATCGTGTTTTCAAGTTCATCTGCGGGGGTAGTCAGCCCGTTTGCTCAAATAAATGTGGAGGTAATTTGGTGAGCAATAACACTGCTGCAATAGTTATTAGCTTAACGATAGTCGTATAATCCTCTAGTATTGCGAGAAAGACCCTCTCCACCCCGAGACGAACACTTGTTTCTTATTCTAAAATTTTACTTCGTCTACTGTGTTCAGGAAAGAGTAACTTCTGGAATTATTTTTGACGAACTGCCGCTACTTACAATGGAGTTTGTTCGCTGTTAATGTCCTGATGCATAGAGTGCCGTTTAGAGTTTACAACAGAGTCGGATATTGAAATGGATTAGCAGAACAATGATTGGCCATTCTCCTCCTCCTCCGAAGACGCGCTGGTGGCGTGTTTCCGCCTCTGTTGTTGCTCCTGGGTCTAGGTGGTGCAGTGCACCCACACAGAACGGTCCGCCTCTATCTCGAGCTTAATGCCAAGGTGCTTCTGCCCTATCGCTGACGTCAAGCGAGCGTGGTCTGCTTTTAGAATGGCCTCTCGGAGGAGTTTCCGCTGATTGTGCCCCTACACCGAACGCAGGACGAGAATTCCCTACATAACAGCGATCTAATTTGAATTACTGGCTGAGACAAATGAAAGTGGCCTGGAGAACAGAGTTTCAGGGTACAATGAAACACAGCAGAGAAAGGAAATATAGTATTAACCTAACTGTAGAAGATGTTGAAAGTGACACCACTCATTTGTTGGCGCTTTTGGCCCTGGTCAGCAAGTTTCTGAAGGCGGATCGTAGCTGGACAACTGGAATTGCTGCAGTGTCATCCGAAATGTTCAGCTGCAGTTCTTGATGCCTATGAGGGTTGTTGCGATACACGTTAGACTTGGTGGATCTCCACACAAAGGGTGAACTGGGTGGCCAGCTAGGGCCGCGACCAGATTGATTTCTGCTAACAACTCTGTGAGCCGTGAAGATTGTGAGATTGTGAACATTGTGCGGTTGTGTAAATGTTCTCTGAACCGGTGTGGATCACATGGCGGGCGTACACGTGGTGTGGGCGTCACGGGTTGCGGCTATATGCGTACATTCACGTCCACTCGTATGGGCCACTTTACTTTGCCCCACCCTGCAGTAACATCACTATTGGGAAGGCGGTGACTACAGCAACCAAATATTCTCAACAGTGCCAGCTAAGAATGTCTTCAGTACAAAGACTCAGAAGAATGATCAGCCGGCCGCTGTGGCCGAGCGGTTCTAGGCGCTTCAGTCCGGAACCGCGCTTCTACTACGGTCGTAGGTTCAATCCCTGCCTCGGGCATGGCTGTGTGTGATGTCTTTTGGTTAGTTACGTTTAAGTAGTTCTAAGTCTAGGGGACTGATGACCTCAGATGTTAAGTCCCATAGCGCTTAGAGCCATTTGAACCAAAAATGATGATGTCGAGTCTTCACCGGGAGATGAACACCATGATACCTGTTCTCAACTTCTCATGCGTTCAATTTAATTTTTAGAAGAAGATTATTTTTTTCCGGAAGATATTAAAGTTTTGCAAATGCAGATATTCAAGAGATCCGCCTGTCAAAACCCGGTTTCAGACAGTTCATCAATGTTCGAGGAAAGCTTATCTGTTCTTTTATCCGAGGCTTTAATGTTAGGACTGTTAGTAGATGAAATGTCCCCCGGGAGTGTTACTGGCGCTGCGCGAGTCAATCCATCTGGTGGGACAGTCACCTCTATGCTTTCAGGCAGGGGTTACTCCCTTAGCGTTTGAAGATCCCTCCTCGTCGCAAGACTGCGGTTAATGTGTTCCTCCGTCAGCTCCACTGTTCCTAAGACGATCTTCTCCATTGCCGCTGTCGGCTAGTTCTTCACCAGAGCCTCATTAGCGGACACTTTTCGGGGTTCGTTTAGGGCCTACACAGCTACAGTAGGCCGGCCGCGGTGGCCGTGCGGTTCTAGGTGCTTCAGTCCGGAACCGCGTGACTGCTACGGTAGTAGATATTAAAGTTTTGCAAATGCAGATATTCAAGAGATCCGCCTGTCAAAACCCGGTTTCAGACAGTTCATCAATGTTCGAGGAAAGCTTATCTGTTCTTTTATCCGAGGCTTTAATGTTAGGACTGTTAGTAGATGAAATGTCCCCCGGGAGTATTACTGGCGCTGCGCGAGTCAATCCATCTGGTGGGACAGTCACCTCTATGCCTTCAGGCAGGGGTTACTCCCTTAGCCTTTGAAGATCCCTCCTCGTCGCAAGACTGCGGTTAATGTGTTCCTCCGTCAGCTCCACTGTTCCTAAGACGATCTTCTCCATTGCCGCTGTCGGCTAGTTCTTCACCATAGCCTCATTAGCGGACACATTTCGGGGTTCGTTTAGGGCCTACACAGCTACAGTAGGCCGGCCGCGGTGGCCGTGCGGTTCTAGGTGCTTCAGTCCGGAACCGCGTGACTGCTACGGTAGCAGGTTCGAATCCTGCCTCGGGCATGGATGAGAGTGATGTGCTTAGGTTAGTTAGGTTTAAGTAGTTCTAAGTTCTAGGGGACTGAAGACCTAAGATGTTAAGTCCCATAGTGCTCAGAGCCATTTGAATAGCTACAGTAGCTGGCTCGGAGCACGCGGAATACCCATAGTACTTCGCCCCCCAAAGACGATCCTTTACTTCGTGGCTCTGCCCGTCTCTCACGACCTGGTCGAGAGGCTTGGCCTTACGGGAGGAAAGAAGCGATATTAAATTTCTACAAAACAGTTGCAGTTTCGGTGACTGAGGTCAACTGACTGTGCCACGCATCGTAAACTTCATTCAGCTGACGGTGCTGTCTGAAGATGGCCTAAGCCTTGGACGAAACCGGTCATTTCAATAAAATACCCATACGATTTACACATTTTTCACTGATTTTAAATTGTTGCAATACCTGCTATACTTTATGGCAGTGAGATATGAACAATAGCAGATGGAAACGAACGAAGAATACATGCTACGGAAATGGAGTTTTTAGGGAGAGCAACTGGGACAGACCATCTGATAAGATAAGGAATACGTTAATCAAACAAGAACTACAATTTAAAAACATAAATGAACAGGTCAAAGTGTATATGAATGAAGTACAGAAAGAGTATAGAATTGGAACACGTCACAGGAAGGAGGGAATGAAAATAAGATGCCTAAAGTAATAATGAATTATCGACCAATAGGGAAGAGATCAAGAAAGAGGTGGAGATATCAAATAGAAAGTAACCACAAACAATTGAGACGTAATAGAGAACTAACAGATAAATGCCTAACGCCTGACAAACTAGAAAGAAAATAAAAAGAAGAAGCTAATGAATTCTATCTGTACTAACTATTATAGAGTGAGTATCTTGGAGTGGACTGAATTAGGACAGATGTAGTACCGATCAGCGACATTTCGAACTGATTTCGTACGGCTGTCGACAGCCAGTAATTTCTGCTCTTTCAGACATGCAAGTAAGATTTAGAGAACAAGTGAGTGGCTGGTGCATCGACATCATGGGCTTCGGTTTACTGCGAGTGAAATGGAGCTGGAAATGTATGATTGCTCTGTCCCATACGCCAGTTCCAGTTTGGAAGCGATTTGATCAACTATTGGTTCCTGTATAGAGAGTTATGTATTCGAAGGTGGCGACTTCCTTAGCTTGAGAGCAGCTCTTCTGGCATATGTTCTACTCATAACGTTTTCAAGATAGGCAAGTTGATGAACATATTTACCTATGTTATTAGCGATGATTTGGTACAATAAACAAGTTCAATTACATCCAACTAGGCACAAACTACACTACTGGCCATTAAAATAGCTAGACCACGAAGATAACGAGCTCCAGACGCGAAATTTAACCGACAGGAAGAATATGCTGTGATATGCAAATGATTAGCTTTTCAGAGCATTCACACAAGGTTGGTGCCGGTGGAGACACCTACAACGTGCTGACATGAGGAAAGTTTCCAACCGATTTCTCATACACAAACAGCAGTTGACCGGCGTTGCCTGGTGAATCGTTGTTGTGATGCCTCGTGTAAGGAGGAGAAATGCGTACCATCACGTTTCCGAATTTGATATAGGTGGGATCGTATCCTATCGCGATTGCGGTTTATCGCATCGCGACATAGCTCCACGCGTTTGTCGAGATACAATGACTGTTAGCAGAATATGGAATCGGTGGGTTCAGGAGGGTAATACGGAACGGCGTGCTGGATCCCAACGGCCTCGTATCACTAGCAGTCGAGATGACAGGCATCTTATCCGCATGGGTGTAACGGATCGTGCAGCCTCGTCTCGAGCCCGGAGTCAAGATATGGGGACATTTGCAAGGCAACAACCATCTGCAAGAACAGTTCGACGACGTTTGCAGCAGCTCGGATACCATGGCTGCAGTTACTCTTGACGCTTCAACACAGAAAGGAACGCCTGTGATGGTGTACTCAACGACGAACCTGTGTGCACGAATGGCAAAACGTCATGTTTTCGGATGAATCCAGGTTCTGTTTACAGCATAATGATGGTCGCATCCGTGTTTGGCGACATTTCGGTGCGGTGAACGCACATTGGAAGCGTGTATTCGTCATCGCCACACTAGCGTATCACCCGGCGTGATGGTATGGTGTGCCATTGGTTACACGTCTCGGTCACTTCTTGTTCGCATTAACGACACTTTGAACAGTGGTCGTTACATTTCAGATGTGTTACGATCCGTGGCTCTACCCTTCATTCGATCCCTGCGAAACCCTACATTTCAGCAGGATACTGCACGACCGCATGTTGCAGGTCCTGTACGGGCCTTTCTGGATACAGAAAATGTTCGACTGCTGCCCTGGCCAGCACATTCTCCAGATCTCTCATCAATTGACAAAGTCTGGTCAATGGTGGCCGAGCAACTGGCTCGTCACAATACGCCAATCACTACTCATGATGAGCTGTTGTATCGTGTTGAAGCTGCATGGGCAGCTGTACCTGTACACGCCATCCAAGCTCTGTTTGCCTCAATACCCAGGCGTATGAAGGCCGTTATTACGGCCAGAGGTGGTTGCTCTGGACACTGATTTCTCAGGATATAACCACCCAAACTGCGTGAAAATGTAATCACATCTAAGTTCTGGTGTAATATATTTGTCCAATGAATACCTCTTAATCATCTGCATTTCTGCAGTTTTCATGGCCAGTACTTTATTTCGAATTCTGGAAACATATGCCTGCTAATGGAACGAGCAGGGAGCGTTATGTTTTTATTTTTTGGCCCGATGTCAGTTAGAATATGCGTAACTGACGTTATTGGTAAGCAAAGTAAACCATGAAAATGTGATGGAGTTCATGTCATGGGACTAGCGTTTCGTCTCGTCGCCATTTTGCCGACCTGCGCGTCGGGTGTCTCAAGTGTAGCTGTTAAGTGCAGTACACTGATGGCTGCGCATCGAACAGAGTCTCTTGTTTGTGTTACCAAAAAAGCGACAGGCGGAGACCTCTCACCACCACGTAACCTACTCTTGTCGAGAAGTGTAAGGAGCGCCCCCCGGATCAGCATCAGCGTCCTCATACGGCAGAAGACGGCCACCGTTAGTATCACATGCCCTCACCCCGTGACACCTTTGGCAACAAATGCACGACAGTGGTGCACATTGCCCCCTCCATCTCTGCGGCTCCCCCCGTCGGAGGTCCGAGTCCTCCCTAGGGGATGTGTGTGTGTGTGTGTGTGTGTGTGTGTGTGTGTGTGTTGACCATAGTGTAATTTAGTTTAAGTTAGATTAAGTAGTGAATAGGCTTAGGGACCTATGATCTGAGTAGTTTGTTCCATAAGACTGTAACACCAATTTCCAACTTTTTCTCTCCCTCTCCTCTTCCACTAGCACTCGAATCGGCTTACTCTTGATCGAGTGCCATCCGCTTGAGCAACGGGTTGCCGACAAGGACTACAAATGAAACAAAAAAATTATGAAAAGTAAAAACGAATATTTATATTTGGTATTGAAGATAGTAAAATCTCTTCAGAAGCAAAAATTTGGTTGTGTTTCACATCATAAAAGAACAACAAAGCTCTATCTATGGTTTAATATTAGTCAAATTTTATATTTAAGTTATTCATTACTTCCCGATACGGATAGATTGATGCCTTTCAATGGAAATACAGTCTCGTACGTCTGAACTAATTCTGACGTTGTACCCGGGGGTCAATTAAAAAGAAGTCTGGGAAAAAATACATTGAACTATCTACGAGGTGAATGTTGAAACCTTAAGATTAACTTCGGACACATATATCAGATTAAGGACCAAGTAATGCAGTTCAGTGCTCTTCGTTCTATTCTGTAATACTTTCCTGGCTGCTCTCAAAAAGCACCAAAACAGCTTGAAGAAACTCGTTAGTAGGGGAGTAGAAAGTCGGATGTATTTCGACATACTTGAGAAATGTTATACTTCCATACTGAATATCGAGACGACTAGGTCACTCTTCGCTTTGTAGAATAACCCTTCCACAGACACAAGAACCGATACAAAATGAAGTATTGCCCTAACGTCAAGGAACGTCTCAGTTCAACGCTAGGAAGCCTTTAATATTCTTTTTGTTTTTGCCTTATTGGCTATTCAGTGCACATAAAAATATTGCTTGCTCGACATCTGCAATTTGTCAGAAATGTCAGGACACTCGGCACAACTGATACGTACAATTTACCTGAAGTACCTGCCTTAGTGAACTATACATTGATTTCAAACTTTTGTTTTCTTACAAATACACAATACGTTACGACTACTCAGAAATTTGTTGGTAAACTATTACGTTTCTCGTAATGGAAGTGCTGTGTTACCTCATTCTTATCTCCGTCAGTGTGAAGGCGCGTTAGGAGAAGAGTTTCTGCCCATGGAGCGCAGCAGTCCCTCAGAAGTGGACCTGACCCAGAAAGGAGACGGCGATGTCGTTAAAGTTCGTTATCTAACTAGAATTTTTATAGCTACTTACCCGTCAAGGCCAGAGCACGTGACTGTATGCGCGATATCTCCCACTATAAACTTCGACGTTCTCTGCAACTTCCCAAGTGATGGCCTATCAAATGTTTTGTGTCCTTACTTTCAGAAATGTCCGTAATTGGAATATTCGAGAAGCGTCTCAGAGATAACTGTGAATCAAGTGAGTAAACAAAAAAAGTAGAATTGCCAAACAGTGTCATACGACTGAATCCAGCTAACGAATCATCGCGAGAGCTGCATCTACGTATATATTGTGTAATGTACTGTTGAGTACATGGCACAGGGTACTTTCCGTTGTATAACATACGAATATTACGGTTTCTTTCTCTTCCACTCTCGTATGCGGTACGAGGAGAACGACTGTTTAAATTTCTATGTGCTTGGTGTGATTAGTATTATCGTGACTTCACGGCCCCCATGTAACCGACACGTAGGAAGCCGTAGTACGAGAATCCTCACTAAATACTACTTCTTGCAACCCTGTAAGTGGGTTTTCGCGGGATAGTTGTCTTCCTCCAAGCGTCTGCCAGTTCAGCTGTTCCAGCATTTCCGTCGCGCTTCCTCGTGGTTTAAACAACCCTATCGCCAGCCGTGCTCTTTCCTTGTATACTTCCAGTATTCCCTGTTAACCCTGTTTCGTATTGGCCCCACACCAATAATATTCCAAGATACCTCGCACGAGTGCTTTGTAAGCTACCTCCTTTGTAGACTGATAACATTTGCGCAATATCTTTCCAAACAACAGTGGTTTGCCTCCTGCTTTACCTAAGATTGAGCCTATATGGTAATCCCATTTCATATTTAGACCAACGGTTACACGCTGGAACACTGCTCTGCAAAACTTGAGGACGAGATGCACTGAAGGTCCAAAGAAACTGGTATACACATGCGTCTTCAAATATAGAGATATGCAAATAGACAGAATACGGCGCTGCGATCGGCAACGCCTCTATAAGACAGCAAGTGTCTGGTGCAGTTGTTAGCGAACATTTCACGAGTGTACCGTGAATATCAGGAATCCGGTAGAACATCAGATCTCCGACATCGCTGCGGCCGGAAAAAGATCTTGCAAGACCGGGACCAACGACGACTGAAAGGAATCGTTCAGCGTGACAGAAGTGCAATCCTTCCGCACATTGCTGCAGATTTCAGTGCTAGGTCATCAGCAAGAGTCAGTGTACGAACCATTCAACGAAACATCATCAACATGGGCTTTCGGAGACGAAGGCCAACTCGTGTACCATTGATGACTGCACGACACAAATTTTACGCTTCACCTGGGCCCGTCAACACCGACATTGGATTGTTGGTGACTGGAAACATGTTGCCTCGTCGGACGAGTCTCGTTTCAAATTTTATCTAGCGGATGGACGTGTATAACCCCACGAACCCATGGAACTTGCATTCCAGCGGGGAGCTGTAAAAGCTGATGGAGACTATGTAATGGTGTGTGTGGGAGGGGGGGGGGGGGTGCAGTTGGAGTGATATGGAACGCCTGATACGTCTAGGTACGACTGTGACGGGTGGCACGTACGTCTGATCACCTGCATCCGTTCGTGTCCACTGTGCTTTCCGAAGGAGGTGGGAAGTTCCAGGAGGACAATGCGACACCCCACAATTGCTGCAGAGTGGCTCCAGGAACACTCTTCTGAGATTAAACACTCCGCTGGCCAGCAAACTCCGAAGACATGACCATTCATCTACATCTACATCCATACTCCGCAAGCCGCCTGACGGTGTGTGGCGGAGGGTACTTTGAGTACCTCTATCGGTTTCCTCTTCTATTCCAGTCTCGTATTGTTCGTGGAAAGAAGGATTGTCGGTATGCCCCGGTGTGGGCTCTAATCTCTCTGATTTTATCCTCATGGCCTCTTCGCGAGATATACGTAGGAGGGAGCAATATACTGCTTGACTCTTCGGTGAAGGTATGTTCTCGAAACTTTAACAAAAGCCCGTACCGAGCTACTGAGCGTCTCTCCTGCAGAGTCTTCCACTGGAGTTTATCTATCATCTCCGTAACGCTTTCGCGATTACTAAATGATCCTGTAACGAAGCGCGCTGCTCTCCGTTGGACCTTCTCTATCTCTTCTATCAACCCTATCTGGTACGGATCCCACACTGATGAGTAATATTCAAACAGTGGGCGAACAAGTGTACTGTAACCTACTTCCATTGTTTTCGGATTGCATTTACTTAGGATTCTTGCAATGAATCTCAGTCTGACATCTGTTTCACCGACGATCAACTTTGTAGGATCACTCCATTTTAAATTACTCCTAATGCCTACTCCCATATAATTTATGGAATTAACTGCTTCCCGTTGCTGACCTGCTATTTTGTAGCTAAATGATAAGGGATCTATCTTTCTACGTATTCGCAGCACATTACACTTGTCTACATTGAGATTCAATTGCCATTCCGTGCAACATGCGTCAATTCGCTGCAGATCCTCCTGCATTTCAGTACAATTTCTCATTGTTGCAACCTCTCGATACACCACAGCATCATCTGCAAAAATCCTCAGTGAACTTCCGATGTCATCCACAAGGCCATTTATGTATATTGTGAATAGCAACGGTCCTATGACACTCCCCTGCGGCACACCTGAAATCACTCTTACTTGGGAAGACTTCTCTCCATTGAGAATGACATGCTGCGTTCTGTTATCTAGGAACTCCTCAATGCAGTCACACAATTGGTCTGATAGTCCGTACGCTCTTACTTTGTTCATTAAACGACTGTGGAGAACTGTGTCAAACGCCTTGCGGGAGTCAAGAAACACGGCATCTACCTGGAATCCCGTGTCTATGGCCCTCTGAGTCTCGTGGACGTATAGCGCGAACTGGGTTTCACACGACCGTCTTTTCAGAAACCCATGCTGATTCCTACAGACTAGATTTCTAGTCTCCAGAAAAGTCATTGTACTTGAACATAATACGTGTTCCAAAATTCTACAACTGATCGACGTTAGAGATATAGGTCTATAGTTCTGCACATCTGTTCGATGTCCCTTTTTGAAACCGGGGATGACCTGTGCCCTTTTCCAATCCTTTGGAACGCTTCGCTCTTCTAGAGACCTACGGTACACCATTATTGAGCATATCTGGGATGCCTTGCAACGTGCTGTTCAGAAGAGATCTCCACCCCCTCGTACTCTTACCCATTTATAGACAGCCCTCCAGGATTCATGGTGTTAGTTCCCTCCAGCGCTGCTTCAGAAATTAGTCGAGTACATGCCACGTCGTCTTGCGGCACTTCTGCGTGCTCCCGGTGGCCCCACACGACATTAGGTAGATTTAACAGTTTCTTTGGCTCTTGGCTCTTCAGTGTAAATAAAGTAAGATAACACATTAAACACTCGGAGAAAATCTATGAAAGTGCGAGATAATGGTGGTAGAGGTGTCCTAGCCGTGCACACAGTGACACAGCGGCTGCATGACTGTTTCCCTGACGTCCCGTACATTGTGATCTATTGACAGCCGCACACCGGCGGCATAGCGTGCGATGTTGCCAACATTATAGAGACTGGGCCAACTAGGATTGGGATCACGCAGTCTTCTCGGATGAGAGAAGACCCAGTCTCAGTAGTGATTGTGGTCGTGTCCTCATATGGTGAGACATGGGATGACGTAATGCACCCAGGAATGTTGTCGAACAAGATTGCTTTGGTGGTACAGGTGTTAAGGTGTGGGGAGGCATATGTTGCATGGGCGTACTGACGTTGAAATAATCGTAAATCCGCCATAAAAATACGAAGTGAGGAGCAGCGGCCGGTCAAGCTGCTGTATAAATAATTATCACCACCAGTTATTTTTGGAAACTTTATTTAAGATACAAGTTTCAGCGGCTCAGTAGCGTCTTCTTCAGGACCCAATACATCGAACATACAGAGTTACCAGTCGTATGTATGCATAATACGGGAACCACTGTAGCAACTGGATTCTGTTGAAGTCTTTCGAAGCGTCTATGCTCTCCGCACATGTAACAGCTATTTCGCGGACGGAGAGCATACATTGTTCGACAGACTTCTACAGAACCCATTTACTACAATGGTTACTTTTGCTACAATGGTGTCCAACCGTCATGTACGTCTTTTCAGGAACGTATTCGGCTAAGACTTTATTTTTATGAATGACAATGCACCGCAGCTTCGAACATAGCAGCTGGAGGAGCTCTTGGAACGAGAGGACATTTGGAGAACGGAATGGCCTGCCCGTTACCCCCAACTTAAATCCCATCGAGCATGTTGTGCATGGATTGGGGAAGCGTACTGAAAGCACGTTCACATGCTCCAACGACCATCTAGCGGTCACCAACTGCAGTGGTGGAGAAGTGGGACGCCCTATCATAAGGACTCATTACCAACATTGTGGCCGGAATGAGAGAAAGCACACAGAGCACGCGCTGCCGTCCGTAGAGATCACACTCCCTTTTGAGAACCATGTCCCGGCTTTTGTAACGTCCAGGGGACCATCATAAAGAAACTTCATTATAATTACGATATCCTTCCACCTTGAATTGTAATTCAACTCCTGAACTTTCCTTTTATTTCCATCATTCCTTCTTCGATGTACAGATTGAACGAAAGGGCGAAAGACTGCATCCCTGCTTTACATCCTTTTTTAATCCGAGCACTTTGTTCTTGGCCGTCCACTCTTATTATTATGAATTACCTCGAAGAAAACGCTCTATTGACTCACAGTCAACATGGGTTTAGAAAACATCGTTCCTCTGAGACACAACTAGCTGCGTATTCACATGAAGTGTTCAGTGCTATTGCCAAGGTATTTCAGATCGATTCCGTATTTCAGGATTTCCGGAAGGCTTTTGACACTGTACCACACAAGCGGCTCGTAGGGAAATTGCGTGATTATGAAATATCGTCTCAGTTATGTCACTGGATTTGTGGTTTCCTGTCAGAGAGGTCACACTTCGTAGTAACTGACGGAAAGTCATCGAGTAAAATGGAAGTGATTTCTGGTGTTCCCCAAGGTAGTGTTATAGGCCCTTTGCTGTTCCTTATCTATTTAAACGATTTGGGAGACAATCTGAGCAGTCGTGTTCGGTTGTTTTCAGATGACGCTGTCGTTTATCGACTAAAAAAGTCATCAGAAGATCAATACAAATTGCAAAACGATTTAGAAAAGATATCTGAATGGTGCGAAATGTGGCAGTAGACCCTAAATAACGAAAAGTGTGAGGTCATCCACATGAGTGCTAAAAGGAACTCGTTAAACATCGGTTACACGATAAATCAGTCTAATCTAAAGGCCGTAAATTCAACTAAATACCTAGGTATTACAATTACGAACAACTTAAATTGGAAGGATCACATAGAAAATGTTGTGGGGGAATGCTAACCAAAGATTGCGTTTTATTGGCAGGACACTTAGAAAATGTAAGAGACCTACTAAGGAGACTGCCTACACTACGCTTGCCCGTCCTTTTTTAGAATACTGCTGCGCGGTGTGGGATCTTTACCAGATAGGACTGACGAAGTATATCGAAAATGTTCAAAGAAAGGCAGCACGTTTTGTATTATCACAGAAATGAAACAGGATTTGGGCTGGGCATCATTGAAGAAAGACGTTTTTCGTTGCGACGGAATCTTCTCACGAACTTCCAATCACCGACTTTCTCCTCATAATGCTAAAATATTTTGACACCGATGTACATAGGTAGGAACGATCACCGCGATAAAATAAGGGAAATCACAGCTCGTACGGAAAGATATACGTGTTTATTCTTTCCGTGCGCTATACGAGATTGGAATAATAGAGAATTGTGAAGATGGTTAAAAAAAATGGTTCAAATGGCTCTGAGCACTATGGGACTCAACTGCTGTGGTCATCAGTCCCCTAGAACTTAGAACTACTTAAACCTAACTAACCTAAGGACATCACACACATCCATGCCCGAGGTAGGATTCGAACCTGCGACCGTAGCAGTCGCACGGTTCCGGACTGCGCGCCTAGAACCGCGAGACCACCGCGGCCGTCCAAGATGGTTCGATGAACCCTCTGCCAGGCACTTAAATGTGATTTGCAGAGTATCCATGTAGATGTAGGTGTTCTTTGAATAAAACTGTAATTTCTGTTAAGGTCATTGTGTATTTGTTTCAGTTGCATCCTGTACTATGCTGTATCTTCTTTCTATGTATGGGCCAAGTTTCATGGAGCTATATTACACGGCACTGTCACACAGACCTAAGTTACTTCCATCCTTAAGTTTTGCACACCAGTGCGTACTTTTCTACGACTCTGTTTAAGTTAGCGTAACTCTGCTTATCGATGATAAAATGGCAGACTCGCACACCCCTGGGGAATATTAAAGATTTTCATCTCTCACTCAACAATTCTTTAAGATTTGGTAATGTTTGTTAGTGTGAAAATTCCGAATTACACCACGGTTCGACGTGCGCATTAGACTATAGGCCCCTACAACTGGCTGGGTAAGTTATCCCAGAGACTGGAAGATAGCAAGAGAACACCATCTCCAATAGAGCGGTGCTCGGCAAAGCACTGCGGTGTTGGAACCAAATTCCGGCGTGACGCCAGCTTCAGGTTATGAGTTAATGAAGACCGGCGGGAAAAGTGTGCTAGCCTCGAGACTGACGCCGGCTGGTGGATGAAGGAGAGGCGCCCCGTGACCTCCGGCTGCAACGCACCCTTAAAGTGCCTCCCGTTTCCCGAGAGCCTGCCACCAGCTCGCCGCCATTTTTGCGGTTCAGCTGGCGCCCGCCGTTAGTTTTTAGCGCGAGGTGAAGGGTCAGCAGATATTGGAGGCTGCGGGGGCGGTCGCCGGGTGGTCCGGCCACCCACGGCGCGGCGGGGAGAGCGCAAAGTGTCTGAAGCCGCCCAAATGGAAAGTCTGCCCCCCGCCGGTAGCGGAGTGCGGCCGGCGCTGGTAGGCGGGCTACACGCGCAGAGCGCCTAGCACCCTGGCTTCCGGACCTCGCCGAAATCCGAGACCGTGCACGTGCTCGAAAAACGTCTCTGCTAGCAAAGAGTTTGACAGTCTTCAGACAGTAGACGTACGAGAGAAAGGATGATATGTATGTATATCTTTACGTTGACTGGCGCAGTGCTCAGGCTGTCACCAGCCCCGAAAAAGGCTGTACTGCTATTATACAGTTCAGCTTTGCTGGCACTCTACAGCATTTTCGAACTTCTAGCGTGCTAGAGTATCTGTGGATAAGCTGCTTCTGTTAATCAGTACAACAAAAAACCTGTCCAAAGTAGCAAATTTTACTTTTTTTTTATTCACTCGATGACTAGTTTCGAGCCAAGACCCATTTTAAAATCATTGTAACATAGTCAAAAATGGTATTTCCGAAGATGTCAAAACTATGTTAAAAATGGGCACCGAACAGTTACACTTCATACAGATAACTGTTAACTCTATGCGCTGTAACTGTTTGTTGCACATTTTTGGAAATACCATTTTTGACTATGTTACGATAATCTGACAATGGGTCTCGGCCCGAAAACTAGTCGTTGAGTGAATAAAAAAGTAAAATTTGCCACGTTGCACTAGTGTTTCGCTGTTCTTTACGCAGGGAACGAACTGTCATTTTAAGATTATTCACGAACCTCTGTCTTGGGGAAAAAAAAGTTAAAATCCAGTTGCAACGTTCAATAACCATCAGTCACGAATGTTAGTAAACTGCTGTCCTCAGATTTATGAAATTTAATAAGGAAAAACTCCAATTTCGCTATGTTTCGTAAAAATCGGCGATTTTCTACCATACATCTCTACCTCTGTTCTCTGTTGCGCTATACTATGGTCGTTACCCGGGATGTCTGCCGTCGGAGGAGCAAGGGGAATGGCGAAAGTGTACTATGGGCAAGAGCAACACCGGTAGTGAAGTCCATGCGGCAAACATCAGGCTTCTCCTTGTGGGTTAATGTTGGCCCTTCAGGCTATACCGTCGGTGCCAACTGAGTTGTCCAGAAAGCTGTATTCCTGGCGAAAGTTTAATAGAAATTTAAATCTCACTAGCGTGCAACGTTAATACGGAATTTCATTCTTTATAATTGTGGTGTGTCTGATAGGTGAAAGTGTTTAGCCTATATATGAAAATCTCTATTTTTCGTCAGTGTTGCAAATGACTGTTTCCCTGCCGAGACTACGTGCATGTACGTAGGGTACCCAAATAATCATTCTCGGGATTTCAGTGTAAAGTACTATTTGGCTTGCTTTTTGCGGGTCATTCCAACTCTATTGTAATATTTTTGGTATGCCAAACGACAAGAGATAAACTGGACAAATCCGCTACATGGACATACTAACTTACGTTTTGACACTCGAGAAACTTATTAACGCCGTCTAAGTGCTGGCAGTGGTGATGTCAGTTTGCACTGCGGCATACTGGCAAAGAAGAACCGGACTGAACGTCGATAAAAGGGTCTGCGACGCCGAAACTAGCAATAAAGAAATAAATAAAAAAAGTATAGCTGCGGAAGTGTTGCTTTTGGGGGTGGGGAAATACTTTAACAGCTAAGGCCGCATATGAAAACTCTTCTTGTAACATAATTGAGAATATCATGAAAGAAAACTTGCATATATCTAAGGGCACAATCTTCAGTTACGGTTATTGAAGATAATATGACACTGGTGATCTTGAGAGAGTATTACTTTCCTTTGGACAGATACGGCAGTTGTGCAACATTTCTTAAGTGACAGCATTTCTTCCAGTGGCTGTCATTATTGTTGACCTTCCATTATTGCCCAGTTCCGACTATTATACCACCGTCAAGCAGTAGTTGACGTGCATGATGGCAGGCAGACCACCAAGCTGACCAGCCACTGGCATATGGTGGGCAAACATAAAACTTGTGACAAGTAGCCATGTGCAAAATTGATACAAAACCAGTTTAAAAGCGATAGAAGAAACGAGAACACTGCACGTGTTCACCAGTAACTGGCAAGAATGGTAAAATCAGTATTCATAATGTTTATGAGCAGGATGCCAAATGGCATATTCCAGCAGGATAATCCAACCTCCAACCTGCAGTTCACATCAGAAACATCCTGAGGAATGTGTGGATCTTGGACAATGGTCAGAGTTCCCTGACTTGAGACCAAAAGAGCACATTTGGGCTGTGATAGAAAGAAAGCAGTCTTCTTGAGATGACATAGCACTTGTTTTAGACAGTGTAAGAGATTCTTCAAGATGGCATTTGGAGGTTGTTTACTTCCATGTCACAATGAATAAAACAATATATGTATGTCGTATGTCTCTGGAGAAAAAATGTCATACTTATTTTGGTAATTGACATTACATCTGGACAGAATGAAAATTGAAATATGTAATATCCATAGTGTAATGTACCTCTCCACTGGAGCTTCTTGGCATAACAGTTTCTGTTTCTGTTAGTGTGTGATACGCAGCAAACCATGTCCTACCTCATTCATATTTATAACTATGGTGTATGTTTGGGGTCTCCTCCAAAACTCTTGGATTAATTTCAACCAAATTTGATATAGGAACAGTAGGTCTCACACATATCAGTACTCTGTGTTTTATAACTTCCTAGCTCCAATTGGAGCAGAGATACAGGCAGAAATGTGTTTTTCCCAACCCTTGGAACTTAGGCTGTCTGCATGACAAGTATAATGTGCAGGAACCATCGATTTACCAAATCAATGTGCATTGCAGGGCAGCCTACAGTTATGGGCAAAAAATGACATGTAAGCTGCCCTGAATGACAGTGTGTTGTTGGATTAGTCACAGCCTGCTTTAGCGAACTGCTTTGCATCGCGAACTGTGCTTTAGGGGCAAATAAAGGGATTTCAAGCCACTGATGAGCAGCCCATCCTGCCTGAGAGGTGTGTAGTGGGAGTAGTATCAGGCTGCATTGCATGGGCTATACATGTCGACGACCATAGCTGGGGACAGGTCAACATGGATAGAGGAGGGGATGGACAAAGCGAGGGTGAGAACGAGATGGACAGAAAAGGGGAGGAGGGGGAACGCATGAGGCATGTGGAGGGCGTATAGCGGTACTGGGCTAGTTGGAAAGAGATGGCAAGAGAGAGGAAGATGATGATGTTTGGATTGTGGGGCGCTCAACCGCGCGGTTATCAGCGCCTGTACAAATTCCCAGGCTTTTCTCAGTCCAATCTTGCCACTTGCATGAAGACAACACAAACACCCAGTCATCTCGAGGCAGGTGAAAATCCCTGGCCCCCGCCAGGAATCGAACCCGGAACCCCGTGCTCGGGAAGCGAGAACGCAACCACGAGACCACGAGCTGCGGTCGAGAGAGGAAGAGGAGGATATGGTCAGAAGGAGCACGAAGGAAGATGTGGCCAGAGAGGGAGCAGAAGAAATGCACAAAGAGAGGAGGAGGAGATGAAGAAACAGAGAGAGTGGGGAGAAGGAGAGAGGTAGCGATGAGAGGACGAGATGGACATACAGAGGAGGGTGGACACAGAGAGGGGGAGGAGGAGGTGTGTTCAATATATGTGTCAAATGCATATGCGAGCGAAGCTGTAGGGAGAAGGATGTACATCGTGTTATAATCACACACACACATACACAGAGAGAGAGAATGTGTACTGCTGTGAGACACCGTACACTTGCGCAGGACGTGTGAAGTCCCTAGTGTAGGAAGCGGTCGCTGAGATACCAGGCTGACACTCAACGACGCAAGCGCTTGTCGCCTCGACTCGCTAGTCCGGAAGAGCTGGCCGGAAGCAGAGGCGGTGGGTGGAGGGGGGAGGGCGCGATCAGGGAGTGGGTCGCCTAACGGTGGCGGTAATGGGGCGTCGCGAGGCCGGGCGCCGGCGTGCCGCCATTAGTATTCGCGGCCGAGACGCGCCACGCGGCTGCCTGCCTGCTTGTTATCGAGGGAGGCGTGGTGGTGATAACGTGTAATGGCAGGGGCGTCTGACCTGCCTAAACTGCTGCCCATAAGCCGTCCTCGGGGCGGCCGTAGCAGAATGCCAACGCAAGTGAGCTCTCCAGCCGACGATGACACCACGAGGCGGTTAGCGAATGGTGTGACAACCTGAGTGTACTCATAGCTGAGAGCTCGGGAGTAACACACATTTTTTAAACAGCCACAGTACGCCTCACTCATTTCCTAAACTTTTTGTAATACATTTTCGTACATTTGAACATTTGGAGGCTCCACTACCTTGGACTATCGTGATTACTTATTCTGCACATATTCACCTTCGCTGCTTAATTGCCTGAGAAAAATGTGAAACGCACAGAAGTGGAGGAAGAATCAAAACGAAACTTGGTAGAGAGTAACTTACGTTATTTCAGTGAGTACAATATCGCGTCAAATTTACAAAGAACTTTGCAGTGTAAGCTCACCTTATTAGAATCACGTTACACGTTCTCTGACCTGGATGTATGCACTGGTTCGATTGCAAAAGATGCCGTAAATTCTTTGTACCCTGTCCAGATGCAAACTAGCCCACAACTGTTGTAACTAGTCCTTGATATCCGGAATTCCGCCACTAGGGCGGAGAAGATGTTCGAGCTGTATTTAAGGAACATATCTAAGAATTTTTAACAGGCTGTGAAGTCTACAAGAATAAAGTTACTAATATCTGTGAAATGACAAGGCATTGAATTTTTTGAAGTACTGGTATGGTGACGCATTCCCAAGACTGTTGCAGTACTGTTGTTTCCCACTGTATTTTCCTGACACATTGTGTTTTATGTTTATATATGAGTGACGGCGGGGTAACACTGTAATCGCAAACGCAGAATAAAAACTGTTACAGCCTAAGCGGAAAAATACGTTGTTTAGCAGTTATGTTAAAGTTAGTGAACATGGGACACAGCAATCTGCTATTTGTACTGGAAAGAGCAGTGACGGAGAGCAGCAAGTCGTTCTACGAAAGCTGTTTGTAGAGTTAGGTCCAATAGATAGCGAAATGGAGATGACAATGAAAATCCGATGAAGCTTTGCACAGATGTGTTGGGTAGTATCTCTTACTATGCCCGTCGATCGCGTCAAATCGCTCTTTTCGGTTCTGAGCACACATTGAGCGTATAAAGACGCCTACACCAACAGTGTCTCCCACTAAACATGTATACCCGCTGAGAACTTCGCCTGATTTCCGGCAACCCTACCAAACATAACTGTCATGCGTTTCCTTCTTCATAACAATTCTCGGCCGCATACCGCAGGGACCACGAGAACGCTCCTTCAGCGTTTTCGATGGGAAGTGTTTGACCACCCGCCATACGCCAGGAACTTGGCTCTTTCTGATGTTCATTTCTGCTCACATGAACCGCTGGCTAAGAAGGCAACATTTTGGCACGGACACCGAACTGCAGGCCAGCGTAGGGAAGTGGCGGAAAGGACAGCAGCTGTCTTCTATGACGACGGTACTGGAAGGTTGCTACAAGGCTACGACAGATGTCAAAGGCGGAGCGTCGACTATGTAGAGGGGTAGTTGGAAGGTCCACAAAACTGTTGCAAATGAAACCTTCTTGATTTCGCAAGCGATCGAAACTTACCTTCCAAATAGCCCTCGCATATGTGGCAAGGAAACAATCAGAATTAATATTGTACGGCACATTTTGTAGAAATTGTGTGGAATATTGATAATGATACTTTTACTGTGTAGTGTGTAGTGTAGACAGTTGAAAACTTATGGACATATTATAGCTGCCTAATGTATTGGGACTTGAACTCGAAACGGGCAAAAGCTTTATTCAGCAACAATACGAACGCGTTCACTACCCAGAATGAGTCTCTCTTACTCTAATAAAGATCCAAGCTTTTTTGTATATTTTGCTACAGTAGCATAACTGAAAAACCAAATACTGATTATTCGTAGCCCAGTAGTTACTAGTTGATTGATTCTTTCACTCTTCAGGTCTAACGAAACTTCTTGGCCGAATTTTGGAACACGTATTATGTTCGAGTATAATGACTTTTCTGGAGACTAGTAATCTACTCTGTAGGAATCAGCATGGGTTTCGAAATAGACGATGTTGCGAAACCCAGCTCGCGCTATTCGTCCACAAGACTCAAAGGGCCATAGACATGGGTTTCCAGGTAGATGCCGTGTTTCTTGACTTCCGCAAGACGTTCGATACAGTTCCCCACAGTCGTTTAATGAACAAAGTAAGAGCAATGGACTATCACCCCACTTGTGTGATTGCATTGAAGAGTTCCTAGATAACAGAACGCAGCATGTCATTCTCAATGGAGAGACGTCTTCCGAAGTAAGAGTGATTTCAGGTGTGCCGCAGGGGAGTGTCGTAGGACCGTTGCTATTCGCAATATACATAAATGACCTTGTGGATAACATCTGAAGTTCACTGAGGCTTTTTGCGGATGACGCAGTAGTATATCTAGAGGTTGTAACAATGGAAAATTGTACTGAAATGCAGGAGGATCTGCAACGAATCGACGCATGTTGCAGGGAATGGCAAGTGAATCTCAATGTAGACAAGTGTAATGTGCTGCGAATACATAGAAAGAAAGATCCTTTAACATTTAACTACAATATAGCAGGTCAGCAACTAGAAGCAGTTAATTCCATAAATTATATGGGAGTAGGCATTAGGAGTAATTTAAAATGGAATGATCCTACAAAATTGATCGTCGCTGAAACAGATGCCAGACTGAGATTCATTGCAAGAATCTTAAGTAAATGCAATCCGAAAACAAAGGAAGTACGTTACAGTACACTTGTTCGCCCACTGCTTGAATATTACTCACCAGTGTGGGATCCGCACCAGATAGGGTTGATTGAAGAGATAGAGAAGATCCAACGGAGAGCAGCGCGCTTCGCTACAGGATCCTTTAGTAATCGCGAAAGCGTTACGGAGATGATAGATAAATTCCAGTGGAAGACTCTGCAAGAGAGACGCTCAGTAGCCCGGTACGGGCTTTTGGTAAAGTTTCGAGATCACACCTTCACCGAAGAGTCAAGCAGTATATTGCTCCCTCCTACGTATATCTCGCGAAGAGACTATGACGATAAAATCAAAGAGATTAGAGCCCACACAGAGGCATACCGACAATCTTTCTTTCCACGAACAACACGAGAATGGAATAGAAGGGAGAACACTCAGGTGGATTGCGGAGTATGGATGTAGATTAAAACTGAGGTTCAGAATGGAAGTCTAACCTAGACTTTTCGCTTTAATGGGAAGTGAAAATTACGTATAGTTCTGTAAGCGTGAGATTAGCTGTAAAAATTACAGACTATTCGCACTCACTGACGACCGATGTTGATCAGTGGACTCGTGTTCAGAAGGAGGAACCTGCTGCTGCTGTCTTCACCCAGTTTTTCCGTGGTTTCTTTACAAGAGCTGCAACCTATTCGTTGTCTCATCTGTTTCCAATTGACCTAACGCCTCGCCTTCAGTGACCTCGATTTTGCAACGGACGTTAAACTCAACTTTTATTTCCATTTACCCGAAGAATATATTTGATTGTGATCCTACAGGTATTGTCGGTTAATGTTACAGAATGATGAAACTTTCAGCATGAACGCTGACAGAACAGGAATTACTTTAGAATTTGAGATGATAATGTTGTCTCTTGTTGATACATTTGTTCGATATTTAAACGACTTCACTGTGTCAAGCAGGATGCTAGTGATAATGTAACCGAACATTACAGATCTGATCTTTCTATTTATCCGCATTACATTTTCCCACATTTAGAGCTAGCTGCCATTCATGGCACCAACCATAAATTTGTCTAAGTCGTTTCGTATCTTTCTACAGCCACCGAACTTCGACGCCTTACCGTACAACACAGCATCATCAGCAAACAACTACAGATTGTTGCCCACCCTGTCGACCAAACCATTCACGCATATAGAGAAAAACACAGTGCTATCAAACTGCTTTTGAGCATTTAGCGTAGGACGAGAAATTCCACATGATGATATTATCACATATCGATATATATTATCCGTTTTGATAGAGGACACTATCTTTCCTCTATTTTCGAAATCTGTTCCTAAGCAAGAAGACATCTGACTCATAATCTTGATTTCGTGAGTACATAGGTCCTGTTACCATTATGTCTAATAATCAGGGCAACAGAGAGACGTTAACTGCTGTCAAGATATATCTGACTTTTAATAATAAAAAAACGCTTGTCCTTACTAATATGAAGAAAGATGACAGCAAGGTCTCAGTTAAATGTTTCGTCCACATTAGTGATATTAGAGATGGAGGACTACCTCGGGCGGAGAAGGCTTTGGGAAGGAATGGGCCATGACACGTTTAAGAAACGTTTCCGTCAATGGCCCGAAGTTGTTTAGTGAAACCGCAGAAAATTTAGGGACGGAAGCAGATTTGATTTCTGATCCACAGCGATCCCCTTACTGCGGGTCTGTGGAACGAACAGCGTATCTAATCCAGTCTAATTTGACGAGAGTCAGACAGGTGTAGGAAGACACGTGGTTGCCTTGCGCCTGTACCTATAGACTGCTGCTACCCGCGCTCCACAGGTACGTGGCAATGCAGCCGGCAGATCGGCGCTCGCGGGTTTCCCAGGCGAGGAAACCGGCAGGATTCGTGTGCTGCCGGGTCAGGTAAAATGAAAAAGATGCGCAACATAATTATGGCTTATGAAACACTGCTTTTATCCAGTTCTATTACTGCTAATAATACGAATTAATGGTGACACTGGTTATTGACATTCGCATTCATAATTTGTGATTAGGAATAATGAGATGTTGGTTTCATTCAGTTCTGTTATTGTTAATATAATGCGTTAATGGTGATAACCGTTAGGGAATTTCGAATTTTTGTTTTTATTCCATGTAGAAATCTGGAGATGGTCGTAACCGTCTGAAACTGGTTATCATTTCCACTACAGATCTTGCTGGTCAGCCGGCCACAGTGGCCATCCGGTTCTAGGCGCTACAATCTGGAACCGCGCGACCGCTGCGGTCGCAGGTTCGAATCCTGCCTCGGGCATGGATGTGTGTGATGTCCTTAGGTTAGTTAGGTTTTAATTAGTTCTAAGTTCTAGGGGACTGAGGACCAAAGTAGTTAAGTCCCATAGTGCTCAGAGCCATTTTTTAAACCTTGCTGGTCAGTGGAGATTTAGATCAGCGGAAGCAAAATATATATTTAAAAAGGTGAAACAAGAGTTGATCACCCTTATTGCAGAAAGAAAGTCAAATCATCAGCTCTAATTTAGGCGACAATGCGGATGAGTAACCTTCGGTTTCAGGGCTAGTTTCAGACATCTCGAATTACCGTGAGTCATCCATTTCTCAGGAAGTTTTTACGATGACAGTCTCTGTAGGAAGTCTGCAGTTACAGGCAGTGTTTTCGACGTATCTGAAAATGCCCTTTGTTGACAGGATTTTAAATCGTCAAAACATAAAATAAATTGCATACCCTACTCAGTATGAGTCAGGTGTTCACCAGAAAGAACGGCGGTGAGGAAGGTGTATATAACTCCGATGTGACTATACAGGATCAAATAAATCACAACGATTACTTTCTCGCGATGTAACGCTCGAACCAAGATACGACACCCAAGCTAACAGAAATTCTGTGGTGTTTACTTTTTCCCTTAGCTGGACATGCCACTAACTGAACAAATTATAACGTCTTCTCCACCTTCAACGATTATACACAATGTGGGATACCTTTTTGTGCCATGTCAGATGTCGTGCTACGATTTTCTTAGAAGATGATACGGAACACGTGTGATGGAATGTTCGCGGAGGTGAGAGTTTAGTACTTTTCTGTTCTCTTTTCTGTGTTTGACATTTGGTGCATAGTGCAGCAGTGACAGTAAGGTAGTTTCTCATATACAGAGAGTATCATAATTAATGGCGTAAACGCATATCGTTGAAAATACACGATACTAAAAGCAAAAAAGCCTCTGTAAAGAGGGACTCTAAAACTCAAACCTGAAGAGCTATGAACACTTCTTCACCTTCGATACTGTGAAACAAATTTCTTCTACTGCAAGTCATTTGCTTCCCATATTTTGGGACGAGGTAGCATGGACAAAAACAAGTCATTAATTATGATAAAAACTGTATACTGCTTTTTTGTGTGAGAATATAAAACGAGTCATCATCATCAGCATCATTTTCACTTCCTAGTATAAGGGTAACTGCCTATTCCCTCTAAATAGGTTAGTTTTGAATCCGTCTGATTTTGGGCCTTCCGGATTTCTTCTTCCCTCGTCCTGTATCTTAATAATTGTTTCTTCTGGATTTCAGCTCAGATGTTCTTTCCATCTGTTTCTATATTTCTCTATTTTGTTGTTCGTCCTTCCAATATTCAGTTATTCTATAATTTGTTCATTCCTAGTCTGGTCTTTGAGTGTGCAACCTTTCACTGTTCTCATAAATCTCATTTCAGCCGTCTGTATTTTTTTCTTTTCCCTTGCGAAAATGAACGTTTCACTCCCGACTTCTGCTTATAATGAAATCAAACGTGGTGCCCTGCTCTTATGAAGCTTCCAGCCTTTCCAGCCACACAGTGGAAATCGCTCGCAGTCCTTACGTTATAAGAGCCTGCACATAAAGGAGGTATAGATGCGTAATCAGTAAGTCTAGAAACACCTTTTGGTGATGTTGAATCGAGTGGGGACGGGAATGACCGGCTCTGGAATGACAGCTTGTGGCCTATTAGTTGTCTTCTCGGTGCGTGTGAGGAGAGATGTGGAGGCCGGTACAACTATTGCAAGGCAGCGTATGTGAGCTGAACAGTAAGCAAACCTGCGTAAACTTTCAAGCGCAGTGCAGGTCCATTCGGAGAAAATTTATGCAGTGGAGCAGGACATCAGTATTTGAAATTACAATGAAATGAATACTCATAGCTGCATACAGGCGTTGATATAAGTCAACGGGGACAGTTGTAAATGTGTGCCCCGACCAGGACTCGAACCCGGGATCTCCTGCTTACACGGCAGACGCTCTATCCAGCTGAGCCACCGAGGACACAGAGGATAGTGAGACTGCAGGGACTTATCTCTGGCACGCCTCCTGTGAGACCCACATTCCCAACTTTTTGCCCCGCACAATATTCATAGTGTCCTTGCCCATTATACTCATTACTCGCGGCTTTACTGCCGATTCTCGTAAGAGTTCGGGCACTGTTCGTGCATCCGCACAGAAGAAGATGGTCAAATAGCCAGTGAGCCTTAACGGAGGAGGCGTGCCAGAGATAAGTCCCTGAAGTCGCACTATCCTCTGTGCCCTCGGTGGCTCAGATATCAGAGCGTCTGTCATGTAAGCAGGAGATTTCGGATTCGAGTTCCGGTCGGGGCAAATATTTCCAACTCTCCCCGTTGACTTATTTCAACGCCTGTATGCAGCTAAGGGTATTCATTTCATTGTAATTTCATTCTAACGAGCTGCATGGTCACCGATTCTATCTGTTCTATCGGACATGTCCGAAAGAACAGATACCATCTTCATACACACCAGTATTTGTTTCTCTTTTTGTTCATTGTAAGGATGCATTCCTTGGTTTTCGAGGCATTTGTGATGCAGAACGAGTAAATAAATACGACAAGGATCTGTAAAAGCAACAAACTGTGAGCTGCATTATGAATGAGAATTGTGTATGGTTTCCATCCCGGCGGCAACTAGTACTGATGAATACGCGAAAACGCAGCTCATCTCGGAATAGAGCGAGAGAGGGAGACTTCATAATTCCGGGCTCTCTTAATAGGTTGAGTCACGATGTTTCTTGTTAAGCAGCAGAGTGCCGGATCGCCTCGTGTGAGTGAGGGCGCAGTGTTGCCAAGCCGTGCCACAATGAGCGCGCCTCAGTATTTTTATGGCGACCCGTAAAGCAAACATGTGTGCGTCGCAGCGCCGCGCTGCCACACAAACACAGCCACCTGTTCACGCACCCACAGCCTGTGATCTCCTCTGGCTCTTCATAACTGCGTGCAGTGCACCTGCGTAACAGGTTTTTGCCACGCTCGCCATAACACTAAAGAATTAACTGGCAGATTAATGCAGATGAACAGAAAAAAGAATCCCGTAATGTTTGAATACTCCATTAGTAGTGTAGCGCTTGACACAGTCAGTCGATTAAATATTTGGACGTAACATTGCAGAGCAATATGAAGTGGGACAAGCATGTAATGGCAGTTGGGAAGGCGGTGTCGTCTTCGGTTCATTGGTAGAATTTTGGGATGATGTGGTTCATCTGTAAAGGGGAGCGTTTATAAAACACTAATACGACATATTCTTGAGTACTGCACGAGCGTTTGGGATCCCTATCAGGTCGGGTTGAGGAAGGACATAGAAGCAATTCAGAGGCGGGTTGCTAGATTTGTTACAGGTACATTTGATCATCACGCGAGTGTTACGGAAATGCTTCAGGAACTCGGGTGGGTGTCTCTAGAGGAAAGGAGGCGTTCTTTTCGTGAATCGCTACTGAGGAAATTTAGAGAACCAGCATTTGAGGCTGACTGCAGTACAATTTTACTTCCGCCAACTTACATTTGGCGGAAAGACCACAAAGATAAGACAAGAGAGATTAGGGCTCGTACAGAGGCATGTAGGCAGTCATTTCTCCCTCGTTCTGTTTGGGAGTAGAACAAGGAGAGATGCTAATTGTGGTACGAGATACCCTCCGCCACGCACCGTATGGTGGATTACGGAGTATGTATGTAGATGTAGATGTATATGTGTTAACTCATACAGAACCCAGACTGCAGTTATGAGAGTCAAAGGACGTGAAAGGGAAGCAGTAGTTCAGACCGGAGTAAGATCGGCTCGTAGCATATCCGTGATAGTATTAAATTTTTAGATAATAAGTTTAATGTTTACCAGTCCTGCCAAAGACGGCAAAGGTCTTGATTAGATGAACAGAACGCACAGTAACATGAAAAGTCGTTATAACGAAAATGAAACAAGGGTGATGGAACGTAATTGAATCAAATCAGACGACGCTGGGGAATGAGATTAAAAAGTGTGGCAGTAAAAGTGGTAATAGACGAATTTTGCAACAGAGAGAAAAGTGTTTCTGAAAAAGAGAAATTTTCACAACACTAAAGCAGATGATCATCATTTGGGTATCACTGTAACACGCACGAAATGGAGGCAGAAACCTTCTGCTCTGCTTATAAATTATATTAAATGTGGCTGTAACACTAATAAATAACAACATCAAAAGAATTAAGGTGAAAAAAGAATACAGCATCATAGAAAAAAGAAAGAAGGCTAACAAGGGAATCTCCCCATCGCACCCCCGTCAGATTTAGTTATAAGTTGGCATAGTGGATAGGCCTTGAAAACCTGAACACAGATCAATCGAGAAAAGAGGAAGAATTTGTGTGAAACTATGAAAAAAAAAGCAAAGTATACAAACAGAGTAGTCCATGTGTAAGATAAGCAACATAAAGGATAGTGTAAGCGAAGTGTTAGTGGTTAGTGGTTAGCGTGAGCAGCTGCGGAACGAGAGGTCCTTGGTTCAAATCTTCCCTCGAGTGGAAAGCTTACTTTCTTTATTTTCGCATAGTTATGATCTGTCCGTTCGTTCATTAACGTCTCTGTTTATTGTAATAAGTTTAGTGTCTGTGTTTTGCGATCGCATCGCAAAACCGTGCGATTAGTAGACGAAAGGACGTGCCCTTCCAATGGGAAACGAAAACATTTGATCGCAAGGTCATAGGTCAACCGATTCCTCACAGGAAAACATGTCTGATATATTCTATACGCCACTGGTGACGGCATGTGCGTCACGTGACAGGAATATGTTGTCGACCCACCTATCTTGTACACTTGGCGAATGGGTAAAAGGATTCTTCTATGTTGCCCGATTTAGGTTTTCTTGTGGATGTGATAATCATTCCCAAAGAAGTGATGAAAACATAAGAGTTTGTCACGTAAACTGAAAATAAAAAAATTAAAGTTTCCACTCTTTTTTTTAATCTCATTTTGTTCACGTTTGTTCGTCGCATCTGCTCGGGGCGGACGTCGTAAAACATCCATTTATGTTCGTTGTTGATCGATTGACTCAGTTCTTTTATTGCAGAGGGCACGTAACCCTCTGACCGAACACGCTGAGCTACCGTGCCGGCCACTAGAGGAAGACCTGAACCAAGGACCTCTCGTTCCGCAGCTGATCACGCTAACCACGCAACCACGGTGCTGCTGAGTTCACATTCTCCTTGATGTTGCCTATATTGTTCATGGACTACTCAGTTTGTATATTTTGCTTATTTTTCAGAGTACCACACAACTTCTTCCTGTTTTCTCGATTGATCTGTGTTCAGTTTTTCAAGGCCTATCGACTGTGCCAACTTATATAACTAAATCTGAGGGGGGTGCGATGTGGAGGTTCCCTTGTAAGTAACAAGCTAAATTACGCGATATGCAGAGATTCTCAGATAAACAGAAAAATAGAAAAACGTTTCGTTATTTGCAGATGAGAAGCTGTAGAAAGTATGGTTTATATAGTGTGTACATAAAGTCCAGGAACACTTTCAATTATTTATTGCATAAGAAATATACACTGTACAGATATACATTTTGCATTTTGAAGAGAAACTCTAAAAGTTTTTTTTTCAAGCATTCGATATGCGAACCATGAATGATCCGGCAGATGTCAATACGGTAATCGAATTCCTTCCATACCCGTTGCACCATGGCGTCGTCGACTGCGGCAGTCGCTTGCCGTATTCTCTCCCGGAGCTCTGCTACATCACGTGGTAGAGGCGACACATACACCAGATCACAGAGAAAAGCCACAAGGAATGAGATCTGGTATCGGGGAGGCCATTTCATGAGACAGCTGTCCCCTTCTGTAGCACGGCCGATCCATCGGCAGCTCCGTGTCCAGGTACCCGTGAACTCCAAGATGAAAATGGGGTGGAGCCCCATCCTGCTGAAAGGTGAACGGATAGTCCCATTGCATTTGAGGCATCAGCCATTGTTTCAACATGTCCAAGTAGGAATACCTATTGACAGTGCTCTCGGCGAAGAAGAATGGCCCGTACAGTTTTCGACGTGACGAGGCACAAAAAATATTTGCCTGTGGGAAATCACGCTCAAATTCAGTGCATTCGTGTGGATGCTTTGTATCCCAGATTCGACAATTATACCTGTTCACTTTCCCATTAGTGTGAAAAGTGGGTTCGTCGCTAAAAATTAAGCGATCAACGATACCATCCCCATTCTCATTCAGTTGTTGCAACTGCGAACAAAACTCGAAACGCTTGTTTTTGTCGTCATCATTGAGCTTCTGCACTAGCTCCAATTTGAATGGTTTCATAGACAGCTTCTGTCGCAGGACTTTACACACTATCATTGGAGCCATTTCGAGTTCATGGGATGGACGACGCACCGATTTCTTTGGACTCCTTATGAATATCTCCACATTCAATCCACTCACACTGGAACGTCCGCTTCTCTTTGCCGGGCACAAGCAACCCGTCGTAACGAATTTTTTGTCCCAGTGGTAAATCGCCTTCCTTATTGGTGGCTTCTTACCGTACTTGGTTCTAAACATCCGCTGAACAACTGTAGCACACTTGTTTTTGTCGAACTCCAACACAAAGAAAGCTCACTACGCACCTGAACTCGCCATGTTTGTGACTAGCGCTGACTATCGGGAAATTACCAAACTACGCTTTGGCGGTATACATGAAAAGAAACTTTCAGGATTTCTCTTCAAAATGACATATGTATGATATCTGTACAATGTTTGGTTCTTGTGCAATAAATAATTGAAAGTGTTCCAGAACTTTATGTACAGCCTGTATAAAGTTGCCGGCCTACATAACTGACACGTCATCATGTACCATATATGAACAGATAGTGAGATACGTAAACAAATATTTATCAGTACTATTTTGAAATTTAATATCCTAGACTTTAAGCGTTGGTGAGCAACATACTGTATAATGCACAGCTCAGTGACACATGTATTCACAGTGCACCTTACGCAAAGTAATGTAAAATACTTTACAGATAATAATCGCGCCATTGAAAACGTAAATACTTTTGAGCCAAAAATTAATATAACTCACACAAGAGTTTTTCATGTATCAGCAATTGCTCTGGAAATAAAATTTAAAAAAATTGCACCAATGATAGAGCTAAAAAAAACTTCAGCAGTAAAAAAAATTATAAAACGGTGTGTTGCGTAATGCGGAATTTCTCTCCATGTATTCCAAATTTAAATACTGAGAAGTATTTTTTGGCAAATATTTGAGTGTAGCCTTATGTGGCAATGAGACGTGAACTGTAAACAAGTCAGATCAGTAGCGAACAGAAACTTGTGAAACTGCTACTGGAGAATGCTGAACATTAGATGGGAGTGCACTCTTTATTTATATCAAATTAGTATCCTATTACACTGTTTTTTGCTTTCTATAGAATGGTTGTTAAAATCTACGGCACACCACGCAGGTTTAGGTTTTACGTGGTTTCCCTGCCTCGCTTAACGCGAACGGCAGGATGCTTCCTTCGAAGAAGGCACGGCCAAATTTCCTTTCCTAACCTTCCTCAAGTGGAGCGCTTGCTAATGACTTCGTCGCCGTGATATCAAGCCCTAAGCTTCCTTCCTTCCTTATGCTAGTACAAATATATGACAGTGTACCTGCTAATCATTCACGAAGCAGACTGTATTTACTTACTGAGCAATTTCCTGTCTGAAGCCGTAATTTATTTTGTTCATATGACTCTGCATTCTTTAAGGCGTCTTCATTTTTTCGAAAATTATTGAGGAGGCATCTGGAGATACGGAGAGCTTGACGTTAGGGTTGCGTTTAAGAATGGAGCGAGCTCTAAGCAGTAGACTGGTAGAAAGCTAAGGCACTCAGCATCACATTTAATGAGTGAGACACAGCGTAGGCAAGCCGTCTGGAGAAGACGAATGGTTCTATGAGTAATCGCTGTAGGGCACACCTCACTTCCTCTCCTTACTCTTCTCCCTGCAAAAGCCGCTTTGTCTCTGGCTTGGATCACTGTATACACTGGGCTATGCAGCACTGCTTCTTGAAGAGTCGCAAAACCACTGTGAGTAGCATATCGGTAGTCATGTGCTTACGGTGTTGGCCTACGACGAACCGGACAAGGCTACAGCACAGAAAAAGCAGGAAAAAATTGTTCGGAAACTAGCTAGAGTGTCGTTGACGCACTGGACAGATGGACTCGGTACGTAACAGTCACGGGGGAAAATCTGTTTCACGATAGAACGGGTGGTTTCTGTGAGGCCAGTGCTGCTTTACGTCTTCCACCAGGCGAAGTTTGCCGTAAGGCGACCACTTATCACACTCTGTACACGAGAGCAGGAATTGGGCGATCACAGCGGCGGGATCAGAACAACGTCTAGATGCCTCCATCTACAAGTCCCGCGTGGGCTGCCAGCGCTATCTATACAAACAGACTTTACATTTCGATTAGCGGACGGTTGTGCTCCACTATATGGATTCAGGAAGGAAGTAAGATTGGGTTTAACGTCCCATCTACATCTAGGTCATTAGAGATGGAGTACAAGCTCGGATTGTGTTAAAGATGGGGAAGGAAATCGGCTGCGTGCTTTCAAAGGAACCGTCCCTGCATTCGCCTAGAGCGATTTTGGGGAATCATGGAAACCAAAATCTGGTTTGAGGACGCGGGTTTGAACGTCATCCTCCCGACAGTCTGTACAGAGTGTCGACATGTTGCCACGGCCATTTGAGCAACAGACCTATCTTCAATCGAGCACATATGGAATATCACTGGGCGTCATCCACAAACGGCATTAATCGCCCCTGTATTGCCCGACCAAGTGTAGCAGGCATGGATCTTCATCCCAAAAACTGACATCCGGTAATGTACAACAGAAGGTATATACGTCTGCATGGTCTCCGTCAACAATCTGGCGATACCAGCATTTCATACTTTCAATGGCTTATCTCGCGCTTACATTAACCCATGATATTGTAATGGCAGTAAATGAGTTTTGCTACTTGGGGAGCAAACTAACTGATGATGGTAAAAGTAGAGAGGATATAAAATGTAGAGTGACAATGGCAAGGAAAGCGTTCCTGAAGAAGAGAAATTTGTTAACATCGAGTATAGATTTAAGTGTTAGGAAGTCGTTTCTGAAAGTATTTGTATGGAGTGTAGCCGCGTATGGAAGTGAAACGTGGACGATAAATAGTTTGGACAAGAAGAGAATAGAAGCTTTCGAAATGTGGTGCTACAGAAGAATGCTGAAAATTATATGGGTAGATTACATAACTATTGAGGAGGTATTGAACAGAATTGGGGAGAAGAGGAATTTGTGGCACACCTTGACTAGAAGAAGGGATCGGTTGGTAGGGCATATTCTGAGGCATCAAGGGATCAGCAATTTAGTATTGGAGGGCAGCGCGGAGGGTAAAAATCGTAGAGGGAGACCATGAGATGAATGCACTGAGCAGATTGAGAAGGATGTAGATTGCAGTAGGTACTGGGAGATGAAGAAGCTTGCACTGGAGAACTGCATCACACCAGTCTCTGGACTGAAGACTAAAACAAAAACATTGTAATGATTATCACTTAAATGTGTTACCTCGACAAATGGTTCTCGAAATTTCATTACTCTAAATTCATCATTTTCCCATGATGCGGTTTTTTCCGTCAGTGTATTTACGAATGTATGGTTTCGAGCTGGCTCTAACTTCAGTATGAAAGATTATCCTACTTAGTAAAAATGTGTTTGAAGTGTAAATTTTTCAATAGAGTCCACGTAGAATTTGGTACATGCATCATGGAACACGGGATCACTTTATTTTTTGATGTTAGACGACATCTAATCAACTAGTAGCATCCACGAGCCATCTATCTGACATCATTACAAAAGTGAAGTCTGCAGCACGCCCGGATAGTAGGGTAAACACCCGTAGTTGGGACAGCAAGTTGTACAGTCTTGTGAATATTTGTGAGATGGTCAATGGTTGAAGCTTCCTGGCAGATTAAAACTGTGTGCCGGACCGAGACTCGAACTCGGGGCCTTTGCCTTTAGCGGGCAAGTGCTCAACCATCTGAGCTACCCAAGCACGACTCACGCCTCGTCCCCACAGCTTTACTTCTGCCAGTACCTCGTCTCCTGTTGTGGAGACGGGGCGTGAGTCGTGCTTGGGTAGCTCAGATGGTTGAGCACTTGCCCGCTAAAGGTAAAGGTCTCGAGTTCGAGTCTCCGTCCGGCACACAGTTTTAATCTACCAGGAAGTTTCATATCAGCGCACATTCCGCTGCAGAGTGAAAATCTCATTCTGGTCAATGGTTGTTTGAAAGAATTCGTAACCCATTGTAGAGACGAAAGCAGTGTTGCATCCGATGTGAAGATGACATGTGGATCTACTTTAACAGATACGACTATACAATAAATTGTAACTAGTAATGGGCTCAAGAAGTATTATACATCAAGAAATAATTAACTGGAATAATTAAATTTTGGGAATACCTTTGTCTAGGTAACACATTTAAGTGATAAACATTGCAGTGTCACAGGTTTATGTAAGCGCAAGATAAACCATTGAAAGTGTGAAATGCTGGTACATTAAAAACCGATGTAACCATCAGACTGTTGAATTTAAGCATGCAAACGTACATGCACTGTATCGCACAGGCGGCAGTTTGTCAGTTTGTGGGACAGAGTTCCATGCCTGTTGCTCTTGGTCGGTCAATACGGGGATGGTTAATTCTGTTTGTGGATGACCCTGGAATTGTCGTGCGATGATGTCCTATACGTGCTTGGTTTGAGACAGATCTATTGACCTAGTAGACCAAGGGAACATGTCAACACTCTGTAGATCGTGTTGGGTTACAACAGTTGTATGTGGGTGACCGTTATCCTGTTGGAAAATGTCCCTGGAATGCTGTTCATAAATGGCAACACAACAGGTCGAATCACCAGAGTGGCGCACAAATTTGCAGTCAAGGTGCGTGGAATAACCATGAGAGTGCACATGCCGTCATATGAAATCGCACCACAGATCACAGCTCCAATTTAGATTCAATGAGTCTACAGTCCAGACTGGAGACAGCTTGGTTGCAAGTGCTCAGTTGACTTCCTTCTGACCTACACACGGCCGTCACCGGCACGGAGGCGGATCGGGCTGCATCAGAAAACACAATAGACCTCGACTCTGTGCTGCAATGAGCTTCAATTGACACAACTGAAGTTGCAAACGGTGGTGGTATGGGGTCAGTGGATTGTGCGCTACAGCGCGTCTGTCTCGGAGCTGTGCTATCAGTAACCGATTTGTAACACTTCGTCGTGTCACTGTGGTGCCAGCTGCTGCTCAGATTGCTGCTGCAGATGCAGTACGATGCGCCAGAGCCACACATCGAACACGATGGTCTTCCCTCTCGGTAGTGCCATGTGGCCGTTCGGAGCTTGCGAGCGTGCGTTCTTGTGGCCCCTGCTGCCAGCAGACATTTAGGAGCACAGTAGCTATATTCCTGCCAAGTCCTTCAGCAATGTCGCGGAAGGAAGATCCAGCTTCTCGTAGACCTATTGGACGACCTCGTTCAAAGGGAGCTGTTGATATGGCATGTACGTCGCCTTGAAGATATTGCTAACTATTATCAACTTACTACGACAAATCTCAACGGTAAGTAACGGTCACGACCTTTACGACGCAATTTAAAGCAAACATGATTTGCATCCTCATAGTGATGCTACTAGTTCCACTATTATGCGGCAGGCACGAAATTCGTATATGCGTCATCTTTCAAATGTCCACCTCGACAGCTGAATGGTTGGGAGCACGGGTGGTCGCACTGAAAATGTCTACTCGCGTTACTCCGGGTGATTGCGCCTCTCTCGAACTCTACCAAGTGCATAGGGCGGCGCTGCGCCCCGCCGGGACCTGAGAGGGTTTCGAGGTGTATCGTGCAGGGGAGCTCCGACTACTCTTGTTTCCAGAATAAATGAGCGAACGCTTACCTGTTATACAATAAAGGCCGGCAAAGTAGCTCAGCGTGTTCGGTAAGAGGACTGCTTGCCCTCTGTAAAATAAAAATAATAATAAAAAGAAGACTGAGTAAAGCAATCAACAGTCAACTTGAACTGATGTCTTGTGACGTCCGCCCAGACCAAACGCAACGAACAGTACCGATCAAAATGGGAAAAAAGTGGTCAGCGCGGTAGAATGCCACGCATGGGACCCCGGTTCGATTCCCGGATGGGTCGAGATTTTCTCCGCACAGCGGCTGGTGTTGTGTCGTCTTCATCAACATATTATCACCATCGACACGCAAGTCGCCGAAGTGGCGTAAACTAAAAAGACTTGCACTAGGCGACCGGTCCACCAAACGGGAGGCCCTAGCTACACGGCATCTCATTTCAGTTCATCTCTCAAATGCAGAAACACACCTACCATGTACCTATATCTAGCACAACTCCTTCTTGGTGTTGGGATTTTTTCCCGTCAGTGTAGCTCTCGTTTCAGATAGGTTTATACTAACAAGAACAATACTTTGTGCTACAGTCAGTGTAGGAATGTAACTACACATTGGCAAGTGTCTCGCAAATCGCTCGTTTGCGTGCCCCTGTTTACTGGAAATCTTTCGCTTTCTATTGCTGTGTACTTTCATCCGTCAGTTATCAAAAAAATGGTTCAAATGGCTCTGAGCACTATGGGACTAACGTCTGAGGTCATCAGTCCCCTAGAACTTAGAACTACTTAAACCTATCTAACCTAAGGACATCACACACATCCATGCCCGAGGCAGGATTCGAACCTGAGACCGTAGCGGTCTCACGGTTCCAGACTGTAGCGCCTCGAACCGCTCGGCCTTCCGGGCGGCTCGTCAGTTATCGCTCTTAATTATAATACACTCTGTGTGTTGCTCAGTTCAGGAGTTATGGTGTGGTATTAAAATGCACGCAGTACTATTTTAAAAACAGTCCTTTTTCTACCGTGTTAGATAAATAGTGACGCATACTGCCTCATCGAAAAGTACATATCCCTTGACTACCGCACGAGGAAGAACTTGTCTCGATGGCCATAATCGCTAGCTTACAAGATGTGGGTAACACGATGCACGTGAGACGGCGGCTAGCGGTAGCCGGTGAGGGAGGCGGGAAGCAGGGCAGCGGCAGGTTGCGCCGGAGCGCCGCCGCGTCGCTTCGCGTTATCTGCGCCGCCGCCCCATCTCCTCCTCCTCCTCCGCCCACTACGGCCTGTTTTTTTGGACACCCGGCAGCCGCACATGTGCGCCGCTCGGTCCTATTCGAACACTGCCCGCCGTTGAGAGGCCCGGTCATTGCTGCCAACCGTGCCTCGCCAGAACTAGGCAGTCGCGTTAAAGCGCGTGCGCAGACGCGGACCTGCTGTACCTGCCGTCATGTTGGAGGCCTTGCGCCACGTCATGGCGCCAACAGCGCGAGGAAACGGATCAAACTTTTTTCAGCTTTCCATCTTTTATGCAATAAATGAAGCAGGCAAAAAGGAATACAAGCGTCTCAAAAATGAGATCGACAGGAAGTGCAAAATGGCTAAGGACAAATGTAAGGATGTAGAGGCTTATCCCACTAGGGGCAAGACAGATACTACCTACAGGAAAATTAAAGAGCCCTTTGGAGAAAAGACAACCACTTGTATGAATATCTAGAGCTCAGATGGAAACCCAGTTCTAAGCAAAGAGGGGAAAGCAGAAAGGTGGAAGGAGTATATAGAGGGTCTATACAAGGGCGATGTACTTGAGGACAGTATTATGGAAATGGAAGAGGATGTAGATGAACATGAAATGGGAGATATGATACTGCGTGAAGAGTTTGACAGATCACTGAAAGACCCAAGTCGAAACAGCGCCCTGGGAGTAGACAACATTCCATAAGAAGTACTGACAGCCTTGGGGAAGCAAACCTTAACAAAACTCTACCATCAAGTGAGCAAGATGTACGAGGCAGGCGAAATACCCTCAGACTTCAAGAAGAATATAATAATTCCAATCCCAAATAAAACAGGTGTTGACAGATGTGAAAATTACCGAACTGTGAGTCTAATAAGCCACGGCTGCAAAATACTAACACGAATTCTTTACAGACAAAAGGAAAAACTGGTAGCAGCGGACCTCGGGGAAGATCAGTTTGGATTCTGTAGAAGTATGGGGACATGTGAATCAATACTGACCCTACGACTTATTTTAGAAGCTAGATTAAGAAAAGGCAAACCTACGATTCTAGCATTTGTAGAATTAGAAAAAGCTTTTGACAATGTTGACGCGAATACTCGCTTTCCAATTCTGAAGGTGGCAGGGGTAAAATACAGAGAGCAATTTGTACAGAAACCAGATGGCAGTTATAAGAGTCGAGAGGCATGAAAGGGAAGCAGTGGTTAGGAAGGGAGTCAGACAGGGTCGTAGCCTATCCCCGATGTTATTCAATCTGTATATTGAGCAAGCAGTAAAGGAAACAAAAGAAAAATTCGGAGTAGGAATTTAAATCCATGGAGAAGAAATAAAAAACTTTGAGGTTTGCCGATGACATTGTAATTCAGTCAGAGACAGCGAAGGACTTGGAAGAGCAGTTGAACGCAATGGACATTGTCTTGAAAGGAGGATATAAGATGAACATCAACAAAAGCAAAACGAGGATAATGGAATGTAGTCGATATAAATCAGGTGATGCTGAGGGAATTAGATTAGGAAATGAGAAACTTAAAGTAGTAAAGGACTTTTGCTATTTGGTGAGCAAAATAACTGATGATGGTCGTAGTAGAGAGGATATAAAATGTAGACTGGCAACGTCAAGGAAAGCATTTCCGAAGAAGAGAAATTTGTTAACGTCGAGTATAGATTTAAGTGTCATGAAGTCTTTCCTGAAAGAATTTGTGTGGAGTGTAGCCATGAACGGAAGTGAAACGTGGACGATAAATAGTTTAGACAAAAAGAGAATAGAAGCTTTCGAAATGTGGTGCTACAGAAGAATGCTGAATATTAGATGGGTAGATAACATAACTAACGAGAAGGTATTGGCTAGAATTGGGGAGATGAGAAATTTGTGGCCCAAGTTGACTAGAAGAAAGGATCGGTTGGTGGGACATACGTATTTTGAGGCATCAAGGGGTCACCAGTTTAGTATTGGAGGGCAGCACGGATGGTAAAAATCGTAGAGGGAGACCAAGAGATGAATACACTAAACAGATTCAGAAGGATGTAGCTTGCAGTAGGTACTGGAAGATAAAGAAGCTTGCACAGGAGAGCTGCATCAAACCAGTCTTTGGACTGAAGACCACAACAATAACATCTTTTATGGGGCAATGGGGAACGCAGTTGTGTGAATTAATTATTGAAATGAGAGAAATGGACACAGGCTGTATGCAGTTTAATGCTCTTCATTTCATTATACCATGATCAATTTAGAGACTTGTAGCTTCATCATGCTGTGTACCTGATAAATATACAGGTTGTTTCAAGAAGAATACAAGTACTGCAAAGAATTATGTTGTCAAAATTATCAATCGCTGGGTCACGAATCGGTTATGTGAGGAACAAATACGCTGCCTATTTTATATTCACTGCCGCTAAATGTCAGTTGTCTTCAGTCTGCTTGGTTACCGTCACATATTGGAAAATTGCTACTCCACAGCAGAAATCACTTTGTGTTTTCGAGTTTGCCAAGCGTAATTCCGTCATTATAAAACAAATGTTGCGGTAGCCCTACCAAACTGATCCTCCGAAAGAATAGAACATTCGCAAAAGGTATCAGCAGTTTGTATATACAGGATATATATGAAGGAAAGAATCCTGAGCGCCCTCGTATTACTGACAAAAATGTCGCAAGAATTCAAACCGCTTTCCAGCGTATTCCTACAAAATCAATTGCTTCTAAAGTGTTCCCGGCCCCTGGAGCGGAACGGTTTTTGTCGCTTCAGTCCGGAACCTCGCTGCTGCTACGGTCGCAGGTTCGAATCCTGCCTAGGGTATGGATGTATGTGATGTTAGTTAGGTTTAAGTAGTTCTAAGTCTAGGGGACTGATGACGTCAGATGTTAAGTCCCATAGTGCTTAGAGCCATTTGAATAATTTTACTTTTCTAAAGTGTTCCTGTCGTGGCACCGTCGTCCGGGAAATATCTCCCGACAAAATATTTCAGCGCAATGGTGATGCCTATATGTTAACCCGTACAGCATTTGCCAACCCGCATTCGAGTAAACTTCCATTGTACTGTACCAGAAAACAAGATCATGATGAACACCAAACAGTTGATGCTATGTGCTTGATGGTAGCAAACAAATAACTGAGTTACACGCCGCCATTATTTCGTTCAATTGGAACAACAGACTGCTTGTGAATCTAAGAATTCCTTGTGCTGCACATTCTAACCAAACGTAACCAAGGGGATATTTCGAACATTCCATGTAGAAAAACGTTTCGTGTAATGCTGGTACCTTCTATTTCTGTGTGTTTCCCATGACTGACGTCGTTATGAAGAGAAGCAGAAGATAAGCTCTAACATGCAAATGAAGTGTTTCCAGACTCATGACCATATCACACATTTTATTCCTCTGCGCGTTAGGAACGTTCCCTGAAAGTATGGCCATACTTTTTGTTGCACCATGTATACATAAATGATCTGACGGATACGGTGAGTGCCAATCTGCGAATGTTTGCTGAAAAAACTATAATTCACAAGAACTCGTAACTGTGTGCCTGTAGAAAGACAGAGAATGAAAGAGAGACTTTCTGTTTGGTGTGCTGAATGGAGGCATAATCTAAATGGATAAAAAAATAACTTAGGCCTAACGCAGATGACTACGGAAAAAAACATTGCAGCGCTCGAATACAGTATCGGCGGTCTGCTGCTTGGCATAGTGAGGACGATTAAATATCTAGGCTTGCCGTTGCAATGCGATATGACATGAAACGAGTACGTAAATTGGTAGTGGGCTATTATAATAGAATCGACGGTGTTCCAACGCTGCAGTGCAGGCTGTATACATCGCAGGAAGCTGAAACGTGGGTATGTTCATTAATCGGTGTACTCGCTGAACAAGCTGAAACATAATAGTTCCACTTACTGCCACCAGGTGAAAAATAGCGCTATAGGCAGACAGAATGTGATATGGATTCAGAAAAAGGGCAAGAACGATCAAACACATGATAATAGTGGTTGTGACACGTTTATTAGCATATGGTCGTAAGTTACAATATATCTTCAGTGAGGGTCTCCCGTCTCAGCAAGATGCTGCATTTGTAACGCAGCATGGCCGACAGTTGCTCACAACAGATCTGGTGGAATCAGAACAATATGTCGTCGTATGATATAGGTACATCCCTGGTAGACACGATCTTTCAGTTATCCCCACAACCGGAAGTTACATAGATTTAGGTCGGGACCGTGGGAAGCCCCACAACTTGAAATTGCCTAGAGATGATGACGTTAGCGAAGGTTTCTCAAAGCAAATCTTCCATCTGACAACGGACATGTGTTGTTGCTCCATCTTGTACGGACACAGTAGCGGTCTTGCAAAGCTGGAATCACATTTAGGACAAGGAGGTCTTTATAACGTGCAGGTGTCGCTGTACATGTAACAGGCCCGCGAGTTGTCATCTCCTTGAAGAAAGACGTACCGAGAAAGCACACCATCCAGTCACATAAGCTGAATGCAAAACACGTGGCAGAGTAGAGCTCATATGCTACAGTTCTGTGCATTCACGGCAATGTGCAGGAAGAAATATGCCTCGTTCGTCCAGCCACATGTCATCCATTTTCAAGCATGCCAAAAAAACGAAGAGCAAAGTCACGGCGTTGTAGCCTATCTTGCAGTTTCATTTGGTGAATATCCTGAATCTTGTACAGATACCAGCATAAAATGCGCCGAAAAATCCTTTGAAGCGTTGAGCAGGGCAGAGACAATTTCCATGAGATAGCTCGAACACGGGCTGCAGAATTTGAGGCATGTGCTCCACGGTCCGCTAAAGCTACAGAAACTTCATCAAAAATTGCCATGTGAATGGACCACCTCCCTATCTCCGCTGCAGCACCTAATTAACCTGTTTCTTCAAATGTCTTGATAATATTCTTTAGCTCATTTATTGACTTGACGCCTCTTCACAGCTGTTTCTGCAGGCAATATTCCCCCAAGGCAGCGTTGTTATTGCTGCCAATATGATAAAACAGCTTTACCATGAGTACACGGTCTTTCTTTTCAATAGCCATTACGTTTCGTACAGATAATTTCAACCTTCTTAACGCTTTATACTAACTGTCACTTCATAAAAGAAATCAACATGCATCGCCAAGCGAAAAACAGCATACTACCGTCAAAACGGGAAACATGTTACATTCTTATTGCTTACAGCGCCATATTTTCACCTGGTGGCATAAAGTGGAACTATTAGTTTTTCAGCGATCTTTCAGTACCCTGCGATGTATACAGCCCGCACGGCAGCAGCCGGAACACTGTCAGTTTAATTATAACCACCCTGAAATAGGGAAGGCGAATGCTCGACTTCGTTGTATTAGGAGAGTTTTGTGACAGTGTAACTCATCTATCAAGGAAGCGGCATATAGAACACTAAAGCAACCCACTCTTGATTACTGCCCCTCCATGTCGGATTAAAGGTGGACAAGGAAACAGTTCGGAGGCGTGCTGCTAAAGCTTCAAATCAAATGTGTGTGAAATCTTATGGGACTCAACTGCTAAGGTCATCAGTCCCTAAGCTTACACACTACTTAACCTAAATTATCCTAATGACAAGCACACACACCCATGTACGAAGGAGGACTCGAACCTCCGCCGGGACTGCTAAAGTTTTTACTGACAGGTTCGATCAGCACACAAGTGTTATGGAGATAGTTGGCGAGTGGTGCAACAAGCCACAAATACTTTTTAAATGTTTTATTTTAGTGTCGTATGTTGTTTCGAGCAACAATGTCCATCTTCAAATGGCTAATATTTTCGTTGCATAGATGTTTTGATCAATAGCACATCGCCTGCTCCACACTGCTCAAGAATGTTTTGAGTATTTAGTGCTACTTAATCAGTCGTTTAACTAATTAAATACTCTAAAATGTACAAAGTAGTTGTATACACATATAAACGTTCCAGTACATGGCGATCTGTTTTGTTGTGGTCCTTGTGATTTTCTAGCTTGATGTATATGTTCTTGAATTCCGCCACAACACACAAAATGGGGCACACTTCATAATGTTCTTAAAATACTTGTTGTGCATCGCACACGTTTTTGATGTATTTCTTTACAATGCGAAGATTATCATTAAGCAAAGATACAAAGATATCATTCATTAAATACTGACCAAGGATGTAAACAGAGCAAAGATGATGTGTGGGATGTGCAAAATGTAACGTGTTTATGAACAGAAAAATGTTTTTACCTTAAGCGTGAACTTATTAAAATCACTGAGATCCTGCGAGTGGAACGTGAAGGGAAATGGCTAGCAGTGGTACACAGGTACCATCCGCCATGTACCGTATCTCTGCTTGCAGAATATGTATGAAGTCGTAGATGTTTCTAATTTTAACATACTGCAAATAAATCCGATGTATACGCGTGAGGAACGTACCACGATGAAGCTATAGATTATAAATGGGCCATGCATGATTTAATAAATTGAAGAGCATTTAACTGGATTCAATCTGAGAATATTTCTTTCTTTTTCAAAATCAGAGCAAATTCCCCCTGCTGACAGGGATGCTAGCTTTATGTTTTCTCAGTTTCCTTGGTTTCTGCCTTTAATTTGATTCTGCAACATGGCTCGTGGTCCAGTCTGTGTTGAAACACTTGTGCCATATAGTGACCTACACCCTACACCTTGCGATTGCGTCTTCTATATTACTCAACATGCTTGTTAGCTCCCTTGTAACTAGTCTGCCAGGTGTACAATGTATTTTCCGTATGTTATTATTGTTATTGTGGTCTTCAGTCCTGAGAGTGGTTTGATGCAGCTCTCCATGCTACTCTGTCCTGTGCAAGCTTCTTCATCTCCCAGTACCTACTGCAATCTACATCCCTCTGAATCTGCTTAGTGTATTCATCTCTTGGTCTCCCTCTACGATTTTTACCCTCCACGCTGCCCTCCAATACTAAATTGGTGATCCCTTGATGCCTCAGAACATGTCCTACCAACGGATCCCTTCTTCTGGTCAAGTTGTGCCACAAATGTCTCTTCTCCCCAATCCTATTCAATACCTCCTCATTAGTTATGTGATCTACCCATCTAATCTTCATCATTCACATTTCGAAACCTTCTATTGTCTTATTTTCCAAACTATTTATCGTCCATGTTTCACTTCCATACATGGCTACACACCATAGAAATACTTTCAGAAACGATTTCCTGACACTTAAATCTATACTCGATGTTAACAAATTTCTCTTCTTCAGAAACGCTTTCCTTGCCATTGCCAGTCTACATTTTATATCCTCTCTACTTCGACCATCATCAGTTATTTTGCTCCCCAAATAGCAAAACTCCTTTACTACTTTAAGTGTCTCATTTCCTAATCTAATTCCTTCAGCATCACCCGACTTAATTCGACTACATTCCATTATCCTCGTTTTGCTTTTGTTGATGTTCATTTTATAACCTCCTTTCAAGACACTATCCATTCCGTTCAACTGCTCTTCCAAGTCCTTTGCTCTCTCTGACAGAATTACAATGTCATCGGCAAACCTCAAAGTTTTTATTTCTTCTCCATGGATTTTAATACCTACTCCGAATTTTTCTTTTGTTTCCTTTACTGCTTGCTCAATATACAGATTGAATAACATCGGGGAGGGACTACAACCCTGTATCACTCTCTTCCCAACCACTGCTTCCCTTTCATGTCCCTCGACTCTTATAACTGCCATCTGGTTTCTGTACAAATTGTAAGTAGCCTTTCGCTCCCTGTATTTTACCCCTGCCACCTTTAGAATTTGAAAGAGAGTATTCCAGTCAACATTGTCAAAAGCTTTCTCTAAGTCTACAAATGCTAGAAACGTAGGTTTTCCCTTCCTTAATCTAGCTTTCCGTAAGTGAAACTTATTAGGGCGGGTAGTGTTCGGTGTGGAAAATGACAGAAGAAACGTGAGCAATGATCTAATCAGCAGATGTTTCATTTGAAATTAGCGAATTCATTTTCTAGCAATACATGTATAAGAAAATGCGTTACTGTTCACAGTTTATATGTTCCTTGTTGTCAGTAACTTATTTTCCATATTTACAGATGATGCGTAGTGTATTTCTCCGTATGAAAATTCTACTTGGAGGGCCGGCCAGTGTGGCCGAGCGGTTCTAGGCGCTTCAGTCAGGAACCGAGTGACCGCTACGGTCGCAGGTTCGAATCCTGCCTCGGGCATGGATGTGTGTGATGTCCTTAGGTTAGTTAGGTTTAAGTAGTTCTAAGTTCTGGGGGACTGATGACCTCAGATGTTAAGTCCCATATTGCTCTGAGCCATTTCTACTTGAAGGAAACTGGAGACAATGTATTATTTAATTGGACAAGAATGCCTGTGTTTTATCAAACCGACTTTTCCGGCATTTGCCTGACGTGAGTTTTGAACTGAACCCAGTCCCTACATAATGGTACTCCACACCGACAGCTTTTAGGTCTTCTCAGTTGGTCCTACCACGAGAGTTTTCTGGGTCTACTGTGCTCCTATAGCGAACATATTTGTATATCAAGGCATGAACAGTGATACTCTTCTTTTAAGATAAAAGCAGCCCAGAAAGACGAGCAATATACACATATGAGCCTCCTTCACTACTTCTTATGTAAATATTTTTCACCATCGCGCAATCTTCCCATTCCTCTGAACCAATAGGGTCTCACTTCCTTTCGACTCTACTCAATTCACGTGGTCATATTTCTTGCTGGTCGACTAATCGATCTACAGCGCGATGTTTTTCTGCTTCTATTCTCGAACGATCGGCTAAACCGTTTCTTATAGAACTAAACATCAACCTGAAGAAGTGTAGCAGAAGACACCAAACACGAGCTATGATGGAAATTCCAGTATCATTTCCTTACTTAGTTGGTTCCAGTACCCTTATATCGAGCTATTGAGCAACATCTCATTATCCTATCAGCTAAATGACTGCACCACCTTCTTTTGTTTACAGTCGATTTAATTTTCTTCAGGAGGTGCTTTGACAAAGGAATCTTTTTATTGTGACAACATATAAGTCGAGATATGCGTGTGCAGTGATCCACTACTCGTGAATGACAGTAGACTGTACTGCTGTAGCTCCGAGAAAGTACCAAACTGTAGAGAAGGAAGGAAACCGCTTTTTGTTGTGCTGCCAGCCTGTTGTATCGGTGTAGACTGTAGAGCATAGAGCACAGCATCCTACTCGTAATTCAATATTCCGCCGCGAGTGGCGCCGCAGCCAGTTCTGTGCAAGTTCGTGGCTTCCCCGAAAGGTGGCACGCGAACCGTTGGGCGCTTCCCATCGTATGCGGGCAACCACGTGGCGCCGCACCGCCGCTGGGAATTCGGTTCATTGTCCGCGTTAAATTAAACTTTCCGCCTCACATGTTCGCAATATCGCGCTGCGACGTCCTGGCGCCATCGTGGTCGCATATGCGGCCTGCCTGAGTAGTGGCTGTACACTGGACTAAAAACAAAATGAAGTAGCAACGGTCTATATACGGCAGCCCTAGCACACGGTGGTGTGAATGTTCCTTCTAAGAAGCGAAGTTTACACAAAGCTCGTGAGGCTAAGTGAAGATAAAAGTTAGAAATTTAAACCTTAGGAACTTTTTTTGAAATACGTACTTTTGAAAAGTGGACATTGGCATGTATGTAATCAGAAAAAATACTTCATCAGGGTTTGATTCTAAGAATTGCTTCGCTGCCTAACGGATTTGACTCGCGCCACCGACCTCTGTAAAAGTTTGCTGAAAATAAGCTATTACTGATAGTATCTGTTTTACCAGAATAAAAGTAATGGAAGTCGACAATGATTGAGAGACGTTCTATTTTTCCTTCGTATTGTTGTTAGGTACGTAGCGACGAAACGGCTGCAAGTATACATTCAATTTTTCTCACAAACGTTTTCTCGAATCTTGCAAAAGATATCATTTTCGTCTACATCAGAAGTTCAGTACTGATTTGTTAAGTTTATGATAGGCAAAAGTTAGACACGTAACTCGTCCTTGGACATAAAAATCCGCAGTGAGTAATGCGTTTCGGCGCCAAATGTTGCATTAATTGACCTGGTCTCTTTTTGACGCAGTTTGTGAAACATATCCCATTCTTGATTTTAATTCTGATTAGTAACGTCATATAGCAAAATTCGATTACTAAGTTACGATATTGCTCGTCACAGATTTGGGCTAAACTTCAGTATCAGTCTGAACGTAAGGGAAGTTAGCAATGATAAACAAGAGCTGCCAGTGCTACTCTAGGTAATCTACAAACTAGTTTCCAATCGCCGCAGATTAAGGCCTCTCGCGGGAAATGTATGAGATAAACTGTATTTATTGAGATATTAATTCTTAAAAAATACTGCAATGACTTTTCATTTGCAATGGGACGTTACTACATGGTGTATGGCATGCTTTTCCGCCACAGCCTAGCATTTTGCAAAGGAATGAATAGGTTGGAAACCAATAGCACAGCTTAAATTAAAGCGAGTGAAAGGCACAGGTACCGTATTATTTTACTGTCATCATTTCCACATATTTACCATTTACGCTTAATATTATGTTATTGTGATGACGTGTACCATCCTACAGGAAACGTTACAATGAAGTTTATCGAATGCAGTTCTGTCATTGGTTCCGCCATTTCCCGCAACCTGTCAACTTCTCTCGTTGTCGACTGCTGTCCTGTATTTGGCATATTCTTCTTAAAACGTCATTTTCAGCGACAGGATGGCGAATTTTATGATTTATGTTAGTTGATATACTTCTTGTGCTACACATCTTTAAAAATGTGCATCGTATAAAAAAAACGTTCTAGTTGAAAAGTTAATATTGTGAAAGGGAACACCTGTCTGTGGCTACCCTCTAACCTGCCACGGTCTATGGCAGGTCAGCTTTTTATTTTCAAACCCCGCCCTCGCTCATATTTTTGATGACTCCGATTGCACCCTAAAAATATACCTAGGGTTAATCCTTGGTAATTTTTCCCCATTCGTGGCGTTGCTGGTCGGAAGAATAGACAGAAATCAGTCAACCTGATGCTGAAATTCGTGGGGCTCACCGAAATCAAGCATTCTGATGATGTGGGGACCCAGAAAAATCAACCCCTAAGAAAACATAAAACTATGTTAGTCAAATTTATTATATTTGGCAGACTTTTAAATGTCTTAACCTAAACGTTTTACCGTACAATCAAACTTACAGAATTAAATTAAATTTTAACGATAATATAAACTGTTCAGAACAAAAACGTTTACGTGCTCATTAGAAATGTAATGAAGCATCTAATTTTTCTGTTGTCAACTCACATTATACCAAGGGAGAGAGGGTGGGGGAAAATAATTTGCGCCCACCATTTGGAAATATATGTTAAAATTTTGATAAAAGTATTCACTGTTTTTAAAGATTTCTTCTACCAGATTACATGTGTTTTAAATTTTTCTGTTAATTTTAACCTATAAATTAAAGTGGTTGTAGTAGATGCCACTTTCTCCAATGAATGTCATATGCAATAGTTGCATGTTCATGACGTTACTTACGCATCAGTATCTCTTTGAAAAGGATATTGTGAGTAATACTCAAAAAGCAGTTAACAGTTTTGCATTTTAAAATTTTTTTTACGCTGAGCGTAAAGTATCCCAACGTCAGTAGTACACGTTATTGAAAGTGCTTTGACGATGCTAAAAGTTTACTAAAATATATTTTCAGATTCTGGACTGTACTTACACATCAGTAGCTCTTTAAAAAGTATATTTTTAATGTAACTCAACAAAAATTAACAAATTTTGATTTTGTTCTCTTTTAATTTTTTTTATTCTGGGCATAAAGTACTCTCCATCCTCCACCCCACCCCCCCCCCTCGTAATGAGCCCTATGGAAATTGGGAAAATGAGTTGGTATTGCTATGATCCACCTGGAAAACTGAATTTTGCCAGTTACAGCGTCATCTACAACGGACGGAAAAAAATGTTTAGGGCAAATCCATGCTATATTTGACGTAGAATCCGAACCTGCACTATCTGAAAAGTTGAGGGTGGGGGTGGAGGGTTAGGGACAACCAGTTTTAACAAAGACATACGTTCCCTTTGGAAATATTAACTTTCATCTGGAACATTTATTTCGTCCGATGCGTATTTATCGAGGTATATAGTAGTTTCATTTTAACAGACCCCTCTGTATACTCTAAAGAGCCAAAGAAACTGGTACACCTGCCTAATATTGTGGAGGGCCGCAATACGACGTGGCATGGACTCGACTAATGTCTGAAGTAGTGCTGGAGGGAATTGGCACCATAAATGGTGCAGGACTGTCTGTAAATCCGTAAGAATACAAAGGGGTGGAGATCTCATCCGAACAGCATGTTGCAAGGCATCCCAGATATGCTCAATAATGTCATGTCCGAGGACTTTGGTGGCCAGCGCAAGTGTTTAAACTCAGAAGAGGGTTCCTGGAGCCACTCTGTAGCAGTTTTGGACATGTAGGGTGTTGCATTGCCCTGCTAGAATTGCCCAAGTCTGTTGGAATGCACAATGGACATGAATGGATGCAGGTGATCAGACATGATGCTTACGTACGTGTCACCTGTCAGAGTCGTATCTAGACTTATCACGGGTCCCATATAGCTCCAACTGCACACGCCTCACACCATTACAGAGCATCCACCAACTTGAACACTCCCCTGCTCACATGCAGGATCCATGGATTCGTTAAGTTGTTTCCAATCCCGTATAGGTGCATCCGCTCGATGGGATTTGAAACGAGACTCGTCCGACCAGTCATCAACAGTCCAATATTGGTGTTGATGGGCCCATGCGAGGCGTAAAGGTGTGCAGTCATCAAGGGTACTAGAGTGGGCCTTCGGCTCCGAGAGCTCCTGTCGATGAAGTTTCGTTGAATGGTTTGCACGCTGACACTTGTTGATGGCCCAGAATTGAAATATGCAGCAATTTGCGGAAGCGTTGTACTTCTGTCATGTTTGACGATTCTGTTCAGTCACCGTTGGTCCCGTTTCTGAAGGATCTTTTCCGGTCGCAGCAATGTCGGAGATTAGATGTTCTACCGGATTCTTGATATTCAAGGTATACTCGTGAAATGGTCGTACGAGAAAATCCCCACTTGATCGCTACCTCGGAAATATATCTATATATTTGAATACGCATGCCAATACCAGTTTCTTTGGCGCTTCAGTGTAGCTCCGTGCCTTTAAATCGGTACTTGACGTCTGCTAAAGTTTTCCCCACATTTGGACCGGTTTTAATGATGCGATGACGGCGAATTTTTTGGCATATCACCCCAGGCGTTTGACAGGGACGGTCCAGAAACTGACATATTGCTGGTAGTTATTAAGTACTGCGGGTGTTCCACTATTAATGTGGAGCAATTGATTCGGCAGTACGTCAGCGGCCGTGCTTTACGGTGCCACTGAACCTGCGGGCTACAGCGAGGCATCACGAGGGCTGGCTGCGTCCCGCCGGCCTCTGGACAAGTAGGAAGCCCTTAATAGGCGGAACAGCGACGAGGACTCAGCTGCGCAGGGCTGCACAAAGCCCTCACACTGACCCGTGTCGAAGCGCCTACGTATCGCTTCACTGCCAGTTCCACTTCTGACATCGTAACAAAACAGTCTCGCAGCACACCTGATACTGGCGACTGATATTCCGGCTATCACAGTACGGTAAAGACGGCCAACACTGGCTAGTCTGAAGGTGGCTACTTCTGGTACAAATCGTCAATGTCTTTACCTCTTCCGCCAGTCATTAATTCTCAAGACAGCGGAAGCTTGTTGGATTTGGACTCTCGGATTGAGTTCGTATGCAATTGTGGACGGAATCAATTTCCACAAAATTATTCTGAGTTCAAGAGTGAGTCAAGTTGTAAAATGGAAACAACGTTTCGGCAACTGTTGCGGGTTGTGAGTATAATTGTGCTGATATATCATTTTATAACATGGCGCAGTCTACAAATCAGGGTCCGCAGCTCGTGGTCGTGCGATAGCGTTCTCGCTTCACACGCCCGGGTTCCCGAGTTCGATTCCCGGCGGGGCCAGGAATTTTCTCTGCCTCGTGATGACTGCGTGTTGTGTGCTGTCCTTAGGTTAGTTAGGTTTAAGTAGTTCTAAGTGCTAGGGGACTGATGACCATAGCTGTTAAGTCCCATAGTGCTCAGAGCCATTTGAATCATTTTTGAACAAATCAGGGCGATGTGGTACAATAATTAGAACACTGGACTCCTAGATTCGGGATGGGACAGAGGCGGGTACAAATGCCCATCCAGCCTTAGAATTTTTGTGGCTTCCCCAAGGCGTCCAAGTCGAGTGGTTATTTTGTAAAAGAGACAATGGCCTGCCATTTCCATTCTTGCCCTTTTCCGAGCTTGTTCTCCGTCTCTAGTCACTTCGCCTAAATCATGATATTACTTTTTCTTTTCAGTGGAAAAATATGGTTTTGATTGTTTTAACTAGGAAGAGCGGAAACAGTGTGCCGCATTTTTCTAATGCGGATATGCCTGAAACAATTGTTAGCCATATGGAATCAACAACAGAAACTGTAATCGTTCGAAATTTTATCCTGAAATCTATTACTATGTGTTCAGTTAACTACGGAGCATGCTGTCCTTGGTTGTGAACTTGAAGTAAGTGTGCGAAAGAAATGTGTCAAAAGCATGCGAACAGACGGCTTACAGTCTGCAGCTCGTGGTCGTGCGATAGCGTTCTCGCTTCCCACGCCCGGGTTCCCGGGTTCGATTCCCGTCGGGGCCACGGATTTACTCTGCCTCGTGATGACTGGGTGTTGTGTGCTGTCCTTAGGTTAGTTAGGTTTGAGTAGTTCTAAGTTATAGGGGACTGATGACCGTAGATGTTAAGTCCCATAGTGCTCAGTGCCATTTGAACCAGACGGCTTACGTTGATTACAATTTGATGTTTGAACTGTGACATAGACCCCTACCCGAATCATAAATCATCGATTTCGTCATAGTGCTATGTGGCCGACATAAAAAGATGTGAGATTTTTTCCAAGAACAAAACTGAAGCTGTTACTATTTTATTCCTGGTGTGTGGCTTACTAGGTAACTTGAGTCGTTCTCATCTTCGATAGTATTTTCATCAGTCCCTATCCCATTTTATTATTAATCTCCGTTTTATTTTCATTCTTTACCTCTAAACAGTCAATACGTTCCTGTAACTGTTATTCACATGAGCCTTCCGTTGGAAGGAATAAAGGGACGGAGAGTCGAAGATTCGCCTTCAATGTTCCTCGAATATGGTCATCAGAGTTGGTCCTCTATCAAGACACACACAGGCAGCGCCTGTCTGTCTGCCACGTGAAACCATTACGGGCTCGTTAAGATAAGAAAAAGGTCTCCCACCTAAAACATTAGTGCAAGTACTCGCTATCTTCAACCTTCAATTCCGTTTTGAAGTCTCCTTTCCTCTTCGCATTCCCCCGTCATCATGCTAGCTAAAACAGAAGTGGCGATAAAATGCCAACTACTCTTCGACATAGTTCAACGAAAACAAAAACAAAAAAGACTCTGAGCACTATGGGACTTAACATATGATGTCATCAGTCACCTAGAACTTAGAACTACTTAAACCTAACTAACCTAAGGACATCACACATATCCATGCCCGAAGCAGGATTCGAACCTGTGACCGTAGCAGCAGCGTGGTTTCGGACTGAAGCGCCTAGAGCCGCTCTGTCACAACGGCCGGCTACCGCTCAACAGAAACCTTTTTTTTTTACCCTTATAAGTTTCTGCTACAACCATTGGTGAGCATCTATGCAAAGTAACAAACTTAAGTTCGTCCATCTTTATTTGGTAACAATATGGATCCCCTACCCATTTGAATTTATTTGTACGAAAATGGTTGAACGTTGAAGTCCCTGGCCGTTGGACTGGTCATAATGGTTGGTACGACAGAGGTCTTTTCTCGCTGGCCTGCACGCTCACCTGGCTTCCACGCCATGCGATGTCTTCCATTGAGGCTTTATAAAAAAATCATGTCTACTTTCCGCCACTACTTAACAATTTCCCAGAGTTGAGACAGAGACAATATTGCTTCCATTACTCCGAACTTGTTAAGCAAAGTGTGGGAAGAATTGGGTTTTCGGTTAGATGTGTGTCGTCTAACTAAAGGTACACTTATTGAACATTTGTAAGAAAGACTGGGTTGGTTTACTTTCGGTTTGATGTATGGTTTGCTGTAAGTAGTCTAAATTCCTTCACAAAAGAATACGAAGTACTCGTAAATATTCCAGAAATCGAATAAAAAAACTGCCAACATGAATAACTTCGAAGTACGTATCCTCGGTGTAGCGATGCAGATTGAAAGTAAGGTCTCTGGTCTAGATTGTTTACCAGTCACATTCCTTTCAGAGTATGCTGATACATATGTTTCATAATTATCAATCATATACAAACTGTCGCTCGTAGAAAGACCCCTACCCAGTGGCTGGAATGTTGCAGAAAGCACTCCAATACCCAAAAAAGGGAATAAGGGTAACCCAGTGAACTACAGACATGTATCACTAGCGTCAATTTGCAGCAGGATTTTGAAAGTTATACCGTGCTCGAACATTATGAATTACCTCGAAGAAACGATTTATTGACAAATAGCCAACACTAATAAAATAGCGTTCTAGTGAAACACACCTAGCTCACTAATCTCAAAAAGCATTCATGCCATCGACATGGGATGTTAAACTGCGTCCATATTTTCAGATTTCCAGAAGATTTTTGACACCGTTCCTCACAAGCGACTTCTAATCACACTGCTTGCGTATGAAGTATCGTGTCATTTGTGTGAGTGGATTCGTGATTTCGTGTCACAAAGATAATTGACGGAAAGTCATCGAATAATACAGAGGTTATGCCTGGTGTTCCCGAAAGCCCTCTTAGATTGTTTGCAGATGATGATGTCATTTACCGTCTTGTAAAATCATCAGATGATAAGAAGGTATTGCAAAATCATTCAGATATTTGCATCGTGCAGAAAATGGAACTTGACTCTAAATAATTATAAGCTTGAAGACATCCGCAAGAGCACAAGAAGGAATCCGTTAAATTACGGTTGCACAATGAATCACGCAATTCTAAAGGCTGTAAGCGCAACTAAATACTTGGGGATTAATATATTGATGCTCATAAATTAAGGATAAAATTGATACATGGTGAAACAACGCTCTCGTGGGTGGTTTGCGGGTTTGAATCACGTCGGAGTATGACCATGCGATGCATTTAACCTGCGGTCTTTGCACGGTGGCCCTGGAAGCAGTCTACATACGCAGATGTGTGTTGGTGCATGTCAGAGTACGGTGCAGCGAGTAAGTGTGCAAACGTTCTCAGACGTGCTAATGGTGACTGTGTACTGAAAATAGCTCAAAGAACACATACTGATGCCGTTATGAGGGATAGAAAACTAGGGCGACTGGAGGCTGGTCAAACACAGCAGGTCTTAGCACGGGCCCTCCGTGTGCCATAAAGTGTGACCTCAAGATTATGGCAAAGATTCCAGCAGACAGGAAACGTGTCCAGGCGCTACAGTACGGGACGTCCACTGCCTACAACACCACAAGAAGACCGAAATCTCACCATCAGTGCCCACAGCCACGGAGTATTTCAGGTAGCCCTGCTCGAGACTTCACAGCAGCCACTGGAACAGTTGTCTCCAGACACACAGTCTACAGACGACTGAACAGACACGGTTTATTCCCCCGGAGACCTGCAAGGTGTATTCCACTGACCCCTTGCCACAGAAGAACCCGTAAAGGCTGGTGTCAAGAACACATAACATGGTCATTGGAACAGTGGTCCCAGGTTATGTTCACGGGCGAGTCCAGGTATAGTCTGAACAGTGATTCTCGCCGGGTTTTCACCTAGCGTGAACCAGATACCAACCCCTTAATGTCCTTGAAAGGGACCTGTATGGAGGTCGTGGTTCGATGGTGTGGGGTAGGATTATGATAGGTCCACGTACACCCCTGCATGTCTTTGACAGAGGAACTGTAACAGGTCAGGTGTATCGGGACGTCATTTTGCACCAGCATGTCCGCCCTTTCAGGGGTGCAGTGGGTCCCACCTTCCTCCTGATGGATGATAACGCACGGCCCCACAGAGCTGCCATTTTGGAGGAGTATCTTGAAACAGAAGATATCAGACGAATGGAGTGGCCTGCCTGTTCTCCAGACCCTAAACCCCACCTATCACGTCTGGGATCCACTCGGTTGACGTATCGCTGCACGTCTTCAAACCCCTAGGACACTTCAGGAGCTCCGATAGGCACTGGTGCAAGAATGAGAGGCTATACCCCAGAAACTGCTCGACCACCTGATCCAGAGTACGCCAACCCATTGTGCGGCCTGTGTACGTCTGCGTGGTGATCATATCCCATATTGATGTCGGGGTACATGCGCAGGAAACACTGGCGTTTTGTAGCAATGTGTTTCGGGACGGTTTTCTCAAATTATCACCAATACCATGGACTTACAGATCTGTGTCGTGTGTGTTCCGTATGTGCCAATGCTATTTGTGGCAGTTTTGTGTAGTGCCACGTTGTGTGGCACCTCATTCTGCAATTATCCTTAATTTATGGGCATGAGTGTACTTAAGTAACTTAAATTGGAACGATCACGCAGATAGTGCTGCGGGAAAAGCAAACCAAAGACTGTTATTTATTGGCAGAACACTCGGAAAATTCAACAGGTCTGCTAAAGTAATTGCTTACAATATGCTTGTGCGCCCTGTAGGGACTATTCTGTGTGCTGTGGGATCCGTGTCAGATAGGATTGACAGAGGACTCGGAAAAGTTCAAAGAAGGGCCGCTGGTCTTTTACTATCGCAAAATAACGGAGGGTGCCATCGATATGTTGCCGAATTGGGGTGGCAATTATTACAACGTAGGCGTGTTTGGTTGCGGCAGGATCTTATCGTGAAATATCATCACCAATTTTCTCTTCATAGCATAAAAATATATTTGTGGCGCCCACCTAAATAGGGAGAAATAATCGTCATAATAAAATAAAACACAGAAGCGGCTTGTAGTGAAATTGCGTGCTTATGGAATATCATTTCAGTTATGTGACTGGATTTGTGATTTAATGTCAGAGAGGTCACAGTTCGTAGTAATTGATGGAAAGTCATCGAGTAAAACATAAGTGATTTCTGGCGTTCCCAAGGTAGTGTTATTGGCCGTTTGCTGTTCTATATCTATATAAACGATTTGGGAGACACTCTGACTAGCCGTCTTGAGTTGTTTGCAGATGAAGCTGTCGTTTATCGACTAATAAAGTCGTCAGAAGATCGATACAAATTGCAAAACGATTTAGTAAAGATATCTGAATGGTGCGAAAAGTGGCAGTAGACCCTAAATAACGAAAAGTGTGAGGTCATCCACATGAGTGCTAAAAGGAACTCGTTAAACATCGGTTACACGATAAATCAGTCTAATCTAAAGGCCGTAAATTCAACTAAATACCTAGGTATTACAATTACGAACAACTTAAATTGGAAGGAACACATAGAAAATGTTGTGGGGGAATGCTAACCAAAGATTGCGTTTTATTGGCAGGATATTTAGAAAATGTAACAGACCTACTAAGGAGACTGCCTACACTACGCTTGCCCGTCCTCTTTTAGAATACTGCTGCGCGGTGTGGGATCCTTACCAGATAGGACTGACGAAGTATATCGAAAATGTTCAAAGGAAGGCAGCACGTTTTGTATTATCGCGAAATATGTGAGAGAGTCTCACAGAAATGATACAGGATTTGGGTTGGGCATCATTGAAGAAAGGCGTTTTTCGTTGCGACGCAATCTTCTGACGAACTTCCAATCACCGACTTTCTCCTCATAATGCGAAAATATTTTGTTGACACCGACGTACATAGGTAGGAACGATCACCACGATAAAATAAGGGAAACCACAGCTCGTACGGAAAGATATACGTGTTCATTCTTTCCGCGCGCTATACGAGATTGGAATTATAGAGAACTGTGAAGGTGGTTCGGTGAACCCTCTGCCAGACACTTAAATGTGATTTGTAGAGTATCCATGTAGATGTAGATTGTCTTTGAATAAAACTGTAATTTCTGTTAAGCTCATTGTGGATTTGTTTCAGTTACTTCCAGTACTATGCTGCATCTTCTTTCTATGTATGGGCTAAGTTTCAAGGAGCTATATTACACGGCACCGTCACATCACACCTAAGTTACTTCCATCCTTAAGTTTTGCACACCAGTGCGTACTTTTCTATGACTCTGTTTATGTTAGCTTAACTCTGTTTATAAATAATAAAATGCCAGACTCGCACGCAATGACTGGTGTTTGACCCCTTTGACACTAAGCTAGTCCGTCCTCGTTTAGAATACTGCTGCACGGTGTGGGATCCTTGCAGGTAGGACTGGCGGAGTACATCGAAAAAGTTCAGAGAAATGCAGCACGTTTTGTATTATCGCGAAGTATGGGAGAGAGTGTCACAGAAATGATACAGGATTTGGGCTGGACATCATTAAAAGAAAGGCGGTTTTCGTTCCGACGAAATATTCTCACGAAATTTCAGTCGCCAACTTTCTCTTCCGAATGAGAAAATATTTTGTTGACACCGACCTATATAGGGAGGAACGATCACCACGATAAAATAAGGGAAAACAGAGCTCGTACGGAAAGATATAGGTGTTCGTTCTTTTCGCGCTTGAAAGAACTGTGAAAGTGGTCCGATGAATCCTCTGCCAGGCACTTAAATGTGATTTTCTGAGTGTAGACATAGAGGTAGAGTCACACAGAAAGATTTAAGTGTTAGTTTTTTCCACTCACTGTTCGAGAGTGGAACAGTAGAAAGTAGCTTGAAGGTGAATCGATGAAGCGTCTGCCAGGTAGTTAACTGTGTACAAGGCTTGACCGGAAAATGAGTATAAAAGTTGAATAATGTCTTTATGTTGCAAGTTGCAGTCACCGCCAGGTGGGACTACTGCTGTAATCAATCCCATCAACGCTCAGTTCGAGTCAGAGCACTCTGCGTGAAGGTGGGACTGTGTGGCAGCTTGTTGACAGTTACCTTTTTCACCTGCAGTCTGCGTGGAGCTCTCTCAGACTGAGAAAAAACCGCGTCAACATCAAGTTTCTTGCAAAGCTAGGCAAGAATGGCCGTGAGATTTTTGAGTGTTTGAAACAGGTTTACGGAGACAATTCTCTGAAGGAACCAACCGCGAACAAGTGGTTAAAAAGGTTCTGGGATGGCCGAGAAGAAGTGAAAGATGACTCTCGCCCAGGACGCCCGTCGACATCGAGTTCCGATGCAAATGTTGAACGAATTCGGGCTTGTGTTCTTAAAGACCGTAGATTGACAGAATGATTGCTGACGAGCTGTCAGTCCCCTAAACAATCGTTCACGAAATCCTGACACAAAAACTTGAAATGAAGAAATTGTGTGCGAAAATTGTACCGAGGCTCTTGACGGCAGAACAGAAAGCAAAGAGGGTTGAGTGCTATGAGGATTGTTTGGAAGCAGAGAAATGAGGGGACTTTCTCAAACGAGTCATCACTGGAGACGAGTCCTGGTTTTACGAATTCGATGTGGAGCTCAAATCTCAAAGCAAGGAATGGAAACTAGCAGGAGAACCGAGAACAAAAAAGTCGCGAATATCAAGGTCCAATGTGAAGACAATATTGATTGTTTTCTTTGATTCTAGGGGCATTGTTCATAAGGAATTTGTCCCTCCCGGCCAGAGAGTGAACGGAAATGTTTACGTTGGAGTTCTGACACGTGTCAGAGCTCGTGTGGTCCGAGGTCGACCGGAGTTGGCAAAAGGGGGCTGGTGGATCCTTCATCACGACAATGCGCCCGCTCACACGTCGCTCGTTGTGCGCTAGTTTTTGGCCAGAAGCTCAATCCCCGTGACAGACCACCCGCCTTATTCACCCGATTTAGCCCCGTGTGACTTCTTCATGTTCACTAAATGCAAAATGGTGCTTCGGGGGCGGCACTTGGGAGATTTGGAAGCCATCAAGGCGGAAACGACACGGCAACTGAACAACATCACAACTGAAGACTTTCAGCAATGTTATCAACAGTGGAAACGGTGTTAGCAGAAGCGTATCGCGTCTCAGGGCGAGTACTTTGAAAGAGACCATATTGTAATACCTGAATAATTGTAAAATTAAGTTATTATTCAACTTTTATACGTATTTGCCAAGCACGATCGTAAGAGATGGAAAAGAGCCACTGTGGTACAACAACCGAGTTAGGAAACTGCTACGGAAGCAAAAGGAATTTCACAGAAAACATAAACATAGCCAAAGCCTTGCAGACAAACAAAAATTGCGCGAAACGAAGTGTAGTGTGAGGAGGGCTATGCGAGAGGCGTTCAATGAATTCGAAAGAATAGTTGTATGTATTGACTTGTCAGAAAATCCTAAGAAATTTTGGTCTTATGTCAAAGCAGTAGGCGGATCAAAATAAAATGTCCAGACGCTCTGTGAGCAAAACGGTACTGAAACAGGCTGAAATACTAAATGTCTTTTTCCAAAGCTGTTTCACAGAGGAAGACTGCTCTGTAGTTCCTTCTCTAGATTGTCGCACAGCTGACAAAATGGTAGATATCGAAATAGACGACAGAGGGACAGAGAAACAATTAAAATCACTCAAGAGAGGAAAGGCCGCTGGACCTGATGGGATACCAGTTCGATTTTACACAGAGTACTCGAAGGAACTTGCCCCTCTTCTTGCAGCGGTGTACCGTAGGTCTCTAGAAGAGCTTAGCGTTCCAAAGGATTGGAAAAGGGCACAGGCCATCCCCGTTTTCAGGAAGGGACGTCGAACAGATGTGCAGAACTATAGACCTATATCTCTAACGTCGATCAGTTGTAGTATTTTGGAACACGTATTATGTTCGAGTATAAGGACTTTTCTGGAGACCAGAAATCTACTCTGTAGGGATCAGCATGGGTTTCGAAAAAGACGGCCGTGTGAAACCCAGCTCGCGCTATTCGTCCACGGGATTCAGACGGCCATAGACACGGGTTCACAGGTAGATGCCGTGTTTCTTAACTTCCACAAGGTGTTTGATACAGTTCCCTACAGTCGTTTAATGAACAAAGTAAGAACATATGGACTATCAGACCAATTGTGTGATTGCATTGAGGAGTTCCTAGATAACAGAACGCAGCATGTCATTCTCAATGGAGAGAAGTCTTCCAAAGTAAGAGTGATTTCAGGTGTGCCGCAGGGCAGTGTCATAGGACCGTTGCTATCCATAATATACATAAATGACCTTGTGGATGATATCGGAAGTTCACTGAGGCTTTTTGCAGATGATGCTGTGGTGTATCGAGAGGTTGTAACAATGGAAAATTGAACTGAAATGCAGGAGGATCTGCAGCGAATTGACGCATGGTGCAGGGAAAGGCAATTGAATCTCAATGTAGACAAATGTAATGTGCTGCGAATACACAGAAAGATAGTTCCCTTATCATTAGCTACAAAATAGCAGGTCAGCAACTGGAGGCAGTTAATTCCATAAATTATCTGAGAGTACGCATTAGGTGTGATTTAAATTGGAATGATCATATACAGTTGATCGCCGGTAAATCAGATGCCAGACTGAGATTCATTTGAAGAATCCTAAGGAAATGTAATCCGAAAACAATGGAAGTAGGTTACAGTACACTTGTTTGCCCACTGCTTGAATACTGCTCAGCAGTGTGGGATCCGTACCAGATAGGATCGATAGAAGAGATAGAGAAGATCCAACGGAGAAGAGCGCGCTTCGTTACAGGATCACTTAGAAGTCGCAAAAGCGTTACGGAGATGATAAACTTCAGTGGAAGACTGCTAGAGAGACGCTCAGTAGCTCGGTATGGGTTTTTGTTGAAGTTTCGAGAACATACCTTCACCGAGGAGTCAAGCAGTATATTTGTCCCTCCTACGTACATCTCGCGAAGACACCATGAGGATAAAATCAGAGAGATTAGAGCCCACACAGGGGCATACCGACAATCCTTCTTTCCACAAACAATACGAGACTGGAATAGAAGGGAGAACCGATAGAGGTACTCAAAGTACCCTCCGTCACATACCGTCAGGTGGCTTGCGGAGTATGGATGCAGATGTAGATTTTCCGGACAAACCTCGTATTGCAGAGTAATCATAGAGATGTAAGGTGCCGATGAATTTAAACTCTTAAAGTATACCATTGAAACCGGGACGTGACAGAGTGCAGACGGAGCAGTGGACTGTGGCTGGAGATCCCCGGCTGTTGCGTAGCTGGCGGTTAACAGGTGCTGCCCGCATCGGCGTGCAGTAAGAAGCGCGTCGATTCCTAAGCGAGAGCCGTGCCCCGTGTCCGGCGGTACGCGCCTCGCTGGCCACCCTACGTGACCGGCTTACAGCCGGCTGCCGCTGCCTTCTGCGCGGCTGCCCTTGAGCCGCGCCGGCAGCTACTGACCCACGCTAAGGGCGCGCGGTCGTTGCCAGTAATTCCGGGACACGCGGAGAAATCAGCTCCCGTTCTGCTGCACGAGTAACTAGATGCAGCGAGGATGCGCATCTCAGCGGTAAGGGCAGAATTCCACCTGTGAAGCAGCGGCAGCAGGAACATTTCGGGTGGAAGAATACCAGCAACGACAAGCAGCGAAGCTAATGCCAACTAGCTGTTGATTCCAGAAGTAAATACGTATAGGATATACAATGACGGAAAAAAATCGCGACACAAATAAATAATTTATGTAGAACAATGAAATCTCGGGAATACATTTGTCTATGTAAAACATTTAAGTGATTATCATTGCAAGTTCACTGGTTAATGTAAGCGTGAGATACGCCATTAGAAATACGGCACTCTGGAACATTAATAGCCGGTGAAGCCGTCAGAATGTCGAATGCAAGCATGCAAACGTGCATGCATTGTGTTGTACAGGTACCGGAAGTCAGTTTATGGGGTGGAGTTCCATGCCTGTTGCACTTGGTGGGTCAGTACAGGAACATTTACTGCTGTTTTGTGGATGACCCTGAAGTTGTCGCCCGATGCTGTCCCATACGTTCTCGATAGGGGACAGGTCACGTGATCGAACAAGCCAAGGCAACATGTCGACACTCTGTAGAGCACGTTTGGGGTACAACAGCAGTATGTGGTCGAGCGTTATCCTGTTGGAAAACACCCCATGGAGTGCTATTTATGAATGGCAGCACAACAGGTCGATTCACCAGACTGAAGCACAGATTTGCAGTTATGGTACGTGGAGTAACAACGACAGTGCTCCTGCTGTCATACGAAATCGCACGCCAGACCACCGCTCCAATTTAGATACAGTGTGTCTAGGTTGCAGAAAGGATTGCAAGCGCACAGTAGACTTCCTTCTAACCAACACAAGTTCATCGCTGCCACCGAGGCATCTACCTCTACATCCATTCTCCGCAATCCACATGACGGTATGTGGCGGAGGTTACCTTGAGTACCTTTATCGGTTCTCCCTTCTATTCCAGTCTCGCATTGTTCGTGGAAAGAAAGATTGTCGGTATGCCACTGTGTGGGCTCTAATCTCTCTGATTTTATCCTCATGGTCTCTTCGCGAGACATACACAGGAGGGAGCAATATACTACTTACCTCCTCGGTGGGTATGTTCTAGAAACTTCAACAAACCCGGTAACGAGCTACTGAGCGTCTCTCCTGCACAGTCTTCTACTGGATTTTATCTATCATCTCGGTAACACTTTCGCGATTACTAAGTGATCCTGTAACGAAGCGCGTTGTTCTCCGTTGGATCTTCTCTATCTCTTCTATCAACCCTATCTGATACGGATCGGCCGGCAGGAGTGGCCGAGCGGTCCTAGGCACTACAGTCTGGAGCCGCGCGACCGCTACGGTCGCCGATTCGAATCTTGCGTCGGGCATGGATGTGCGTGATGTCCTTAGGTTAGTTAGGTTTAAGTAGTTCTAATTTATAAGTCCCATTGTGCTCAGAGCTATTTGAACCATTTTTTGGTACTGATCCCACACCGGTGAGCAGTATTCAAGCAGAGGGCGAACAACTGTACTGTAACCTACTTCCTTTGTTTTCGGACTGCAGCTTTCATCATAAATCGCAACAAACGCCAACCCTGCTCTCAATCGAGCTGTTGCTTGACACCACGGAAGGCGCAAATGGCGGTGGTTTAGGGTCAGTTGAAGGCACGCTGCTGATCGTCTGGCTCGGAACTGTCCTTCAAGTAATCGATTTGTAACAGTTCGTTGCGTCACTGTAATGCCATCTGCTGCTCAAATTGCTGCTGCAGATGCAGTACGATGCGGCAGAGCCATACGACGAACAGGATGATCTTCCCTCTCGGTAGTGCTACGTGATCGTGTGGTAGTCCTGTCTTCACGCGACCACCGCTGCCATCAATGGTGTGCAGTGGCTACATTCCTACCAAGTGTCTCTGTAATGTCGCAGAAGGAACATCCAACTGGTCGTAGCCCTATTCACGACCACGTTCAAACTCAGTGAGGTATTGCTAATGGCATCTTTGTCGCCATAAAGGCATTCTTGACTGACATCAACTCACTAAGTTCAATCTCAACGGTAACTAACGCTCACGACCGTTACAGCGTGTATTCAAAGCAAACCTGATTTGCATCCTCATAGTGGGGCTACTAGCGCCACTTTTAGGCGAATGGTGCTATATTTGAATAGATATTGTAGAAATGTGCTTAGTAACTTTAGTTAATATCATACAACATACGTCATTTTTCCGTCGGTACATATGCAGGATGTTGCTGTCTGATTTGCAGTGCCGAGTCAGGTACTAAACTCTAGGCCAATGATGCGTTGTCTCTGTTTATATTTTGTGCTGCGAACTGCTTTCTGAATGACGTGCACGATTTTATTTTTGCTGTGGAACTCCACAACACAGAGGAAATCAGTCTGTGAAGTCTTCGTTCCTAAGTGAACTGCAGCCATGTGATGTCTCGCGTCATAGCGACTGAGAAAGTACCTGTACCATTTAAGGGATTTTGGAAGAGAATTTCTGAAGACAGATCACCGTAGAATAGTAGACAAGAAGCTCTGGTCGTAACTTATGGAAGGTAGGAAGTGAAATTATTTGAATTCCGGTTTGGTACGAGGTGATGCTTTTGTCTGTGACGCTTGCCTTTTGTATGGTGCTGGAAACAGTAAGAGTAGTGGCTGTAGCAATAGCAGCAGCAGTAGGAGTACTAGCAGATTTCACGTTGCTGGCACTCACAAACGCCGATTTCCACAATACGTAAGTGAATTAAAGACTTTTTTTGTAAGTAAAAACCGCCTTTTCTTGCTGCACTGTGTTTTATTTCTCACAGACGCGTTTCGCCTTTTTCACTTGAAGGCATCGTCAGTGGGATCTAGAACATTTAAAGATAATATAAAGCCTTGACGTGGAATACGGCAGATAGGACCTTTTGACCTCTGGCTCGAACTAGCCTGAAGTTCGTGAATATGCCAGTTTACGTTAAGAAGTAAAGTGAAACTAAGAATTCGTGAAATGAGGCCATCTGAACATGAGTAGGAGACTTGTGACCTTTCTAACGGATTAGATTACGGAGGCTAATGTCTTGGTTGCACGTGACCAAGACATTGACTTCCATTTATTTATTTGTTTATCAAGTTTTGTGGGAGCGTGCGAGTCAGAGCTACTTGGTCATGCAACGAGCCAGTACACAGTTAACAGAATACTGATTAGAAATTTAATAAACAAATATTTAAAGATCTAACAAAACAACGAAAACACAAAGACTTTACGAATAAATAACACATAACAGAAAAAAGTTCTCAGCTACTCCAGGCAACCCTCTACAGAATACAAGGAGTATAGATTTGAGTACTTTGAGCTTATCACTCATTTTTTTCAGTTACTCTGGCAGCCTGTGGAAAACTAAACATGCTGACTAGTGCACATTTTTCTGCACAGAATTCAAGGAAGCGTTATCCAAGTGCATATCGATCTTCCGTCTAGTGTTCACAAAATAGCTTTTGTAGTTTCTTTAGAATGAGTCACTATTCTCAACAACAAATCACATTAAGAAATACTGGTACAGGGAGGGCAGAGTTAGATTTCCGAGAGATCCGAACAGCGGTCATCGCGAAATTCGCAAACTGACACCGCAGACCAGGTTGGAGGGGGTTTCTGGGCTAAGATTACTATTACTGAATGCACAGGGTAGCTTCTAAACATAAGACCATACGATAAAATAGAATGAAAGCAAGCAATTTAAATAAGCCTTCGAGTTTCACTGTCATCTATACACAATTGTTCGCTGAGCGATAAGTAGAGATAGGTCTAGCTGCATAATTCGGTTGGTATTATCTACTCCCGAACGTTGTGATCTCTGTTTAATCACTGTCAGTCTAGTGCCGTAAATGTACATGTCGAGAGTGGACAGCTGATAAATGTGTAAAATAGTGCTGTCGTGTTTGGGTTGTTGACGATGACAAGAGTGTGGGGAGAGGATGATGAAACCCGGTGCCGGCAAAAAGCTTACTGCTCTGCGAAAGTACTATGGGGACAGCCGAGCTTAACATCCCCATTCTAAGGGCCGATTACCATCAGCAATGTCACACGCCCTCAGTCGTGAGAGACAGCGAAAAGGTTTGGAATTTAGACCAGGAAATTGGTACAAATTCTGTTGATCGGGAGCTTTACACCGAAATTTGTCTAGGTGGCTAAACGATGACGGCGAAAAATTCTTCCATCATCAGTTTGCGATTTGAACAAGTCGGGACGTGGGGAAATGATTCTCCGGAGGAAATAGCCGCGAAAGTGTGTATAGGAGGCACTGTGATTAAGTGCGCCGTATCTCTGTGCGCTATCTTCTTTTGGCTGGACAGAAAGATCACGAGTCAGTGGGAATACGGATGAACGGAGGAGGTAAACAACAAACTCGGTCAATGAAACTGACCACCCAGGCATGCGAACCCGATGCATGCGATGGAATGAAGTGGTGCTCACCATGTTACGAATAGGACATTGTACATTGACAGAGTTTCCTCCTCTGGCAGAATGCGTAGTTTGCGGATATAACACATTTTAACTGCATATGTTTCGTATTGTGATACAAGGGCTGCCCTCTGCTTGGGTGGAAGACTGTCCACTATTCTAGTTGACTACGGCAACTGTGCAATATGCATTCTAAAATTTTCTTAAGCGCCGGGCCTTCTGTCTAAATGGAGAAGATGTCAATAAAGTTTGATGTGTTCGACCCGTTTTTGTTTTAGTAAGTGGTAAATTTTAGCATTTTTATTCAGGTGATTCTCCTTACGTCAAGTAAGGTATCAAGTTAATCTATTCATCTACTAAGAACATAGGGCACTGAGACTCACATGAAATTTTTTGTATGACCTCAATTTTCATTCAAGGATAATCAGCCTGTTAAGTATCTTGGTTCACTTTCCAAGAAAATTTTTATGGGTGTTAGTAACGTAGCTTTTAGATGCCCTAAACTCATCTCTAATTAAACACCCAAGGAGGAAACAGGAAACATAAAATTTTGAAAGCGGCTCTTTTTTGTGTCGTAAGGACGTTATACCAAACGATTGGTGGATTTTAATAGATGACTAGGTAACTGATAAACTGATTTTACTAGTGCTGAACCACATAACTGTGACAACATACTGAGATGTTCCGCTAATCTTCTGGGGATGCGGACCAGTTCAGACTCTGTTATAACTCCGAAGTTATGAACTTCAAACTGGTAAATTTATCATGTCTCTGTACCGCATCTCTTCTATCCGTTGACTTCCGTTCCTATGCAATTGGCCTTGAGCTGGAAATTGGACAGAAGTACTCTATCTTCCAAATTGTACGAAATAGTAGAGCGAACGTCTTCTCTTATCAGCATATATTTATTCGTGCAACATTTGCAGCTTGGAAATAGCTCAACATTGTGTGTCTGCCGTAAGACAATGGACATTACGAGGGGCATTTGAAAAGTCAGTGAAAAGTCCGAGAGATGGCTCCACCGGAGCGTATCGAGGTCATGTTTAGTTAGTAGCATCTTTGGAAAGAACGCATACCAAGTTTCATCCATATTGGTCTATTTCTTTGTGTTTGGCATTCATGTGAATCAAGGAAGTCGAAAGGCTGTCAAAAGATGGACGAAAAAGAACTTCGTGTGGTGATTAAATATTACTTTATGAAAGGCAAAACGCCTCAGGAGACTAAAGAGAAGCTTGATACACATGATGGTGACTCTGAACCATCGATTAGAACAGTTTATAAATGGTTTCAAATTTTTGGCGTGGCCATGTGGGCATAAGTGATGCTGAACGTTCTGGACGCCCTGTGGAGGTTACGACTCCAGAAATCATTGATAAAATCCATGATATGGTGATGGTTGACAGAAGAGTTAAGGTGCGTGAGATTGCTAGTGCTGTGGGCATATCGAATGAACGGCTACATAATATTTTGCATAAACATTTAGACATGAGAAAGCTATCCGCAAGATGGGTTCCACGATTTCTCACGCTTGACCAAAACGGAATCGTGTGAAGTATTGCAAGGATGGTTTGCACAGCTGTTCAGGAAGAATACGCAAGAATTTAAGCGTCGTTTCGTCACTGTAGATGAAAAGTGGATACATTACTATAATGCTGAGACCAAAGAACAATCTAAACAATGGGTTACCAAGGGAGAATCTGCACCAAAATAGGCGAAGACCATTCCTTCGGCCAGGAACGTTATGGCGACTGTCTTGAGATTTGCAAGGGATAATCCTCATCGACTATCTGGAAAAGGGTAAAAGTATTACAGGGGTATATTATTAATCGTTATTGGGCCCTTTGGAAACCGAGCTGCAAGAAAAACGCCGGCGATTGGAGCGACAAAAAGTCATATTCCATCACGACAATGCACCAGCACACACCGCAGCAGTTGTGGTCGCAAGATTAATGGAAATAGGATTCCAACTCGTTTCACATCTTCCCTATTCTCGAGACTTAGCTCCCTCGGACTATTTGTTCCGCAATTTGAAGAAATGGCTGGCAGGACAAAGATTTTATTCAAACGAGTTGATTGCAGCAACTAATAGCTATTTTCCAGACTTGGACAATTCCTATTACTCGAAAGGGATCAACAAATTAGAACAGCGTTGGATGAAGTTTATAAGTCTAAAAGCAGACTATGTCGAAAAATAAAAAAGGTTTACAACAAACACGTAAGTAGTTTTAATTTTGCACGGACTTTTCAAACGACCTTCGTACATGCGCTTTATACGTCAGATTTCACAGATCACAGCAGCCTCAATAACTTGTTCGGTTCGTTTCCTGATGTCCTTACTCCATAGAGCACGGCGTAACTCCAAGGCGGGGTAGGCTGCAAGAAGAAACCACCAAACCAGCAAGTGCCGCAAAGCTAGCGGCGCCCCGTCTGGTAGAAACGCTGCGTCGATTTCAATTTGATTACGTGCTCGCTCGCGCGCGCACTTGCACTCACAAACACACACACACACACACACACACAATACGCGTGTCCAGCCTTACGAAAATAAATATTGGAAAATATTTCCCGATTTCATCGATACTAACAACATCGTGCATGCTATCACTTCAGGGAAGTAATATGGTAGATCCACAATAGCCAGACAGTCTACAGAAAATTGCTAATACTCGTTCCTGGACAATCGTCGTAATAATTTCGCTTCCGAGTACAAACATCGCTCAATGTTTGAGATGTGTGTGTCGATATCCAACAAGGGAGCTGACGGTAGTGGTGCTGAGCGCCCCAAGTCCATGATTAGCGCGCTCGGCATTGACAAGGTACTGGGTGGCACGTACCTCCAGGTGAGGTTGGTGGTGGGCCACACGTTGCCCTGCAGCGAGTAGCGCTTGTGTCGGTGCTTGCGGCGGCCCCAGCGCAGCGTCTGCTCCCGGTACGGCACGTCGGCTACGGCGCAGCGCGGCCTCTGCAGCAGCCGGCGCGTCTCCTCGTCCAGCTCGCCCGTCACCGGAATGTGGCCGTACCTCTGCGACACACACCACACCAGGCTGTAACAACTGCAAGGCCCATATTACAATAAAGAAACAGACAACAACAAAAGTGCTGCTAGTCGCCTGACAGTGAATTTCGGATACGGCAAAATACACTGAGGCGACAAAAGTCGCGGGATAACGTTTTTAGCGTTTTAGTAACAGTATCAGTTTTTCCCTCCATCGTTTTCAAGCATACCACTTCATCAAGAGGCACATTCGCAAGCACTTGTTTGTAAACACTTCACAGACGCTTTTGTACAAAAACATCTGTGAAGTGTTTAAAAACGTGTGCTTGCGAATGTGCCTCTTGATGAAGTGATATGCTTGAAAACTATGGAGGAAAAAACTGATACTGTTACAAAAACGTTACAAACGCTTTTCTTGGATTATTTAGAATATGCATTTCATCTCATTCACGAGAACAAATAAATCATGTATTACGACGAATTACACCTGATGATGGACCCACAGAGTCCGAAATGCATCGTGTACTGTGTAGACTGGCAATGGCAAGGAAAGCGTTCCTGAAGACGAGAAATTTGTTAACATCGAGTATTGATTTAAGTGTCAGGAAGTCGTTTCTGAAAGTATTTGTATGGAGTGTAGCCATGCATGGAAGTGAAACATGGACGATAAATAGTTTAGACAAGAAGAGAATAGAAGTTTTCGAAATGTGGTGCTACAGAAGAATGCTGAAGATTAGATGGGTAGTTCACATAACTAATGAGGAGGCTTTGAATAGAATTGGGGAGAAGAGGAGTTTGTGGCACAGCTTGACTAGATGAAGGGATCGGTTGGTAGGACATGTTCTGAGGCATCAAGGGATCACCAATTTATTACTGGAGGGCAGCGTGGAGGGTAATAATCGTAGAGGTATACCAAGAGATGAATACACTAAGCAAATTCAGAAGGATGTAGGCTGCAGTAGGTACTGGGAGATGAAGAAGATTGCACAGGGTAGAGTAGCACGGAGAGGTGCATCAAACCAGTCTCATGAATGAAGACCACAACCACAACTGAATAAAACACGAAAAATTGTGACTGAAGGCGTTTATCAATTGATTCCTCGGGTGCACTGAGTACAGCCATGTTTGCAGCTGAAAAATACGGATAGAATCCTATTGACTTCATCCCTATGTGACTTATATTGCTGTATTCCTTTCTTGTCTTGATTTTGTTTTATTTTCTTCATTTCTCGATCAAGTGAAGGATTACCTCTGTTACGAAATGTTTCCTAGTATCTACACTTGTCTATTCAAATTTAGTGTTTGCCGTTTTCTAGGATGTCCATTCCTCTCCAATTGAAATGCCTACGGTGATGTTCATACACCTATTTTAACTATCCAATATCTCATTATACCACATTTTTACACATTCATTCTTCCTGAAGATGCTCTTAAAATTCAGGCTTCTCTCCGCCATTACTAAATTGTTAGCTGAGTCTATATCTGCTTGTGTGGTCGCCTTAGAATCCAAAACCTGATATCGGTATATCTGTCTCATATTGATGTAACTCAGCTGACTGTAATTCTTTACTCCGTCTCTTCATTTTTTGCTTCTGATGTCTGCATGTATATCTGAACTATTGTTGTTGATTTTCTGTCGATTCTGCTGAGAGTGATTCTATCAGTGAGCTGTTCACACCAACTCTCACTGCCCCACTTTTCTATTCAAACAAAGTGCACTCACATTATTCCAATTTTCACTGCTGTTGGCAGTACCCGACATTCAATTTACTAGAAACTAGTATTTTCTTTCCTATTCACTGCACTGACTCCTACTGTATCTAGACACAGCTATGCATTTCCCTATTAGTTCCAGTACCACATTCAAACCTTTGATGATCTTCCACGCTCCGACTCGTAGAGCCGGCCGCGGTTGCCAAGCGGTTCTACGCGCTTCAGTCGGGAACCGCGCGACCGCTACGGTCGCAGGTTCGAATCCTGCCTCGGGCATGGATGTGTGTGATGTCCATAGGTTCGTTAGGTTTAAGTAGTTCTAAGTTCTGGGCTACTGATGACCTCAGATGTTTAAGTTCCATAGTACTCAGAGCCATTTGAACCATTTTTTATTGCTCGTAGAATGCCATGCTGTCGGTGGTTATTCAATCTCTTTCTCATAATCATGCTTCCCTTGCAGTTCCTTTCCGGAAATTCGAACGGGAGACTAGTTCGAAACCTTTTGCCAACATGATGCTTTTTCAGCTGCAGGCCACGTGTCCTGTGGATACAATTTTTGACGTTTTAATGCAGTTGTTCCAGTTGCCCTCTGCAGTCTCATGAAATGAAATGTCGTGTGATTAGGGCCTCCCGTCGGGTAGACCGTTCGCCTGGTGCAAGTCTTTCGATTTGACGCCACTTCGGCGACTTGCGCGTCGATGGGGATGAAATGATGATGATAAGGACAACACAACACCCAGTCCCTGAGCGGAGAAAATCACCGACCCAGCCGGGAATCGAACCCGGGCCCTTTGGATTGACAGTCTGTGGCGCTGACCACTCAGCTACCGGGTGCGGACTGCAGCCTCATGATCAATGGTGATGCTTCAATTTTTAGGGCCAGTTTCCTACCGGAAGGGCAAGGCAGTGTCTACAATATCTGTCTGCTCCTGCACCCCCTTTGACAGGGCCGTTGGGAGAATGAAGGAAGTTGATAATTTTTACTCCAAATTTAAGCAGTGGCTGTGATCGATCCCGAAACCCCGCACATACTGATTAGAGAAAGACGATACCCATAAACTAAGGTCTAAAGGCCAGTATGGAAAACTCAATAAGGACCCGAGATGGCTCTGAGCGCTATGGGACTCAACTGCTGTAGTGATCAGTCCCCTAGAACTTAGAACTACTTAAACCTAACTAACCTAAGGACATTACACACATCCATGCCCGAGGCAGGATTCGAACCTGCGACCGTAGCAGTCGCACGGTTCCGGACTGCGCGCCTAGAACCGCGAGACCACGGCGGCCGGCAACGTACGGATCGAGACCTTGACTAATACTTCGCCACTACTTCTTCGGAGATGAGACGAAGGAACGTTTCGAACTGAAAAGTTATTTTAGGTGATAGAAGTAAGCATATCTCCGGGTATAAAATTAGGAAATGTAGGGAAAGCTGCTGCCTCTCGCGTACGGAACCTGCTCCTGGCGGCCGCCGTTCTCGTAGTACGCCAGTGAAGAAGAGCAGGGGCCGTGTCGGTGGCGCCCGCAGCACTGCTCGAGTTGGTGTGGATCCTGCAGGGTAGGGGCCAGGAGAAGGGGTGGGGTGAGGGTTGTGGTGCGAAGGGCGCTGCCCGTGTGCCCCCGGGGCACGCAGACGCGTCGTGTGCACGGACACGCTCTCACCGCCCCCTCCCCCCCCCCCACCCCCGCCACTCGTTCAGCCTGCGCCTGGCTGCCATCCTCAACGCGCAAACCCACCCAAACGGCCAACACTAGCCGTAACATCTTCATGGCTTTCCGATAAACAGACACGGCTACTCTAGCGATATTTAAGTTCACCTTACGGTACCCTCGATTTTTACATTTCGGGGAGCGTACGTACCTAGGAGAGTGAACCAGTGTCCTACACATACTCGCGAAGAGATCGTGAAAGATTCGAGTTCACACGAAGGCTTACCGCCTGTTGTTCTTCCCATGGATCATTTGCGGTTGGAACAGTAAAGTGGTTAAGAGATAATGTCACACAAACTAGCCTCCTTCGCAGACCATAATGTAGCTTGCGGAGAGCAGATGTAGATGTAGATGTGGAATGTCAGTCACACCATTAAAAGAGCACAGCGGTCGCTTTGGGTCGCAGTAGATGGCTGGATCGCTGTACTTGTCAGACGGTTGTATGCTGTCAGCGCAGTAATCTGTGGAGACGTCACAGAATGAACGAAAGGAGTTATCACATGTGAATGTGCCCGTGACCACGCTCTGAATGCCGTTGTCCAATTTGTTCTTGGATAAACGTGGACCGCTCAACGCGTCTGCGATGCACCAATCGCAGCGATGGAAGAGTAATACGGAGAAGAAACTGATTCTGAAAAGATCCTAAACGACAGGGAACGGAGACGGGGCCGGACGCTGTGGCCGAGCAGTTCTAGGCGCTTCAGTCCGGATCAGCGCTGCTGCTACCGTCGCAGGTTCGAATCCTGCCTCGGGCATGGATGTGTGTGATGTCCTTAGGTTAATTAGGTTTAAGTAGTTCTAAGTCTAGGGGACTGATGACCTCAGATGTTAAGTCCCATAGTGCTCAGAGCCATTTGAACCATTTGAACGGGGACGGGTTTCACGCTATCTCGAGGACAATCGGTTTGCATCGGTTTGAAAACCTATCCGAAGGAAAGTGGATGCATTTGAAATTTTCGATAGAGTATCTCGCAAAAGGCCGTTGCTCACAGCAAAACCTAATTTACAAGTGATTCAAGGCGTAGAGTGCACCGTCGACACGATGAAGTGCTTACCCCGCAGTGTACTTCGAGGCTGTAGCTCAGACCGGCGGTTGTTTTCTGATGTTTTGGGGACGTTTTCCGTAACATGAATTTGACACTCTCATTCAGCTCACTGTGAACGCGAACCAGGATGCTTACTTCAAATCTCTCGGTCACCAGAGATTGTCCAATCTTCGACATCTTCATAATGAGTATGCTGTGGACACTTCTCTCTTCCAAGATAACAGGCGTGTTTAGAAGGCTCTACGCTTTTTCCTGGTTTGAAAAACCTCATGCAGGCTACCGTATCTCGACTAGCCTCATAAATCACCGTATCTTAATCCTGTAGTAAATATCTGGAGCTATTTGGAATACAGAGTGAAACGTAGGAATGAAGATCCGCGCAATTTGGTCTCCCTATGATATCTAATAATCGATGAGTGATTTCAGCTGAAGGAACCTGTAGATTGTCTCGCTCGTCGAACCGTGTTTATTATCAAAGTAAGAGGCGGTGTTACAGGGTTTTTACAAGATGTCTACTCGGAGTGGATTTTTGTCCGGTGTGCTTATGATAAATAATTGTTTTTCACTGATTTCCCAGGCTGAAGGGTTCTGTGCTGGAAGAAGGTATCATCTGAATCGGATTTTAATGAGGCAGGGATTTTACTGTCTATTGGGAACCAGCTTGACAGACGGCCTCGCCTCTGGAACATGCTCGTTGTGGCCAGCTGTGCAGTAGCCGGTGGTCGAAAGAGTCCTCCCCGAGCACTATCACCTAAGGGTGCTCGCTTTGGGCACAGGAGATAATTCACTGCGCTTCCCTAAATCTCATAAAGTTTGGAATATATTGCCGCAATACTGTAAGGATATTGTCGCTTCTCTGCCTCCCACTTCACCACTCCCAACCTCGAAACGTGTTTATATACGTGAATCAGAAGCTGGCGTATCAGGTCTCTGCGTGAAACATAGTTGAAACCACCTGCAGGTGTTTCAGAACATGCTTAAAACCTCTTTTCAGAAGGGCTGTTGATGAACATGCACGAAATCGTTGGTTTTATAAAAATTATTCTCTATTTCCAAGCATTACCTGCTGTTCTCATGATATGGCAAAGTTATTTTATTTTACTTTCGCCGTCCGACACCCTTCTTCTCTCTATAGGTAATGTCCTGCTCGCCTTCTGCCTCTGAATCGTGTAAATTTTATTATGTATGTTATTACACTTTAACTGTTTCTATGTCGTATTTTAAGAGGCGGAAATTAAGGTTCCTAATAACCACTCTCTGGTTGGCCAACGTACCTGTCTCGCAGAGCAGTGCGCTGTGCATTAAGCTACACGAACAGGTCAATGTGCATATTAAAACGCGTAGAACACTGTAAAGTAACATATCTGCAGCAAGATGCAGTAGTATGATATTTAGTGTGAACAAGGAGTGATGTGTAGATAGGAAATATTGGTTTGTGACCATTCTGTAAGCCGCTTGACACTTGAGCTTCTTTTAAAAACGTACCTCCGATATCACCAGTAGGCGACTGTAGACGCACACCAGAAGAACATTCTTTGTCAAGCACTGAAGGAGTGCCGGCGCACTGAGAACAGCGCGAGTAAAATTTTATCTGTGAAGAGACACATATACATATGGTGTGTGACATGGACGAGTTATTAATCGCACAATGCCAGTTGAAAGGGCTTATATGTATTTCGTTGAATATGAATCAGCGCTCGTATGGAAAAGTTTTTAATCACGAGTACGCCTCACTCTGTCAGATTGTGTGGTTCGTGCACTGTCTGTCACTACATTATTGTTAAATCTAAATAGTTTAAAAAGGAAGGAAGATTATAGGCTACAAGTTCGGGTTTGTGAAGGATGGTGAACGGAATCCGCCCATGTTCCTTTCAAAGGAACCATCCACCATTTAGAAAAATCACTTGAAACCTAAATCTGAGTGGCTGGACGGGGATTTGAAGCGCTGTTCTCCCGAGTTCAATTGGGCCACCACCTTCTGTAGAATGCTCACATCGACTCTAGAAGCAATAGACTTGGTAAAACAGACGCGGCACTCGCGTTTTCAATAAAGGCAGTGATGTTGGCTGGGATCCGGGTAACGCCTGTAGATACGGCAACCAGCAAGACACAAGAGTGCGTCGGGTACGAGGACTGCGAGGCGATAAATTGTGCAATTTTGGTAGCGCAATTGACAAATTGTGCTTTGAAATGCCATGGTTCTACCTGCCTATTTTAAACAATTATCACGCAAATTAACGATATTTATTTCAAATGATACGCTTTGTAAAGAAATTACAGGACCAGTTACTTTTATGAAGTGAGGACCAGCAGCAACTGGGATAATTACATTTTATTTTTTCTTCAGTTTCCGGCATAGTTGCGCTCAAAAGTTTTTATTTGTGGTGACTAGATTCGGATTACATTGTCCATTCTCATACCGTAGCCTTAATTGTAAACGCAATGTACGCTAACATTTGAGAATGGACAATTTAGTCCGAATCTAGTCGTCACAAATAAAAATTTTTGAACACAACTGTGACGAAAACAGAAGTAAAAATAAAATTTAGTTACTTTTATATCGGAAACAATATTATTACGATATTCAAGTGTTCTTCATTTACATTTTCGTACAGAAATATGAAACAGATTCATTACACACATCTTACGTTTCAGTAGGAAAATTTCTTTTGTGCTTCACAAAGTTAAGAGTACAGTGCCCGTTCCATTTCACAAGCAATTTTTTAATATTTTCGGCGGTATACCGTCCCTGTATGTTGATTCAATAAACGGATGCAAGTTATAAGTCACCAGGCTGTAGATATAATAGCACACGTTAAGGCCTTGGAGACATTATAGTTTGCAAAAGCATAAAGTACCGCTGTATCACTGAACACATTAGAAATGAAGCTCTTTGTACCATTCTGCGAACAAATAGAAATTGATGGGTTACTTCACCAACGTAAATAATACGTATTAACTTTCTACATTTTACTGATGGATTTTGCAAGGCACACATTTGGGATTTAACTAATTTCAATCAAAGTTATTACTATAATGAGATTTTCACTCTGCAGCGGAGTGTGAGCTGATATGAAACTTCCTGGCAGATTAAAACTGTGTGCCCGACCGAGACTCGAACTCGGGACCTTTGCTTTTCCGGCACACAGTTTTAATCTGCCAGGAAGTTTTAAGGTCAAAGATATTGTGCCTACGCAAGCCTGCAGGGTTGCCACATCTTGCAAAGAAAATCAATCTCATTACTTTATTGTCCCACCTTTTAGTCATTGATCACTTAAAATCAGCAGTCGACAGAGCATCTCCTGCGAATCTTGCAGAACTAGCACTCCTGAAAGAAAGGTTCGCAGGAGAGCTTCTGTAAAGTTTGGAAGGTAGGAGACGGATACTGGCAGAAGTAAAGCTGTGAGTACCGGGCGTCAGTAGTGCTTCAGTAGCCCAGATGGTAGAGCACTTGCCCGCGAAAGGCAAAGGTCCCGAGTTCGAGTCTCGGTCGGGCACACAGTTTTAATCTGCCAGGAAGTTTCAAAGTTATTACTTTTAATATAATTGCACTTAACTGTGCTATTTCGCATTTATAATAATGTAACGGGCAATGTGCGCCAGCTGGCGAAATGTAAATAGTGTACAACAAAATCATTTTATTTTCAAAGAACTCTCCTGCTTTTGACCACAGTTAACCTTTACGAAACACAATTACAAAACAGCATATTCCTTTCGATGTTAAAACTAAAATAAAAAATATAACTTACTCATAACATTAATGAAAATCACGTTTCTTGTAGTGGCCATTTTCGCAGCAGCTGTATATAAATTGCAATTGTGCAGCATGCAAAAGGCATTTTCTTCGAAACAACTGCAATTTAATGAAAATCTCATGTTTTTTCCTCCGGGGTTTTAGTTATTGCACAGGGACAAGCAGAACATCGGTAGGCATAGTGGTAGTGCTGAAGAGCATGTTGTTTACTGGCGGAGACCAGTCTAGCAGCGCTTCGGCTTTTTGCCCACGGCCACACAACGCTCTGGAGAAGAGCCGCCCCTGTGAGCGGCAATGGCTGAGGGCTTGAACAGGGAGAGATGGTTATGCGACGTGGCCGGTGGGAGCCACATTAGCAATGTCTTGTCTGACCTACCAGCAGATGCTGAAGCACTACGCACCAGATTTAGCAGTGAAGTTTCTCTCATGAAGCATAACATCAAAGTCTACCTACGACGACTCCTGAACTAGTTTTGTCTGAAGTTTGTTGTGTCTATGTCCTGGAGTCTCATTATCCAGTTTAGAGTTCTGGCCAATAAAATTATTTGTTGTGATTCTTGAGTTTCTCCCGGCGTATTTGATAATCAAAATATCCACGGGTGTACTGCCGGTCTATAGTGTCCAACGGGCACAATATTTCGGCGATCAAACATGTCGCCATCATCAGGTGAACTGACGGACTGAGCTCCTGTGAACGCGCCGGCACGGAGATTCGTACGCGTACGGATCTCCGTGCCGGCGCGTTCACAGGAGCTCAGTCCGTCAGTTCACCTGATGATGGCGACATGTTTGATCGCCGAAATATTGTGCCCGTTGGACACTATAGACCGGCAGTACACCCGTGCATATTTTGATTAAAATTATTTGTTAATACGTCTTAGTTGCCCTCTTCTGCCAAGGCACAAAAATTTCTTGGTAAGAAATGTCCTCTCTGAAAGCGACCCAGCGTTAACGTATGAGGATTGCCCAGATATTAATACACCGCATTTTTTTTCTCAGCCGAAAATAATGCTACGAATGCCAAACGTTGCATATGTGTTACCTGAAGTCTCCCGAGTGAGCGTGCCAAGTTTCCGTCGCTCCCGACAGATACCGTAACTGCAGGACTGTATCAAAATGGTGTCTGTAGGTGATGTACGTTACAAGCAACGTGCCACCATTGAATTTCCCACTGCAGAGGAAGACGTAGTAGGGAATATTCACAAATACTTGTGCAAAGTCTATGGAGCATCTGCTGTCAAAAGAAGCACAGTTAGTCGGTGGGCGAGGTCATCAATGGCTGTTCGGCGGAGCTCCACGATTTGCAGCCTTCGGCGAGACCATCCGCGACTGTCACACCTGACATGTTGCAGCGAGCTGATGTTGATTCGCGAGGACAGCCACATTCGTGGAAGAAATTTTGAGGACTATGAGGAGGTGATTCACACAAGACAAGGGTTGGTACCGACAGGGCACACACGCCCTTGTTTCGCACTGGAGGAAGGCCAGAACGGGATGGAGATTACATTGAGAAATAGGATGTGTAGATAAAACACCATTCTTTCGTGTGTGTAATTCATGTTCAATAAAAAATTGTTGAAGAAAAAAATGCGGTGCCTTACTTTCTGGGCAACCTTCGTAGCTTCTCATATACCTGCAAGCTCCGTGTCTAGCTGAATTGTCAGTCTGTCAGAACTCTTTTTGAGGAGCGCCTTTGTTATGAAATTATCTGTGATCCTGTAGCAAGTCAATAATATCCGCCAGGTGTACCTCTGACGCGTCTGGTCGTAGGATGGAGCTTGGAGACCCTTTTACGGCGCCATTCCGTGTGTCATATCGTGGTTCCAGGTGACGAGATAACCCCCCCCCCCCCCCCCCTGGCGCATCCTTCAGAATATATTTACATTACATTAAAAAAAATTTGTTTCATTGTGGACACTGAAAACTTCGGAAAAAGTTTAAAAAACATAGATACAGTGCCTGGCGAAAAAAGTGAAGCATCTAGAACACACGGTCAATATTACTTCGTACAAGTAGACGTCATCGCCGCTTTGGAAACCTCTATGTAACAAGTACAACGGCCACCGTAGTGCATTAATGTTGTCCGTGTTTAGTATTGTTACCAGGTTCGGTAGGCTAAAAAAGGGTCGTGAACAGCGTCAGATACTCAGTGATCACTATAAAACGGAGATGCCGTGTGATACAGCGTTATCCGCATCCGACAGAGTTTGAAAAGGGCCTTATTGTGGATCTCCATCTGTCCAGATGGTCTATTCGTGCCGTATCTGGATATGTAGAGCAGAGCTTGAGAGTGGCCCGATGTTAGACTGCATGGGACAGGCATACTCCTCGTCAAGGTACCGGTCGACCACGTCTCATCACCACAAGGGAAGATGGCCGCACTGTGCACCAAGCACATCGTGACCCCTTCCAGATCTGCGTCTGCCTTCTAGATTGATGCTATGACCGGGGAGCGTAGACCTTCTGTTCAGTTCTGCACTACCTCGGTTGACCATCGTCGGCGATTATGGAGGCGACCTGGGGAGGGGTCCCATTATTCCAGTGTTTTCGAGAGGCACATCTTTGTTACGCCTGGCGTCGTTGTGTGGAGACCCATCGGGTATGAGCAGTGGTGGTAGTGAGTGAGGGAATTCTAGTGGCACAGACAGGTCATGTGTTGCCTCTCAAGCGACGGTATCGTGGTGTTATTTTTCAGCAAGACAATGCTCGTCCGCATTTGGCTCTATGGCCTGCCTGCGTGATGCTGAGGTACTCCTCATGACTGTCCTCGGTAGAAGATGAGCGACAAGAGCTCGGATATCAACTCACTGACCAGTTACAACAGCTGTAGACCAGCTTGCTGCAGGAGGGGGTTGCAACGGCTTTAGTACACCATTCCCAAACGAATCATGGCATGGATCCAGGCTAGGGAGGGTGCAACGTCATACTGATAAGTGTGTTTATACAGCCAAGTTCTTTGGTAATTTGACTCGAATTTGTAATCGCTGAAATAACATCACATAAGCTCTCAGGCTGTGAACTCTCATTTCGTTTCCTCGTCCCCTGCTGGGTGCTTCTCCTTCTTCTTCTTCTTCTTGTGCACTGGACAACTATTATGTTGAAGTGTATTCCCGTTTTGCTTGTGGGCTGAACATACGACGGCAAGCAGCCAAACAGTTCCCACGGAGTAGCGTGCCCAACTTCTGCTTATTATCCCTAAATGAAGCGCGTCCTTTTCAGTCACGCCTCCGTTCTGTCCTAGAGGCGCCTGATGCTGCAGACATTGGACAGACAGCAGAGTGACTCACCTGCAGTTCGCGCAGCGCGTCTCGGAGCTGCTCCTCGGTGCGCAGGTTGCCCGTCTCCTTGTCCGACTGAGGCAGGTAGCCGTAGCGCATCAGGTAGTTTTGCTGCCAACACACAAAAAGGCGCCCGTCACTCACTATATAGCACACATATCGCATGTACACATATATACATCTATATTTAATGTAATTTAAAAATGGGCATGAAAGGTGGACCAAACAGTTTTTGCAACTTCAAAATGTTTAAATGTGTTTGAAATGTTAAGGTCATCGGTCCCTAAGCTTACACACTACTTAACCTAAATTATCCTGAGGACAAACACACCCATGCCCGGGGGAGGATTCGAATCTCCGTCGGGATCAGCCGTACAGTCCATGACTGCAGAGCCTTTAGACCGCTCGGCTAATCCCGCGCGGCTTTGTAACTTCATTAACGCTCCCAACACCAACATATTTTCAGTAACGTGATTCTTGAGTCTCTCCCGGCGTATTTGATAATCAAAATATCCACGGGTGTACTGCCGGTTTATAGTGTCCAACATGTTTGATCGCCGAAATATTGTGCCCGTTGGACACTATAGACCGGCAGTACACCCGTGGATATTTTGATTATTTTCAGTAACGTTTGTTACCAATGGGAGGAGGTTGATTTATGTCCACCCTAATAAAAATTACAAAAAAAACATCAGATTTGTTAGTATTGGTTAAAAACAGTCTTGGTTGCAATTTTATTTTTTTATTTTTCAACTACGCGTTACGCCTTATTTAGGCATCTTCAGGTTATCTTAATTTGGTATTTCTTAGAAGGATCCTTTAGTCAGTGTAGCCAAAGGGCATCGTCGAATATATCAGGCCAACATCGCCTTCGTTAAACTCAGTAAAAAATTTAATTTTCTATACTGTTACTCGCCCCTGTGAACGAGAACGCGATATGCAGGTTTTGGAGTCACTCGCGTCCATCTAGAAAAGTTTTTATCGAGTTTAACGAAGGCGATGTTGGCCTGATATTTTCGACGATACCGTTTGGCTACAATGACTAAAGAATCCTTCTAAGAAATACCAAATTAAGGTAACCTGAAGACGTCTAAATAAGGCGAAACGCGTAGTTGAAAAATTAAAAAAAAATTCTGAAACACGTAATTTTTTATTTTTAGTAGAGAGACCAGATAACAATTTTCGTAGTTTTAGCTTCAAAACTGATTTTATAGCCACATATTTTCAAAAAAGCTTTCTGTCAATTATTTCACCCCCTTATGGGTGGAATTTCGAAAAATCACTTCTTAAACGATGCCTATTCTATAAGCTCAAAAGCCTCTCCAAATTATGAGTTTCTATCCGCAGCGGTTTGTGCTAAGCGATGATGAGTCATGCAGTCTGCCAGTCAGTCGGCCAGGACATTCCTTCTTACAAGAGATTAGCGTCCTGGATGGAGATGGGGTCCGCTGTACGAGATGACCAAGGTCAGGGCCATCACTGATCTCGTCCAGCACAACGTAAACCAGTTCACTGAATCTGTGCAGTAACACTGTGGTACCTGCATCTGACTTGTGACTCGTTTCGCCAGAACGGGGCATACAACATGTGGAAAGAATGTAAAGTAACGCCACGGCACAGGCTTGCAGTGCTATAATCTGAAACCTGCTTCCCTGCCCGCCCTCCCCCCCTCCCCCCAACCCCCTCAACACCTCTCAGAAGGTGGTGGTTTACGAATTGTACATGTGGTAGACGCTGCCTAACATGCATCATGAGATACGCTTCCTGCACGGAAACTTCTCCAGTCCCCTCCACAGACCATGCATCAGAGGCTCAACAACTTTTTCGTAGGACTCAACACCAGAAGGTCGGATAGGGCCGTATAGTGGTAAAGCGCGTGCCTGAAAGCAAGTCGTGGGATCGAATCCTGGTCGGACCACAAAAAAATTCCGTCTGCCTTCACCTCGCACGACATGAGAAGTCTTCATGGACGGTATGTGCTTCGAATTCCAACTCCTTGGTGGATAACTAAAATAGACTAGGAGGACACAAGTCACCAAAGTGGCATCCAATCGAAAGACTTGTACTCAGCCATTGAGTCACACGTAATTACTATTATTGTTATTATAACAGCAGAAGAAGATCTAAATCACTTTTTCGTTCCTTGTGAACATCTACATCTACATCCATACTCCGCAAGCCACCTGACGGTGTGTAGCTGAGGGTACCCTGAGTACCTCTATCGGTTCTCCCTTCTATTACAGTCTCGTATTGTTCGTGGAAAGAAGGATTGTCGGTATGCCCCGGTGTGGGCTCTAATCTCTCTGATTTTATCCTCATGGTCTCTTCGCGAGATATACGTAGGAGGGAGCTGTATACTGCTTGACTCTTCGGTGAAGGTATGTTCTCTAAACTTTAACAAAAGCCCGTACCGAGCTACTGAGCGTCTGTCCTGCAGAGTCTTCCACTGGAGTTTATCTATCATCTCCGTAACGCTATCGCGATTACTAAATGATCCTGTAACGAAGCGCGCTGCTCTCCGTTGGATCTTCTCTATCTCTTCTATCAACCCCCTCTGGCGCGGATCCCACACTGCTGAGCAGTATTCAAGCAGTGGGCGAACAAGCGTACTGTAACCTACTTCCTTTGTTGTCGGATTGTATTTCCTTAGGATTCTTCCAATGAATCTCAGTCTGGCATCTGCTTTACCGACGATCAACTTTATATGATCATTCCATTTTAAATCACTCCTAATGCGTACTCCCAGATAATTTATAGAATTAACTGCTTCCAGTTGCTGACCTGCTATTTTGTAGCTAAATGATAAGGGTTCTATCTTTCTATGTATTCGCATCACATTACACTTGTTTACATTGAGATTCAATTGCCATTCCGTGCACCATGCGTCAATTCGCTGCAGATCCTCCTGCAATTCAGTACAATTTTCCATTGTTGCAACCTCTCGATACACTACAGCATCGTCTGCAAAAAGCCTCAGTGAACTTCTGATGTCATCCACAAGGTCATTTATGTATATTGTGAATAGCAAACTGCGTCTCAATCAGCAACTTGCTATATGCACGAGACAACGCAACTGAGTTACCGGTTCCTCGCCACTCTGGCTATAAAATACAACTACTTAGAGAATGATCGTGGCCTTCTGAAGAGATTTTACTCTGACATATATGAGAGTTTTTTCGCAGGGTTTGCGTACCACGTGCTCTCTAAGTCCCGAAACATTCTTTTCTTCAAAACATTATACATGCACCAGTTACGTAACGTGGTACCAGCTGATGTAGGTTTCCGCGCCTCTTTTCCTCTTAGAAGTAAAGCTTGCAATCTATCCCTGTGTCATTACTGATCTTTACATACATTTTACTTCATGGTTGATATGGATAAAGCACTATTTCTATATATATATCTCCTTGAATTTAGATCTCAGAAAAAGCGAATCTGCGAAAAAATGCTATACCAGGTATCTTTCTCTTGCTTCAACATTCCAACGAGGCGGATGCAAGGGATATTGTCCACAAACTCACTGTTGAAATGGAGTAACCGAACACAATTCGTTTTGATAATAAAAGGAATCTTGAGTGCATATGCTGTTGCAGTGGCTAGTTTTGTGTTGTTTACCATAATTGAAGACGTAGTATTTTAAGAGAGTTTCAGAAACGATATTAGTGAGTAGCTAATTCCTATTTGTCCTGAATAAGAACTGCAGTTGATCAAATCGACACCCGGATGTGACAGACCTCATGCTGTCCATTGACTGAAAATTTCCTCCTCTGGCCTGGTGATCCATTGATATATAGTTCTGGTATTTCATTTTCGTTGCAACATATTTTCACTACGTGTGTTTCGTAACCTAAAGGCAGTCGTCTGCTTGGCTGCTGACTTGTCTACAAACCCAGCTGAGAACGACAACTGCGACAAAGAATTTTCAAATCTTCGACAAGTCAGGCCTCCCACCTGAAAAGTTTTAGGGAGGACGTCAATGAGCTGCAGATGGCTGGCTTGGCCCATGTTTTTTGTCTAACTAACAAGTCGCCCACATAAGGCGCAGTGTGTCATCAGGGCAATTTTCCGAATGATTAGAGGATTTTAAAAGATACGAACAGCATATTTGAATCTGTAAAGCCAGAAATCTGAAGAAAACCGGTAATACATGTTCTTGGGGAATTGTTGTAGCAGCAGTTTCGCATGAGAAAGCAGACATCATTCAAACCACGAGAAGATATCCAAAAAGGGAGCTGTTGACCATGCTGCAGAACAGTTTAAATAAATCATCATCATCATCATCTTGAAAAAGCGTTAAAATGGTTTGTATTATTAATATATTATAAAATTACGGCGAGGAGGATACGAGACTACATCGTGTGTGCACCCAAAACGAGAAATTCAGAAAAAACGGGTATCTCTCTCACGGATACCATCATATTTGAATCATGAGTAAGATCATATTACTGCTATTTATTTGATGTTTCTGCAGTTCCGTGAACGATACGATTGCTATTGTTAAAAAGTGCTTTACCAAGAGCTTAGCTTGCGAGAAAATGCCCGGAGAGTCTAATAATCTCTCGCGTTAGATATTTAGTGCATATTTTTTGACTGTTACCGTGTGACTGTTTGTGAGATTTTTGTATTTCAGGCACTTGGTCGAGATCAGCGTCTGCACCGGCGCTGTTAGCAAGAAAAAGGGCTACCTAAACGTGCAACTGTTATCAGTACATTATTATTCTGTCAGATCTGTTTATGCATGCGATGTTACATCAGCGCTACTCACTGTGAAAGTGTATGACGGAAACCTTAAATGCGTCAGTAGCAGAAGGGCGCACGGTCGAAAAAACTGGAAGGCGACGTATCCCAGAAGATATTGGAACAAGAAGGAAGAAAACTGTCAGACTGCATGAGAGATGTAGGGCCGAAGAAAAAGTCTCGCGTGGCACAAGAGCGGCGTTTATCAGATGCTGGGAGAGGAACTGAGGGGAGGGGGGGGAGGGAAAGGGGTGGGGGAGGGGGGAAGCAGGCGTCTCCCGTGAGAACCGTCCACAGAGCACTGGCAGGCCGCAAGGCGCGTACCAACCCCTCGCCACACCTCACCACACCGGCGTCATGTAATCACCTGCCTCGCTCTCTGTCATCCATCCATCCATCTCTTACGGGGTCTACCTAGTTCTTTCTTTCCAGTCGGCCGATAATTCGTTATCTTTTGTGGCAGTTTGTTTTCTGTCACTCTGTCAACATGATACTTCCATTTCACTTTATTCTCTTCTATCTCGATATTAACAAAAAGATTTTAAAATATGGTCTTATTGTTTCATTCTTTATTTTGTCCATTTTATTGCAACCTCTTACATATGTCTTGTATACGTCATTTTTCTTTTTTTTCTTTTCTTTTTTTTTGTTACTGTCCATGATTCGGAACTATATAGAGTAGTAGCTACAGCCATGACTTATAGAATTTTATTTGTTTCGTTTCTTGTTTTTCTTCATAAATTTTTTCTAGTTGTTTCACAGTTAGCTTGGTATTTATTTTCTACTCAATGTCTTTGCCGTAGTTACAGCTAATATCACATTCCAGATAGCTGAAATGGTATACTTGTTCTAAGATTTTCTCATTTATTATTATTTTTGATCTGAGTGAATTCTTTCTTTTGAAAGCCACTGCCTTTGTCTTCTTTGCAGATATAGTTAAGCTGTAATATATTGCATTTTGACTCAATCTATGTCTACATCTCCATCCACATAGATACTCCGCAAGCCACCGTAAGGTGTGTGGCGGAGGGTATCCTGTACTACTATTTGCAAATAGAGCGAGGAGAAAACGACTGTCGGCGAGCCTCCGTATAATCCCCAATTTCTCGTATCTTATCTTCGTGGTCCTTACGCGCCATGTATGTTGGCGGTAGTAGAATCGTTCTGCAGTCAGCTTCAAATGCCAGTTCTCTAAATTTTCTTAATAGTGTTTCCCGAAAAGAACGCCACCTTCCCACATTGATTCCCATTTGAGTTCCCGACGCACTTCCGTAATACTTACGTCACATTCGAACCTACCGGTAACAAATCTAGCAGCCCTCCTCTGAATTGTTTCGATGTCTTCCTTCGATCCGATCTGGTGCGAATCCCAAACACCGAACAGTACTCACTCAAGAATGGGTCGCACCAGCGTCCTATACGCGGTCTCCTTTGCAGGTGAAGCACTCTTTCCTAAAATTCTCCCACTAAACCGAAGTCGACCATTTGCTTTCCCCTGCACAGTTTTCACCTGCCCTTTCCACCTCATATTGTTAAGCAACGTTACACCCAGATATTTAAACGACTTGACTGTGTCAAGTTGGACACTAGTAAAGATGTATCCGAACATTATAGGTTTCTTCTTCCTACTCATCTGCATTGACTTACATTTTTCCGCATTTAGGGCTAGCTGTCATTAATAACACCAACTCGAAATTTTGCCTAAGTCATCTTGTATCTCCTACAGTCATTCAACAAAGACACCTTACCGTACACCATGGCACCATCAGCAGACAACCGCAAACTGCTGCCTCCCTGACCGCCATATCATTTATGTTTATAGAGAACGGCAGCGGTCCTATCACACTTTCCCTGGGGCCCTCCTGACAATACCAATCTCTCTGACGAACACTCGCCGAAGAGGACAACATACTGGGTTCTATTATTGAAGAAGTTTCCGAGCCACTCACATATCTGTGAACTTATTCCACATGCTAGTACCTTCATTAACAGCGTGCAATGGGGCACTATGTCCAATGCTTTCCGGAAATCTATGAATATGGAATCTGCCTGTTGCCCTTCATCCATAGTTCTCAGTACATCACGTGAGAAAAGGGTAAGCTGAGTTTCGCACGAGCGATGTTTTCTGAAACCGTGCTGATTTGTGGACGTAAGCTGCTTAGTCCCAAGAAAATTTATTATATTCTGGCTGAGAAAAAAAAATTAGGGGTATTGGTCTGTAACGTCGGCGTACCGTTCTTTTACCTATACTGGAGTCACCTGCGCTTTTTTCCAGTCGCTTGGGACTTTGTACTGGGGGAGAGATTCACGATAAATGTATGCTAGGTAAGGGGCCAGTGCCGTAGACTAGTCATTGTAAGACTAAACTAGGATTCCATCCGCACCTGTTGATTTATTTGTTTTCAAATCTTTAAGTTGTTTCTCTATGCTAGGTACGCTTATTTCTACATCGTGCATACGGGAGTCTGTCCGATGGTCAAATGACGATGTATTTGTACGGTTCTCCTGTGTGAACGATTTCTTGAACGTGAAATTTAAAACTTCAGCTTTCGTTTTGCTATCTTCAGCTGCTACATCAGACTGGTCAATGAGGGACTGACTGGAAGCCTTAGACAACTTAGCCACTTTACATACCATCAGAATTTTCTAGGGTTCTCTGTCAGATCTTTGGCTAAGGTGTGTCGGTGGTAGCTGTCTGCTTTGAGCATGGATCTTTTGACAGACGCACGAATTGCTACTAGCCTTCGCTTGTCTTCGTTTGTGCGTCCCCTTTTGAATACTCTTCGTAAGTTATCTTCTGTTTCCTGTCTAATTTCCTGGTCATCTTAATGCTACGGTATATCCTATTTGAATTCCTAAGTGTATTTCATCTTTCCACTCCATAACTGTGTTGTCAGTATATAAATTAAAGAAAGTGTGTGATAGACTGCACCCTTGTCGAACACTATGATTTATTATTTTCGAACCTGATCTTATAACTACTTTTGTGTTCATAGATAATCTCTCTGTGACATTAATAAGATGTTTTCGAAAACCTCTTATTTCCAATATTTTTCACAAAAGGGGTCTCTTTACTTCATTAATGGCTTTCTCAAAATCAATACTTGCTAAATGCGTTTCTAAGCCAAATTCCCGATGGTTTTCAATAGTTGTCTAATTATAAGCATATTATCATTACGAGAACGTCCCTTTCTTAAGCCACACGATTCACCATAAACTCCATACATAGTTTTCTACAGTTTAGCTGATACACGTCGAGTCAGAGGTGACGTCATACTCGCTAGTTAGCGACTTTGAAATTGCTGTCTCGGTCAAGGTCCTACTTGATGGGTTCGGGTTGTCTCTTTCCTCTGACTAATATGAAGTGGTAAGTATGTGTGTGTGTGTGTGTGTGTGTGTGTGTGTGTGTGTGTACTGCGTCCTTGACTTACCTCCTTCCTGCCACGGTGAGCTGAAGAAGGAACTCTTCTACGGCTAACAGTGAACCATTTACACTCCCCCCCCCCCCCCCGTCCCTCACACCTGTGTGAAAATTGCGCAACATCAGGGTCGATAGACCACATTGTAATTTAATTTTCTGTCCTGTGGTCTGGTGTACGTCTTACACAGGACCTTCCAACTGTTTTAAGTGATAATGAGACTAGTGCGTTACTTATTTTAAGGTTTTTCGTGTTGTCGGAGCTTCGTCGCAAATATATGGGTGTGAGGGGGGGGGGGCGGGGGAGGGGTATTAACGTGTTGCAAAACGTCTGGGTTAGTCATTATTATTTAGTGGTTGTATATAGAGTTGCGATCTACAAAACCTGCGGTTCGATAGTTTTGATACACAGTACGTAAATGACGTAGTAAATGGTAGGATTACCGGTGGTATTGATAGCACTGGTAAGGAAAGAAACGTAAATGAATGTGTGAGACAGAAATTGGGAGCCAATGACTTCTCTTCGTTTGTTTGTTTCTTTTGCATATAATTTCAACTGCACATCGGTCAGTGTTAGTCCTTTGTGTGTTTTATATCCTTACAAAATATGAACTCCTTTTTATAAGTAATAAAAACTAGTTGATCACTTAAAGCAATTGCTTTTGATGTAACAACAGTTCACATTCACAAAAATTTTGTACTCAACAGAAGTTCTTCTCAATGATCAAAGGCAAGAGTTTCCTGTTATTATTGATACTGTAAAAGTTGTTTATGAATAATGCAATCATGTTTTATCTAAGTTCAAGAACGTATTGAAGTAATACTTGATATGTTTTGTGGTTTTTTAGTATTAACTTTTTAGAACAAACTGCGTTTTATAGCGCAATGTGATATATCTGGAATTTTGTTTGTTTTGTTTTACCACCACAGTCCTCTGTTTGCCGTTACAAATTAACAGATTGCGAATAAAGCCAGAATTAAACATTGACAAATTCAGTTTTGTCGTAACTACAGTTTATTTGTATGTAACAGACAAGCGGATAACCGTGTAAAACAAAAAAAATTCCTCAGGTTATCTGGCCCTTCATACACCCTCACTCAGTTTCTAGACGGTTAACCGCTTCCTGTTTCTAGGGGAATCTAGGAAGACACTGGTCGCATACACACACACACATACATACATACACACACACACACACACACACACACACACACACACACACACACACACACACACACACACACACAGTGGGGTAATGCCCAGTAGTTATGCAACAATGTAATGTGCAGGTAACATAGGAAAACTACTGTAGTTTCGGCTTATTTCTGATGTCTGTGGCAGCCTACAGTAGGTCGCACAACAACAGTACTATCGTCCTTGCTTAAATATTTTACTCCAAGTATTTGATAATGGTTTTTATCCACTCTTATTTTACATTGTTTTTGTCTGGTAGTATGTTATTGTTTCTTAAGTCTTTCCTTACATCTTTGTTGTTTTTTATTTCCTGTTCACCGTGTTAGTTTCTTGTTCCTGTTTGGTTAAACGGACTGTTGCTGTTTTAATCGGTTTTAGCTACAATCGTCTCTTTATGAGTGGGTGCTCATGACTCAGTAGTTTTGCACTTAGAAAGCATAATAGCCATAATAACAAAACTAGTATTATCGTTATTTACCATATTCATTAAAACTAGACTTACTTCTCATAGGGAGTCATCCGCGACCCTTATTTATACAAATAGGATTATTTTCTGTTTGTCAGCCGCTGTTTTCCGTCTAAAAATTACCGGTTTCAGGTGGTGCCGCCCATGGTCAGATATATCTCGTAGTTACAGAGTAACCACCCTTAACGTAAGTTTCAGTATTTACTGTGACATATTTATGACTGGTTACTCTGTAACTGCGAGACATGATCTGAAGATGAGCGACACTGCCCGAATCCGGTCATTTTGAAATAAAAAACAGCGATCGCCAAACAGATATAAGCCAACTTTGCATCATCATCATCATCATCATCATCATCATCATCATCATCATCATCATCATCATATGGCTCCTCGAGGCACGGATCTTCCTACGGTGGTGTTCAAATGGCTCTGAGCACTATGGGACTTAACTTCTAAGGTCATCAGTCCCCTAGAACTTAAACTACTTAAACCTAACTAACCTAAGGACGTCAGACACATCCATGCCCGAGGCAGGATTGCGGTGATGTGGCTTGCGTGCTTCAAATGTACAGATGACTGTAATGAAGGCGTTACTACATTGGAGGGATGCCTGTGGAGAGGCCGGACTTACGTATGGTTCCTGAAGAGAAGTAGCAGTCTCTTCAGTAGTTACAAGGGCAGCAGCGTGGATGAATGATCTAAAGAGCACTTCACCTCCACCGACACACCTATTATCAGGTACGGTGTGAGTAGCTGTGGTAATCGCTTGCTAAGCGCGCTGTCGTTGCGCCGGAAAACTGACCAAATGGAAGGAAGAGATGAGGGTGAAAGTCGTCGTGGGCGCACAGCGTGCTGCTTTCGATTAGTAACGGGAGCGTTGCCAAGGGTAGCGTCACAATCTCTCTATCAGTGGTAACGCTAGCCTCCGCTACACGAGACACTGCTGAACGGTTTGGGAAACCTCCAGAGTCGCTGTGAGCGTTAAAGCGCCATTTCCCGGGACGGGGAGGCGCGCTGGCCGCGGTTCGTATCTGTCCGGCGAACTAACCAAGAGGGCTCGTGTGCTAGCCAGCCAAGGTGTTGTTAGGCGGCTCCCCACATCCGACTAGGTGAATACCACGCAGCTACCCAAGACACACTCTACACAAACCTTGGAAAACTTTTCTGCACTCGACGCTGACATACGAAGTACGCCGATTGCGTCCTGAGGGAGGGGGAGTTGAATAGGAGATTGATGACATTAGATGTTTAGTTTCCTTAAATCCAAAATCGCCACCAGCAGCGCAGAGATTTTGAACTTAGCCAGCACGTGGTTGGTGCTCGGACCCGTCGTTAGACAACTGTGCTCTTCTCATTTGCCGCCCAAATGCTACAGACAGACTGACTACGGAAAAAATGAAGCTATAACATTCACGAAGAAAGGAGAACGCAAAAAGGCCAAGCAGAAAATGGATCGAAGCCTGATGTCGGAACAAACGAATGCCGAATCTTTGAAAATAAGAACAATAGGAGGAACAAAAAAGTATTTCCTTACGCTTTGTAGGAGAGCGAATCGGTTGAAGGGACTTCTAAAATAACTGCAGTTTTGCTGCGTAGACTCAGGATTTACATTCTGGTAGAATGAGGCTGGGTGACAGGGGTGGTTCCTTGTGACGAGGCAAATCCCAATTTCCATGCTCACCCTAACTTTCTGAACTAACCATCTGGATGCAAAGAAATTTAAAGGGAGGGAAGTTAAACTGTAATATCTCTATCTCTTTTTGGGTGCCAGAACAAAATTTACCTTTTTCGTAATAGCTGAAGAAAGCATCGAGATTGACGGCCTGGGTGGCCGAGCGGTTCTAGGCGCTACAGTCTGGAACCACGCGACCGATACGGCCGCAGGTTCGAATCCTGCCTCGGGCATGGATGTGTGTTCAAATGGCTCTGAGCACTGTGGGACTAAACATCTATGGTCATCAGTCCCCTAGAACTTAGAACTACTTAAACCTAACTAACCTAAGAACAGCACACAACACCCAGCCATCACGAGGCAGAGAAAATCCCTGATCCCGCCGGGAATCGAACCCGGGAACCCAGGCGTGGGAAGAGAGAACGCTACCGCACGACCACGAGATGCGGGCATGGATGTGTGTGATGTTCTGAGGTTAGTTAGGTTCAATTAATTCTAAGTTCTTGGGCACTGATGACCTCAGAAGTTAAGTCCCATAGTGCTCAGAGCCATTTGAAGAATCGAGATTTTTCAACGAAATACAGAAAAATAAGATTAGAAGTAAACAAGTTTTTTTACTGTTTTATATAAGTTTATTTAAGTTTTCAAGGCTGAGTTCAGTGTAGAAATACTTTGCGTCTACACTTTAAAAGAACCTTAGTGACAAACACGAAAAATGGGGAACTGTTCTGTGACGTACCTAATGAAGTTACAACGGAGCTCACAGAATCGACAGTCCAATTGCAGTCAGCAAGCTTTTCCATTGGCAACAATAATGGTAACAGGAACAAAAATAAGCAGCCAACATCACATCCCAAAGAGTCATACCATGCAGGCTTTTCGTTAAAAAGTGAATAAAAAAGTAAGAAAACATTTTTTTAAAAGCCACAGAAGGAACGAAGTGAATATTTTTAACGCCCGATGACATCGAGGGCATTATGGATAACCAGGTGCTAAAATTGTAGAAGAATGGGAAAGATAGTCGCTCTGGCCTTATTTTTCATGACCCCTGCAGACATTCGTCGTAAGTTACTTGTCTCAGCGCAGAAATTGTGAATCAGAATGGATGGCCGGTTACTTGAACTTCACCCCAAATCCAATTACGTGCCATAACCATCTCGCTTGTTAACATGCAACCTCTCCGTTCTCATCTCATCTTGAGATGTATCACGTTTATCTGAACAGTGACCGTAATACAAACCGGCATCGGAACCTTCTGCTTTAGCAACGCCACAGAATGGGATGCTGCAGCGATGAACCTCCTGATTCCGCCGCAGTGGACTGATGGCGCCACCAGTCGGTATGGACAGCAGCGCCCGTAGCGGTAGACACAGAAACCGCGTGGGGCTTTACTCGGCAGATACATTAAGCTGGACATTGATAAAGGCTTATCCCACTAAACCACTTTGCATTTGCGGCTTATGGTTACATCTGTTTCACCTGCGGACAGCTTACTTGATCATATGGCTTAGCTCGTTTACATGCAGATCGAAAACTGTGCTCAGATCTTCGACATATCAAATATCAACAATGGATGAATATGCTGGATGAATGAGACGCGCCAGGCGTATTATGATATGTTTCTCTACGTTACCGGTACATTACTAGTATCCCACGGGTCCCTTGGCAAGGGATCTCTGGTATGCCGACATGAGTCGAATATGTACATTTTGCTTAACTGCAATACAATGAAATGGTTTAACATTACGAAAGGCGTATAACCGTTTCAAGGTTTTCGCTGAAGATGAAGTTCAAGAGGTTGCCTAACAGAAAGATCTTCCGTTCAGTCTTCAAACCTTCCACAATACGTACAAAATATCTCATAAGCTCTGGCGAATTGCAGATACATGTGTAACCATGTATTTAACTCTTTTCTGTACTTGCTACCATAATGTAAAGTCGTCGTAGAAGCTATTTTTGCTTTTACTATTATATTTAACTATTTTTACTATTTTCTGAGAAAGTAGAAATGTTTGTTACGCTAAAATATATATATATATATATATATATATATATATATATATATATATATATATATATATATATATATATAGTTGTTATAGTTGTTATGAAAATACCGCATTTTTGAAGAATTCTGTAGGATCTTCTAGAGGTAGCAGCATATGTATAGTTAGCCATAACATGTTTCCGTATTCTGAAAACACTATCCATGTGACTTCAGTTTCGCCAAAAAATGATTCTACAACACATCAGCGAATGTAAATACATTCAGTAAACTGTCTCTTCATTTTCAAGTAACCTAGAGCAATAATCGGGGGTAGGGAATTAAGGCACTTCATTAATTTTAGACAGTGGTATTTCTAGTTACCGATGTCCTCTAACAGTGATCCGAAAAGATTAAAAATTTCTTCTGCTTGTATTTTCTTATTGGAGCAGACTATTTTTAAAAGTTGTGGACTTCCATGAGAAGTGCTGATGCATATATTAAATCCTATGAAACCTTAACGAAATACTTCCAGGATAAGCCTTTTCAGTTAAGGGACTGATACCACTTTTTATTCTTATACTTGAGTCATCTACAAAATGAAAAATCTTCTTCTTCTACAGTGCAATTGAGATATTATTTGTATACATTAGAATCAATTGAAGACTTAAAATATAACCTTACGATAACCCAGGTCTGATTGCCCGAAATACTGAGTGCTTATTGCTGTATGACGGACGTGAAACTGATACTGTCTGCTTCCTGTCAGCAGACGATATGAAAGCCATAAGCCTGTAGTGTCTACTGTGCCACAGTGTTTTGACTTTCGCTGACGGTAATAATTTCTGATTTGTTGATTTTAGCACACCATCTGTAATGGTAAACTAAGCTTGTTGAGTTGCCACTGGTTTCAGAAATCAAAGAAGCTTGTTATTCAATTTTTTCTCTGCGCTATATACTTGTAAGGTATGTTCTATATCACCACCTCCAAATATTTTTCCAATACTGGCATTAACGAAGTGAATCTATGGTTTATTTTTAGTAAGCAATTAAATCAAATTCACATCCAGATTAATGACTATAATTTAAAAACTATTTAGGAAAGTTAAAAAAATATAGAAGTGTAAATTAACTGGTAATGGATAGGAAATCTAGCAGCAATCATCGACATCCGAGTAAGAAATAACAGTGGATTAGGATGAATAGTGAGAAGAAAGTTTATGATCGTAAATCAGTACGAAGAATAATCAGCGTGCTTTGAAATCTCTTTAGACATGGCATCTGTTTTATGATTAATGTATTGTACCGAGACGTTACCAGTGAGGGCTCCTGAGAAAAGAGGAATAGCAAACATGCTACAGACAGAACGGTTTCCTTGAAGTAGCGTACAGGGATACAAAGGAAGAAAGTTCAATAAAACCAGTAGAAGAAAGAAACGATAGTCTTTTAGCCCTGGTGTAGTATGTGCCTTTTGAGTGAACCACTGCTCAAAACCCTATCCAGCTATCCTGTTTAGGCTGTTCCACGGTTTATATACATCACTTTAGATGAATGCTGGGATTGTTTCTTTGGAAATATTTACGGACAATCATCACTCTTACCAATGAAAATGCACAATCACGGATCTGTTTGAGAATGTTCCGTTACATTCGACATAGCGAAAAAAGCGTTTCAATCATAGAGGCTGATAACTGTGCAACCTTTATTTTTATTTTTGAGTCATTAGTCTTCTGAATGGTTTGAAGCGGCCTCCACGAGTTCCTCTGCTATGCCAATATCTTCTGCACAGAGTGGCACTTGCAACCAGCTTTGTCAATTAGTTTTCTATTATATTCCGATATCTGACTTCCCGTATACTTTTTATCCTCTACAGCTACTTCTAGCAGTACTAAACTTACTCTCTCAAGCCTTAACACACATCTTGTCATCCGTTTCCTTCTTCTTGTCGATGTTTCCCATATGTTGCTCTCATTGTTGTTTATTCATAGAAATTCAACATTTCTTATCTTGTTAATTTATAAAACTTTCGGTATCCTTCTGTGGTGTCATGTCTCAAATGCTTCGATTCTCATCTTTCTCAGTTTTCCCACAATCCGTATAACACCGAACACCAAATGTACATTCTCAGAAATTTCTTTTAAAAACTAAGTCAGATGTTTGATACTAGTCGACTTATTTTGACCAGGAATGCTTTCTTAGGCTGTGGCAGTCTGCTTTATGTCCTCTTTGTGTCATCCGTCATGTATTATTTTTCTTCAAATGAAGTTAAACCCCTTAACTTCATCTCTGTCTTGTTTCCCAGTGTTGTTGTTCATCGCTAATCTCATTTCTGATACTCCTCAACATTTTCGTCTTTCTTCGTTTTAATCCACAGTGTGTGCTCATTAGACTCTTCATTCCGTTTAATAGGTCCTGCAGTACTTCTGACTTTCACGGAGCATAGCAAAGTCAGCAGTGAATCTTGTCAATCATTTTCTTTCGCCCTGAATTTTAATCCCACTCTTCAACCTTGTTTCTTTTCGTCACTGGTTCTTCGACGTGCACACTGAACGGTAAGGGTGAAAGGAAACATGCCTGTCTTACACCCTTTCTAATTCGAGCACTTCGCTCTCGGTCCTCCATTCTTACTTTTCCCCTGTTTGTTTTTGTCTAAATTTTATATTACTCGTCTTTCCCTATGGATTAAGCCTATTTTCTCGAGAACTAGGGGAATCTAGGATTGTACATTGTCGAAAGCTTTATTTAGCTGATAAATCCTGTGAAAGTGTCTTGATTTTTCTTAAGTCTTGTTTCCATCATCAGTTGCAATGTCAAAGCTGTATCTCTAATGCCTTTACCTTCCCGAGAACCAAACTGAACGTCATGTAACAAATTCTCAATTTGCTTATAATTTTAAAAAATAATATTCACGACCAGCATGTCTCGAAACTGACACGTCTGATAGGCGACGTTAACAGTGTGAATCGTTTGCTGCAACAATCAATTATTGCGAAGCAGAGGTAAACTTTACGAACGGAGATGGTCCTAGGAGCACATGCGCGTAATTCACGTTTCGTCTGGACGCTCTCGCCGTTAAACGAGCTGAAATTTCAGCTGCGCCCTTCCCACACACCGGGTGTCGTTTTCAGATTCATGTTACCGCCATTTTCCGGCAGGTCGTTGTTCGGGGAACTTCCCACGCGTAAATGTGGATGCGATAATATCATTTGGAAATTGAGATGAACACAGCAATCCCAGAGGGGGCACCTACGTGCTTGCTTTCCTCGTACCAAATAAGTCAATGCAGAATCGATTTTATTACTACCAGCAAGTGCAAACTGCTTGATAGCAGTTGCAATGGCAACTACCCGTAAATGGGTTCAGTAAATGATTTTAAAAACTTCATTGATAGAGGTTGCACACGTGCCAGGAGATTAGCTTCCGCGGGAAAGAATCAGTGATCATTATACTTTTTTTTTTTTTTTTTTTTTGCAACTAGAACTGTCTACACCGCTTATCGTAATTTTGATTTTTTGGTCGATGGCCAGTGGTGAAGTACCAGACTACGAATCTAAAAGTGTCAGGTCTAATCGTCGATCATTCCCAGGATTTTGTCTCCCGCTTATCACTTTTCTCGCCCTGGCAATGTTTGTTAACGTGACAAATCTCGAGTTTCGCCATAGTTCGGAGTTCACATTAACTTGTAGGTCTGTATCTACATACACTGCCTGACAATAAACGTGAAGCACTCAGAAGACATGGTCGGATGTTAACGTAATTCCATACACACACACCATCAGTGGGTGTATAAATGATTAGAAAAAAAAATGGTTCAAATGGCTCTGAGCGCTATGGGACTTAACATCTATGGTCATCAGTCCCCTAGAACGCAGAACTGCTTAAACCTAACTAATCTAAGGACATCACAGAACGCCCAGTCATCACGAGGCAGAGAAAATCCCTGACCCTACCAGGAATCGAACCCGGGAACCTGGGTGCTAAATGATTAGAACTGCAATTGTTTGTGGTAGGTGGAACGGCCAACAGAGTGCATTACTGTAGTTCATGTGTAGTGTTGTTACCAGGACTGGTAGGGAATATAAGGGGTGCAAACAGCGACAGACGTTGTTCCTTGAGCGCCATTCACTCCGCCTCGCTTAAAGCATCTGTCTCCTTTACCCTGTGGATATCCTTTATGATCTGATTCCCTTCCCCATCTCCTCCTGTTCCTTGAACGAATACAGATCCTCTACGTCTCCCGCAATCTGGATCCCCCCCCCCCCACCCCCCATCCTTTGGTTTCCCCCATCCTCTCCCACCCTAGCTCACTGTCGCGCCTGTACCAGTGTCCCACCTAGTCTCCATCTCCATGCACTCGCCCAAGGTGGCTTCCGCCAACTCCCCCTTCCAGATAATGTCCTTGTACCTTCCATCTACACCTCCTACCAGATCTAATATCTCCTTCTTCCCCCCTCCTCCTCAGGGTTCCCTCTCTCCCTCCCTCTCCCCCTTTCCTTCTTCCTCCTTCTCCCCTGCCGATCACCTCCTTTCTCCTTTTCACCCCCCCCCACCCAGGCTTCCGGCTCCTTTCCTTCTCCCCTCCACCACCCCTCTCGCACCCCCTACCCCCTCCTGGTTTCCCCCTACAATCCCTCCCCCTTCACTTTTCTTCCTCCCCTCCTCCCTTCACCTGGTAGTAGGACCCCTACAGCTGTCAGTGTTTCGCCAGTGCTGTGTGCAGTGCTACATTCCACAAGCACCAACAGTGTCGCCAGTGTCACACATCTGTATTCCCACTGTGGTGTTTCTTTATTTTCGTGTCGACTCACAGTGTTCATCCTCTGCATGGGTGTGTGGCTCTCATCTGTCTTTTTTTAAATCTATCATTTATGCTCATTTATTTTTGTTCTTGTTTATTCATCAATTTATACCATTCTATGTTATGTGTTCTTTTCTCATTTGACTGTGTTTTTCTGTAACTCTCTTGGCTGAAGAGTGGTGGACTGTGCTGCTGCCAGCCTGCCCAATTTTGGGGAGTGGAATAACAATAAAGAAAAAAAACAGACGTTGAGTGATCACCGTGAAGGACAAGGAAATGCCACGTACATTCGTCGTTATCAGCACCTCACGAGAGATTGAAAGGGGCCTCCTCATTTGGGCAGCTTGTTGAATTGTGCAGGATGCAGATTTCTGTTGCATTCGACTCTGACATTGTCCCGATGTTGGACTGTGTCGAAACGTGAGGGCAGCCATACTCATTGTCAAGGTTTCGTTCGGCCACATCTTATCATCACAAAGGAGGATCACCGTACTGTACACCAAGCACATCGCAATCCACTAACATCTTCGGCTGCCATCAGAGAACAAGGAATGGACTCCCTGCAGCAGCAAGCGCGTCCCACACCTTTGGTCGGAGACTGGCAACAGCCAGATTAGAGAAAACAGCCAATTTGGGCTTTAAAACGCATGTTTTTCATCTTCGCTAATGTGAAATAGGAATGGGAAAAAACTAATTGGTTAAAACCGATACCAGTATCTTAATTTTGAATAATCCTTATTTTTTGGTATTTGTTTGCTCTCGGTTACAACAGGTTTTTTTCACTCTTTACTAATCGCCGGGTAAAAACTGGCATATCGATTTTCCAAAGCAGTAGTGTTAAAATTTCTGATTTTTAACAAAACTTTTTTCAGAAACGGGTGACGTTTATTCGTAAAATTTTCGTCGCTTTGAAACAGTGGATTATATAGGAACTGGGAAAAGCGATCAGCACTATTTTAATAAAAATTTCTACAGTTAGAAACTAGCAATAAACACATGACACAAGAATCGGTAATGCATTGCAGAGACAATAATGTACCTGATGCTGCGTGACGTGGCCTGTTAGACGGTACATCAGATGCATTGCAGAATGTTATCGTCCAAGTTAGAAAGTATGTCACTAAGGCGGTAGCAATGAATTACAGTGCTCCATTTTTTATAAAGTTAAAAATGGAAGGAGGTTCAACAAACTTGCGGCAACATGTAAGAACACATCCACAATGTTTCTAGGAAGAGGAGGTACGTTTGATTGATACACATGCAATTTTATTGAGATGCTGAAACTTGGGATAGTAACTAACCCATTCACCTTGGGGTTGCGTTAGTGTCAAAAATTGATACCATCCAAAAGTGACAATGCAGGGAAGTCATCAGCTTGTGACATTTCGCTCTCGCAGTAGCCTTCACCTTCGAAATCTATTTTGGAGACAATGAGAGAGATTTCTGTCGCAGCCTCAACTCCCATTTCGATCGAGATCTTCTGCTCCCTCACCTTCAGTAGCATTTTTCAATCTTTGTTAAAGATCTACGTTTATTAACGTGCTGGAAGTAACAAGAATAAAAAAAACGGAAAATCAGTTATTTCAGAAACCTGTTATCTTGAGTGGTTTTAACAGTTAGGTTAAACAGGACACGAAAAGATCTGATGTAACCGAAAACAGATTATTTCAGTGATAACCGCCATCCCTACTGTGAAAAACCTCTTTTCTACTGAACAAGTGCTCATAGCTCTTAAGACATGCGTTTTAAATTCCATATTTATTGGACATTTTTTTCTTTTTTTATTCTATACTACCACCTCTGAAACTTGCACACCCTTGTAATCATAGCAACGACAGTAAGGCTACATATACTCCTCTGTCAGAGGTATCAGAACGATTCTCTATTATAGCTTTCGACTTGCTCGTTTCCGGAGCATATTCACAAAACCACCATGTACAATAACGGATAGCAGGTCGCTAAAACTAAGTGGAAGCTAGGCACACGAAAGCTGAGCAGTGTTAACATTCTAGTGTCAGACTACTTCTTGTCCGATATACATCTCCAGAATTGATACATTGTTTTAGAGATGTTATTATGTTACCTCTTTTAAGGTATTTTTATTTCTGTGTTAGTTTGTGTTTATGCACGAAACTTGTATCAACGGACGTATTTAGATACGAATTGTAGGCGAATATAAATATACACGCCATTTTGTGTAACTAAATAGGTCGCCATTACAAACGTTCTTGTCATTTAGCGACGAAAGAAAGATAATGGCACGTAGATATGTCAAACCAATACCAATGAATACAACGTTATCTCCCGTTATACCCCCATCACTTACGTCCGATGTATCGCTTGGTTATTGCAATGCGTCTCGCTTTCTTATTTAGTGAGCCTAATATAAATATATAATGCAATCTTTAAAATAAACATAGCAAGAATTCGTGTCTGGTTGCACACAAAGCTTTCTACCTCACGAGCTTTCTTTTGTGATCTTTGAAGATAAGAATCCGAAAGTTAGATCGAAACAACCTCAACCCAATGGTAATTGCAGATCTAGACAAACATTATCAGCAGATTATGCACCATGGGAAAAAAATATTCTGTTACAACTGATGCCAATTCTTCTCCATGTATACGTTATCGTCGCTTGCTATCTTTGTAGTTTCAATTGTCCACCAGCGCCTAACTTCTTAGCGCACGGTGCCGCGCAACTTATCCGTTAGCCTGGTTGCCGGCGCGGCAGGGGCTTCGACGTAGATCGATGTTTCAGTCGTGGTACCGGCAGACACCGAAAATGAAGGGAAGCAACGTGAAGCGAACGAAGCCCGCGGCAGCTCCTTACAAATACGAGAAGAGGAGTATCGGAGCACCAATATAACTCGTACTCAAAACACTGCTTTGATTCTTTCCAATTATGTACATGTTCCGTGTGATTTTTCAGCAGCACATTCGAGTACTGAACAAGGTTTTAAGTTTTTCGTTGTCATTCTTCGGCTAATGCCGCGGATAACTAAACTGATTCCGCAAAACAGCGATTTTCATGCTGACCGTTGTTTAGCTAAACGGGGCATTTTATAATGTGCACACAATTTACTGCAGAAAATTTGTCTAATAACGTGTTTGACTGAAATTAATCCCTCCACTCTTTAATACAAGTGCTTAATTTTCTCTGTTCCACCTTTATTTTTCTCAGTCCAGTATTTGGAAAATATATACCCGAAATGTTAAGGTAGATGTTTTAGAATGTGAATCCAACGAGTGAGAGAAGAGAAAAACGACTGTAGGTGTGCATATTAATTCGAGATAAGATTCCAAAAAGATGATGTGTCTTTATCAGCGTCAGTACCATGTATTCTGCTTCTTAATAAGTGTGTTGCGTGCCTGGGTCATATTTCCAGTGATATGTACACTACTGGCCATTAAAATTGCTACACCAAGAAGAAATGCAGGTGATAAATGGGTAACCATTGGAAAAATATATTCTACTAGAACTGACATGTGATTGCATTTTCACGCAATTTGGGTGCATAGATCCTGAGAAATCACTACCCAGAACAACCACCTCTGGCCGTAATAACGGCCTTGATACACCTGGGCATTGAGTCAAACAGAGCATGGATGGCGTGTACAGGTACAGCTGCCAACTTCCACAGTTCATTTAGAGTAGTGACTGGCGTATTGTGACGAGCCAGTTGCTCGGTCACCATTGACCGGATGTTTTCGTTTGGCGAGAGATCTGGAGAATGTGCTGGCCAGGGCAGCAGTCGAACATTTTCTGTATCCAGAAAGGCCCGTACAGGACCTGCAACATGTGGTCGTGCATTATCCTGCTGAAATGTAGGGTTTAGCAGGGATCGAATGAAGGGTAGAGCCAGGGGTCGTAACACATCTGAAATTTAACGTCCATTGTTCAAAGTGCCGTCAATGCGAACAAGAGGTGACCGAGACGTGTAACCAATGGCATCCCATAATATCACGCCGGGTGATACGCCAGTATGGCGCTGACGAGTACACGCTTCCAATGTGCGTTCACTCCGATGTCGCCTAACACAGATGCGACAATCATGATGCTGTAAACAGGACCTGGATTCATCCGAAAAACTGACGTTTTGCCATTCTTGAATCCAGGTTCGTCGTTGACTGCACTATCGCATGCGCTCCTGTCTGTGATGCAGCGACAAGGGTAACCACAGCCATGGTCTCCAAGCTGATAGTCGATGCTGCTGCAAACGTCGTCGAACTGTTCGTGCAGATGGTTGTTGTCTTGCAAACGTCCCCATCTGTTGACTCAGGGATCGAGACGTGGCTGAACGATCCGTTACAGCCATGCGGATAAGATGCCTGTCATCTCGTCTGCTAGTGACACGAGGCCGTTGGGATATAGCACGGTGTTCCGCATTGACCCTCCTGACCCCACCGATTCCATATTCTGCTAACAGTCATTGGCTCTAGACCGACGCAAGCAGCAATGTCGTGATACGATAAACAGCAATCGTGATAGGCTACAATCCGACCTTTATCGAAGTCGGAAATGTGATGGTACGCATTTCGCCTCCTTACACGAGGCATCACAACAACGTTTCACCAGGCAACGCCGGTCAACTGCTGTTTGTGTACGAGAAATCGGCTGGAACTTTCCTCACGTCAGCACGTTGTGGGTGTCGCCACCGGCGTCAAGCTTGTGTGAATGCTCTGAATAGCTAGTCATTTGCATATCTCAGCTTCTTCATCCTTTAGGTTAAGTTTCGCATCTGCAGCATGTCGTCTTCGTGGTGTAGAAATTTTAATGGCCAGTATTGTATTTAATGACAATTTCATATTTGTTGCGTGCCATCCTCATGGCGTTGCGATGTAAATGCCTAGACGTGTATTTCGACATCTTCATGGCATTGCGATTTTAATGCCTAGAAGCGTATTTCGACATTGTAGGTTTCCCAGGGACAAAGGACCAGAACTAAACAACTGTTCTGCCACCTGATGATAGATCAGAGCCTCAAGAAAGTGTTCTAGGGCTAAAAATTAACCTTTCACTACCAATTTCTTTCGCAGTGAAAGACATAATGCGGTGTTTTTTTTTCAAATTAATGTCGTAGTCAGAAGTGACAATATAAAAAAAAATGCCCCCCCCCCTTTTCTTTGTCCAGTGCAGCGATGGATGAGTAGATTATTCATAAGTACCTCCGGGGTTTTATAAGATGGCTGTGTAAACACTAGATGTATAGAAAACCGACACGTGTCAGTACATGGAGAATTTCGCCAAGTTTTTAACTTACTCAGGTGCTCAATGTGTGCATCATTTGTGATGCCGCAAACCTCAATAAATCCGTGCAGTTCAGTGACGCGACTTGTCCGGGAAGGCGCAATGGCAGCTTGTTACGCAAATCTGTTCATTGGCTTCCCTATCTGTAGGTGCTAACTAATTCGATATGACAATACGGAGCAGAGAGTTCCAAAAAAACCTGAAGACAGTGCTAGAGCACAGAAAACCATGATATTGAGCGCCCGTAGGATACACACACACACACACACACACACACACACAGAGAGAGAGAGAGAGAGAGAGAATGACCGCACACGTCAGACTCTGTACATGAGGTGAACGAAATATTTTGAGCATTGTATATTCTGTTTCCATCGCCAGGATAATGGTCCAAGATATTCTATTTTATCATTCCAATTAATTTGCATACGTTCGTTATTTAGAAGCTCTCGTACTTTTCCAATGCTCAGTGCTCTTTCCTTCTTAAAACTTTACAACAAAACCTTTTTCGCATCTAAAATCTCACACGAGTTTCACATTTCATTTCTCCGTCCAAGAAACAGCAGAACATTCGTACGAATAGGAAATTAGTACATCGCCATACCAAACAATAATTATTGGTTTTTATAGTTACATCTATGCACCTGATTTTAAATAACTCTCTGGCACTGCTTAGATTTCCTCAATCGCTCATAGATGTCACTTTCGTTGCAGCTCATGTCGTCCCCATCTAGTTCTCCTTAATTCCAGTAGGTGGCAACACTCTCACCTGCCACAAATGGCCTCTCTTTCTCTTCACTCTCTGTGACATGAAAAACGAAGTAAAACTCATTTTAACCACTACTTCCTCTTTACCTATACAATTTAAAACATCTTACTTAAATTTTATTCCATTTGTACGCAGAAGGAAATTGTCAGCATTGCATGGGATACAAAAAGCACACTTCTTGTGTATTGCGGTGAAAGTATACACCCAATTAATTTTCACCCTAAAACAGTACAACCTAAGCAGTCTCTAATTATAAGAATTCTGCAAACCATTAGCAAGCTTCCCTTTACCAGTGCGACACTGAAACTTAGCAACAACATGTGGTAAATTCGCACTGGTTCTGTGATAACCTGTCGTCCCACGGGTAATTAAAGAGTTAAGGGTTAATCACTCCTTACTTTGTATTTTTTTACTTATATTTTATTCAGACATGTTCACACACATCAGTGGGTATTTTTTGTTTCCATTTTCAAAAAACTGACGCTGGGTCAATAGTAAAACATGAAGTGTTAGCACGCACGTGTCGATGGCGCCTCAGCAGATGCGTGCCTGCTACGAGCACACAGCGGTGTATGTAGGGCAAGCATAGCTGATGGGCACCATGTGTGAGCCGTCGCGTTCTCACAGCAGACACCGCGCCTCCAGGCCAGCCAGGACTCAGTATAACTGGACGTTGTAGTGACTATCGAGTGGAACGACGCTTCCAGCACGCAGTTTACCGAGCTGCACTATCAGAAAACGGTTGGCAGAATACCAGCGAGTCTCTTGTTTCTCGTGTCTTGCAGTTCGAGTTCCTGGCTGTAATGAATTTAACGAAAACACACTGAAGCGCTAAAGATGCTGGTATAGGCATGCGTATCCAAGCAGAAGGCCGGCCGGTGGAACCGAGCGGTTATAGGCGCTTCAGTCTGGAACCGCGCGACCGCTACGGTCACAGGTTCGAATCCTGCCTCGGGCATGAATGTGTGTGATGTCCTTAGGTAAGTTAGGTTTAAGTAGTTCTAAGTTCTAGGGGACTGATGACCTCAGGTGTTAAGTCCCATAGTGCTCAGAGCCATTTGAACTATTTGAAACAGGCAGAATGCAGCGCTGCGGTCGGCAACACCTATATAACATAATAAGCGTCTGGTGTAGTTCTTAGATCGCTTACTGCTGCTACAATGGCACGCTACCAAGGTTTAAGTGAGTTTGAACGTGGTGTTATAGTAGGCGCACGAGCGATGGGACACAGCATCTCCGAGGTAGGGATGAAGAGGGGATTTTCCAGTACGACCATTTCACGAGTGTACCGTGAGTATCAGGAATCCGGTAAAACATCAAATCTCCGATATCGCTGCGGCCGGAAAAAGAACTGCAAGAACGGGACCAACGACGACTGAAGAGATTCGTTCAACGTGACAGAGTGCAACCCTTCCACAAATTGCTGCAGATTTCAATGCTGGCCCATCAGCCAGTGTCAGCGTGCGAACCATTCAACAAAACATATTCGATATGGGCTTTCTCGATCCACAGGCACACTTGTATACCCTTGGTGACTGCACGACACACAGCTTTACGCCTCGCCTGGGCCCGTCATTATCGACATTGGACTGTATGACTGCAAAAATGTTGTCTAGTCGGACGGGTCTCGTTTCAAATTGTATCGAGCACATGGACGTGTACGGGTATGGAGACAACCTCATGAATCCATCGATCCTGCATGTTAGCATGGGAGTGTTCAAGCTGGTGGAGGCTCTGTAATGGTATGGGGCGCTTGCAGTTGGAGTGAGATGGGGCCCATGATATGTCTAGATACGACTCTGACAGGTGACACGTACGTAAGCATTCTGTATGATCACCAGCAACCACTTATGTCCATCGTGCATTGGGACGGACTTGGGCAATTCCAGCAGGACAATGCGACACCCAACACGTCCAGAATTGCTATAGAGTATCTCTAGGAACACTCTTCTAACTTTAAACACTTCCGTTGGCCACCAATCTTCGCAGACATGAACATTATTGAGCATATCTGGGATGCCTTACAACGTACGGTTCAGAAGAGATCTCCTCCTCTCGTACTCTTACGGATTTATGGACAGCCCCACAGGATTAACAGTGTCAATGCCCCCCAGCAGTACTGGAGACACAGGTCGAGTCCATGCCATGTAGTGTTGCGGCACTTCTGCCTGTTCGCGTTATTAGGCAGGTGTACCACTTTCTTTGACACTTTAGTGTAAGTTACAATTTTACTGGTGACGTGTCTGACCTACAGAGTATCGTAAAAAATGGATGCCATCTGATTCCAGCCGCGTGAAACAGAAAACCGGCGTCTGTAGTTGGTGCATTACTTCAGAAACGGCAAACATATCCTGACAGGAAAGAAAGGAAAGTAAGGTTTAACGTCTTATTTCCGCCCAGAAAATTACCCCTTTTACTGCCGTTGGGACGAATGTGTCCCACGGCAGGATATCAGGGTTTCATAGGAATACTGCGGGAAAACTACACACATACAGAAAATCACACATACGAGGTGCAATCCAATAATTCGCTGCATGATTATTTTTAGCAGCAACTGCTAACGCTACAACTATTTCATGTAATTTGTGTGATAGCCTGGTCCGTTGAAACAGGTAGTATCAAGTTATAGCACGTTATGAGAAGTCAGTCAACGTCCAGAGCCGGCCGGAGTGGCCGTGTGCTTCTAGGCGCTACAGTCTGGAGCTGAGCGACCGCTCCGGTCGCAGGTTGGAATCCTGCCTCGGGCATGGATGTGTGTGATGTCCTTAGGTTAGGTGGGTTTAATTAGTTCTAAGTTCTAGGCGACTGATGACCTCAGAAGTTAAGTCGCATAGTGCTCAGAGTCATTTGAACCATTTCAACGTCCAGAGTCGCTACAGTGAGGTTATGTTTTCCTTGTCTATCGCGCTCCATGGATTTCGAACAACGCGTGAGCATTAAGTTCTGTTTCAAGTTGCAAAATGATGCCAAAGGAACACACGAAATGTTAAAATTGGAGTACAGCGATAACGCTGTAACTCTCAAGGCTGTTTACGAGTAGCATGAACGATTTTAAAGCGGAAATCGCTCCTTAGAAGACGAGAAACGTTCGGGACGTCCCTTAACCTAACAAAACGGAGGAAAACATAGAAAAGTGGCAGAAATCGTTCTTTCATACAGGCTAATAAGTATTCGAGAGTTTATCCTAGAACTTAGCATCTCGTACGGGTCCGTGTAAAGTATTTTAACCGATAATTTGCAAATAAGACGAGTGAGTACAAAATTTGTTCCAGGCTTTTGAGTGCTCAAGAGAGGGAAAAATCTCGTGCCAATTTTTAGGGAGCTGACGGATCGCCTTCTTCAGATCCGAACTTCAGTCCGAAACTGTAAATTGAGATAAAACTCGTCTATGAATATGACCCTGAGACGGAAATTTGGAGCTCCTAGTGGAAAACCAGTGAATGTCCTCGCCCAAAAAAGGCACTTGAGTCAAACTCGAACATCAAAGCCATGTTCATTTTTTCAATACTGAAGGCATAGTGCGATTAGAATTCGTTCCAAGGGGAAGTACTGTAAACATCGAATTTTACAAGGCTGTACGTTTGCGAAACGATGTACAAAGGAAGAGACCAGAAAATTGGCCTCTGGTTTCCTTCTTCATCACGACAACGCGCCGTGCCAGATCACGCTTTTGATTTGCAAGTTTATGGCTATATAAAATGTTCCTGTCTGTCCATATCCGCCTTCATCATCATATTTAGCACCAAGTGACTTTTCACAAAAAATTAAAACCGTGCTTCAAGGAAAACATTTTGACACCATTCCTGACATGGAGAGGGCCACGATGGAGCATATGAACTCCATCCAAAAGACGCCTCCCAGAAATGCTTCCAGTCATGGATTCAACATTGGGATAAGCGCATTGCTATCCAGGGCAGTACTTTGGAGGAGATTAAATCAGACCCGTTGTAAGCTTATTACTTTGTTTCACACAAAATTATTCACCATATTTTTTGATCACAGCTGATATGGCTGGATAGAACATATTTCCAACTTTAGATTCGTAATACGTGCAGTGGCGTAATTGCACTAAAGGACAGGCGTGTCAGGACATGTAGATATATCCCCCGCTCTGTATTGTGCATGGAATTAGTTCGCGCCTGCATACAGGCAGCCCAGTGAACAGTTCTGCAGAGCGGTCTGTTGTCGCGCTCTCCCGGACAATGCGTATTGATGAATTGCACGCACATATTGCGGTTTGCTGCGTCACAAACGATTTCCATATTGGAAACCAGTAGTGTGAATCGAAAGCTTGGAGAGATGCTCTTTATACTGGCGTATGTCTGTTTCCTGTATGTCTCGTAGTTATTGTGCAGTCATTTTCTGAATCCCCAGAGGTATTTATAATAATCCCGTACATCTCACCCGTCTCCACGTTGGAAAGCGAAACGATCGAAAATATTGTTTCTATTGTTTATTTTCTAGCAACGGTTCTAGTTGCTCCGAAAAAAAAATGGCAGTGAAATGGTCAAAGACGTAATGATGGCTCGAATGGTTTTGGAGCCGGAAGGAAATTGGCCGTTTTGCTGCTGAAGCAACAATCCCACACTCCCATTTTGTGGATTACAGGACTCGCGGAGAAATCCTGACTCGTAGGCGCTGTTTCCAAGTACGAGTCGAGTGTCGCCAGCAGCTCCACACTATTTGGTTTCACGTGGCTTCGTCGGACGTATTCAGTGTTCTGCTATTATAAACAAGAACAAGTGTGTCATCTGTCTGTATTCAGTTATTTTCATCTTTTGATGAGTGCAACTTGTAAAAATATGGAATGCCCCTACTATCTGTTGAACTAGAATAAAAAAAACTGTTCATAGTCACAATCAATCTGTCCAAGGCGCTACATCCGTGAAGCACTACATCCAGACCTTATCCAGCTCCCCACAGAGCACAGTGCTTGAAAATACCTACCAGGGTAGAGTGAGAATCCCGTCATATGTGGACATACATTAAAAACACGAGTGTAACGTGTGTGATTTCAACGAAGTCTATCAGTTTCTGAACAGAATTCTCGTGGTTTATGACATTTACTTCGAACTCGGATCGACGGTCTGTGGAGGTATGTTCTAGCAACTCAGCTACGCTGTTTCAATGTATTGCCTACAATTACTGTGTGGCAGTACTCACGTTTCCTTGCGCCAGTGTTTATCAGACTTCATTTTTAGTTGTAGCGGCTAATCAACCCCGCAGAAATAAGAACTGTTCGGGTATCCAATAGCGAATCTCACCGGTGGTGGATGGATGAGGTTGGGGGGGGGGGGGATTTAATAATTCAGTCAAATGATAAAAAGGCCTAATTAGATTTAATAAGCAGGAATTTATTTTCAACAGTAGCAGGTATTGATGAGATACTTACACTGGTCTGATGAAGGCTACCTGTAGCAATGTCCGAAACGTAGTCTATGAAACGATAGCACAACCCGATGATCTACGCGAAAAAGTTTTATTAAAGATTTCTCACTTGTCCAAACTGAACTCGTCAGCCTCGTCTGATAATCTCAGTGAAGATAAGACGTAAATTATCTTTCCATTTTTAGATAGAAAGCAACGGTAAATAAATTAGCGAAATACATTCCTGGAAATTGAAATAAGAACACCGTGAATTCATTGTCCCAGGAAGGGGAAACTTTATTGACACATTCCTGGGGTCAGATACATCACATGATCACACTGACAGAACCACAGGCACATAGACACAGGCAACAGACCATGCACAATGTCGGCACTAGTACAGTGTATATCCACCTTTCGCAGCAATGCAGGCTGCTATTCTCCCATGGAGACGATCGTAGAGATGCTGGATATAGTCCTGTGGAACGGCTTGCCATGCCATTTCCACCTGGCGCCTCAGTTGGACCAGCGTTCGTGCTGGACGTGCAGACCGCGTGAGACGACGCTTCATCCAGTCCCAAACATGCTCAATGGGGGACAGATCCGGAGATCTTGCTGGCCAGGGTAGTTGACTTACACCTTCTAGAGCACGTTGGGTGGCACGGGATACATGCGGACGTGCATTATCCTGTTGGAACAGCAAGTTCCCTTGCCGGTCTAGGAATGGTAGAACGATGGGTTCGATGACGGTTTAGATGTACCGTGCACTATTCAGTGTCCCCTCGACGATCACCAGAGGTGTACGGCCAGTGTAGGAGATCGCTCCCCACACCATGATGCCGGGTGTTGGCCCTGTGTGCCTCGGTCGTATGCAGTCCTGATTGTGGCGCTCACCTGCACGGCGCCAAACACGCATACGACCATCATTGGCACCAAGGCAGAAGCGACTCTCATCGCTGAAGACGACACGTCTCCATTCGTCCCTCCATTCACGCCTGTCGCGACACCACTGGAGGCAGGCTGCACAATGTTGGGGCGTGAGCGGAAGACGGCCTAACGGTGTGCGGGACCGTAGCCCAGCTTCATGGAGACGGTAGCGAATGGTCCTCGCCGATACCCCAGGAGCAACAGTGTCCCTAATTTGCTGGGAAGTGGCGGTGCGGTCCCCTACGGCACTGCGTAGGATCCTACGGTCTTGGCGTGCATCCGTGCGTCGCTGCGGTCCGGTCCCAGGTCGACGGGCACGTGCACCTTCCGCCGATCACTGGCGACAACATCGATGTACTGTGGAGACCTCACGCCCCACGTGTTGAGCAATTCGGCGGTACGTCCACCCGGCCTCCCGCATGCCCACTATATGCCCTCGCTCAAAGTCCGTCAACTGCACATACGGTTCACGTCCACGCTGTCGCGGCATGCTACCAGTGTTAAAGACTGCGATGGAGCTCCGTATGCCACGGCAAACTGGCTGACACTGACGGCGGCGGTGCACAAATGTTGCGCAGCTAGCGCCATTCGACGGCCAACACCGCGGTTCCTGGTGTGTCCGCTGTGCCGTGCGTGTGATCATTGCTTGTACAGCCCTCTCGCAGTGTCCGGAGCAAGTATGGTGGGTCTGACACACCGGTGTCAATGTGTTCTTTTTTCAATTTCCAGGAGTGTAATAATTAAAAGAAGTAGATAAGGTAGATCTCTGATGGGTGCTCGTGAAAGGGAAAGAAGCAGGTTGCGACCTATTCGGGGATGCAATTTTGATGTCAGGAACCTTTGTGGATTTCATACACTGCATCGATTTTGAATTACTTGCTTTGGAACACGTCATTCGCTGGCCGCGTCTATGTGCTCGTCGTGCTCGTTACTGTGGGCGCTACAGGTGGTTTCTGATACCAAAGGGACGGAGTTTTTTCTTCAGCCTGGAGAGTGTCAGCTGATCTCCAGATAATCTTTCCTATTTGTCGGTGATGAAGATGCCTTAGGTTGATATGTGGGCCACACCTCTTAATGGCAAGTGTTTTCCAGAACCTGTCAGAAAGAAACTTTTGACTCTCTCTCTGGATTCAGCACTTTTCAGAGGAGTGTTACTGGTATGGGCAAGAAGTGGACAATGGAAATCCCTGCATTTAGTTCCCGAGTTTGATTGGCTAAAAGGCACGAGTGTTCAATCAAATTAGTGGGGCGGCTGCGTAAAGAGCAAGTCGTGTGCATTTTGTACGTGGATTGGATTTTAAAGCGGTTATCATTTCGAAAACAAAGAGTCAGTAACTCTTTGTCATCAACTGCGTTACTTTTCCAGTATAGAAAACCTAAAAACATTCGAAGCTGTAATCCTATATGCGGATGTGGAATTCTCCTGAGGTACTTTCGCGTTTCTAGGTGAGCATTGCCGATTTGTGAGCGTTCACGCGATTAGCAGGCAAAACCCTCGTGTCAGGTTACGGAGCCGGTAGTTGCCTGGGCGCAGCATTCACTAAAAATGACACGCTCGGCGAGGTTCAACTGGAGCCAACAAATTTCATTTGTTCCCGTGGACAATTGATGTTTGATGGCTTTGGGCAATGTTTACTGTTGAACTATCGCCCGGTTTGGGCTTTATGAAGACAATCGGCAGAAGATTCTAGGAGGCGCTGCACGAACTGTTGGAGGTGAGATTTTGCAGTCACGTGATCGAATCTCGGAATTCTGCTGCAGGTACTTAGTACTGGGTGTTAATAATTAGGAGCAGTAGCGGGTTTAACCCCGTCGCTTGGGTCAAAGTGCAGCTGGAGACCTTTATTTACACTGATTTTAATGGCATGTGATCGAAAAGTCGCGTACATAAAAAATTAGCGTGTATATTTGCGGAGCACGATGACATTGATGATAATCTCGGTTGTTAATGTTTAGTGTACAGTCTGTTTTTTAATAACCATCCTTTAAGGTAGCCACACTACAAGAAGTTCCCAGACGTTAAATCGTGAGAATTCAGGGGAGAGGGAGGGGGGGGGGGGGGGGGGAGAGTCGTATTGAGATGATTCAGACACCAAGGATTCGCTTAAGAAATGAATTGTTCAGTTAGATGGGTGCTGGTGCAACGTACAATAACGTTCATACGCGACAAGAAGGGAAATAAACTATGTAAATACGTCGCAGTACACAATGCTGTTCACTGTAGTTACAAAGGGAAAAGGCCTCCAATTTATTTTTGGTTGACAAAATCCTTGTGCTCTAGTCAGAATCCACAAAGATGAAACCACGCCTCATCAGTGAAGAAACAATAGTTCACTTCTGCAATTCCAGATAGGTCAACAAATGACCGAAACCACGCAGAGTATGCGAGACGCTTTTCTTTATCCAGGACCTTCAATTCCCACATACTACGAGCATGGTACAGGTACGGACGTAATTTTAACATCTGCATAGCTTTCTGAGTAGTACTGTATGAAGATTGGGGAGCTAGTTTCCTCAGGCTTTTTGAAGGCAAGTGTAGCATCAACTCACGTCAGCCAGTTCAACGACCCCCAAAAGGCGGTCTCCCGACTTCGCTTCTAGTCTGCAACTGATTCGCTTTTCGCGAAACTGGCGATTAACTTCGATATTGTTGGACTGTTCGCCACTGCGGCATCTGGATATTTCTCACCAAAAGCGTCTACAACGCGTGCATACGAACGACTGGTAAAATATTGTTAAGAATTAAAACTCGTTTTTTCTTGGGAAAATGATATGTTTACCGAGCAACTGACAGCGGTGGCTATAATTAAAAATGCAGCTATTCGCGTAGTTCCAGTGTCGGCTAGAATTGTCGATGGGAGCGAAACTTGGTATGTATGTTAATGTATTAATACGGAACCAATTTACGCTGGAAACAAAATTAGTTCAAAATTTGGTCACCAGGCCCAAATCTGGCGCTGTGAATGCAAGAAAGATGTATAGAATTCTTTTCATCGAGGATAATGGAATGTAGTCGAATTAACGCAGGTGATGCTGAGGGAATGAGATTAGGAAATGAGACACTTATTGTAGTAAAAGGAATTTGCTATTTGGGGAGCAAAATAATTGATGATGATCGAAGTAGACAGGATATAAAATATAGACAGGCAATGGCAAGGAAAGCTTTTCTGAAGAAGAGGAATTTGTTAACGTCGAGTATAAATTTAAGTGTCAGGAAATCGTTTTTGAAAGGATTTGTATGGAGTGTAGCCATGTATGGAAGTGAAACATGGACGACAAATAGTTTAGACAAGAAGAGAATAGAAGCTTTTGAAATGTGGTGCTATAGAAGAATGCTGAAGATTAGATGGGTAGAACACATAACTAATGAGGAGTTACTGAATAGAATAGGGGAGAAGAGGAGTTTGTAGCACAACTTGACTAGAAGAAGGGATCGGTTGGTAGGACATGTTCTGAGGCATCAAGGGATCACCAATTTAGTATTGGAGGGCAGCGTGGAGGGTAAAAATCGTAGAGGGAGACCAAGAGATGAATACACTAAGCAGGTTCAGAAGGATGTAGGCTGCAGTACGTACTGGGATATGAAGAAGCTTGCACAGGATAGAGTAGTATGGGGAGCTGCATCAAACCAGTCTCAGGACTGAAGACCACAATGAAAAACAGAATGTCATCAACTTCGATCCGTGCCAGGCACCGAAGAGCAAATGCAGAACGTTATTGCATTGTTGCACCGTCTACATCTTGTACTGGCACCAGTTTGAAACAATACAAGACTTCCCCTATTGTTGACCAAGGGATAGACAATTCTCCTGAGCCGGCCAGAGTGGCCAAGCGGTTCTAGTCGCTTCAGTCTGGAACCGCGCGACCGCTACCGTCGCAGGTTCGAACCCTGCCTCGGGCATGGATGTGTATAATGTCCTTTTGTTAGTTAGTTTTATGTAGTTCAAAGTTCTAGGGGACTGATGACCCCAGATGTTAAGTCCAATAATGCTCAGAGACATTTGAACCAATTCTGCTGACACTGAACGACCAATGGGACGACCCAGCGCACGTACTGTATGGCCAGCTACAGCTGCTATTCGCAAAGAACAATTTCACTAACAGCACACTATCTGTCTTTCCCTACATTCTGTCAGGTTACGGCTTGTCAAATGATAGCTTGGATGACGTATCGTCGTACAAACAAGGTACAGCGCCAGATTTGCACCTGGTGGCCAAAACCGGAACTATTTTTTCCAGCCTAAATCGGTTCCACATTGATGCATTTTGCATACCTGCCAAGTATCGCTGCCATACGATACTTACAGTCCACGCTGGACCTTCGTGAGTAGCTGCACCCAGTAGAAACGTCACGCACTTGTAGCACTTCTTTGTTTGTTGTCGAACTTCTATTCCGAGCAGTTCTACAAAGCAATACGTCGTGTAATTTGTCTCGGGCTCCGCACGTCGCCACTAGACAGCGGATTCCAGCTGCGCCTTCCCACTGGGGCTCGGCGCGAAGCTACGGGAGCTGCGAACTCGTCCGACAGGAATGCCTTAAATTGAGTAGCGGATGTTTGCGCAGAGAGCGGCGCCTCCTTGCCGACAGAAGAGTCGCCGTGGCGTCGTCGCAGAGTGCCCGGGCGCCGGTCGCTGGGCGGCAGAGCGAAGCTGCGCAGCTTCCGGACGAACGGCCGGCTGATTGGTGAATCAGCGGCGCGGCCCGGCGGCAGCTGCCCGCCAGGGGGTCAGGCGGCGCCGGTGACCCGCCCCCCCCCTCCCCCCGCGCCGCCCCTGTGACGCATTTCCTGCCCTCCCCCGCACACAGAGCGCCCAAAAACCGACGCCGCAGTCAGCCAAGGACGGCGCGTGCAGCCACTGCAGTTCCGCGACACGCGGCTAGGCTACGCGGCGAATCGCCAGTACCTCTGCATGCCCTCCGCCGTAGGGGAGCACGAACTCGTATAGTTCCGTAAACGTTTGTAGGACTACATGTTTTACATTGTTGCTGAGTAGATGCCACACTTTTCTGAGAAAACTGACTTCTGTTGTTGGTCCCACTTCGGGGCCGGCAGCGGTGGCCGAGTGGTTCTAGGCGTTTTAGTCCGGAACCGCAAGACTACTCCGGTCGCAAGTTCGAATCCTGGCTCGGTCATGGATGTGTGTGATGTCCTTAGTTTGGTTAGATTTAAGGAGTTCTAAGTTCTAGGGGACTGATGAGGGTTGGTTTGTTTTGGGGAAGGAGACCAGACAGCGAGGTCATCGGTCTCATCGAATTAGGGGAGGACGAGGAAGGAAGTTGACCGTGCCCTTTCAAAGGAACCATCTACTCTTCTTTTGATCTCCCCTATTTCCTCTTTCAATCCTGTCTGGTACGGGTCACAGACCGACGAGCAATATATAACTACTGGTCGAACGAGGGTTATTTTGTGGGGGGACTGCACTTCCGGAAGATTCTTCCTATGAATCTCAGGCTACCATTTGCCTTTTGTGCAAGTAGTTTTACGAGCTCGTTCCACTTTAAATCGCATCATCCGCATTCACCAAGATCTTTTTATGGATGTGACTGCTTCCACTGGCCTGCCGGGGTGGCCGAGCGGTTCTTGGCGCTACAGTCTGGGGCCGCGCGACCGCTACGGTCGCAGGTTCGAATCCTGTCTCGGGCATGGATGTGTGTGATGTCCTTAGGTTAGTTAGGTTTAATTAGTTCGAAGTTCTAGGGGACTGATGACCTCAGAAGTTAAGTCACATAGTGCTCAGAGCCATTTGAACCATCTGAACCTCAGAAGTTAAGTCCCATAGTGCTCAGAGCCATTTCAAGCATTTCAACTGCTTCCACTGATTGTTACGCAATCATACAATAATTTTTTTCCGCCTGTTTATATGTAGTACATTACATTTGTTTACGTTACTGGTAAACTGTCAATTGCTGCACCAAGTACCCATCCACTATAGGTTTTCTTGGATTTTCGTACAATTTACAAGAATTGCGAACTTTCATTGTACAACATTTTACGTGAAAAGTCTCTCGGTGCGCCCAATGTTATCCACAAGGTCATTTGTATGTATTGTGAGAAGTAATGATTTTATAAAGTTCCCTTGGAATATGCCCAAAGTCACTTTTAGGTCCGAAGATTTCTCTCCATTGATAATGATATGCTGTTTGCTGGAAACTCTTCAGGCCTATAATCTGTCGTTCCGCAAGATCTTATTTTGTTCAATGCAGTACTGAACTGTACCGAAAGCTTTCCAGAAGTCAAGAAACACGACATCTACTTGGGCGCCTGTACCTACTGCTTTCTGGGTCTCACTGACGAACAGACCGAGATGAGTTTCATACTATCGCTGTTTTCGGAACAGGTGTTGATCACTACAGAGGAGGTTTCCAGTCTCCAAAAATGTTGTAATACGTGGTCATACAACTTATGTCAGCAGTCGAACGTCAGTTCACTGCCTGGTACCAACTTTTGATATTTTGTCTAGTGAATTTAGCGGTAGCAGAACTGAAGAAAAGTTTGGGCAGGAACAAAGGAAACGCAAATCGTGTTAGACTGCTGCGTATCTGCTGGCGAACCGTATCAGAAGTCCACCTAACTGCGCGGTCTGTGGCTCGTGACCAGTTGTACCAGTGAACGATCTTTAAAGCTGAATACCACCTTCTAATACCGCTGCAGAGAAAAAACCAGTACAGTTGTAGATAACGTGTCTCACCAGGGGGAAATTTGTTTTTAATGAAATAGAACCGCATTGCAGTTTGACCTAGCTTACCTGATATTTATCAGAAGGCTGTGAGTTTGACAGCTCGACTAAACATAAATAAGACAAAGAACGGAAGATTTGTTATGTAGTTTTCGTAAAAGTCACTCGATAAATATGTACAACACGAGACTTTCATGCAAAGACAAGTGAGAGAGGCTCATCCGTGGTTGCAGCCCATAATTATTTCCTGGGCGTAACGGTAGAAAAGAAATAGAAAGGATGAAAGAAAGATTAGATCTCAAGCCTCTACAAAATTTCTAAAGATCTATAAAATGTGCTTCCCACCACACTCCAGATGAAATACGTCTACCCACGCCACAGGTGTACTAAAATTCTTTTGAATGCTATTATAATGGCTGTGAGCACTATGGGACGTAACATCTATGGTCATCAGTCCCCTAGAATTACTTAATCCTAACTAACCTAAGGACATCACACAACACCCAGTCATCACGAGGCAGAGAAAATCCCTGACCCCAACGCTATTATACTTGATCCAGTAGTACACTGCTGGCCGTTAACTTCGGAGAGCATGAAGTTAGCGTGCAAAAATATTGTAACGTTCCAGAGAGTGATTCAGAAACTTTTACTTTGAAATTTCGTGCCAGATTAAAACCGTGTGCTCCCATATCAGTGCTCTCGTGATTAAGCCGTTCGTGCGCATTACAGAGATGGCTCAGAGAATTAACTAGCCACTGGTTCTTTTCTATTACTGCACTTTATCGAATGAGGCTTTCCGCGGGGGCTGGGGTTGTAGCGGCTTCGGAGCACTATATACAGCCAAGAGTTCGATTGTAACATAGTCTCAGGATTATAACTGAGGTTGAAGTGATCTCAGAACACATGCACGAGCCCATGCATCTCTTGTGCAATTGAGGTTTTGATATGATACTGTGTATCGATGGCCTCTAAATGATTCTGAAGATGGCTAGAGCGGAAACGCGTAACATTATAAAATTTATACGACAAAAAGTAATCAAGAGGGAGTATTACACAATCGAAATACTTGTACAGTGCCGGCCGGAGTGGCCGAGCGGTTCTAGGCGCTACAGTCTGGAACCGCGCGACCGCTGATGTCGCAGGTTCGAATCCTGCCTCGGGAATGGGTGTTTGTGATGTCCTTAGGTTAGTTAGGTTTAAGTAGTTCTAAGTTCTAGGGGACTGATGACCACAGCAGTTAAGTCCCATAGTGCTCAGAGCCATTTGAACTTGTACAGTAAATAACAACTCTCCATTCAGTGCGGCCGCCTGGCGGAACGAAGAAAAAACCCCATTCTTGCAAATGATTATTTTCTAAATACCTGGTGTGAGGCTTTCCCGGCGTGTGTGCTGATTTCGAGGTTTCGAATGTACTGCTAGACGCAATCGTCGAGCGCCCACGACATTTCGGCGGATAACCGGCGAATGATGATAATTTCGGCGAATAAAAATTTCAGAGATGGAATCCATCAGCACCAGCTGATGGCGGAACAGTTACTTGCTGAAACATTGTGGGCCTTTTACGATTGGATGTGGCAGTACATTCGAGAACCTCGAAAGCTATTTGTTCGTCTTAGCTACATAGACTACACAGGCGAAACTGCGGAGTAGTGGTGAACGTAAAATACAAGGATATTTGATGGCAGATTATCATAATTCATAAAATTTGTTTCGACTGTGAACCGGAGGCTAGAAACGTTTCCATAATGATACAAGAAAACCTTTGAGCATTGGTTGCCCTGCAACGCCTTGCATACGAAGGTTACCGAGTGGACAGTGTTCTAGCATTTGGGAAACATTCATTCACTTCCATAAAGCTGCTTCACGGGATGCATGAAAGGTACTGTGCCGCCTGCCGACCACACCGTGAATGAAATTACTCCATTTCTTGGTGCATTATCACGGACTGTGCAGCGTGTCTACAAGGAGTTGTGCACCACTCACAGGCACGTCGCACCGAGTAAGATCAGCGGTTATAAAAGGATCCAGAGCGATAGGCTATTGACACGTCTTGTGAATGAAATCCAACAGGAACTGCTGCTGTCAGTAAAACCAGTTTCATGTAAACTAGTTTCTGATCGAATGTCGAGGAGGGAAATGCACGCAATGAAAAGTTGGACTGGGCTACCGTTGCTCACAGTGACACATGAAGCCACACCCCTTTAATGGACCAAATACAATTAAAAATAATTTAGTTTCATGACTTAAAACCAGTTGAAGCATTTTGTTTTTACTCCTTAGAAAATTTAATTTTACCCCTCAGAGAGGATTAACCCCCGGGTTGGAAACCACTGACCTACACGAACCAGTGCAACCCTTCACTATTTCTCAAGTGTAGTTGCGAATGCAGGACATTTGCCACGCCGGACATTTGCCACTCTTGCTGCTTCGCCAGGTAGCTTGCGCAGCGATCCATCAGATAAGGGACGCCCTTCCCCGGACTTCTTCTGTCCGCTTTCGAACCGCCGTCTCCACATATTACTCGATACAACCAGTACGTATGTCACCTCCTTCTTCGACACCTTGGTGAAATAGAGAGCTTCTTTCCCGAAATCTAAATATTTATAACTTTTGGGAAACGAAAGCAATACCAACGATTATGTCAGTATGTAATTAGTTCTACCAAGTACAAATACAGATCCCTCTGTCTGTACGGTAGGTTCCTTTCACGCTTACTGATTGCGATAGAAACAGTCCATCGCCATGGGAGCAACAAGACAGAACGATGAAAAAAGAATACGAATGTACGCTAATCATTTCTTTTTGATCACTGCATTTGTGCCTACTTTAATTACTGCAACTGCATGCCCAAAAGACAATAAGGAACGAAGAAATGGGTATGTGAATGTTTGAAAAGAAGAACGACATATTCCATATTAATTTACTCTCTATAATCCGATATCCCTTGCGTCGAAACATTAGTTAATAAAGTGTAGCGGGACAATATTCAAAACATGAATGAAAATACGTTCACTAAATAGAGATACGAACATCTATGATTGACATGTCATCTAAAGTCGACGTACAATCTTAAAATGTTAGAAATAAGGAAATGAAGTAATACAGAATGCTATGCTTGTAACGTACGTTGATGTTCTACATTGTTTAGCTCTGGTATTACAGGGTCACAGAGAAAGCATCCCAGGTTTTGGAGAGAAAATGCGTAATTGTAATGATTTGCAGTACAGCAGAAACAAGAAGCACAACTTTAGGAAAAATAATGTAATGTGTGTTACAGCTCACAAGCGACATTGAAGCAGATTGCTCCTGTGACTTAGTATGGGCAGAGGTTATATTCGACAACCGGAATAAATTAATAACTGGTTCCTTTTAACGATCACCAGTCTCAGATGAAACAGTTGCTGAACAGTTCAAAGAAAACTTCAGTCTCATCACAAATGGGTACCCTACTCATACAATTATAGTTGGTAGTGATTTCAATCTACCTTCAGTATGCTGACAAAAATACATTTTCAGACCCTATTGTAGATGGACTTCTGTAATTGTTATGTGTTTTTTAAAAATTGTTTTGTCAATTAGTTCACGAGGCTATTCAAATTGCGAATGGTTACGAAAACACACTTGGCCTCTTAGCCACGAATAATCCTGAGCATCATGAAGGATACAGGGATTAGTGAACACACAGTCGCAGCGAGGCTCAATTCCGTAACAAAGAAATTCACCAAAACTAAACGCAAAGTATATCTATTTATAAAAGCAGCTAAAAATTCGGTTGACGTCTTTCTAAGAGACATTCTGCAACCCTTCCAAACTATGTAAGTGAAGACCATATGTGGCTTAAGTTCAAATCAATAGTATCAGCAGCACTCGAGATATTCATACCAAATAAATTAATAAGAGAGGGGACTGATCTCCCATGGTACACAAAACATGACAGAAAGCTGCTGCTGGATCATCGAAAAAGGCACGTATAATTTAGACGAACGCAAAATCTCCAAGACTGGCGAAGTTTTACTGAGGCTTGAAATTTGGTGCGGATTTCAATGCGAGATGCATTTCAAAATTTCCACAACGAAACTCTCTCTAGAAATGTTGTGGAAAATTCAGAGAGATTCTGGTCCTATTGTAAGGTGTCAGGCAAATCCAACACCTTACATGAAAACCCTGACATGATAAGCAAATCCAGTAGTATGTCACATAGCTCCGAATAAATCGTGACATTAAATTAACCAAAGTAGTACGAGTAACGAGTGAGCAAATGGAATACCACAGACTAACACAAGAATGCCTAAATGCATGTCGTACCTTCCAACCGTGAGGCAGACGCAGTTCCGAGGGGAGAAATGAGGACAGAAGCCGAGAGCAGAACCGTGTTAAGCTAGAAAAGAGAGGGGCTGGGCACCCACGCCGCGAGCCTACCTGTACAACTATACAACCCGCACGTTTTAGCGTGAGGCTGTTTCGCGTCTCAGGTATGTCAAGGACAACCCCCAGCCCATGTTAAAAGCTAGAGCCCTCCAGAAAAGCAGTATAGATCTTACGATAACACAAAAAGGGCCACTACCACCCGCAAGTTTTAGCGTGAGACTTTTTCGCGTGTCTGCTACATTAAGATCACTCCCCAGCCCACGTTAAAAGATAGAGCCCTCCAGAAGAACAGTATAGATCTCACGATAACGCTAAAAGGACCACACTAGCTGCAGGAAGTCTCACGCTAAACTATGTTACGTAAACCAGTGGAAAGGCTCAGTAAGTACCTTTACTACGCAACATCGACAGTAATGTTACCGATGACAGTGCCACTAAAGAGGAGTTACTAAATGCAGTTTTCCGAAATTCCTTCACCAAAGAAGACGAAGTAAATATTCCAGAATTCGAAATGAGAACAGCTGCAAACATAATATAGGAGGAGGAGGAAGAGGGGGAGGCAAGGGACCCAACCCTTCGGAGCAGATAAAATCGTGGCAAATGTGCGGCGTGGCAAATGTCCGGCATGGCAAACGTCCGCACACCGTAGTTGCCGTGGCGCCTGGATGCCGGTCGCCGGTGAGACAAAGGCGGCGGTGCGGGACACTGGCGAGTCCTGGGGCCGCTTCCGGTCACGGCGGGCCGGCCGTGGCCTCTGGCGTGCGTCCGATGTCGATGGCGACGGCCGCCAATCGACGGCAGGGGCGAGCGCGGCCGGGGTTAACGACACGGCACGCGGCTAAAGGCGCCGCGCCGACAGCCGCAGCTGCGCGCCCGAACGTGTTCCGATACTGGCAACGTGGACGGACGCGGAAAATTAAACGACAACAACACGAGTTTTGCAGTGCACCCCGTAACTGACAAGAATGCTATGCTTGTAACGCACGTTCTAGTTCTACATTGTTTAGCTCTGCAATTAACCACTACGCCACAACGCCACTACTTTTGATAGAACTGCTAATTTTAAGGCTCTACAGCGGAGGTTCTCAACCCGTCTTATGTCGATCGAGCGATCGATCGCTAAGGCTTCATCGGTAGATCTTTCAAAATCGTTGTCAGAAATCTGTTTAAATGAGCTGCTTTTGTAAAATGCAACTCCACTGACAAGGAGTGTTTCACACGGTACTTGCAGGCGCTAAATCTGATAACACTATCTCCGCCTCTTTCGTCTCGGTCAGCATTTCACCACTATTCACGTTCGAGCCAAGCAACGGCCTTTCCTCCTGCACTGTGAGGCTACTACTCGCGAAATGTATTTTGGCGCATTTTGAGCAGGGGTTGCGGTAAGCGAGGAGAGCGCTCAGGGTTTGCTGCGGTATAAGGTCTGGGTGCGGTGTGCTGTGCAGTGCTGCGGTACTCGAGGAGGGAGGGGGGCAAACCAAACAAGCTCCAATAGGCAACACACAGACACACACATGCCTCTGAGCACTATGGGACTTGCCGGCCGTAGTGACCGTGCGCTTCTAGGCGCTACAGTCTGGAACCGAGCGACCGCTGCGGTCGCAGGTTCGAATCCTGCCTCGGGTATGAATGTGTGTGATATCCTTAAGCTAGTTAGGTTTAATTAGTTCTAAGTTCTAGGCGACTGATGTCCTCAGAAGTTAAGTCGCATAGTGCTCAAAGCCATTTTAGCCACTATGGGACTTAACTGCTGAGGTGATCAGTCCCCTAAGAACTACTTATATGCAAAGCCAAGTATCTCAAAAAATATTTTCATCGTTTATGATGGTGTATATATAAATGTTTTCATGTGTAATTTGAGTGAGACAAATTTAACTTTCATTTGTTTGGTGTAATTAAAATGGTTAATGTTGGCTAAGATATTGCCGGTCGGAGTGGCAAAGCGGTTCTAGGCGCTTCACTCTGGATCCGCGCGACCGTTACGGTCGCAGGTTGTGGTCCTGCCTCGGGCATGGATGTGTGTGATGTACTTAGGTTACTTAGGTTTAAGTAGTTATAAGTTCTAGGGGACTGATGACCTCAGAAGTCCCATAGTGCTCAGAGCCATTTGGCTACGATATTGTTTTGTGCATAAATCTTCATGAAGTTTTACGTCACTGGATCTCTAAATGAAACAAATTGCAAGAGGTAGATATTAAACCTAAAATGGTTTAGCAACCTCCTCCAGAGCATCTGATTACTCGCTAACGAGTATTCACTTCGGTGACTGGCTGTGACCCTAACCTACTCCACCGTATAGACGGTTTCAAAAAGGCGATCCCACCGCCGCGGCCTCCTCTTGTGAGCAATGTGTAAAATTGCTGATTTACACCCGTGTGATTTAGTTACCTTCGAATTTGTCTTGGATAAATGTTATTCTATATTATTTTAGATGTATTCTGACAGAGTGTGCGAGGTTTGCCGTATTCAAGACATCGCCCAATGTACACCTAAGGCTAATAGATAGAAAGAGACTCATGTTCCACTCACCCTGGCCTTGTCGGACGATTTGAGGTTGCTTTCGGCACCTTACTCTTTAGTTTCACTGCTCATTTATTCCGACTGCTTCTCAGTTGAGGGCACGGGGCTGATTGTATCACATTCCAGAGAAAAACGAAGGAGATCATCCGAAATCGAACCCGGGACCCCCGTGTTAGCAGCCAACAGCGCTAAGCAATAGATCAATGTCGGGAAAAATGTACACATAAAAAAAAAATTACATCCCCCCGGTTCCGAGAACTCCTGAAGGTAGACCTTGGCTGTGGATATTGTATCACAGACGCAGTCACTTTGACTCTTCAGAGATGTCACTAAACCCGCCCAAAGATGTAAACAACCATGCATGAACAGCGTCTGTTAGACGGACGGGGTCCGACAGCTGATCAGTTCTAGTCATTCCACCAGGAAGGAGGTACACGGCTCGTGTTGTGTGCAGTTTAACCATGCCTAGACGATCAATACCGCGGTTCGGTTGCGTCCTCATTGTTACTTTGTGCCAGGAAGAGCGCTCAGCAAGGGAAGTGTCCAGGCGTCTCGGAGTGAAACAATGCGATGTTGTTCGGACATGGAGGAGATACAGAGAGACAGGAACTGTCGATGACATGCATCGCTCAGGCCACACAAGGGCTACTATTGCAGTGGATGACCGCTACCTACGGATTATGGATTGGAAGAACCCTGACAACAACGCCACCATGGCGAGGTCCATCTTTGCAACAACGACACCATTCAGCGCGGTACAGATGAGCCCAACAACATGCCAAATTCACCGCTCAGGATTGGCATCATGTTCTCTTCAGCAATGAGTATCGCATATGCCTTCAGCCAGATAATCGTCAGAAACGTGTTTGGAGGCAACCCGGTCAGGCTGAACGCCTGAGACACACTGTCCAGCGAGTGTAACGAGATTCCCTGTTGATTTGGGGTGGCATTATGTGGGGTCGACGTATGCCGCTAGTGGTCATGGAAGGGGCCGTAACGGCTGTACGATACGTGAATGCCATCCTCCGACCGATGGTGCAACCATATTGGCAGCATACTGGCAAGGCATTTGTCTTCATGTACGACAATTCGCGTCCCTTTAGTGCACATCTAGTGAATCACTTGCTTCTGGATAACGACATCGACTAGAGTGGCCAGCATGTTCTCCAGACATGAACTCTATCGAACATGACAGGGATAGATTGAAAAGGGCTGTTTTTTTGGAAATTTGTGGTAATTAAGACATTGGGGCCAAATTGCTGAGGTCATCGGTTACTAAGCTTACGCACTACTTAATCTGACTTACACTAACTTACGCTAAGGACAACACACACACCCATGCCCGAGGGAGGACTCGAACCTCCGACTGGAGGAGCCGCGGCGACCATGACAAGACGCTTTGGAACGCGCGGCTAAGCCGCGCGGCAAGGGCTGCAGCAATGTGAACCACCACCTCTAAAGGTCTCGCTGTATGGTGGTACAACATGCAATGTGTGGTTTTCATGAGGAATAAAAAGGGCGGAAATGATGTTTATGTTTATCTCTATTCCACTTTCCTGTACAGGTCCGGAACTCTCGGGACCGAGGAGAGGCAAAACTTTTTTATGTGTATTTTTATTGCGCTAAAATAAGCTGAACTAACGTTGTACATACAGTAGGTTTAGACCGATCTCAACAATAATCAAAACATCTTTCAAAATATTTACGTAAGGCAAGGAATTAATTAATTAAGATATAATAAAAAAGGAGATTACCCGTTGGCATTTGAATCTAGAAGCGCATAATTTTTATAACAGCGTAACTGGTCTCAAGTTATTGTTGTTGAAAATATTGTGTATACTACCTAATAAGAATTTCACGTGGATTACGAGAAAGTGAACATAAGATATGTATTATAATGATATGAATGATTTCTTCAGATTTGTTGTGATTTAAGTGATTCATCAAAATTTTTGTAATTAAGTTGCATATATGATGAAATTAAACATGTAGTTTTCTTCTCTTTCATATGTAGTCTCAAAACAGTCTCCGTTTTAAATCTGTTTTCTTTGTAATTTTATATCATTTTTCCAACTATATTGCTCCATGAGATAACTATAGTTCTGGCTCAATGCTAACTTCATCGTCTTTTTCAGTTTTTAACCTGTCTCGAGACTCACTCGCAAGTAATTGCACATAGACGGTCCATGACTCGCTTCTAGATGAGATTTGAGACTCCAATAATAGTCAGGAAAAGTCTTTAAAGTTCTGCATATGGTGTCTGAGTTTGTGCGAGAAAAAATGAAACATGTCCGAAAATGACGCAAAAGCATTATGTTACGCGACAGGAAAAATTTCCTATCTGGCCCCGGAATTCTGTCGACATTTATCATATTTATGTTTTCTGTCACGATAGACAGCTTTTTACTCACATAGTTCCAAATAATAACAGTTTGTATGTATGCCGTATTCGCTAGAACTGTGTACATTGCGCATAAAACTTATGGGGTTAGCCTGATTTTATATTACGCGGCCGAAGTTGCGTATATTTCGGTATTGACGTCTAGCCCAACGGCTCTAATATTTGTGGGTAAAATGTTCGTCTGTACATTTCTTCGAACTTGTGATTAATTTGTCTATGGATATTTGATTGCTACAGTATGCACCAAAGAAAGCATTTAACGTATCACTGAGGTCATTAGAGACAGAATACCTGCTCGGACTGGACAAGAATGGCGGAAGGATCCATGCACCGTTTCCTTGAAACGCAAACCAAGCATTCATTAGCAGTGCTGTTGTAAAATTATAGGAAATCAATCAGCATGGCCTGACAGGAACCTGACTCAGTCTCTTTCCGATTATGAGTCGACAGTGTTAAGCTGTGTATAAGCTCACAAGGCAAGTGACCAATAAAAACTGCGAGAAGACATTACCAGAATTGCTGCAGCGGGATTAACCCACTTTCCTCCTCAATACGAAAGTGTCTTCATTTGTACGACACTTCGGTATGGCAGAAGACTGAGGCTATTCAGATGTGCAAAGAAGTATCACGAGATCACAAATAATAAATTCTAGTGTAGCTGACCGGACACGGGATTTCATCACAAGCTGTAGCCACAGATATGGGGTACTGGTACCACTGTGTACCAGCCAGAGACTGTCACCCTAAGCTGGCTGCGAACTCCGCTCACGTTTTCTTTTGTGCAGAATACCCCGCTGAACCAAGGCCGCTTCTGTGTACAATAGGCTCGTCAGTGCAGACAAAGGCTTGTCAAATGGTGAATTTCCGGCGAGCCTCTATTCACTTAGGCCTACAGTACTGGCCGATTTCATTAGAAACACTGCAGGTGTGAACACTACATTCTGGAGAGCGTTAACGAATGTCACAGTCGGTGGGCGTCAGGAAGCGCCCCGGTTGCTGAAAACTAGTTCTTAACTGCAGCTCTCCCCTCATGCACTCTTCAAACTGTGTCAAAACTATTTTGTTACAAGAACTTTCAGTTCACTTGATATATCTGTCGTATATTACTTTTTCATTGAGGGAGAAATTAAAAGTCAGTTTATTTCACGCCATAGCGTGTGTCAGATATACCAGATATTCATTTTGGGGACATCATTTCGTTTTCGTTCTCTCCGTACACTAAAATGTTTGTTTGCATCAGTGTAAGTCGTATATCAGCTCAGTGTTTCTACGTAAATGTTCATGTCAGCATTTATTCGGATAAGTAGATCCCCTTTTTCATCTCCTTTTTTTCGTACACTAATTTCCTCATCCTCAGATACCCGTTGCATCTAATATCTCCGACACTATGTTGTACACATTCTAATATTTGCGCTCCACTAACTTCCCGTCTTTGCTGCAGCTACCAACATCAAGTAAACTATGCCTCACTGACTTAATCCTCTCAGGCTAAAATATCACGTAATTTGTCTGTATTAAGAGAGGCATAAGAGCGAGGCTGTTAATGTCAAGTACGGTATGGCAACTTCAGAAAGAAAAAAAGGAAATAAAGAGACAGTGCTAATATTTATTCAAGGAGGAACGCAGAACACTAGAGATAGTTACCAAAGACAAATCAGAAGCAACAGGCAGATGAGATGAACGTTTATGTAAAGTAGCGATTGTCTTTATTTTCGGCATAGCGAGCCACACCTCCGCAATAAAACAGGGAACTATAATCGCAACGAGAGAAACATGTAAACTTACATGACATGGTACATGATAGAGTCAATATTACAATTTTCGCAGCTGTTAGTGAAGTCACGCAATGCAACAACATTTTATGAGACAAAAAATTTAGAATGTTGTTAGTAAAGGAACAAAATGACCAATGAAAATGAGGAAAACCCAAGTATATAGGATGATTATTATTAACGTTTAAGAAACCATGAAACGACGTGGATCATACAGAGACAAGTAATTTAATACAAGACACGTTATTGTGGTCTTCAGTCCGAAGACTGGTTTGATGTAGCGCTTCAAGCTACTCTATCCTGTGTGAACCTCTTCGTCTCCGCATAACTATTGCTACCTACATCCGTCCGAGTCTGCTTACTGTATTTACCTCTTGGTCTCCCTCTACGCTTTTTACCCCCTCACACTTGCCTACAATACTAAATTGGTGACCCTTGATGCCTCACAATGTGTCCTATCAACCGATCCTTTCTTGAAACTTCCTGGCAGGTTAAAACTGTGTGCCGGACCGAGACTCGAACTCGGGACCTTTGCCTTTCGCGGGCAAGTGCTCTACCAACTGAGCTACCCTAGCACGACTCACGCCCCGTCCTCACAGCTTTACTTCTGCCAGTACCTCGTCTCCTACCTTCAAAACTTCATATCAGCGCACACTCCGCTGCAGAGTGAAAATCGCATTCTCGATCCTTTCTTGTCTCCCCAATTCTATTCACTACCTCCTCATTACTTACGTGATCTACCAAAGTAATCTTCAACATTCTTCTGTAGCACTACATTTCGAAAACTTTTATTCTATTTTTGTCTAACTTGTTTATCGTCCATGTTTCACTTCCATACATGGCTACATTTCAGACAATTACTTTCAGGAAAGCCTTCCTAACAATTGATATTAGATGTTAACAAATGTATCTTCTTCAGAAATGCTTTTCTTACCATTGCCAGTCTATATTTTATATCCTCTCTGTTTCGGCTATCATCAGTTATTTTGCTGGCAAAATAATAAAGTCATCTACTACTTTAAGTGTCTCGTTTCCCAATCTAATACCCTCAACATCTACTGATTTCATTCGACTACTTCCATATCCTTGTTTTGCTTTTTTTGATGTTCATCTTATATCCTCCTTCCAAACCCTGTTCTTTCCATTCAACTGCTCTTCCAAGTCTTTGCCGTCTCTGACAGAATTACGAAGTCATCTGCAAACCTCAGAATTTTATTTCTTTTCCCTGAACTTTAATTCCTAATCCAAATTTATCTTTGGTTTCCTTTGTTGGTTGCTCAATGTGCATATTGAGTAGCATAGGGCACAGGCTACAACCCTGCCTCACTCCCTTCTCAATTACTGCTTCCCTTTCATGCCCATAGAATCTTGTTACTGGCGTCTGGTTTCTGTTCAAACTATAAATAGCCTTTCGCTACCTGTATTTTACGCCTGCTACCTTCCGAATTTGAAAGAGAGTATTCTAGTCAACATTGTCAAAAGTTTTCTCTATGTCTACAAATTCTATAAACGTTGGTTTGCCTTATTTAACCTGTCTTGTAAGACAATTCCGGAATCCAAACTGATCTTCCCCGAGGTCGGCTTCTACTAGTTTTTCCATTCTTCTGTAAAAAAAATCGTGTAAGTATTTTGCAACCATGACTTATTAAACAGATAGTTCGATAATTTTTACAGCTGTCGGCAACTTCTTTCTTTGAAATTGGAATTACTTCGTTCTTCTTGAAGCCTGACGGTATTTCGCCCGTGTCATACATCTTGCAGACAAGATGGAAGGATTTTGTCATGGCTGGCTCTCCCAAGGCTATCAGGAGTTCTGACGTGATATCGTCTACGGCCGGGGCTTTATTTCGACTTAGATCTTTCAGAGCGCTGTCAAATTCTTCTCGCAGTAACGAATCTCCCATCTCATTTTCATCTGTGTCTACTTCCCTTTCCATAGTTTTAGCATCAAGTTCATCTTCCTTGTATAGACCCTCTATATACTCCTTCCACCTTCCAGCTTTCCCTTCCTTGCTTAGGACTGGTTTACCATCTGAGCTCTTGACATTCGTACAGCTGCTTTTCTTTTCAGCAAAGGCTTGTTTAATTTTCCTGTAGTCGATATCTATATTTCCCCTAATGAAATATGCTCATAAATCCTTACATTTGTTCTGTATCCATTCGTGCTTAGCTACTTTACACTTCCTGTCAATCTCATTTTGTTACGTTTGTATTCCCTTTCGCCTGCTTCATTTGCTGCATTTTTATATTTTCTCCTTTCATCAGTGAAAATCAATATTTCTTGCGTTATCCAAGGACATATAATAGGCCTTGTCATGAACCCTGAGTCCCACGCGCTAAAGTCGTGTACGTAGGCCTGGAGTTACACCGACGTGAACACCTGAGCTGGACTGGGGTTAACAGGTGCGACAGACCGATAGGCTCCACCGCTGCACGTGCTGCGAGCACGTCATCCGCTGACGTCACATATGCAACATTTACCATACACTTTTAGGGTATTTCCGGACATTTGCGATCCCATGTGTCTTAATGTGTCTTATATTAAATTACTTGTCTGAGCGTCATATGCACCACTTCGGGGATTTTTAAATGTTGGTAGAAATCACCCTGTATATTGACAAAACATTCATGGAAATAGAGAATATTTTGTTAAAGTATTCTGTGATGGAATTTTTTAGCAGTGGACAACGGGATAGTTATGCTGTAAGGGTCGTGTGTGGTGGAGACACACTTTCGCATACGGCACAGAGCCTAATCCCAAACTGCCACTGCAACAAGCTGTCCAGGAACAGCTACAGTCTCTTGACGCATACGGAGAGAAAAGGGGCTGGTGGGAGGACACAGGGTGAGATGGGTAGGGGAGTAGTTAGCCGCCTGTCCCCGCGGCCTGGACCGGACGGCACACAAAGGCCTCAGCGGGCGAATCGCCAGGCGGGTCACGTAGCCGGGCGCGTCGCCGCCTTACAAGGCAGCCGCTGGCCCGCCTCTCCGAGAGACACACGGCTCTCTCCCTGTATCTGCAAATTGCCGCCGCTTGTGAGATGAGCGGGGCGCAGGGGCTCTAGAGACAACAGCGGGAGCCACGGCACCCTCTCATTGTCCAGCTTCCTCAACTTCCCAGTTACTAGTAAACGGCAACGACGGTAGCGTTATATACAGGATGGTCCATTTATCGTAACCAGGCCAAATGTCTCACGAAATAAGCATCAAACGAAAAGACTACAAAGAACGAAACTCGTCTAGCTTGAAGGGGGAAACCAGACGGCGCTATGGTTGGCCCGCTAGATGGCGCTGCCATAGGTCAAACGGATATCAACTACGTTGTCTTAAATAGGAACCCCCATTTTTTATTACATATTCGTGTAGTACGTAAAGAAATATGAATGTTTAACTTGGACCGCTTTGTGATAGATGGCTCTGTAATAGTCACAAACGTATAAGTAGGTGGTATCACGTAACATTCCGCCAGTGCGGACGATATTTGCTTCGTAATACATTACCTGTGTTAAAATGGGTCGTTTACCAGTTGCAGAAAAGGTCGATATCGTGTTGATGTATGGCTATTGCGATCAAAATGCCCAACGGGCGTGTGCTATGTATGCTGCTCGGTATCCTGTACGAAATCATCCAAGTGTCCGGACCGTTCGCCGGATAGTTACGTTATTTAAGGAAACAGGAAGTGTTCAGCCACATGTGAAACGTCAACCACGACCTGCATCAAATGATGATATTCAAGTAGGTGTTTTAGCTGCTGTCGTGGCTAATCCGCACATCAGTAGCAGACAATTAGCGCGAGAATCGGGAATCTCAGAATCCTCGGTGTTGAGAATACTGCATCAACATCGATTGCACCACTACCGAATTGCATGGCGACGACTTTGAACGTCGTGTACAGTTCTGCCACTGGGCACATGAGAAATTACGGGACGAGACAGATTTTTTGCACGCGTTCTATTTAGCGACGAAGCGTCATTCACCAACAGCGGTAACGTAATCCGGCTTAATATGCACTATTGGGCAACGGAAAAGTCCACGATGGCTGCGATAAGTGGAACATCAGCGAACTTGGCGGGTTAATGTATGGTGCGGCATTATGGCCCCCATTTTATCGATGCCAATCTAAAAGGTGCAATGTATGCTGATTTCCTACGTAATGTTCTACCGATATTACTACAAGATGCTTCGCTGTATGACAAAATGGCGATGTACTTCCAACATGATGGATGTTTGGCACACAGCTCGCGTGCGGTTGAAGCGGTATTGATAGCATATTTCATGACAGGTGGATTGGTCGTCGAAGCACCATAACATGGCCCGCACGTTCAACGGATCTGACGTCCACGGATTTCTTTCTGTGGGGAAAGTTGGAGGATACTTGCTGTCGTGATCCACCGACAACGCCTGACAACATGCGTCAGCACATTGTCAATGCACGTGCGAACATTAAGGAAGGCGAACTACTCGCTGTTGAGAGGAATGTCGTTACACGTATTACCAAATGCATTGAGGTTAACGTACATCATTTTGAGCTTTTATTGTATTAATGTGGTATTTACAGGTAATCACGCTGTAACAGCATGTGTTCTCAGAAATGATAGGTTCACAAAGGTACATGTATCACATTGGAACAACCGAAATAAAATGTTCAAACGTACCTAGGTTCTGTATTTTAATATAAAAAACCTACCTGTTACCAACTGCTCGTCTAAAATTGTGAGCCATGTGTTTGTGACAACTACAGCGCCACCTATCACAAAGCGGGAAAAGTTGTCCCACTAAAACATTCATATTTCTTTACGTACTACACGAATATGTAATAAAAATTGGGGGTTCCTATTAAAATATTAAAAAAACAAAAAACGTAGTTGATATCCGTTTGACCTATGGCAGCGCCATCTAGCGGGTCAACTATAGCGCCATCTGGTTTCCCCCTTCAAGCTAGACAAGTTTCGTTCTTTGTAATTTTTTTCGTTTGACGCTTATTTCGTGAGATATTTCGCCCGATCACGGTCGATGGACCACCCTGTAGATGAGATAGATAGTGACGGAAGTTCCACGAGGCTTTTCGCGCATCATGCTGTTATACACTGAATGCCAAAGAAACTGGTATAGCCATGCGTATTCAAATACAGAGAAATGAAAACAGGCAGAATAGGGAGCCGCGGTCGGCAACGCCTGTATTAGACTACAAGGGTATGGCGCAGTTGTTACCATGGTTACTGCTGCTACATTGGCACTCCATCAAGGTTTAAGTCAGTTTGAACGTGGTGATACAGTCACCCAATAAGCTACGGGATACAGCATCTCTGAGGTAGCCATGAAATGGGGATTTTACTGTTCGACCATTCCACGAGAGTACCATGAATACCAGGAATCCGGTAAAATATCAAATCTCCGACATCGCTGTGGCCGGAAAAAGATCCTGCAATAACGGGACCAACGACGACTGAAGAGCATCGTTCAACGTGTCAAAGTGCAACCCTTCCGCAAATTGCCGCAGATTTCAATACTGGGCCATCAACTAGTGTCAGCGTACGAGCCATTGAACGAAACATCATGGATGTGGGCTTTCGGAGCCGAAGACCCACTCGTGTACCCTTCATGACTGCACAACACAAAGCCTTACGCTTCGCCTGGGCCCGTCAACACCGACATTGGACTGTTGATGTGTGGAAACATATTGACTCGTCGGATGAGTCTCGTTTGAAATAGTATCGAGCGGATGGACGTGTACGGGTATGGAGACAACCTCATGAATCAATTGATGCTGCATGTCAGCAGGTGAATCTTTAAGCTGGTGGAGGCTCTGTAATTGTGTGGGGTGGTTGAGTTGGAGTGACCCCTGATACATGTAGATACGACTCTGGCAGGTGACACAGCATCCTGTCTGATCACCCGTATCCATTCATGTCCACTGTGCATTCCGACGTACTTTGGCAGTTCCAGCAGGACAATGCGACACCCCAAACGTCCAGAACTGCTGCAGAGTAACTCCAGGAACAGTCTTCCGAGTTTAAACACTTTCGCTGACCAATAAACTACTAAGACATCAAAATTATTGAGCATCTGGGAAGCCTCGCAACATGCTATTCAGAAGAGATCTCCACCTCCTGGTACTCTTATGGATTTATGGACAGCCGTCCAGGGTTCATGGTGTCAGTTCCCTTCAGCACGACTTCAGACATTAATAAACTACTAAGACATCAAAATTATTGAGCATCTGGGAAGCCTCGCAACATGCTATTCAGAAGAGATCTCCACCTCCTGGTACTCTTATGGATTTATGGACAGCCGTCCAGGGTTCATGGTGTCAGTTCCCTTCAGCACGACTTCAGACATTAATCGAGTCCATCCCACTTCGTGCTGCTGCACTTCTGTGTGCTTGCTGCTGTCCTACACGATATTGGCAGATGTACCAGTTTCTTTAGCCCTTCAGTGTATGTAGACAAGTTTCACAGTTAGAAAATTGTAGCAAATTCCAGGAATACCTTCAGAGGATAAATGTGCTGTGCATTGGTTGACAGTTGTACCTCAACATAGAGAAATGTGATATATTGCTCGTAAATAGGCACTTTTGTACGATTACATAATTTCACAACAAACACTGGAAGCAGTCACATCAATAAAACATCTGGGAATTTGCATATGGAGCGATTTAAAGTGAAACGACAGTATAAATATAATCTCACTTAAGGCAGATGCTGGAATGATATTCATTTGAAGAACTTTCAGGAAGTGAAGTCCTGCCAAAAAGAAAGTAGCTCACAAAACGGTCGTTCCACCAATACTTTAATATTGTTCTTCAATTTAGAATCCATACGAAACAGGGTTGTCAGGGGAAATAAAGAACATTCAAAGAAGTACAGAGCGTTCGGCTGCGCAAATGCATCACACAGAGGTTCAGAAAACTCTAGTGGCAGACGCTCAAGAGCGTTCTGCACCACGGTGTGGTTTACTGCTAAATTTTCGAGAGCGTAAATTCCAATGAGAGTTCATCAATATACTGCTTCCTATTATTTATATTTCGTGAAAAGACCTTGTAAGAAGAATTAGGAAGATTTGAGGACCCACGGAGACACACCAATAATCGTTCTTCGCGACTGCAACAGGAATGGGGGGAATCGACATTGGTACACAGCACCTTCCGTCACACACGATTAAGTGGTTTGCAGGGTATAGATGTAAATGTAGGTGTATATGGCGGAGATGAGATCTAGAAATAATTTTTTGTCACATTCTGAATCACTGTTCACAAAGGGCCTTCAACTATTCCTTTAAGGAAGGACTGTTGCACCTGAACAGTTAAATTACTCCTTTACCAGACGAAGAATTAGTCACCGCTTCATACAGGATTATTTACATCACTGCAGATGTGCAGGACTGGTACCAAGCCGTCATGTGAGTCTCAACCGCTAATGTTTAAGTAGTGCAATGAAGTTGTTTGCATGTGGCATTCGGTTGTATGGAACAAGAGCAGTAAGGTGGATCGACAGGGCGATGTGACAGAATGGCAGAAAGAAGCGACTGTGTTTGGACCACGTGACCACACTGTGAATCAAGTATTCCGATTTGTTGGTGTGTCAACGCGTATTGTTCAGTGTATCTACGTACTGTCAATGGCAGTCGACCTCAAAACCGACAGCGGTTGCTACTGTCAGAGAAAACAGGTCCGTCTCAATCAGTTTCCCCGTTCAGACTACAGTCAACAACGATCAGGATGTTTGCTTCAGCGTTCTCGATGACCAAGTATTGCTTTTCTATTACGTCTTGATATTGACTCTATTCTGACACTACCATCTTCCAGGAAGACAACAACTGCGTTCACAGGTCTTTACCCACACATTCCTGGTGTGACGAACACTACAGGTCTTGAGAGGGCTGGCTGCTGTGGCCGAGCGGTTCTAGGCGTTTCAGTCTGGAACCGCGCTGCTGCTACGTCGCAGGTTCGAATCCTGCCTCGGGCATGGATGTGTGTGATGTCCTAAAGTTAGTTAGGTTTAAGTAGTTCTAAGTTCTAGGGGACTGATGACCTCAGATGTTTAGTGCTCAGAGCCATTTGAAGCACTTGATACCCAGTACCTCTGCACCGCTTGTGCTATTGATCTGTAAACGTAATAATTTTGTGTACTCCGTATGCACTATTGAAATAAATTCTGAGTGAATTGCAAATCTCTAAAAGGGTGTGCTAATTTTTTCCGGCTGTGTATACTTGTAGAATGTAGATGAATGTAATGTGTACAATATAATGTTATGTTTGTATTGTACGATGATATGAGAATTTAGAGTGTGAAACACAGTAGCGGCACATATCATACTCGTCTCTAAAAGCAACAAGGTGGCCTACGAGCATAATGTCCCCATCTGGTGGACTAATCAACATCAACAGCGTTGCCCTCACTTCAAGAAACACTGAGGATATGTTTGGACTTTAATCCGGAAGACTAGCGTAAGGACTGCTGATCACGAACTACACGTCACCACCTCCCATCCACTTGGTGGCCAAATGCTAGTAGTGAAAATTACATCCACCGCCAGAGTACGAACCGGCTTCCCGAGCAACGCCACCATACAGGCGCGACTTCGGCTACTGACAGTAGCAGGATTTCCTTAACAGATAGTAAAGGTTTGATTCACTGGGCACTAGGAGATTCCTTCGCGATTGACATTAGAAGTTTACAACTGCGGAAACTCTGTGTCGATACCTGCAATGGATGACATTTTAATTATGGTTTAAAATCTCCAGAAAATACAGGTTTGTGCAGCGAAAGGTTTAAAACTGATCCATACGCGGAAATACGCATTCAGTGGTGTGGAATGCGCAGCTAGTAATCGATCATGAGCATGCGCAGTTATCATCCGTGGTAGAGTGTGGGTGCGCTTGACCTGGGGTGCCCACCCCGTGTTCGGAGGCCACTGGCGTTCCTCGACAGAGAGAGACAGGCGCCGGGCGCCACCGTGGCGCAGCCACGGCGCGGCGCCACTGGCGCCTAACAAGGCCGACTGCCGCTGATCGCGTCTTAATCCTGCCGTAACGGGCGACGCGCCGCGTCGGGCCGGGCCAGGCTAATTACGAAGCGGACCCGTAAATCAAGGCCCACTGCCGCCGGTCCACCAGCAGCTCTGGCTTACAGCGTGTCCTACTACTGGGGCTACTCTAAGATCGGAAAGGCTTAAAACGATTTATCGTGGATGGATTACAGGTTGCACAGCTGTCATGTTCGAATCGCCACGACGTCAACTTCTATAAAGTTGTTTGTACACTATTTGATCAAAAGTATCTGGACATTTATTAGTGTGTGTCCGCCCTTAGACTTAAACGGCTTGACCGAGCGAGTTGGCGCAGTGGTTAGCACACTGGACTCGCATTCGGGAGGACGACGGTTCAATCCCGTCTCCGGCCATCCTGATTTAGGTTTTCCGTGATTTCCCTAAATCGTTTCAGGCAAATGCCGGGATGGTTCCTTTGAAAGGGCACGGCCGATTTCCTTCCCAATCCTTCCCTAACCCGAGCTTGCGCTCCGTCTCTAATGACCTCGTTGTCGACGGGACGTTAAACATTAACCACCACCACCACCACTTAAACGGCTTGAACTCCGCTGGAGATACTTTCAATGAGGTGCCTGGGAATGTCCATGAAGAAACGCCAGCCATTCTTCCTCAGTAGCCGAAACCAGAGAAAATACTGAAGTGGGAATCTGGGATCTGGAGCTAAGCCGACTTTCTAACTCACATACATTATAGTCGGGACACTGCGCATGGCATTTCGTTTTAGGAATGTTTTTGTCCACCCACTGCCTCACGGACGCTCCTTTATGACAGGGTGCACTGTCAAGCTGATACAAACAATCATCCCCTACGACCTGTTCAATCTACTGTACGCAGTGCACAATGCCGTAAAATGTGTTCGTATCCTTCCGCATTTAGCGTTTTGTCAAGCGCAATAAGAGGACCACATCCTAATCACGTAAAACACTCCTCCGTGCTTCACTGGTGGAAGTACACATGAGGCGTCACGTCACTGAATGGCGCCTCCCGCCGGACGTTCGTGTCCTCCATCGGGCATGGGGGTATGTGTTGCTCTTAGCAAAAGTTACTTTAAGTAGTGTGTAAGTCTAGGGACCGATGACCTTAGCACTTTGGTCCCATAGGAATTCACACACATTTGAACATTTGAAGTACACATGCGAAGAGGTAATGTTCTCCAGGTACTGGCCTAATCCAAACCCCACCACCGGACTGCGTCTAGATATAGTGTGACTCACCACTCCAAATCATTCATTTCCAGTTACCCTGAGTACAGCGGCGTCTCTCTTTACGCCACATCAGGGATCGTTTAACACAGACTACAGAAACGAGTGGCATATGAGAAACTGCTCGACCATTGTACCCCATTCTTTTAAACTCCCAACACACAACCATCGTACCAGCTGGACTGGTGGCAGAACTTTGAAATTCACGAATGATTCCTTCGACAGATTTCATGAGTTTTTGACAACGATTCTCCGAAATACTCGACGGTACCTATCCGTCCTAATGTGAGGTCTGTTTGGTCTTGGTTTAGCTGTGTTTGATCCTTCGCGTTTCACTTCACAACTTCCGCCCCGGTAGCTGAGTGGTCAGCGCTACAGAATGTCAGTCGTAAGGGCCCCGGTTCGATTCCCGGCTGAGTCGGAGATTTTCTCCGCTCAGGGACTGGGTGTTTGTGTTTTCCTAATCACCATCATTCATCCCCATCGACGCGCAAGTCGCCGTAGTGGCGTCAAATTGAAAGACTTGCACCCGGCGAACGGTCTACCCGACGGGAGGCCCTAGTCATACGACATTTATTTTACTTCACAACCACATCACTAAAAATCGTTTGGACAGAATCTGAAGATGTTCCACAAAGACTCTATGTTGTTTATTCTTGTTAGAAGCTTGTAAAAGATATCGTGCATGCCATAGTTTGTTCGTGTTAGTTGTACAAGAACTATGAAGAGGAAGAGTGTGGAAAGTACGGGATTAACGCATGTAGTTCTCACAAGTCAGGTAGACTGAACACTGAGAGACCAAGGAAGTAAATTACAGATGTCTAAACGAAAGAAATATTCATATTTGTCTCCAGATTGGCGTATGTTTATCTCGCAGTCATTGCATAATAGCATAATGTATGCTCGAGCTTAGCACGCGTTCTGCAGTTCGGTACACTGCCGCTCACTTCTGTGATAACGACACTGGACTCACATTCGGAAGGAGAGGGCTGAAACCACCGGCCACCACATCACTTTTGGATATTTTTCAAGGTTCCTTTAAAACACTTAAGATGAATTCCGGTATGGTTCCTTTAAAATGGTGGCAGGCCACTTGCTGCCCCCGTCTTCAGCTCTATGAATTTATACTCAGTTTTTAATAACCTCGTAGTCGACAGGACGTTAAACACTAATTCTCTATTGTAGTTCTCTCTAATAATGACAAAGACGTTTAAAATCATGTATAGATTTTTGCACAAAATTTCATATGGAGCAGTTGTTGTTACGTTTGGAGGGAGCTGACGATTCGCGCCTGTTAACAATTTGCGTTTTCCGTAGTTAGAGGTTTCGTTATTATTCTTTGACGGGAGTACAACGCAGTTATACTGGAGGTCAGAAACACCATGAAACGCTTGTGAGGGTGTTGTAGGGCATATTGTGCCGAGAAATAATTATAAGAAAAATTCGATGCATTGCGCCGTTTTAGTGTTAATTAAGATTGAGGTTAGCCAGTCATATTTAAGTGGCCTGCACTGACGGTGTCTCCAAATGTGTATTTAATTTGGTTTTCTAAAACAGAAGAAGAGGGCGATACTAAAATTGGACATGGGGCGTTAGTAAGAACTGAACCAGAGCCAAAGACAGGGCAGTCTCTTGGGCTGTCATCTGCGCTATAACAACAACTGACTAATTGGATCTGGGACTGCTTTAATTTGCGCGCGAAACGTCTTGGTTGGCTAACTTCAATGCTAATTAACTCGGAAACAGCACAACGTGTCGAATTTTTTCTTAAGAATTATTTCTCAGCACAACCCACCCTGCAACACCCTTACAAGCTTTCCAGACCGTTTCTCACCACTACCTATTTGGGAAGTACGGGATTGTGAAAGAAAACGTAAAGTTATAATTATTGGTTTCCACACTCGATGTCCCACTTCCAACCCTGTCACAACACGGAAAGGAAACCGCATGCACGTAATTAATAATCTTTGGATAGTACGTCATAAATTACAAAATTCTAAATGATGCCTTCTGCAGTGAACTATATCAATGACTGCTGCGTAAGAGGGAATGAAGGGGCAGTCGACAGCAACCGAAAATTCACTATTGCGAGTACAATAGTAAACGAGAGTGAAACTTAAATTTGTGAGCACTACGTGCATAAGGTTCTAGCAGTGACAACACTTATTACAGATTGATGCTGTCTTTAAGCATCTTGTTAAGTCATCAGATGGTCAAAGCCAGTTGTGAAACGATTTACATAAAATATCTGTATGTTGAGAAAAGTGGCAATTAACTTTAATCAATAAAAAGTGTAAGGTCATCGACATGAGGTCTAAAAGGAAACGGTTAAATTTCGGTTACACGAGTATCGTGCAAGTCTAAAGGCTCTAAATTCAACTAAATACTTTGGGATTACAAGTACAGTACAAGCACGAGTAACTTAAATTGGAAAATGTTGTAGGGTAGTTGAAACAAAGGCAGTATTTTGTTGGCAGAACTCTTAGAAGATGGAACAGATCAATCAATAAGACTGTGTGCACTACGCTTGCCGGTCCTGTTCCGAAGTACTGCTGCGCGTTATGGGGTCCTTACCAGACAGGACTGACGGAGGACTTCAAAGAGGTTCAGCTGGCTTTATATTATCGTTAAACAGGGGAGACACCATCAAGGATAAGATGCGCGAGCTGGAGTAGCAAACATAAAAACAAAGGCATGATTCATTACGACGTGATGTTTTCACAAAATTTCAGCCACCACCTTTGTCCTCCGAAAGCAAAAATATTTTATTGTCGCATAGCTACATCGGGGGAAACGATCACTGTAACGAAATCGGAAAGATTTAAATGTTCGTTTTCCCGAGTGTTGTTGGAGGATATAACGGTAGATAAACAGTCTGAGGATGGTTCGGAATGAGCCATCTGCCAGGCACTTGATTGTGTATTACAGAGCAATCACGTGGATGCAGAAGTAAACCAACAACCTCTGTTATTGGTCGTGATCTGACTTCGAGACGTACTGGGATTATACGGTACATCAGTACAATTTTCGACGCGAACTTTTAACTATGGACAAAGATGATGTGATACGAGGGTAATCCCAAATGTAAGGTCTCCTATTTTTTTAGGTACAGAAACTTGTTTATTTCTACAGTGGTTTACATCACTTTACAGCTTGAACATTTATCTATTTTTCGACATAATCAGCATGTCTGTCGATGCATTTTTGTAGACGCTGTGGCAGTTTTTGTATGCCCATGTACTACCAGCTCGCCCCCATGCTGTCCAGAAAGTTATGAACCCCGTCTTTCACCTCATCGTCGGAGCTGAATCGCTATCCCCCCAAATGTTCTTTCAACCTTGGGAGCCACGTCAGGACTATTGGGTAGGTGGGTGATTATGTTCCACTGAAACTGTTGCAGGAGAGCAACGGTTTGCCGAGCTATGTGCGGAAGGGCGTTGTCATGGAGAATGTGCACGTCGTTGCTCAACGTTCCTCCGGTTTTGAATTGCGCGTTTGAGCTTTCTCCAGAGTCTCACAGTACCTGGCAGCGTTAATTGTGGTCCCAGTGATTCAGCTCCGACAACGAGGTGAAAGAAGAGGTTCATAACTTTCTGGACAGCATAGCGGTGAGCTGATATGACATGGCCATACAAAAAAAGCCACAGCGTCTACAAAAATTTATCGACAGAAATGTAGATTATGTCGAAAAACAGCTAAATGGTCGAGCTGTAACTGATGTAAACCATTGTAGATATTAACAGATCTATGTATTTATAAAAAAAGTAGGAAACCTTACTTTTGGGATTACCCTCGTAAGTTCGTGACATAGCCTATTATCGAAAGAGTTCCACGCACTGTGCGATACGTGACTATGTATTGCTTTTCCTTATCCTCCCGAAAACAACTAATGTTTTGCGCAATGTGTATTTAAGTACGGTACTGGAAGAGAATGGGGCGAAGTTGTTTTATTTATTTAATCCGTGCCTAGGAATTTCCAGGCGGGCTGTCCTCTGGCTGAATGCCTAATAGAGACGGGAGAGAAAGAGAGAGAGAGAGAGAGAGAGAGAGAAGTATTTTTTTCCGACGTGCAGACTGGCGGACCTAGAGGCGTCTAGAGGCCGTCCTCGGCAGTCCAGACTAGGCCAGCGTCCGGAAGCGGTCGTTTTTGCGGGCGCCGCCGACTGCTCACCGCTCACTGCGCGTCCATCTGGCCGCTCTGCCCAAGGGTGTCCACGGCGGCGGCGGTGGAAGCGGCGGATTATCTGCAGAGTGAGCAGACGGCGCAGCCGCCTAGGCTCACGTCGCTCACCGGCCGAGTGGAGTCCAAGCCGCCGTCCGATTCAATGATATAGGTTTACGTGGTTCCCATAAGTTACTCGTAGCAAATCTCGGGATGGTTTCTCCAACCAAGTCCCAAACGACTCTTCTTTAGCCGAGCTAGTACTCCGTGGAATAGTAAACTTACTTGCACATTGCAGTACGCATTGCCTCGTGATAAATAAAAAATTATTGTTGTCGGTGGACCTTTTTTCTGTCAAAGCACTACGACCCTGAAGAAGGCACACAGTCAGCTCGTCACGAACAGCTCCAGGACATTCGCCGATCCTGACATGCTCAGCCGACGGGCGAATTGCCGCAACGTTATGACCCTCATTCCACGTAGCACTACCAGAGACTGCAGTAGCGTAGGAAAGCGGCCCAACATTGCTGACTTACCTTCGACTTTCTTGAACGACTGCGGCGATGAAACATTTTTCCACCAACAGGACTAGAACTTCTACCACCTAATATTACTGATTCAGCAACAGTGAAAACTATGTCTTTAGTCGTGGGAGGGAATGACTAGCTCAATGACGCTCGATCTAGCTTGTCAGAGTCCTGTAGCTGGCTGGGCACCTTATGGGTGAATTAATCTCCAGTATTTTAGCTACTGAGAGAGTAGATGTGATGGCGTGCGGTTGCTTACCAGTAGACTGCACCCCTATGCCAGTTCTCGTCATACTATCTTACGTACACTATGTAATCAAAAGTATCCGGACACCCCCAAAAACGTACGTTTTTCATATTAGGTGCGTTGTGTTGCCACCTACTGCCAGGTACTCCATATCAGAGACCTTAGTACTCATTAGACATCATGAGAGAGCAGAATGCGCTGCTCTGCGGAACTCACGGACTTCGACCGTGGTCAGATGATTGGGTGTCACTCGTGTCATACGTCTGTAGGCGAGATTTCCACTCTCCTCAACATCTCTAGGGCCACTTTTTCCGATATGATATTGAAGTGGAAACGTGAAGGGGAAACGTACAGCACAAAAGCGTGCAGGCCGACCTCGTCTATTGACTGACAGAGACCGCCGACATTTGAAGAGGGTCGTAATGTGTAATAGGCAGACATCTATAGACACCATTACACAGGAATTCCAAACTGCATCAGGATCCACTGCAAGTTCAAATGGTTCAAATGGCTCTAAGCACTATGGGACTTAACATCTGAGGTCATCAGTCCCCTAGAACTTAGAACTACTTAAACCTAACTAACCTAAGGACAGCATACACATCCATGCCTGAGGCAGGATTCGAACCTGCGACCGTAGCAGCAGCACGGTACCGACCTGAAGCGCCTATAACCGCCTGGCCACAGCGGCCGGGCCACTGCAAGTACTATGATATTTAGGCGGGAGGTGAGAAAACTTGGATTTCGTGGTCGAGCGGCTGCTCATAAGCCACACATCACGCCGGGAAATGCCAAGCGACGCCTCGTAGTGTTAGTATCTTAGCACAACGTTCATTTTCCTTGCTAGGTTTAGATACCTCATTACAGACTCCTTAGTTCACATTCCAACTTGGTTTGTTACGAGTCCCCATGATAATGTAGAGACAGTAAATGCCATGGATGTATATTTTATACATGCTTAACTGCACGAAACGCAAAATGGGGAACTTTCTGACTCTCAGTTGTACAAAACATGCAATACATAACCGTTCTTCATAAACTGTTGTCCTTTATCACATATTTTTCGTGATTGCTTCTGAAAACGAGTGGAAACACGGTCGGTAATATGGTGTAGCAGCTTTGACTACTGATTTTGATGCTGAATGGTGGTATCGGCAAACGTCGTAAGTTCCTACACTCATCCGTGATGTTTCAGCTCCCTTACTGGGCTATCTGACCCACGTGCAGAGATAGCCAGCCTTACATTCAGTACATCCCTGGGCCGCCGTGTCTTGGCGGTTGCCCCGGGATCAACCGCTGTGACTCAGCCACCGACTCCAGACTTTTTATCACTACGCCGTCGCCTGTTCGCCATTTTACATCTTAATTTTCGCAGTTATTTTGCACACATCTCACGCTATTTAATATAGTCAGCGCTCCATATACAGCAGTGAGCGACTCAGGAACAATTTTGTTTCAAACTTCATTAAAATGAGAACACGGGCGGAACACAATGTATCACTCGCAGAAAGGAAGCAAGGCACTAAAACCATGTACTAATTATAGTATTGAGAAAATAATACAAATAAGGTATCAGAAAGGAGGCACCAGTTGGTTATGTGCGCAAAAACCGTATGAAGATGGGAAGGGAAAGTTTAACAGCGCACTAATGTAAAACAAAACTATTTTCTAGTGGATAAAAATGATCCATCATAATAACGAAAACGCCTGAACGACGCGGCTATTAAGGGATTTGAACTACATCTCGAGCGAGATTTGGCGTGAGATTAAAGTATTGAATTCGTGAGTTGTTTCATAGAATGCTACAGCTCTTTACGATGTGAGAGAAAATTTACACCGCTTTTTGTTCTCTGGAGCTGTTCACAAATGTTAAGTGACACTTGCAATCTTCAGGTTACGTTGGATAGAGGCACCTGTATTCTCGAGCAAGTCTCTGTCGCAAGACTATGTCCCACTTCGGGGATAAAATCGATATCGTGGGAAGCACGTGGTCACTTGAAGTGTTTACATACATCTTTCCTGTAATTTGAACCTGTAAAATAAGAGCAGGAACAACGGAATGGCATGTGACTATGGCACAGTGGGCTTCACTGAGTGTTCTGCAAACGTAAAACCGACTTTTTGTTGCAAAAAAACTTGGAAACATTACTCGTTGTGGCATATTACGATCTTACAACCATCACAAATTCATACTGCATGATTTCAATATTCATTAGAGGTTTAGAAACTATCACCCGACTACTCAGTTTACAGCACGTCGCAGACCTTGTCACGAATGACGAGAGTTTCCATCTCTCAAAGATGCAGAGTTGCAGATACGAGAGCTGCCATTAGTTTGACAACTGTCTTTGCTCCTCGTAAAACCTGAGCTTACCATGAAGAAACAGCCTTCCTCGTTTTCTGGAGGCTTTCACTGATCAAGTGACCTTTATGGTGCAAGTATCTCCGGTAAAAGCAGTAATAAAATCAGTGATCAACCTCTTCCACTGAACTTAAATGTTTAAGCTTCCCCTCTTCTTATATCAGTTACTGGAGATGTTTCAGTCCGACTGTTTGATATTTTTTTAGGGCATCAAACACGTAGATTAGGCAGTTCTTTGAGGCGCAAACTTACTCCCAAGTACATGCGTCGATAATTAGAGGCTCAACTGTGTAGCCCACGACACATGGCCTGTTTACTTCCTTCACACTAACACAAAACAATCCTGTCCAGAAGTTATGAAAGTGATTCAGGTTATAAATGAGTCAACAGACTAGTACGGAACACTCGATTTTACTCGTTCTCTGATTGCAAATCACTTTAACAGGATTTCTAACCGTATTCGCATCACACATACATCATCATATACTCATCATTCACGATGTAAGATGAGTTAGCCATTGCCATTCTTTTTCTTAACGGTCTCCTTTTCAACATTAAACGATTCATAATCGACAAATTATTGTTTTTAACACAATTCGCATGATCGCGCTCTGGCATATATTCGCGTCCTGCTCGCGTGATGGTTTTGGGTGCGGCTCTATGGCGACTGAATCACTGCGTTCCGCCAACCGAACTCTAGGCGTCAACCCGTACCTTCCGGAACCAAGGGGCATCCCCGTCAGCGATGCCTTTGCGCCGTAGCAAAGAGGCGGGCTGTGCTGCAGCCAAGAATCGTAAGGGACAGAGTTCATACGTCGGATGACGGATCGATACCTGTACCCTTACAAAGGCTAACTTCCGTCTTAAGGTGTACTGGCTCTGAGCACTATGTGACTTAACATCTGAGGTCATCAGTTCCCTAGAACTTAGAACTACTTAAACCTGACTAACCTAAGGACATTACACACATTCATGCCCGAGGCAGGATTCGAACCTGCGACCGTATCAGTCGCTCGGTTCCGGACTGAAGCGCGTAGAACCGCTCGGCCACCGCAGCCGGCAAGGTCTACTGAATTCGATGACCGAACTATTCCCACAAACACATAACAAAGGTACATCGCTATTAATCCATTTACAGGAATACTTCAGTTACTCATGTTACCATACTTGATGATAGAAGCTCACTTTCTGAAATATGTTATGTTGCAAATAAATTCATTCAGTAATAGAGGCTGATCATTCCCTTTTTCACTGCTTATTCTCAAGCTACCAAAGCACTCACCGTCCGCCCCGATAGCTGAGTGGTCAGCGTGACGGATTGCCGCCCTACGCGCCCGGTTTCGATTCCCGGCTCGTCCGGGGATTTTCTCCGCTCAGGGACTGGGTGCTGTGCTCTCTTCATCATCATTTCATCCCCACCGGTCACCCAATGTGGCATGGAATGTAATAAGAACTGCACCAAGGAGGCCGGACCTGCCCCGCAAAGGACCTCCCTACCAATGACGCCAAAGACTCATTTCCATTTCCATAACACTCACCGCTTCTTCCTCTTCTCAAAATGGGTAAGAAGACATTCTTAATTCCGTTCCATGATCGTAAGTTACAATGAATAATGACTTGGTTCTATTAGTGGCGACCATATTTAAATCCCTTTACTAAAATACGCTGGTGCCAAAACATGCGCCTGCTTGAGTAGAGATATCTGCAGATGGTGTTATTCGACTCACACCAGTGACCACGTACCGTAACTGGCTCTTAAAGCCTGGAATGAAGAACCTTTGCAACAATCTCTGGCTCGCTGTCATTCTCCAAAGTGATGTTGCGACACTTTATACCGCCCGCGCGTGTTGCCTCTGTAGTTCGTTGTGGAAGGAGGGAGGGTAGGGTGGAGGGAGTGGAGCGACTGGTATAATCTTGTCCCTTTTCCCTTACGCAGCGCTGGTGTCGCACATATCGTAATACTGAACACTGATGTAACTTGTAGTTCCCACTTCGGTTCCTTGCAGTGCATGCACCTGTGATCAACAAACGATGTCAACCTCTAGGACGGTAACGAGAGGTCATCCACTGCTGTACAACAAATAATTCTAAACATTAGTACGTAGGAAACTGTGTGCCCGTCTGTTCCCACTAGCCCAACTCCAGCTTTTAACGTAAGTGGTCTGGTCACAGATGACATTCGCCATCTGGCTGGGTACCTGCGCTCAGGAGTCGTCCCAGTGTTGATACCTACTGTAAGCCGTAGTCCTGTAATCGATTGCATGTGTGCTGCTGCTACTGCTGGCTAGTTTAAAACAACTGAATGCCACTAGAAGTCTCTTCCTTTGCCGAGGCAGCTAGGCCGCTGCAGTGAGGTGGTGTATGCCACGGCTCTGCAGGTTAAACAGCCACTGCAAGGCAAGTAACATCAGACTTTGGCTGGGACGTGGCGAGAGCGCACGGGAGTGGGGTGGGAGAGGAGAGGAGATGGAGTGGTGCCTACGACCTCTGACACAGTCAGCACTAGAATTTGGAACTGAATTCCAGGTGGACCTAGACGGTTTCATGAAATGTATGGTACAAGCACTCGCCAACACGCAGCAGTTACACACCATCTGCATCTTGGAGGAAGGCCTCGACTCACGTGGCCGAGCGGTTCTAGAGGCTTCAGTCTGGAACCGCGCTGCTGCTACGGTAGCAGGTTCGAATCCTGCCTCGGGCATGGATGTGTGTGCTGTCCTTAAGTTAGTTAGGTTTAAGTAGTTCTAAGTCTAGGGGACTGATGACCTCAGATGTTAAGTCTCATAGTGTTAGAGCCATTTGAGCCATTTGAACCTCGACTCACACCTCGCCAGGAAGGCAATGTCGGATTTTCCTAGTCTCCCCATTAGGAGTGATTTGAGATTTCTCTTTTGGTTTTCCATCATGAAAACACACATTCAGATTGACCATCTTGTTTTTCTATTCCTTACGAATGAATAACAAAGAAATTAATAAAAAGGAAGAATGACGTCTCCGTATAACTTGACGAATGTACATTCACATATGCTACTCTTAGAACAAGTAATCTTCTGTTCTTTGCAACCAAAGAAAATAAAAGCAAACCGACAGAAGAAGTATTGCTCTGGAATAAGTAGTATGGTAGCAGTAAAACAGTGGCGAAGTACTAGATGGCCGATCTAGACAAAAGCCATGCATAAGATACAGCGGACTGCCACCGATTTATTTCACTATAAAAAAATATTTTTCCTTTATTGGACAGAGAACTAATAACGATCTGTGTTTTAGAAATTAGTAGTGAAGAAAAACAATTTATTCAATCTTAAGCTTATCGTGGTGATATCGATTTTCTTTTGGTACTTATTATATGCAGGGCACCATCTAACTAAAAGTTACTCTGTGAATGAGTGCTATGAAATTGTCCCGTATTTCCAACAAGGTGAGGCCACGACGTTGGGATCACGGATTTGCTTCAAACTTTGTGCACCTTTAATAGGCGGGAGCAGCTTGGTCGAAGGCACCTTGCCACGGTTCGCGCGGCTGTCCCCGTAGGAGGTTCGAGTCCTCCCTCGGGCATTGGTGTGTGTGTTGCCGTTAGCATAAGTTAGTTTAAGTTAGATTAAGTAGTGTGTAAGCATAGGGACCGATGACCTCAGCTGTTTGCTCCCATAGGAACTTACTACCATCACCGCCACCACCACCTTTAGTAGGTGATTAAAACAACATAGTGTTCAACTAGTACGTTGCACTACTATAGCAATTCCGAGAAAACCTCAAGAAATTTTTTTGCATGTATTATGTAAATGTAACTGGTGTATCCGTGTGCAGGCGCCGGACGTTAGAGTTTATGGTGGTCGAGTGGTTAGCATTCGAACTCCGTAAGACGAACGTGTATGAGGCGACGGTTGGACGCGCTCTCAGACCTTCATTTTGGTAGTACAAGTGTAAGTCCTGTGATATTCAAAAAATTTGCACCTGGGCTAATCGTTCTTGCTACATTAGCGACGTCTCTGCTCTACGTAGGTTAACTGCGAAATGACGCCTGCTTTTGTATCGAAGGGCAAGCCGGCCTGTGTGACCGTGCTGTTCTATGCGCTACAGTCTGGAACCGCGTGACCGCTACTCTCGCGGGTTCGAATCCTGCCTCAGGCATGGATGTGTGTGACGTCCTTAGGTTAGTTAGGTTTAAGTAGTTCTAAATCTAGGGGACTGATGGCACCAGAAGTTAAGTCCCATAGTGCTCAAAGCCATTTGAACCATTTTTCGAAATGCTTTGCGGGTACCTTACCAGATTACATGTATACGGGATTTCGCAAATCACGACAGGCATACATTTGCAGGGATGCTCTATGCGTCGATAATTGTAAATATGTTCGTTCTAAGAATTAAATTTAATTAAAATTAGTAAGTAACAGAGTAACATGAAATTCACTAAAACTTCATGGAAGTACCCACGCTTTTAAAAAAAAATTACATTACCACTCAAAGATCATATAAATTAAATAATATGACCAGTGATGAAAGAAATATAGATTACAATACGAGTGTGAGCGGGAGTCGAACCGTCGCTTCAAACACGTTTATCTTAGGAAACTTGAACGCAAACCATTTTAATGACCGTGGACTCTTGACAGCTGATGCCTACAAGAAGATATGTCCGTTACGTAATAAGCGCGAAAAACTTCTCTTGCGATTTTCTGGGAATTACCAGAGTTGTGCACATTATGTTCTTTTAATGGCCTACTAAAGGTATACTAAGTTTGAAGCAAACGTGTGATCCCAAGCTCGTGCCACCCCCCCCCCCCCCCCCCCCCACCCCCTCTTGTAAGTTCTAATGGAAGTGCTCTACCGTTTATCTCATTAGACCAGATCTATCAATGGGTAATGTAGGCTGATATATTGTTGAAAAAACCAAATTGTCTACAGGCCACAAATAGCCCATCGGGACCCTCCGACCGCCGTGTCATCCTCAGAGGAGGATGCGGATAGGGGGGCATGAGGTCAGCACACCTCTCACCCGGCCGTAATGATGGTTTTCTTGACCGAAGCCGCTGCTATTCGGTCGAGTAGCTCCTCAATTGGCATCACAAGGCTCAGTGCACCCCGAAAACTGGCAACAGCGCATGGCGGCATGGATGGTCACCCATCCAAGTGCCGACCACGCTCGACAGCGATCAACTTAGGTGATATCACGGGAACCAGTGTATCCACTGCGGCATGGCCATTGCCAATATACTGTTGAGGAGGCCCTAATAACAAATACTATGTAATGTACAAGTGGCACACATAAACATGACAATGAAAATAAGCGGCAGGTTAGAACTTGCAGCTGACACTAATTTTGTTTCTTGAAACACATCAAAGGAGTAGAAGTTCGGTTAGTCCTCATTCGATATAACGTTGCGGACAGCTTTGGTAACCAATTTAATAAGTATCATTTGTATACCGCCACACACTTCACGATCAGATCTCGTTTGTGAAAGTTTCTTTTCACCTCAGGCCCTTTTTTGGCTTGGACTTGACATTTAGCAGAATTAAGGAATTCCCGGTAAAAAAAAAAAAAAAAAAAAAAAAAAAAAAAAAAAAAAAAAAAAAAAACTTGAGAAGTACCAGAATCAGGAGACGACACGACACGTCAGCGCTCATTGCTCCTCCCGAGATGTGGCCACCATCCTGTGGGCAGGAAGTGCTGGCGGCCGGCAGACAGATCTGGCCGCGCACTCCTCAAGCTCCGCTAAGTGGATGAGGCGGGCCATAAACACAGCGGCGTGGCGGCACAGTTCCGGCAACGCCCACCAGGCAGCAGCCCGACAGCTCCGCGCACGCGCGCTACAGTCCGGTCGCGGCCGCTCGTGAGACGAGATGAGTGTCTTACGGGGCCCGGGCGACTCGAAATACTTCTGCACACGATTGGGAAATATTGCAGGGGAGCCGGCCGCGGTGGCCGAGCGGTTCTAGGCGTGGAGTCCGGAACCGCGCGACTGCTACGGTCGCAGGTTCGAATCCTGCCTCGGGCATGGATGTGTGTGCTGTCCTTAGGTTAGGTTTAAGTAGTTCTAAGTTCTAGGGGACTGATGACCTCAGCTGTTAAGTCCCATGGTGCTCAGAGCCATTTGAACCATTTTTTATTGCTGGGGAGCCGTCATGATCGTTCCTTTGTTTATGACAAATGTCTGGCAAAAAACTAGCACTCCGTTTCAGGCCAAAAGTGGCCCATCGGGACCATCCGACCGACGTGTCATCCTCAGATGAGGATGTGGATAGGAAGGGCGTGTGGTCAGCACACAGCTCTCCCGGTCGTTATGATGGTTTTCTTCCACCGGAGCCGCTACTATTCGGTCGAGTAGCTCCTCAATTGGCATCACGAGGCTGAGTGCACCCCGAAAAATGGCAACAGCGCATGGCGGCCCGGATGGTCACCCATCAAGTGCCGGCAACGCCCGACAGCGCTTAACTTCGGTGATCTGATGGGGACCGGTGTTTTCACTGCGGCAAGGCCGTTGCCGGCAAAAAACTAGCACAAAGTGTAATTAAATTAAGACATCCGCAAGACAATGTCGGCGCTGGCACTTGAACGTCATACTAAAAAGAAGTCCTCGTGTAATCCTTCCAAGCAAGTACTACTTCCTCTTTTAGCCAAAAGACGTTAAGATTGAATCTTTTCACTCGTCAACCTTCCTATAGTTCCCACTCATCGGTTTAGACTAGCATCGTCCAGGGCATTTCAACACCACACGCACGTAACGGCAAGAGAAAATTTGGAAATTTGTGGGACGTTCCTTTGGGACCAAACTACTGAGGTCATCGGTTCCTAGACTTACACGCTACTTAAGCTAACTTAAAGTAATTAACGCTTAAGGGCGACACACACATCCATGCCCAAGGGAGGACTCGAACCTACAACGGGCGGGGGGGGGGGGGGGGGGAAGACCCACGTGAGCCGTGGCAACGTGCCTTACACCGCTCGGCAACGGCAAGAGAGAACTGACTCTCAAGGGAAATCATACTTATACTTACCTGTCTCCGAACTACTCCTATTTCCTATTTACCCAGTGATTACTATTGGGACATATTGTCCCATGGTAGATTATTAGAGAACTGCTGCTTGTTATTGCTATGTCTCAATGTCCCAGTGATAAACGGAGGCCTACTAATGGTTAACAGAATTGTTATAATTACAAATTGCACCTGTATGTTGTGCTGTCGTCAAGTTTCATTGTTAACCCTCGTCTCTGCATAGTCACATCGAATTAGTTCGCACCTGCAGGTAGGCAACTCATTTCCCAGATTCGCAAAGCGGGCTGCTTTCGCGCCTACTCGGGAACTTCGTGTCTACGACTTTCATCCTCGAACTGACGCTTGCCAGTCACAAATGAAGCACATGTTGAGCATTTGTAGTGTGATTTACAAACTTGGATAGACGCTCTGTCCACTGACGTGCGTCTGTTTTCTGTATGTCAGGTGGGTTTTGTGCAATTGTCTTACGAAAGCCTGGAAATACTTACGAATAATCGTGTGAGCTAACTGCCCCCGCCCCCACCCCCTTGGAGAACTTTTCGGTGGAAAACATTCTTTTCATATTGTTAATTCTAAGACATTAATTAAAGTAACCATACTTAATACTTTCGAAATATAATTGGTAGGCAAATTATTAAACATGTACCGGATCCCCGACCTTTCCTACAGGTCAGAACCCAGGCACGAGTCCCCAGCCACCCTCACAGCTAGGCTTCTAACCTGCTCTCTCCAAGACTTTACAGTAGCCGTCTGGTAGACAGTTTTAATCTACCAAGAGTTCTCAAAACAGTGCACATTCCTCCGCTATATAGGTTCCTTGGTGTGGTGTCTACACTACTAATGGCTAACCTGGTTCATGGTTCATTGTGTACAGTTCTGGACATGGGTTTCAATTTAAGTAAAACGTTAAAGCACTAGACTTATCAAAACCTCGGTGGTCATGGCATCCATCGGAACTATGAAACGCTGAAAGAACGTGAGTTTGACGAAATAACCTTGTGAGCTCCGAAAAGCATATAAGCATCGAAGCGCATAGCGGGTCCGGGAGGTTAATGAGGTTATAAACAGCTGCGCGACATCAGCGGTACTTTATATTCTGTTTGGAGTCCAAGCGACGAGTACACTTAACGCAGCTGACGAAACAGGTGGTTCGGTTGTCCAAATATAATGAAGAGAAAACGGAAACAACAGCTAGGCTGACCAACCGAAAGGACGCCATCTGTATTACTAGAAGACTAAAACGGTCACACAGCTCCAGTTGTAGGTTGCCTATCGAGCGGATTCCAAGGGGAACAAGTATTTGATTTTCAGTATTTCATTGTTAAACGGGTTTAAAATTTTCAGTTTCCCTGAGAATCTAACTGTTACGAGGTGTAAACTTATGATAAATGACAGGCATCACAGTTAGAAACAGTCTTGAGGCAGAGTAAATCACTTGAACTACATTCATCAGACATTTATCAGACACTTGAAACTTTTATAGACATAGGAGGTCGATTCTTTAACGAATCGGGAGCGTTCACTGGTTATTTGATACGAAGAGGTGGGTTCGAGGGCATTATCGGGAACACACATGAAGTGTTCACGGGTTGTCAGCCGAGTAGCGCCGTCGTCTCGTAGCAACGTTTCGATGGAATGCGTCTCCATCATCTTCAGGCGAAGTGTGTGACACACGTTTCTGCGAGACGACGACGCTACTCGGCTGACAACCCGTGAAGACTTCATATATGAAATTCGCCGAGAAAGCCCGCACTCACATATTATCGGGAACGTTTCCTTTCTCCGTGCATACTGACCACTCTTCTCCGATAATTATGACTATTGCACCTTAAGGATGAACGCTTAATTTTGTTCACTGTAATAGGTGTATGTAGAATGTGTTGCAGTGCGTTTTGTGTCTCGTTGACTACGGGAAGAGAAGTGAGAGGATGGAGCCTGCTGGTAGCACGTAGTGAACTCCTCTGGAATAATACCCAGGGGATGGGAGGGCACGTATCCCTTACTCGACGGACGGATCATGAGGTGTCTCTCCCTGAAACACCACTTCGAAATTGGGTATTCAAGCTGCAGCATAAGTGATATTTTTATTCGACAGGAAATGTATGTTACAACCTCTGCACCCCATGGTGGCTCTGAAAGTCTTTTGAAATACCAATAAACCTACCTGCCACCGAATAGCCGCCACCTACGAGCCAGCTGCGGAACTCCTGTACAAATAACTTTTGGAAAAAATGGCGCGCTGTCCACGGAAACTAAGTGATCTACTGATTATTAGCATTTCACAATGCCACAACTGATTCCGACCTACCACTGCTTACCTTCAGACTGTCAGTAAATAAAAAGAGGAGACAAAGTATCACTGTAGAATTTATACAATCTGCCAAGAGTTAAAAAAAAGAATAAAATCACTTCTGAAGGCACTAGTTGCAAGCGCTCGTATAACGTTCCCGTTGCGGTGTCAGCATATTGCGCTTAATATTTTCTTACCATTTGCCTATCAGTTACTACTCTAACCATAACATCTCTCCTTCAACACACCTTTTTAAGAAAATATTGAATCTTAAAAATTGTTTTAAAATTTTTAAAACTTAAAAAAAAACTATGTCACATAACTCTAATGAGCGTAACCATAAATCTGCCGAAGCAGCATTCCTTTTGCGACATGCGTGAATAGGATTTCACCCGCTGTATAAAACATCGTCCTCTACGTACTTTGACTTTTAGTATTATTGACAAGGGAACGTGAACGTTATATTTCCGCCTGCGGTGTGTGCCTTTAGGTTTGATTTCACCTTCTTTTATCATTACACAGATAATTATATGGTAGATTTTTATAGATTATGCAGTCTGAGCAGCCCTATTACATGACTTGCAGATGACGCTGTCATTTATCGTCTAGCCGTAATTACACTATGGCAGCGAAACCTGGTGGATATGCTAATACGTTAATGCGAGATCTATTTACTGTGAAAAAAATTAGTTCCAATTTAGACCAACAGGTCTTTGGGCAGCAAAGGTCAAACAAATGATGAACACCAATTTGAAAATGATTTAGATAAAATTTCTGTTTGGTGCGAAACGTGATAGTTGATCCTAAGTAATAGAGAGTGTGAGGTCACCGATATGAGTACTAAAAGAAATCGCACAAATCTAAAGGATGTCAGTGCAACTAAATACCTAGGAATTACAATTACGAACAACTTAATTGGAACGAGTGCGTAGATCTTGTTGTGGCGAACGCAAACCAAAAACTGATTTTATCAGCAAGTACTTGGAATACGCAATAGGTTTCCTAGCTGTGCGGTGTGCGAACCTTACTATATTGGACTGATGGAGGACGTCAAAAAGTTCAAAGAAGGGCCACTCATTTTGTATTATCGCTAAATAGGGCAGAGAGGGTCACGAATATGATCCGAAAGTTAGGGTGACAATCTTAAAAAAAGGACATTTTTTAGTTACAGCGACATTTTTTCACGTGGTTTCAATCTCCATCTTTCTCCTCCGAATATGAAAATATTTTGCTGACACTCACCCACATAGAAAGAAATTTTATCATTGTAATAAGAGAACTCGGGCTCGCACGGCAAGATTTAAGTGTTCGTTTTAGCTGTGTGCTGTTAGAGACTGGAAGGTAAAGAAATGGTTCGAAAGCACTAAAGCGCAGCTACTCACGAAGGTCCAGTGTGGGCCGTAATTACACTATGGCAGCGAAACCTGGTGGATATGCTAATACGTTAATGCGAGATCTATTTACTGTGAAAAAAATTAGTTCCAATTTAGACCAACAGGTCTTTGGGCAGCAAAGGTCAAACAAATGAGAACGGTATAATATTGATTTCATTATTAACCGCCACTCACACAGTTTGTTTAATATGACCACCGGAGAAGTCGACGAGATGCTATACAGTGCCAGATTTGAACTTGGTGACCTAAATGGAACTAATTTTTTTCAGCGAAAATCAGTTCCGCGTTAACGCATTAGCATATCCACAAAGTTTCGCTGCCATACGATAATTACAGCCCAAACTGGACCCCCGTGAGTAACTGCACTTCGATTAGAACCACCTGGTAGTTCGATACACCCTGTGCCAGGCACTTAAGTGTGAATTGCAGAGTAGCATAACATGTAGAAAAATTCTTTGCCTCTTCTCTTTATCTGTTGTCAGTCTGAAAATGGCCTCTGGCTGACTGAAAATATTTATAATATTATGAAGTGCTTACATGATTGTCTCGTGTAAGAAACAGAATTAAGAAGAAAAGAACGTAAATGCTGATTGCTGATATACGCGAGTGACTTAAAACGTCACCGACAAGAAATGGCAAACAATGAAAAATTAATTTAGTTTTCGCTTTATTTTATGACTTACGACTACGAAACAAAGAACAGATTTCAAAAGCGTGCCTTAGCACACTGGACTCGCATTCGGGAGGACGACGGTTTAATCCCGTGTCCGGCCATCCTGATATAGGTTTTCCGAGATTTCTGTAAATCGCTTCAGGCAAATGCCACGATGGTTCCTGTGAAAGGGCACGGCCGGTTTCCTTCCCCATTCTTCCATAATCCAATGAGACCGATGACCTCGCTGTTTGGTCTCCTCTCCCAAATCAACCCAATCAAAAGCGTGCACGCGCTAGAAGTCCGCCAATGTGTCATTTGCCGACGAGTGCACTCAGAACGGTAAAAGGGAAATCTGCGCCGGCGAGATGCCTGCGTGCAGCTGCACTAGGCGACCGCGATATTATTCCACTTGGCCTGTCGTGGCCGTTACCGGGAACTCGCAGTGACTTTACTGTAACAAGTATAGTGGTGACTAAGGAAAAGGTATCGCACTGTGAATTATTTCAAGACAGTTGCATATATACTGTCAAGTGATGCAGGGTGTCAGCGTGAAATAACACGATATAAATTCACGGTAAGCCGACCGAAGCGCCCTCGCTCTCAGGTGCAACAGTACAGTGGTCGAGTAATAACGTCACGGTTGGACTTCGGGGCAGCGCCTGTTGTGACTGTGGTTACGGGTTGGCTCCAGTGTGATAGCGGCGCGAGAGCGCGCCGTGTTTACTGCGGGCGCGGCCCCTAACTCAGGCCGCGTAATGAGCCCGCCTGCGAGTGTGTATATCAGTCCAGAGGAGAGCCGAGGACGGCGGCGCGGTCGTTCTTTAGCGCTGCCACCGTCTGAACTGAATGGACGGCGGCGAGCGGAGATCACAGGTCGACGGCGGTCACCGCCTCTTACTCACTTCTTATGGCGGCTGCGCACTTTTTGTGGCACTCGACAGCTACCGCTTGGTTATACTTAAAGCGCCGCTACTCGAGGAGGTCCATTGCGAACTGCAATTATCGTATGACAGCGAAAATTGGCACATGCGGAATCGATTTACGCTGGAAAAAAATTAATGAAATTACAATGAAATGAAAACCGTTAGCTGCTTACAGGCGTACGTCAACGGGGACAGATGAAAATGTATGCCAGGACCGGGGCTCGAACCCGGGATCTCCTGCTTACATGGCAGACGCTCTATCCATCTGGGCCATCGAGGACACAGGAGATCCCGGGTTCGAATCCCGGTCGGGGCACACATTTCCATCTGTCCCCGCTGATGTATGTCAACGCCTGTAAGCAACTATTGGTTTTCATTTCATTGTAATTTCATTCTATCGAGGTGCTTAGTATATATATATATAGATATACACTCCTGGAAATGGAAAAAAAGAACACATTGACACCGGTGTGTCAGACCCACCATACTTGCTCCGGACACTGCGAGAGGGCTGTACAAGCAATGATCACACGCACGGCACAGCGGACACACCAGGAACCGCGGTGTTGGCCGTCGAATGGCGCTAGCTGCGCAGCATTTGTGCACCGCCGCCGTCAGTGTCAGCCAGTTTGCCGTGGCATACGGAGCTCCATCGCAGTCTTTAACACTGGTAGCATGCCGCGAGAGCGTGGACGTGAACCGTATGTGCAGTTGACGGACTTTGAGCGAGGGCGTATAGTGGGCATGCGGGAGGCCGGGTGGACGTACCGCCGAATTGCTCAACACGTGGGGCGTGAGGTCTCCACAGTACATCGATGTTGTCGCCAGTGGTCGGCGGAAGGTGCACGTGCCCGTCGACCTGGAACCGGACCACAGCGACGCACGGATGCACGCCAAGACCGTAGGATCCTACGCAGTGCCGTAGGGGACCGCACCGCCACTTCCCAGCAAATTAGGGACACTGTTGCTCCTGGCGTATCGGCGAGGACCATTCGCAACCGTCTCCATGAAGCTGGGCTACGGTCCCGCACACCGTTAGGCCGTCTTGCGCTCATGCCCCAACATCGTGCACCCCGCCTCGAGTGGTGTCGCGACAGGCGTGAATGGAGGGACGAATGGAGACGTGTCGTCTTCAGCGATGAGAGTCGCTTCTGCCTTGGTGCCAATGATGGTCGTATGCGTGTTTGGCGCCGTGCAGGTGAGCGCCACAATCAGGACTGCATACGACCGAGGCACACACGGTCAACACCCGGCATCATGGTGTGGGGAGCGATCTCCTACACTGGCCGTACACCTCTGGTGATCGTCGAGGGGACACTGAATAGTGCACGGTACATCCAAGCCGTCATCGAACCCATCGTTCTACCATTCCTAGACCGGCAAGGGAACTTGCTGTTCCAACAGGACAATGCACGTCCGCATGTATCCCGTGCCACCCAACGTGCTCTAGAAGGTGTAAGTCAACTACCCTGGCCAGCAAGATCTCCGGATATGTCCCCCATTGAGCATGTTTGGGACTGGATGAAGCGTCGTCTCACGCGGTCTGCACGTCCAGCACGAACGCTGGTCCAACTGAGGCGCCAGGTGGAAATGGCACGGCAAGCCGTTCCACAGGACTACATCCAGCATCTCTACGATCGTCTCCATGGGAGAATAGCAGCCTGCATTGCTGCGAAAGGTGGATATACACTGTACTAGTGCCCACATTGTGCATGCTCTGTTGCCTGTTTGTATGTGCCTGTGGTTCTGTTAGTGTGATCATGTGATGTATCTGACCCCAGGAATGTGTCAATAAAGTTTCTCCTTCCTGGAACAATGAATTCACGGTGTTCTTATTTCAATTTCCAGGAGTGTAGTTAAGGCTCACCGGCCAGTTGACCATCTTCTTCTTCTGTGCAGATGCACAAACAGAGCCCGAACTCTTACGGGAATCGGCAACGCGCCGCGAGTAATGAATATAATGGGTGGGGGCACTACGAATGTATTGCGGGACAATACGTTGAGAATGTGGGTTTCGCGGGATGCGTGCCAGAGATAAATCCCTGCAGTCGTGCTATCCTCTGTGGCTCAGATGGATAGAGCGTCTGCCATGCAAGCAGGAGATCCCGGATTTGAGTCCCGGTCGAGGCACACATTTTCATCTGTCCCCGTTGACGTATATCAACGCCTGTAAGCAGCTAATGGTTTTCATTTCATTGTAATTTCTTTCTAACGAGCTGCTTGGTCACCGATACTATCTTAGTATATACATAAAAAAATTAAAATCCCTACTTTGGCCACCTCCTGAAAATCTGGCGCTGTACATCGTTTGCATGACGGTCTGACATTCATGCTGTTATTTGACAGTCCATAATGTGAGTGAAAAAGTGGCTATAGAGAATAAAACAGTGTGTTGTTAGTGAGACTCTTTTATGTGAACCGCAGCAATTACAGGGCTGAATTGAAGGGGTATCGCCGACTGAGAGGTCTGAGGAGAAGTTAGATGTCATTAGGTGGTTTCAATAAGATGATAAAGAAATTCGAAAACACGGCTGATCTTGGTGTAGCATCAGCAAGAGGAAGGCATCCTATCCCGATGGACGTTACTGACGACGTTGCTGTTCCTGTAACTGACCGTGCAGCACGGTCGCTGGGTAGGGCCTGTCAGGTGTACCGTGGCGCCTGCACTTAATTCCTGCACTGGAAGTGTGCAACTGTGTGGAAGCCGCTGTTTTCATGGAACATGGAGGTGACACCTCGTGTCGCTCTCCGTGTGAAAGATCGGGTTAATGCACCCATCGACGACCGTGTTACCTGCAGAGGTTTTCGAGACGCATGGACTATAAGATCACGAGATCTGAATACATTTCGCTATTGACTTTGGGGATATCTTAAAGAACGTGTTCGCCAGGGAGACGTTCGGTCTCTACCTGATCCGAAGGCCAGTATACAGGAACACGTTTCTCAGATTCCACTGGCACTGCTGCGAGCAACCGTCGATCACTGTTGACTTGGTGCCTTCGTTCTCACCTAGAGAATTAAATGACCTGATCAAGATCAAAACCAAGTTCAAACCTAGTTATGGTTTTCTTAATTCAGCTCATTTACTGAACAAATTAAGAGATGCAGATCCCTCCTGGTGCCAAGCTAATTTCTTTTAATGTCAGCAGCTTGCTCACTAATATACCTGTTCAGGAGTGCCTAAACATTCTGAGACTTCCTAGATAAATCAGAAATTAACTCAGTTGCCAAAGGTGACGTAAGGTTACCTACACAAACATGCCTCACAGAAAATTATTCGCTTTCCAACAATGGTTCAAATGACTCTGAGCACTATGGGACTTAAAATCTGAGGTCATCAGTCCTCTAGAACTTAGAACTACTTAAACTTAACTAACCTAAGGACACCACAGACATCCATGTCCGAGGCAGGATTCGAACCTGCGACCGTAGCGGTCGAGTGGTTCCAGACTGAAGCGCCTAGAACCGCTCGGCCACTTCGGCTGGCTATTCGCTTTCCATCGGAGGATATACCAATAGTTGGACGATCTAGCTATGGGATCCCACCTCAGCTCAGTCCTTGCTGAAATATTAATGGACAATTGTGAAAAACATTTTTTGGCGAATAATCCACTCTCTTACAAGGTTGGATACTGGTTTAGGTATGCTGATGACGTGATGCGCTTATGGACAGGTACTACATGACAGCTGCAAAAGTTCCTCAAGAAGCGAAATTCTCAACACAATAGTACAAAATGTACAATGGAGTTGCGGAGTAACTGCATAAATTATTTAGTTCTAACCATAGACACCAGTGATCATGCTTTCAAAATTTATAGGAAACCTGCCATCAAAGATATTGTGATACCTGCCAGTTCTCAACACTCAGTGATCCATAAACACGCTCCCTTGTGTTCAAACATATATCGCCTAATATCTGTCCCCATTAGTGAGGACAATGTCCAAATGTAATTAAATGCAGTCAGACGAACAGCTTCAAACAATGGTTATTCTCCTACTTTGGCGTCTCCATTATGTACAAAGAGCAGAAAAACAGGTCCACCGTCTTCTTTATCCTGTTCTCGACTCACCAAGTAAATAACACAATAAAGGGTGCCCAATTCCATAGGAAAAGTCTCATTGATTGTAGCGAGAAAGCTTAAATGCAGGAACTTTAAAACATCATTTTATGCCCACAACGCTATTGGCTACATTTTGTCGAATTTTAAAGACAGCACCCCAGCATTGAGAAAGAGTGGAATATACAACATAACTTGTAAGTGAGGAAAATTCTGTATCGGTCAATATGGCAGGGCAGTTTGCACCTGCCTGAAGGAATACCATAGACGCTGGAAACTTAGAAAGGAAGACTCTATTTTTGCAGACCACCTGCTTAAAGAAGGCCCTAGTAATAAGATAAAATCTGAAGTATTACACCACACCTATAAAGAAAGGAAGATGAACTATTTTGAAATAATGGAAAGCAATAAACATATGCTGACTGGCCAGATGCAGTTTCCTTACTCGCCACTTCCAACTGTAGATGCTACTCATAGTCCCATCGAAGCTATGTTGTAGATTACCCCTCTTACTCAAATGCCCCAGATTTTTTCCTTAGTTCAATTACTATAATATTTCTTGCCCTGTTAAAAAATTTGGGTTTATATAATCACAGGTGCTTCACTTATTTGCTTAACTACACTAATATATCTTATGTGTTTATAACTGAGGATCTATTAAAGACAAGTTTATGTTGTTCAGTCACACTCTTGGGACGTGTCACCAAAGTCAGTTGTACAATTTATTTTTTCTAAGAACAATTATTGTAATTTCTATATAGTTCATTAGTGAATGGGTCACGTATTTTATCTTAGTTAAATAATCTTACATCGCATTCTCGCCGAAATAATTCCTCTCGTTTTATTGCTAAATCTAACATTAACGGTTTTCATCTTTAGAAATTGAGATATTCTGCAGGTATACTAGTTTAAAATCTTTGGTATTTTTCCTTGTACCTGATCACGGTGCAACAGCCAGAAACCGGTTTGTGAAATAAATAACAAATATTGTAGAATATTGCACCATTTTCGTGTGTGCTTTCATTTGTAATGTATAAAATAGTGTATCAAGAGCCAACGGGACGGTCAATGTAATTGTAAAAAGCCCGTTAAGCTTGTATGCACTTGCATGTAAAACATAAACTCTTGTAAAATCGCATGGTTGTTTTGAAAATAGTAAGTCAGTAGTAAGTTAATATTTACTCCAAGTTTTTATCTTAGTTCACACAGAAGATGTAGTCTTATGAAATCGGACGAATCTTTCTGAAATACCTTGTACTATGAAGATGTGTAGAATTCGAGTTCTAACACGGAAGTCATGTGAACGCACCATATTGCTACATCCTCCTCTTCTCTCTCTCTCTCTCTCCCTCTCTCTCTCTCTCTCTCTCTCTGTGTGTGTGTGTGTGTGTGTTTTTACTGAAAGTTCAGCTGAACGCTTTTGCTACACCCTGTATGTCTTACCTCTAATGACATTACTGACTTGAAATTTATTCCAAACTCCACTGAGGTTCCGTAACAGACCTCAGACAGAGAGCAGAAGTTCTTCCCACGACGAGTATTTCCCTAGGCAACCGTTATGATAATTTTATTTCTCGAATTGTTGAGGCATGATCGAGTAGTCGTAATACCATTAACGAAAGCGATGCGTGGGATTGAGACCAGCCAAATGCATTGTAATGCATTTCAGTCTGCGTGTGTACTGTTGCCTAGCGACGGCTACGCTGCAGCCACGCCTAACACGTTGCAGAAATGGACCGCCAGTCTGTATTTGTGTAATGTAAGTGCGACATATGAAATGGAAACGACTGTGGTGGGACTGGTCGATGCAGTGAGACAGAGTGGTCGCGTGCTGTAGCCGTGCTGGCCTCCTCCGTCCCTTCCCTTCTGGCCACGACTAGGCAATACCTGGGGGACACGCCCACCCCGTTGCTGACGTAAGGTACACGCAGGGGTCGTTCCCCTCTGTTTCTCTCTCTCTCTCTCTCTCTGTATTTCTGCCTGACACGCCACACGCCTGTTGCTATTATACAGGACGTTTCACAAAGTTTTGACGATTTGAAATTTGAATAGCAGAAAAACTAAAAGCGGAACAAAGTTGGATGTTTTACACAAGGTACATCATTTATGCAAGTTTACTTATGAAATTCTACATCGGACAAATAACGACGATTCGTGGTTCCATAATAGTTGAGACGTTTCATCAAGTTTTTGAAAACGTCTTTCGTAACTGCTGGAGGAATTCTGGAAATTTCATCGTGAATTCGATCTTTTAACTGTTGCAAGCTTCTTTGCCGATCGATTGGGATCGCTTTTGTGACTAACTACGAGAGATCCCTTGTTAACTACTACGCACAGTCTCTATTTTGGGAGTTCGGACGATTCTCCGAGTGCCGATCGACTTTCAGTTCGATATACTGGTAGTTTCACGGAAGTTTCTTACACACTTCAGCATTTTTCCACGAGCAGAAATTGGACTCGCGGCTGAACCCTGAAATGCTTACGAAAGGCACGTTGCACGCGCGCGACAGATTCCCCCTGGCGAAAATAGTACTCCACCACGAACGCACGATGTTGCTTAGACCAGTATCACCACATGATTACTGGCCTGTATGTCGGGTGAAACTTGACAGTCCGCTGTTTGTTATACCATTTCATAGCATGTAACATTTCTTCTTTCTTCGGTGCATCAGGTGTGACTGGCTCGAAGTTTTACCGAGCCCTTGCACCTGATGCAGCTGACGACGACAGCTTAAATCGACTACCAATCTCCACTGTTACCTTAAGTTCGGAAACACATTATAACATTAAACTAATTAAATTATCACCACTGTCAAAACAACATATGTAACAGACGTAACCATACAAGCAGAAGGTATAAACGTAAGAACTGTAGTATAACATATAAATCAAATTTCCATCTCTTGTTTCTTCTTTTAAATACATTTTTAATTTTAATTTAGAATACATTCACAACATATTATGTATCTTATTTATTATCGTTATCTAAGTTAGCAACAAGTTTGAACTAAATTGTGTATATGCACTTGTACTTATCATCTACATATATTTTTTTTAAATTTATGCTTCTGTAAAAGTTTCGACAAAAATAATGTCCTAGTAATAAAACTGAATTTGTATGATATAACATGTAAAATCACACAATGTACGATCTGTTACATAACAACAGGCAGCAGGTCTTTACTTGAGAAATAAATAAATAAATAAAAAAGTCCGCATTACTATTATGCGGCACTACCGTCGCTATAACTTGGTTTTAGCGCACGTTATTCAAATATAAAGTCGTCAAAACATCGTGAAACACTCTATAGAATATCGTCACCACATCAAGATCATTGCAATCTTTCATTATATTGTTAACGTGGGGAAACAGCTGTGGTTAAGAAATAACACTACGAGAGGAGTTCCATGTTGATTTGCGTTTCATTTTTTCCCATCATTCTAGGTGCACCGGTTGGCTCATCATTGTAGCAGCAAATATGCAGTACATTGGTCTAGCTACAGAACGACCACTACAAGAGCTCAAATGCTTCAAATGGCCCTGAGCAGTATGGGACTTAACTTCTGAGGTCATCAGTCTCCTAGAACTTAGAACTACTTAAACCTAACTAACCTAAGGACATCACACACATCCATGCCCGAGGCAGGATTCGAACCTTCGACCGTAGCGGTAGCTCGGTTCCAGACTGTAGCGCCTAGAACCGCTCGGCCACTCCGGCCGGCACTAGAAGAGTAATCACTGCACAATGGAGCCTAATTTCCCAACTGCTGTCAAAAGGTGAGCGGACAACAAGGAGTGTGACCATCTAGGACAGCCATGGACGACGTGGCCTCTGTGGAAGGATGCCGTAAAGAGTGCGTATATTCACAGGCGGTTGGTGGTAATGTGCTTTGAGAGTGCACGCTGACGAAAACATGGAAACACTCGTCTCCATGCGAGTCGGAAAGGCCTGGCTGCCATTGCTGAAATGAGGTTCCAGGTGTTGAACACCAGCTGCGTCCTCCTAACTTGGCGCCTCCACTTCTGTAGGCTATCCTCGAACCACTTTTCTGGAGTCTCTACTGTGCAGTGATTACACTTCTAGTGATTGTCTTGCCACCTACTGCTAGACAAAAGCACTACACACTTGCGGCTGTAATGATGAGTCAAATGGTGCATCATGAATGATGACCGAGCAAGGTGGCGCAGTGTTTAGCACACTGGACTCGCATTCGGAAGGATGACGGTTCACACCCACGACCGGCCGTCCTGATTTAGGTTTTTCGTGATTTCCCTAAATCCTTTCAGGCAAATGTTGGGATGGTTCTTTTGAAAGGGCACGGCCGACTTACGTCCCCAATCTACCCCAATTCAGATGGGACCGATGACCTTGCGGTTTGGTTCCCTCACCTCAGTTCAACCCACCAACTATCAAGTGTAAATCAATAAGGAGCGCCCTTCGTTAAAAAAAAAGGACGTTTCATGCACTCAGAACGGATGGAGGGATTGAGTTTAAGCTTCATAAAAGACTAAAAAAAGCTCAGGTATCTAAGCTTGCGGTATGGAATCCCCTATAGCCTTATTAAAGGGCCCACGTCGAAATAAGTCAGAAAGTCGTGGGAAAGTGAAATCAAGATTTCGGGGCGATGATTTAACTTCAACCGTTCCATTATTAACAAGATCAGTCGTTTAGACCAGTGGTCGACAAACTGCGCCGCGGGTCGCATGGGGTACAAATCAGGTATTTATGCTGCCCGCGGCTCTCGGCTGTATTTCATAATAATATGCGTCTAGCTGTGAACAACCGAACCCACAAACTTCAGCTAACGTTGAGAGCCCCTTAAGAGAGTAGTATTCCTCCGGAGTAATAAAAAATAAAATACAATAAAATGAAAACAAAAACTGACATACACAGTAATATCTTAAAATGTGCATAATCAGATCAATTGTGTGATTGGATTGAGGAGTTCCTAGATAACAGAACGCTTCATGTCATTCTCAATGGAGAGAAGTCTTCCGAAGTAAGAGTGATTTCAGGTGTGCAGCAGGGGAGTGTCATAGGACCGTTGCTATTCACAATATACATAAATGACCTGGTGGATGACATCGGAAGTTCACTGAGGCTTTTTGCAGATGATGCTGTGGTGTATCGAGAGGTTGCAACAATGGAAAATTGTACTGAAATGCAGGAGGATCTGCAGCGAATTGACGCATGGTGCACGGAATGGCAATTGAATCTCAATGTAGAAAAGTGTAATGAGATGCGAATACATAGAAAGATAGGTCCCTTATCATTTAGCTACAAAATAGCAGGTCAGCAACTGGAAACAGTTAATTCCATAAATTATCTGGGAGTACGCATTAGGAGTGATTTAAAATGGAATGATCATATAAAGTTGATCGTCGGTAAAGCAGATGCCAGACTGAGATTCATTGGAAGAATCCTAAGGAAATGCAATCCGACAACAAAGGAAGTAGGTTACAGTACGCTTGTTCGCCCAATGCTTGAATACTGCTCAGAAGTGTGGGATCCGTACCAGATAGGGTTGATAGAAGAGATAGCGAAGATCCAACGGAGAGCAGCGCGCTTCGTTACAGGATCATTTAGTAATCGCGAAAGCGTTACGGAGATGATAGATAAACTCCAGTGGAAGACTCTGCAGGAGAGACGCTCAATAGCCCGGTACGGGCTTTTGTTAAAGTTTCGAGAACATACCTTCACCGAAGAGTCAAGCAGTATATTGCTCCCTCCTACGTATATCTCGCGAAGAGACCATGAGGATAAAATCAGAGAGTTTAGAGCCCACACAGAAGCATACCGACAATCCTTCTTTCCACGTACAATACTGGAATGGAATTGAAGGAAGAACCGATAGAGGTACTCAGGGTACCCTCCACCACACACCGTCAGGTGGCTTGCGGAGTATGGATGTAGATGTAATTATAATTAACGTTGTTGATTTCGGCTATGAGCTATACAAAAGTGGTCGGTTACCTTAAGGGCAGAGGTATAAGTATCACTGAAATATAAAATTATTATTTCCTATATCGGAGGATTTTAATTTCATAAACGTGGTTGACCATTATCAACAACTGCCCAATAATTTTATGCCAAGAGGAGGTTAGCAACAGTCATCAGATGCGAATGGTAAGTATTTATTCTTTACCGATTTCGAATACCTAAACATTTCTATTTTTTAACAGATGTTAATGATTAACAGCCTCTGGAGAAGAGAAATTTATGTATTTTCGAAAGCGGAAAAGAAGAAATGCCATTTGCGACTGTTGGCTGCACCTGAATACAACATCGAATCGGAAATGTACGGGAGGAATTGCAATAGGTGAGCGAAAAGTTATCCATTACATCTGGGGCGAAGCTTGGTACAGAGGCAGATATATTGATCGTTGCGAGTTGGAAGGATGTGATAGGGGGAATGTTTTGTTGTTCGTCTTACCGCGCTAAAAAACTCATATGAGCTTGTGTCTCGTACCAATTTGCTGCTACGGCGAAAACTTTAAATGGAAGTAGCATAGATCCGTGAATACAGAAGCGGCCATCTTCAAATACGGTACTGCTTGTAAATCATATACTCACCCAAACAACAAGAACACTGAGAGTGGCAGTAATCTGAAACATAGTACGGTCGGTATGAAACGTTCCCAATGATGCGGACTTGTGTCGGTGGCAAACTTTTCGCACCCTTTTGTACAGCTGGTTTATCGGGAGTCGTTACATGTTACTTAATACGAGGCGTGTTTTTACGTAAGTACCGTTTTGAAGTAAAAAAAGACGTGCTAAGATATCTCAATAATTTTATTTTTACATGAAAGCCTGTACCTTAATCTACTTTTCTACATAATTTCCGTCAATATTGAGGCACTTGTCATTACGTTGTACCAGTTTTTGAATACCCTCCTCATAGAAGTCTGCCGCCTGACTTGTTAACCACTGCACCACCACTGTATTCACTTCGTCATCGTCTTGAAGACGCTGACCGCTCAGGTGTTTCTTCAAGTGCAGGAACAGATGGTAGTCACTGGGCGCAAGATCGGGGCTGTACGGAGGATGATCTAGAGTTTCCCACCGAAAAGATGTGATGATACCTTTGGTCTGATACGCCACATGCGGACGGGCATTGTCTTGCAGCAAAACGATGCCCTTGCTCAACTTCCATGGAGTGTTGCTTTGATTATGGTGTGACGTAGGCCATCCATGTTTCATCGCCCGTAACAATTGGGCTTAAGAAATCATCACCGTCGTTGTGGTACCGCTCAAGGAAAGTCAATCCACTGTCTAAACTTTTAGTTTTGTACACATGCGTCAACATTTTCGGTACCCAACGTGCGCAAAATTTTCGGTAATTCAAGTGCTCGGTCAAATTGTCTCTGAGCACTATGGGACTCGACTGCTGTGATCATCAGTCCTCTAGAACTTAGAACTATTTAAGCCTAACCAACCTAAGGACATCACACACACCCATGCCCGAGGCAGGATTCGAACCTGCGACCGTAGCAGCAGCGCGGCTCCGGACTGGAGCGCCTAGAACCACACGGCCACCAGGGCCGGCTGTGCTCGGTCACAATGCCATACGAAACACTACGAGAAACATTAGGGAAGTCATCCCGCAAGGAGGAAATCGTAAAGCTTCTGTTTTATCTCACCTTATTGTCCACTTCCTGCACCAAACTTTCATTAACGACCGAATGACGCCCACTCCGTTGTTCATCATGCACGTTTGTGCGGCCATCTTTAAATACTCTCACCCACTTTCTTACCATTCCATCACTCATAATGTTTTCTCCGTAAACTGCACAGATCTCACTATGAATATCGATCGCTTTTAGGCCTTCAGCAGTAACAAATCTTATAACAGACTGTACTTCACAGTCGGCGAGAGAGTGTGGCTGATATGATGCGCGAGTTGGGATGGAAGCCATTGAAGCAATGACGTTTCTCGTCGCTGCGAGATCTATTTACGAAATTTCAGTAACCAACTTTCTCTTCCGAATGCGAAAATATTTTCTTGAACCCAACCTACAAAGGTAGGAATGATCATCGAAATGAAATAAGAGAAATCAGAGCTCTAACAGAAAGGTTTAGCAGTTCATTTTTCCCGCGCGCTGTTCGGGAGTGGAATGGTAGTGAGATAGTATGACTGTGGTTCGATGAACCCTCTGCCAAGCACTTAAATGTGAATTGCAGAGTAATTATGTAGATGTAGATGTAGATGTAAACAAGGAAGAATCAGACTGTAATGACGTCAGTGCGTAGATTAAGGTACAGGCTTTCATGTAAAAATAAAATTATTGAGATTTCTTATCACGTCTTCTTTTAAATTTCAAAACGGTACTTACTTAAAAAAAACACGCCTCGTAAGTGGTGCATATGCAGTCAGAGGTGCTGCCCAACAGTGTCAGTACTGGCGCTTGAGCTAAGAAGTTTGACGACCACTGGCTTAGTCTGTTCGGGTTGACACCGACCATTCACTCTCCAACGGTAAGTGAGTGGCGTTTACAGTGAAAGTGCGTCTGTAGTTGTCCGTCTGGGAGAGCTGCAGCACTGGGCGAAAACAGGAGGTGCTCCCACGACTGCCAAGTCGGCGGGAAGCCAGCAATTGCGCCCGGGTGGCCGGCAGGCGGCTGCTGGCCGAACTGAGGTCACTGCCAGATGTTCGCGCAGGGCACTGAACGGCCCGCTCTACGCCTGCGCTGTGCTCCACGAGGCCTGCGAGAGCGGGACGCAGGCTCGAGGTCCGACAGAAGGAAATGAATACATACTGCTGCGTTATCACCACGTTCCCCGGCTTGATGATTGATCTTGTGACTTATTTTTCTACGGCAGCGTGTCTTAGGGTTGTGCTGGGACATGAAATTATCGAACCGAGGGCAGGTTTTGTGCAACATTCTGCGACATCGCATCTCGATTCGTCACAGAACGCCTAAGCACCGATATGCCATTAAATAGTTCAGGAGTCCCCGTAAGTGAATCACTGTATTTTTAATTCCAGTCCATTTTCGTTATGGCGAAAAATAATGCAAAGGGCTTAACGGTAACCCATTACGCCTATTTAGACTGTCTTTGTACTACACGTTTCGGCAGGTCGGAAACTGATACAATACCGTGCCCCCCCAGATTGTCCTAAATGGGTACGGAGTACATACGTAGTTGCATAACGATAAGAAAGAAATCAGCTGTATCCGACAGTGGGGAAACCACGGGGACCTTAAGTTACGGTGACGCACTGTGCTCTGGAACCGGACACCACCGACTGTAAGAACAATGGCTTAAACGCCGCGTCATTTCGCTTGGTAATTATTTTTCAGACACTAATCTCTGTCTTCAAATGATACACAGAATTAAACTCTGTAGGTCCTCCGCTCATGTTTCAGCCACCACAGCGTAGTTACCCAAGTTTGACGGATGGAAATCGAGATATTATAAAGTTACTGTTCGTTTAGAAAAGAAAAAAGTCTATATGCTTCATATTATTTACATTTATCTCTTGCTGTTCACTACAAAGTCTTCTAGCTTGGAGACATTTGAAGATTTGTTTACAGTTCCTTCTTACGTTTTCCAAATATTCAGATGGTTCAAATGGCTCTGAGACCTCTGGGACTTAACATCTGAGGTCATTAGCCCCCCTACAACTAAGACCTACTTAAACCTAACTAACCAAAGGACATCACACACTTCCATGCCCGAGGCAGGATTAGAACCTGCGACCGCAGCAGCTGTGCGGTTCCGGACTGCAGCGCCTAGAACCGCTCAGCCACAGCGGCCGACTTTTACAAATATTGCGTTATAGTAACTTTACACGGTAAATTTTTTACATCATGTCTTTAGTTGTAGCTCAAAGACAAACTATTTGTTTCAAATGGTTCAAATGGCTCTGAGCACTATGAGACTAACATTTGAGGCCATCAGTCTCCTTTTCATTTATATTATGTTGCAGTAGGCATGTTCCTTATAGCGGCAGATGAGAATCACAGTAACCATAAAAACTAATACCGTACAGTGCCTGAACATAAACAAAAACTCCGAAACGCGTAGTTTAAAACTAAAAACATAAATTTCCGGTATAATTCGTGACTTTATTATCTTCTTACAGTTATTAGATTAGAGAATAACACGTAATGGTCCTGATCATTTCGCGTCTGTAATGGGTCATTTTGATAGCCTACAGCCTACATTCTGACTGCACTAAATATTTACGTAGAAAGCAAATAACGTCCCCCCTCCCTCCTCCCGCTCCATCCCCCCCCTCTCCCCCCGACGTCTTCAACAGAGGTAAACAGAAAACTGAAGCGATGGCTGTAGCAGAGATGCACAACACATGGCGGCTGTCACAGCGGATAGCGGGGGAGTTCCTGTGTTTGTCCCACTCTGATTCCATTGCGGAAAGATTCACAAAGCTAATGATCCTGCAACGGAGCCAAATTCTTGGCTAGATTATTACTAAACATCAAGCGATGTGACTAGCTCTTCAACGTTTTAACCTACAAGAGGACGTCTGCGCAAAACACTTTTTAGCCTGAGGTACACGTCACCTTCGCGTCCGGAGAAATTTCTTTTAGAGATGTTACTTCTACTTTAACTGAATCGAATATAAGCTAGTGACCGTGATAGCAAAGAGGCTATTGAAATCAATCCCTTGAATTACATAACCTCTTAATATTTGTAAACCGGAGACAATTTTCGTCGCAGTTGCGAAGAACGTATAAAGATTTACCTTTGCGCTATGATTCGGATATCGGTATGTTTCTAGATTACTTTGCGTGCCTGGTTGGTTGGCGCTGTACACATGGAGGCACTTTGAGAAGACAAAGTGGCAACTCGCGGATGTCTCCGTGGTCTGCACTGGAGCGGAGACACTGGCTGTTCTTGCTGGCGTTGGGACGCTCGTTAGTGGCAATTAAAACGGAGGCGTGACGTCAGGAGAGCCAGAGACAGTGTTACAACGAGAAAGTGGGGGGCGGGAGGGGGGGGAGGGGGAGGGAGGGAGAGGGACAATCTGAGTTGAGCTGGGATTATCCACATTTTGCATGCGTGTCGTGTGTTAGATGTGCCACGGCTTTCTCCAGAATGAGAAAGGAGATGAGAAATAGACGTTGTTAGGTATCATTCCTATTACTGGACAGAAAATCTTGCTGCTTATTGGCACATGGATTTATCCCTCTCCTACTGGTTACATTTTCAGTTATTTTATCGAGTTATTCCAAAGATCGCCTGATCACTGTGACGTTAGTTAATGGGTAAAGTAAGAAAAAGAACTGCTTGATCCTGCAATCGGAAAATCACAATTCGTTAATATAACTGTTTTAAGTTTTAAACATCACGTCCAAGATTTACCTTTGTTAACCATTGTATGAACCGTGTATCGAAACGGAGAGTGGGAAAAAACAATTTGTCAAACGAACGAGACTGTTTGACTTACTCAGAAATTTCGCCCACGACGTGAGGGAAACCCGGGTTCGAGACCCAATCCTGCACAATTTCCACATGTTACCAACAGGTGATATCTTCATACCTGATGCAGGTAATGTCAGAAACATTACGCAACTGCGAATAAACTTCATAAATTTAACTGTGTAAGTTCCTGATAAGTGACATTAAGTGTCTGGACTTGATACCCGGTGCAGCTATACCCCATTAACAGATATCGACGCCCTTACCATTGGTGTTCTCGGAGGTGAAAAAGTTACAGGTGAGCGTCGACGATAGGGGAAACCCCGAGAGAGTGCGCACGTTTTTTAAAGAGTGAGGTGAGAGTGAGTCAGTCGGCGGCTCGTCGCCAAGGTGGATGGCTGCGCTCAGACCCATAGGAACGAGTGTAAGTGTAATTCTAAAGTATACTGAATCCAAAGGATGAGGTACAACAGATGTGTTCACGATTAAATATTAAATTTCTTCCAGGAACTCTAGGACAGCAGATTATGGAGGAGAGCATCTATGAAGTTAGTAGAGCACTTGTCAGTGAAAGGCTAGGGATCCAGGTTCCAGTCCCGCACCAGCAAACAGTTTTGATCTTGCAAGAAGTTTCATTCAATGAAGTGATTTGTAAAGTAAAACTGAGATAGTGGAACGTAGCCTGAGTGTTGTTCTGTTCTGGAAATCCTAATACGGAACTGTTTGAGAGTGACCTAAAAAACTGTGTTTGATTGAGATCCTTATTATTTGAAGCAATCATTAATTATAATTCCGAATATAAGGAAGAACCAGTGTGCAGATTGGCCCAGGCACACGGTTCAAATACTAACCATATGCATAACTGATGGTAAGAACCCTCTTCGCTGTCGTTCAATAACTGTAAAACTGTAAGACCCTAACGGTAGGGAAAAAAAAGAGAGACCGGGCTGGTTACACCGTTAGGTTAGTCCTACAATCTGCTCTGGCACTCACCGTAACTTTCAGATTTACAAAACCTCTGCGTACGCGCAAATTTCGAAAAACCCAAAATAAACTCTAGTTTCTCCCAAAGTACTGGGTGAACCAGGTCACAGGTGGGAGGCAGGTCGGGACATGCGGCCTCCAATAACAGTTCTTAGTAAAGTACGACTGAGTGCATTATTAGTTCAAATGGCTCTGAGCACTATGGGACTCAACTGCTGTGGTCATTAGTCCCCTAGAACTTAGAACTACTTAAACCTAACTAACCTAAGGACATCACACACATCCATGCCCGAGGCAGGATTAGAACCTGCGACCGCAGCAATCGCACGGTTCCGGACTGCGCGCCTAGAACCGCGAGACCACCGCGGCCGGCTGCATATTAGTCTTAATACTGGTGAATCATCTGCGTTTCTTCACACTTCTGAAGTTTTATTTCGCTGCATGAAAGGTACCGATCTGAGAAAGGTGAATCAGTATTTACGCTAAGCAGGTGAATATAAATGTCTGCCTCCGTAGATGAGTGGCCAGCGTAGATGGCTGCCATGCGGGGGACCCAGGTTCGATTCCCGGTACTGCCAAGGATTTTTCCTTGGTGTAGGTCTTTAACGGGAGTATTCAGCCTCGGGATGCCAACTGAAGAGCTACCTGACCGACCAGTAGCTGGTCCCCGCCTGGGAAGTCGGCAAAACGGCCGGAAAACTGGTGCGCTGACGACATGGCCCCCCATACCGCGTCGGCATGACGCCGCAAAAAGGAGGATGACACGGCAGCCGGTAGACATCTCTTGCGTCTTCACAGCCTGCGAGGAGCTCTTTATACTTAGGAACAAAATGAGTGTTATATGATAACATACTGAGATCTGCAACGCAGTGCAGGGGTAGTCTGAACTGGTAAGTCACTTTACCTGCCGATGTTTCTTTCGCTCTGGGTTGATAAGCTACTTTACGAGCCCGTGTTTCTTTTGGTGGTTTTGGTAAATAGATTTTATACACTGATTAACGTGATATCAGTCCATATGATATACCTACGACGGCGAATATCTCTCAACAGAGGTCCAAATGAAATGATTGGTATAATGAATAAACATGTTTGTCTTGAATTGCCTAAGATTTCTGAAGCAGAGATATAAAACAAGATTTACACAAACGTGAGGCTGATGTGTAGATAGTTCCAAAATATACGCTTCGTCTGAAATGTATGTCACTTGTGTGATGTTGCGTTGGTAGCGTTGTTGGGATATTGCAGTCAGTAGTGCTTGAGTAGTGTGATGGGTACATGCCGCATGTGAGCTGGAATTTTTACTTCTCATCCGTTGACACTGAGAGAATATGCAATTGCGCAATGCACGATAATAGTGTAACCACATTACGAAAATGGTGAGAGATCGGCAGAAACTGCAAGAAATTTAAATACTATGGTCTCATAATGTAGCTTATCGAAGCGGCAAAGTGATTAGGGCACTGCATAAGTATTCACAACTAGTAGAGTTCACATCCCTGTTTGCTCGTTTAGAATTGGGTTTTCCTTGGTTTTACTGTAAAGTGTAATACAAGTGTTTTAGTGACGATTTGGAGCGTAAAATCAGATGCATTGACAAATTATAGTAAATTGATTGCCTACAATGGCCTACGTGGAACGGAAGATCCAAGACTTGGTGACGCGAAGCAAATGCACCATCTTAGAATGATAAAATGATGAAGCGATCAAGACTCATTTTTAGAACAATGAAAGGCAGAGTCGCACTCTGAGTGCATCACTTTATAGTGGAATGATTCCTCACTTTTTGTGGCTCCGGTTGATTAACAAGTTAGAAAAGTAGAATAGGTTTAAAAGTCCCGTTGACGACGCAGTCATCAGAGATGCAACACAAGATCGAATTGGAGATGGACGGAGAATAAATGAAGACGACTGTGACATTCACTATACCGAAATTTGCCTGAAGCGATTTAAGGAAAAAGCAGGAAACCTAAAACTGTGCGGGTGGACGGGGATACGAACCTACAACCTCTTAAATATGAACTAACGAACATACTGAGACGTTACAATTACGCAACTGGCTACACAATTTCTTTGGTGCATAACAGGTTTCCAGGACGAGGAATTCCAGTTTGATATGTCTAAAAAATTGTCGATTTGAAACGATATTTTGAGGAGCTACGTTCAGTCGCAAATTTATGAACAGGAACTTCAGACTTTTATAGAAATTAAGCTGGGAACTCGACGTGCGAGTGACGAAATTCGCGAAAAACTATGCCAAAAAATGCGGACGAGTGTCAGACTGATAGCGTTCCGAAGTGATAGAGGGTATCGCAATTCTGTTCGCCGTATGTATGTCTGACGAAGTATTGTTGTAATCACATTTTCTTTTGGAATGTAATTGAGTTTAAACGCTAAATTTGACGCGTTACTTGAAACACACTTCATTCGTAATTTTGTAATTAACGAGTAGACCAACCTACGTTCTGTAACCTTACTGGGGCGAACTGTGCTAGGGGACGATAGTTGGGAGTCTATAACTGGACATGTTATGTATCACCTTGTAAAGAAACCGTACGGCTGTGCTCGTGCATGAGGCAGGACGGCGTGCGGCCATCAGTCTGCGCATATGGGGCGCGCGAGCCGTTCGCCAGCGCCAATGAGGCGTGACGCCGGCATGCGTTTCCAAGCGCTTCACTCAATCACGGTGTCTGCAGCGCGCTGCGCCTCGCCGCTGTCGATGTGTCGGCAGTTCATACGGTGAGTACAACGCCACCCCGCGTGTACCGCTTTGAGGTGATGTCCTACGCTTTCCTGCACCACCGCATGTGTTTCAGCTGGAAAAAGTTTACGAACTAAATTAATATGTGTTGTTTGAGGCTTTCCCGACGGATTGGTTTTATTTCTCCAGCGATGCGTCGGATGTCATTGTGAAAATTCCACAATATTTCGTCGGCGCAACGAACCGACGTCATCAGGTGCGACGAACACACTCAGACTGCTACCAAAGCCTACTAGTTATGAACGGGAGATTCGCCGCGCCTTACGTCCGGCGAGTGGTAAAGCGAGGAGCTAGAAAAAGTGATGAACAAGGAGGAATGGTCTTTTCTTCGAAAATATGAAGGTTGTTGGAGAAACAGAAAATTATATGCGACTCTCGTCCACCAACGAAATTCAGAGCTCTTTTAGGCGCAGCGAAGGAAAATCTTTGTTTAAGAAGACTCTGTGTATAAGATTCCCTGTAGATGCGGGATGTCACACATTGGACAAACTTGTCGCACCATGGAGGGCAGAAGTGTCGAACATCGACGACGCACACGCCTGGATCAGCCAGAGAAATCTGCAGTGGCCGAATATTTCCTCAGTACAGGACATTGTATGGAATACCAAAAAATACCGAAGCCCTGTCGTCGACGACTGCGCACTGGAACAGCGTTATCACAGAAGCAGCGACACAGGGTACCAACTCAGCACAGCAAGGTATCTATCGCAGGCCATGCTAAAATCGAGCGATCACGAGCTGTTGATCGTATGAGGGATGACGCTGCGGTGGTGACATAGATATTTATGAAGATGGCTTGTCCGAAAGAACAGCCTGTCGGAGTGGCCGAGCGGTTCTAGGCGCTTCAGTCTGGAACCGCGCGACCGCTACGGTCGCAGGTTCGAATCCCTCGGGCATGGTTATGTTGATGTCTTTAGGTTAGTTAGGTTTAAGTAGTTCTAAGTTCTAGGGGACTGATGACCTCAGAAGTTAAGTCCTATAGTGATCAGAGCCATTTGAACCATTTTTGAACCGAAAGAACATATGGCATTGGTGACCGTGCAGCTGTCTAGAATGAAATTACAAATAAATGAATACCGTTATCTGCTGAGGGGCGAGGACGGCCACTCGCCAGCGCGGGCAGGTATTTCAGCAGGTTGCTAGCCTGCTCCCTATAGAGCGCGCTAGGGCGGCTGACGGTAGCGACCAGTATGACGGACAGCCTCTGCCCGTGTGTCGAAGCTGTTAGTTAATCGTCCGACAGGTGGCGTAGCTGTCTCTCTTGCTACCGATCCGCACATTCTTCGCTATTGGTCACCGAAATTTGGCACGATCAAGCCTGCGCCTCTCTATGTCCACCTCCACTCTCTTTGTTCCTCTCCCCAGTGCCCTCTTCCTGTGCGTCTCCTGCTCCCCTCTCCCTGTTCATCTCCTCCTCCCCACTTCTCGCTCTTAATCTCCTCCTCCCTCCTCTCCCTGTCCATTTCCTCCTCTTCCCTTTCGTTGTCGATTTGCTCAGCCCCGCTCTGTATATCTCCTCCTCCCCCATCTCGCTGCCCATCACCTCCTCTCCCTCTCTGTGTCCACCTCCTCCTTTTCCCTGCCTGTTTCCATCTCCTCCTTTCCCGTCTCTGACTATCTATCTCCTCCTCCCTTTTGTCTCTCCATGTTATCACCCACACCCCAATAGGAATCTGGTGGTTGATTCTCAGGATTTCTTTCCAGATGGTAACTAAAATGTGTATCAAATTTGGTTGATGTCGTTGTAGAGGTTAAGGGTCTTTTTTTTTTAGCCGTGCCTTCTCCCACGTACGCATATATCACATATATTTCACATGTATTTCACGTAATTCCCATGTATTTGTGCACATATTTCATCTGCAACTCTAGTGAATTTACGGCCTCCAGTTTCATTTTCACACAGCTCAACATTTATTACGCCATCTCTCGTGAACTATGTTCGCCCCGATAATTGAGTGGTGCCGAAACGGTAGCTCAGCGTGTTTGGTCAGAGGGTTAGCTGCCCTCTGTAATAAAAAAGAAAAACTGAATCAACGGTTCAACACTGACGTTGAGCGAGTGGCATGTGGCATCCGCACCGAACAAATGCAACGAACAAAATCGAACAGAAATGAGAACCATTAAAAAAAAAAGTGGTGAGCGTGACGGATTGCCGTTCTACGGGCCCGGGTTCTTTTCCTGACTGGGTCGGATATTTCCTCCACTCAGGGACTGGGTGTTGGGTTGTCTTCATCATCATTTTATACCCATCCGGCGCGCAGGTCGCCCAATGTGGCGTCGAATGTAATAAAAATGGTTCAATGGCTCTGAGCACTATGGGACTTAACCTCTGAGGTCATCAGTCCCCCTAGAACTTAGAACTATTTAAACCTAACTAACGTAAGGACATCACACATATCCATGCCCGAGGCAGGATTCGAACCTGCGACCGCAGCAGTCGCGCGGTTCCAGACTGTGGCGCCTAGAACCGCTCGGCCACCCCGGCCGGTTATCTCAGTGTTGCTTACCCCGATTAGTGGGTAGGTCGTACAAGACTATTGCTCGGCCCGCTAGATATCCGTATTTTAACCCGCCGGACTTAAACCTTTGAGGCCGTCGCAAGGAGCTCGTGTACGGTGTTACAATTGAGGATGTATACAAACGAACTGAAATAGGCTGTGCAACTTTGCAGTAATGAGATGAACGGAGACTAACGTTCCGAGAGTGGTAAGGCGTCGAGCACGTCACTGTCTTCGTCTACGTGAACATTATTTTCAACATGTTTGGGATGAATGTGCGGTACGTAGTTGTGTTGAATTTCGGGTCCCTTCGTGTCGTTACTCTTTGAGAAGAATTAATTTTGTGTTGTTTGTGTTGCACTTGTGATGTAATAAGACCTGCACTAAGGTGGCCGGACCTGCCCCGCAAGGGGCTTCCCGGCCAATGACGCCAAACGCTCATTTCCATTCCCTGAACTATGTGTCGTAAACGGTTTCATTTTGCCAGTACGTCCAGTGGTACATGTTGTTACTATCTGGGAAATGCGTTGCGAATAGAGTTTGTAGCAAAGAAGTTATAAATTAAAACGTCGTGCCTACAGTCCGGAACAGCAGGTTCGAATTCTGCCTCGGGCATGGATGTGTGTGATGTCCTTAGGTTAGTTAGGTTTAAGTAGTTCTAAGTTCTAGGGGACTGATGACCACAGCAGTTAAGTCCCATAGTGCTCAGAGCAATTTGAACCATTTTTTAAAACGTCGTTCATGATGCGGCAGTTTTTCATGAATCTCAGTGTTTATGACGTCATTTCTCTTGGACTATGTATAGTACAATGACACGTTTTTCTAGGTACATTCAGCCGCATAAGTGGATACTGTCTGCGAAATGTCTTGGAAATAAAGTTAATAGTAAGGAAGAAATAAATTAAAGCGTCATCCTCCATACGGCAGTTTTACTGCATTGAAGACGAAAATGTAGTAAGGGATAAAATTTTTCCTTTCATCTTTTTGTCGGGGTTGTCAGGAAGAAAAAGTTTTGGAAAGGTTTGAAATTATGTGTAAAGTTTGTCGCAAGTCTCTAAGTACTCTCTTTCCCAAATACTGAATGAATAAAGTACGTGTATTTGCACGTAGTGGGCTACTCTCCTTTTTCACCCCCACCCCTAGCTCTTTGACAGGTATGTATATAAGAGGCAGTCTGTGTGACAATTCAGGGTGTAAGCTATTTCCATTCCAAGTTTCATCGAGATCCGTCCAGCCGTTTCAGAGTGAACATATTAACCAACTTTCGCATTTGTAATATACAGAGTGATTCAAAAGTAATTGTACAAACTTCGTGCGTGAAATATATGCATCAAAATAAAAGTAAAATGTTAAATAAATTTTTGTACAAACTGCTTTATGAATAGTGTCATTTCTGATAGACATCACATCATGAATGTTGAGAACAGTTCCAAACTGGTAGCTCAAGATCTGACCATGAGTACCCACCATACGAGTGCCACTGTAAGGGTTCCTCTGTCAACTGTATGGTGCCTGCTACGAAGAGAGCAAAAAATGGTTAAAATGGCTCTGAGCACTATGGAGCTTAACATCTGAGGTCGTAAGTCCCCTAGAACTTAGAACTACTTAAACCTAACTAACCTAAGGACACCACACAGATCCATGCCAGAGGCAGGATTCGAACCTGTGACCGTAGCAGCAAATCGTTTCCGGACTGAAGCGCCTAGAACCGCTCGACCACAGCGGCCGGCTATATGTAGGAAGCAATTGAATCCTCTTCATCTGCAGAAGGTTCGGTAGCCGACACTTGTAGACTACCCTAGACAGCAGAATTTCTGTCAGTGGTTACTCGAGTGGTATGGAACTGATCCCCCGTTCGGTCGTCGGTTTATTGTTTACGGTTGAGAGCCCTTTTATCCGTGCGGGTACCGCGAACGCTAATAATATATACGTGTGGACGTGTGAGAATCCTCATGTAACTACAGTTAGAGGATGTCAACATCGTTTTTCAGTGGCCCCTTGGTCTGGTATAGTTGACAGTTAGTTACACGAACCAAATATTATTCCACAGCGTCTAACTGGTAGAGTGTATCGATAGTTTTTGAAACGTCAAGTGGATGGTCGGCTTCATGATGTCCCGCTCGCTTCACGAACCAACTTATGATTTACGCACGACGGCGCCCCTGCACATTTCGGCCGGGAGGCAAGAGAATATCTCAGTTTTCAAATGGTTCAAATGGCTCTGAGCACTATGGGACTTAACCTCTGAGGTCATCAGTCCCCCTAGAACTTAGAACTATTTAAACCTAACTAACGTAAGGACTTCACACACATCCATGCCCGAGGCAGGATTCTAACCTGCGACCGTAGCGGTTGCGCGGTTCCAGACTCTAGCGCCTAGAACCGCACGGCAAACAAGGCGGGCCAATTCATACAATACCTTATTTAACATATTGTTCTTATCTTCATGCATACATAAGTGTGTACAGTTACTTTTCAATCACCCACTGTGTAAGACGGTAGCAATGTTATCTTTAGCGGAAGAGCTTTTCTTGCTCTTGGCAGGCCAACTTGTTTAGCAAAGAAGACTTATTTCACCGGATGTTGGCTGAATGTCTTCTCAGTCTAGGAAGAAGAGGATAGAGAAAGATTTCAGATGAACACCAAAATGTGTACGGTGTCGTGTTAGTCGTTGTGGCTGGCAGAGGGACGGAAGAATTAAGTGTGGAGAGCAGTGGAGAGGCCAGCAACAGGGTGCCACGCCCAGGTAGTTGATGGGGCGTAGAGCGGACAGCGGCCGGGGGCAGACAACAGGTGAGGCGAGGTGGGCACGCCCCGGCGAGGTACGGCGAGGCTCGGCACTTGTTGCTGGCTGCCGGC